>NC_051320.1:79750004-80375004 GCF_015220235.1 Choloepus didactylus
CATTCTCATTTTCACACCAAATGGTTTGCAGTCTAGAGCGGGGTCCCTCAAACTCGAAATTATTGGCATTTTGGGCCAGATAATTCTTTGTTGTAGGAGGCAGGCCTATGCATCGTAGGTTGGTTAGCATCAATTCTGGCCTCTACTCTGTAGGTGCCAGTAGCACCCTTCCCAGTTATGACAACAATAGGTATCTCCAGACATTGTCAAATCTTCCCTGGGGAACAAAAGTGACCCCAGTTGGGAATGAGTGGTCTAGACAATTCTAAAGTGCCCTAACTGAGGAGCCCAGTAATAATTACCAGCATGATGAAACAGTGTGACTACACAGCTCTGGTATGTTTTCCTGAGTATTGTCTCACAATATCATGTCATTATTTGTTAATAGCAGGTGTGTCTTTGGCTTCTCCTATCAGAAAGAAATACCTGGTACCAGCTTGTACCAGCTACTAGTTTTTAATGCACTTTGTGGTGAATCGTTAACTGTATGGCTTACTTATAAACTAAATAACCAGCTTCTTATTTTTCTAGAACCCAGTGGCCATACGCTTGGCAAGAAACTACAAGGTAGCTCAGTTTCTTCAAATATTTAAGCCAATCCACCTTTCTTTACTTTGTGTTTGGTCACATCAAGAATTTTCCTTTTGTTCTATGTAAAAATATGACAGATTGTAAAATAGGTTCATTCTCTATATTTGAAAGTTTATCATGGTCATTATATATTAATACAGCATGAAACATTGAAGAGCTACAAAAGGACAAGTCATCTCTCAGGTGAAGTTTTCTAGTTATTAAATCACTGATGCTAGGGTCTAGCAAAAGCATAACTGTTCTTTTTATTTTAGCGTGCACTGGCCTCCAGGCTTCTCCCAACCCATTGTCTGCCAGACAGAACACCCACTTCAATCCCTTCGGATCCATCCAAACAATAAGGCATAACAGAAAAGCTACCTCCTCTAGATCGCTTCCAGAATCCCTAATTAGAGGAGCAATTTCCTTCCATTAGACCCATGTAGCATCTTGTCCCCAGCACTACATTCTGCTTTATGTTTCATCAAATAATGTACCTGGATTCTTAACCAGTTTATAAATTATTTAAGGGTAAGGACCTTGCCTAGGTCACCTTTCTATCCCTAAATACTTAGCATAGTACCTTGCAAACAGAAATCACTTAGTATGTATTTGTTGAAAGAATGTATCTTTTTGTTTGATTAACCCTTCTCTCTAGAATCAGAAATAAATATTTAGTAGCAAGACAAAAATCAGTTGCTAACACCATTTCTGTTCTTGGGTTCCCAGAATCAGGCAATCAGCGTGATCTAGGTGTTGGGTACTTCCATTCTCTTCTCCTCTTTCCAGAGGGAGAGATTTTCCTCTGGGATTTTCTTCAGCCCCAAATGTCAACTACATTGTGTTTCTTTCATGTCTGGGAATTAATTATAATCTTTCATGTTAATTTCATTATTGGAGTCCATGAAGCAATTGTATTCCCTATAGTCTTTGTAGCCTAGGTCAGGGTTGTTTGCTTAAAAGAATCCACAGAAACTTTATCCTTTGAAGGATACGCAGTTCCCTTCAGACATAGGCCCTTCAGGAAATCACCATTTGGGTCCTTTTAGTTATTCCTCTTTCTGAGGGCCCATGAAAACCTGCCTGCCTTCCTTTCTTGACAGGCCCTGCTCTTGTTTGCTACATGAGGATCCCAAAGTATGGACACTGATGCTATCTTTTTTTTTTTTTTTTTTTTTTTTCAAGTGTCTAACATGCCTCCCCTATCCCCCTCTCTTATCTGCATTCACCTTGGTATATCACCTTTGTTACATTAAAGGAAGCATAATACAATGATTCTATTAGTTACAGTCTCTAATTTATGCTGATTGCATCCCTCCCCCAATGCCTCCCCATTTTTAACACCTTGCAAGGTTGACATTTGCTTGTTCTCCCTCGTAAAACAACATATTTGTACATTTTATCACAATTGTTGAATACTCTAGATTTCACCAAGTTACACAGTCCCAGTCATTATCTTTCCTCCTTTCTTGTGGTGTCTCACGTGCTCCCCATCTTCCTCTCTCAACTGTATTCATAGTTACCTTTGTTCAGTGTACTTACATTGTTGTGCTACCATCTCCCAAAATTGTGTTCCAAACCACACACTCCTGTCTTCTATCACCCTGTAGTGCTCCCTTTAGTATTTCCTGTAGGGCAGGTGTCTTGTTCACAAAGTCTCTCATTGTCTGTTTGTCAGAAAATATTTTGAGCTCTCCCTCATATTTGAAGGACAGCTTTGCTGGATATAGGATTCTTGGTTGGTGGTTTTTCTCTTTCAGTATCTTAAATATATCACACCACTTCCTTCTTGCCTCCATGGTTTCTGCTGAGAGATCTGCACATAGTCTTATTAAGCTTCCTTTGTATGTAATGGATTGCTTTTATCTTGCTGCTTTCAGGATTCTCTCTTTGTCTTTGACATTTGATAATCTGATTATTAAGTGTCTTGGCATAGGCCTCTTCATATCTCTTCTGTTTGGAGTACGCTGCGCTTCTTGGATCTGTAATTTTATGTCTTTCATAAGAGATGGGAAATTTTCATTAATTATTTCCTCTATTATTGCTTCTGCCCCCTTTCCCTTCTCTTCTCCTTCTGGGACACCAATGATACGTACATTATTATACTTTGTTTCATACTTGAGTTCCCAGAGACGTTGCTCATATTTTTTTATTCTTTTCTCCATCTGCTCCTTTGCGTGTAGGCTTTCAGGTATTTTGTTCTCCAGTTCCTGAGTGTTTTCTTCTGCCTCTTGAGATCTGCTATTGTATGTTTACATTGTGTCTTTCATCTCTTGTGTTGTGCTTTTCATTTCCATAGATTCTACTAGTAGGTTTTTTGAACTTTTGATTTCTGCTGTATACATGTCCAGTTCTTCCTTTACAACCTCTATCTCTTTTGCAATATCTTCTCTAAACTTTTTGAATTGATTTAGCATTAGTTGTTTAAATTCCTGTATCTCAGTTGAAGTGTAAGTTTGTTCCTTTGACTGGGCCATAACTTTGTTTTTCTTAGTGTAGGTTGTAATTTTCTGTTGTCTAGGCATGGTTTCCTTGGTTATCCAAATCAGGTTTTCTCAGACCAGAACAGGCTCAGGTCCCAGAGGGAAGAAATATTCAGTATCTGGTTTCCCTGCGGGTGTCTGAGAAAATTGCTCCACCCTGTGATGCCTCAGGTCATTGTGCTTTTCTGCCCAGCAGATGATGCCTGTTAGCCTGTAATTCTTGACTGGTGTGAGGAGGTATGGCCATGTTCCCCCAGGCTCTGGGGTCTGGTTCTGAATGGAAAGGGCCCCACCCCTTTCCTCCTAGAGAAGACAGACCCCTCAGGTGGAGGTCATTAGCATTTCAATGGTCTCGCTCTCTGCTTGTGGTGTCTCCACTCTTCCCAGAGTCACAGCCCTGGAAACTGAAAATGACTGGGGCTTTCTCCACTGAGCCAAAAAAGAAACAGATGGTCCCCTTCAGACCCAGTCCAAGGCAACCCTCAGGCTCTCCCAGGTCAGTCGTCATCCAAAGCCTCTGTCTGTTTTTTGGGGCTGCGTACCTGTAGTGAGCAGTTCACACTCGCTACTTAAAACCCCAGTTGGAGCTCAGCTGAGCTGTATTCGCTTGCTGGGAGAGAGCTTCTCTCTGGCACCATGCGGCTCCGCAGCTCGGGCTATGGGGGAGGGGGTCTCCCGACCTGGTTCCACAGGTTTTACTCACAGATTTTATGCTGTGTTCTCGGGCATTCCTCCCAATTCAGGCTGGTGTATGATGAATGGATGGTCTTGTTTGTCCCCCAGCAGTTATTCTGGATTAGTTACTAGTTGTTTCTGGTTTTTTGTAGTTGTTCCAGGGGGACTACTTAGCTTCCACTCCTCTCTATGCTGCCATCTTGCCCGACTCCTGATGCTATCTTACTAGGCAGGTAGTGAAAGAGTACCACTCCAGTTCAGTCTTGCGCCGTATCTCTCTTGTGCAGAAAATCTTTTAGCTCAGGATTAAGATGGCAATTGTTTTGGGGTTAAAAGTGTTCATACATGGCTATCCATGCACATAAATAAAATGTAGCTGCTTTATTTTCTAAGTTGAACATGATCATCCCCTTAAGATATTCCAGTAGGAACTAAAAGAATTTAGAAAACCCCTTGCAAACAAAGTTTGGCTTTCAGACACTGTCTTTGCTGAGACTCAAAACTCCTATGCTGTATTTCAAAAGCTGAACCTTGAATTTCTCTTTGTCTTACTTTGCAATAATCCTTATCTTTTCAAAGGCATATGGATGTCTCTGGCTTCTTGATTAATTTTTTCCTGACTTTTCTTCTCTGGGCTAGCTCTTATCAGGAACACACACTAGTTGGCTTTCTATATCAATTTAAAAAAAAAAAAGGAGAGGGAAAAGGAAAAAATTGTTATGAATCAAGCATGTACAATTTCTAAAAATATGTGGTCACTAACTACATTTAATTAAATCTTCACAAATTCTAAAAGAAAGAGAATTCCACATTTCTGTAAACTGAGAGAACAAATGCTTGCATAGACCTGGATAAAGAAATAGCCAATTTATATTTTTCCGGGATAAGCTGTAGTTACAGCCAAAAAATTATCCTAGCTTTCACTCAGATCTCATTTATAGAGGTCATGAAGCTGTTCTACTTTACTTGATGTGATTCCCTGATCACAATTTGCAGAAGTAGATAAACTTGTATTTCTTGTTAGATAGTTAAGAGGTTCCATGTTGCTAAAGGTTTGAATGACATAATGTAGAAGGAAACAAAAAATACTTCATTCCCCCATGTTCTAAGCCACTGTGACAATACACCCAAATAATTTAAAAAGATCTGAGATGGACCAATGCCATATGTATAACACAAACTCAGATAATTTCCATATTGGTGCAATTGTGTACAATCCTTTGTTTATCTCATGGCTCTACTGATTGTTATCAAGGGGTGGAGAAATTATTTCCCTGGTCTACACGAAGGTTGAACAGATGCCTCCTTATTTCTTATACAAGGAAGGCTTACTTTGGGGAGATTATTTTGCATATGCAAAAAGTTTATTATAGTTGGTCATGGAGTTATTGAGTTGTAGAGTTATAAGGGTCATTAGAAGTCCTCCTTGTTCAAACTCCTCATTTTACAACTTCATTTCAACAAATGCTTATTAAGCATCTGAGACCCAAAGAGGCTTTATAAGTAGTTATCAGTCCTTGCTGCACATTAGAATCACCTATGGGATATTTTAAACTATGTAGTACCTGGGCCCCAATCTTAGAAATTCTGATATAATTGATCTGATGTGAGGCCAGGACACTGGTAGTTTAAAATACTTCTCAGATGATTCTCATGCTCCTAGTACCATCCTCCCTTTTTTAAACTGATATTAAAATTTGTATTCTGTACCTTATCCCCTTGAAATTACCCACATACTTTAACTAATTTGATGAAGAAGTGGGGGGAAAATCAGAAGAAATCCCCAGATGCTTCCCCACTCCCACTGGTTTTCATAATCTTATCCCTCTTGTCTCTTTATTTATTCCTTCAGCTGGTCCAGCCTTTTTAAAAAATAAAATTGAATACCGTTCCCCAACCTTAACAACTCAAAATGTGATTTTACTCCTCCTCATGGAGGCTGTGAAAACATTTTCAATTCAGGATTACTCAGGCTTTGTAGCTGACTGATTCTCCCACCTACCAGAGGTACCAAGAGGCATAAAACCTCAAGGCACCCATGACCTTGCGATGTGCAAACCTCAGCTGGAGCTCTGCCCAGGCAGCCCAGATGCAACAATTTCAAAGGAAGGATCGGCAGGGTCTGTTGCTATTAGATACCAGAGACAGATGACAGAAAAAGTGTCAAAGGGCTTTAGGGCCTGAGATGAAAGTCAAAAGTCAGAAATGGGGAAGTGAAGAAGTTGCGGCTTTTAAGTATAGAAATGTTATGCGAGATCGACCCCTAGTGGTCACCTTAACTATTTACAATGTTCAGCATTCGCAAGGAGGATATTGGAATGTTCATTTCCACACCAGGGCACTAATGTTCTAAACACAAACTGCCTTCAGAGGGTCGAAATATAACATTCTTTCTATTACTCATAAGTATATCATATTGATTTCTCAAAGGCTTCAGTTGCTTTCAATCAAAGGGGGTCTGTTTTAACAGAACGGCATGTTTAGGGAAGTCCAAGTGTGTTAGTATTTCCAAAGTGTGTGAGGTAAGAAAGGATGGGCAACTGGGCCTGCTGGTCTAACTTTCATTTAATTCACTTCCAGCAGAGACAAGGGTGCAGAAATATTTCTCCAACCAAAGTAAACAAAGTGCAAGTGTGATGATTTTCCTGACTGATGGCCTCCATAACAGGGAGACAGCAGGGAGTAGCAGAGGCTATGGCCCATGGGAAAGCCCGTGCCCCCCTAGGTGAGGCAGCTTCTCCTCTGCTCTGCTGACTGTTGTGGGAATGGGGGTCCAGTGATGTGGAATTTTCAAAATTTTCAAGAGAATCCCAAAATTTCATTTTTATGAGAATTCAGCTGGGCTCCCCATGTAAAATCTATCCAGCCATTAAATATTTATTGAATGCCTACTATGTGGTGTTCTAAGGCTGGGGACACAGCAGGTAATAAAACAGACAAACTTCCCTGCCTTCAGGGAGTGTCCAGTCTAATAGAGGAGACAAATAGTTTTCAAAGATAAGTAAATGGCTAAGTATATTAGATATAATAAATGCTATGGAGAAAGAACAGGGGAGGGAGATGAGGGGTGCTGGAGATGTGTTACCACTTTGAATAAGGTGATCAGAGAAGGCTTGACTGAGTTGACATTTGAGAGATCAGAGAGAGATGTCACTTTTCTAATTCTTTCATTCATTTGGTGTAGTTTATGGTATTTATTGAGCACTTATAATGCATGATGTACTATTGTAGGTACTGGAGATAGACTGATGAACAAGACAGACAACGTCTTTCCTTCCAGGGACAAGAAACCAAATAGGATAACATCTGATAGTGATTCTCTGCTGCAAAGGAAAGAAACCAAGGGAATGTGTTAGAGAGTGAGAAGTGGCTAAGTTGGAGAGGGTGGTTGGTGGGCTGACTGGACCCTGCTGTACAAAAGTCAGAGAAAGGAATGCAAGGCAGAGGAAATAGCAAGGGCAAAAGCCCTGAGGGTGTCCAGAGAGGAGGGGGCAGGGGGTGGATGGGTAGAGGAATTGGTCCATGGAACAAAGCGAAGCACAAAGAGTATGGAACCCAGGACCAAGGTCAAACGTCAAAATTGTGGAATGGAAAATGTATACCTGACTTCCTCCCCTTTCTTCCTAGACACCGTTGTGCTTCCCTCATCTCTTCTAATCCCTGGCCTCTTTCCCTTTCCACGTTGCTCTCAGTAAAGGATGCAATCCATGTATAATAAAATAAATGATAAAGCCAAAAAGGTACTATTCCTCTTAAGTGTATTTGCATTTGAATTACAATGATCTTTTGTCTTATTTATGAAATTTGAGGCATCAGCCCTTTGGGTGTTGGACGTATTTATTTGGTTAGGGGAGTGACATGCTGGGGCCTGTGAAATTAGATCACCAGACGACTTTCAAGTTGCCGCCACTAATTATTTTTATTGAAATTTTAGGAATGAAATAGTTGTGTAGTTTTTCTGAAGGGTAGATTGCTCATACCAGTGGGTAATTTTCCTTAGTGCGGGCTGGTAAAGCCAGATAAAATTTAATCTCATTCCACTTGTATTTTTAACACATTGTTTATCCACCAGTCGATATGATTGGCAGCTTCTGGGATTGGGCTTCTAACACTCTGCAGTTCCTGACCCCACTGGTCTAAAGAGGCAGAAGTAGCAGAGGCCAGAGTCAGGGATCTAAAGGCTGCCAAAAAGTCACAATGATGTCATGCTCATTAGTGATGTCATGCTCATCACTCATTGGTGGAGCCCAATTAGCAGGTGCTGTTTACAGCTTGTTGGAGGCTGGGGAGCAGTGTTCTTCAACTTCCCAGCAGAGCAAGCTATTGAGCCCTGTGCTTGATCTGTAGTCTCTCTGAACTGCTTTGTTTCCAACCTTCCAAAGAATGGTCATCTTGGGGAAATGAGGCAGGTCACCCGATTTTCATAAGCCAAATGCTGTTTCCGGTTCCTACTCTTAAGGGCTTGTTATTTGGATTCTTCCTGTCCACATACCTTTGACCCAATACCATTTCCTCCTTCAAATTTCTGCCTTTCTCAGTCACTCACTCAGTGACAATCTTTTCTATTCACCAGGATCAAATTTTCAAAGATCTGTGCCTTATTGATTTAGTGGGTATAAGTTCACCTCTACTGTCCTGTATCTACTTTTGTAGTTTTAAATGTGTCTGTGCTATACTCGATATTTTTTGATACATAAAAAAGGTGAGTTTAACAGGCCTTCACCTAATTAACTGCTATAATTAAATAGAATACAATATTTTATCTTGTTTAAGGTAGTTGTTTACAGGGCTTTAAAAATTAAATTGACTTTAATTGGCATTGTTAGTTATGTTGCATTAAATGAAAGTTAGACTTTGGAAGAATATGGGTTCTTCTACACTTAGAATTGTAAAAAAAAAAATTGGCGGTGAGGTGGGGATTTGTGTCATTGGCTTTACATGAATATCAACTAAATTGAAACTGGAGGCATAATAGGTCAGTGAGTAAGCCTGAGTTGGGGAATTAAAATGATAGTTCTGAAGTAAGACAGCCTTGGGCTCTACTTTAGCTCTGTCACTTCTACCTGTGTGATCTTGTGAGCATGTCATATAGTCCTGCCATGCCTCAGTTTCCTCTTCTATTAAATTGGGATAGTAAAGGTGGTACTCTTTCACAGAGTTGTGGTGAATAGCAATCTATTGCAAGTCAAGGACTTAATACATAGCAGACCATCAGTCAATATTTGTTGGATGAATGACTCGTGGTTAGAGCTCAGCTAACTTTAAGATGAGTGTCAGTAAACATAGGACCCAAAGCATTTAGTTATGAGCTAAATGGATACCATGAGAACAATATACCTTTGCAAGCACAGTGTTTTCCATATTTCTTTCAATTCAACAGACATAGTGGGGTTCCTGCTATGTGTCAAGTAGGCTAGCCATTTTATAAAAAGTTCTGTATACAACTAAAAAAATAGTTAAGAAAATATTGAACTTGTCTCTGGTTGCTGACAGTGGCAGTGGTCATGGGTTTGCTAAGCCAGTATCTTAGTTTCCTCACTGTTAAAACAAATACCACACAATGAATTGGCTTAAACAATGGGAATTTATTGGCTAATGGTTTTGAGGCTAGGAGAAGTCCAAAATCAAGGTGTCAGCAAGTAGATCTTTTTGCCCAAAGACTTTGGTATTCTGGGGCTGCCTGCCAGTCATACCTGGTCCTTGTCTTTTCTGTCACAAGGCACTTCACCATGGCCTTTCTCCTCTGCCTTCCATTGTCTTCCAGCTTCTTGCTTCTCTTTAGGACCTCCAGTAATAGGATTTAGACCCATCCTGATTCAGTTGGCCTTACTTTAACTAAAAATAACCTCATCAAAACTTCCTATTTATAATGGGTTCACAGCCACAGGAATGGATTACCTTTAAGAACATGTTTTTTTGAGGTACACAATTCAATCCGCCACAGCCAGTGTAACAAATTCTGGAAGAAATTGTTCCCTAAGATCTTCTCACTAGAGCTGAAACTAAGATAGGCTGGATTTCTTCTTTTAAAGAGTGACTCTGCAAGCATTTGTATAGAGCAGAAGAAAGCAGAAACTGAGAAGCCACATGCCAAAGCTCAAGAGGGATCTTTGCTGCCCCCTTGTCAGCACCAGCTGTTTAAAATTTCAGCCCCCAGAATCCCTACAACACTTTGGACCTTAGAAGTAGAGCCCAGCGAACATGCCCCTTTCGTAAGATGCGGCAACTCCTTGGAAAGCTTCTCGTTTAACTGGAGGAAAGCTCTGACTTATCAATTCTTCCCTCAGGAGTTTGAACCCCGTCCACCTGGGCCCCTCTCGGGCCTGTGGAGAAGCCCTAGTGGGCTCACACTCTTCCCCTATTTGAAGCCTCCTTCCCAAGTCTCCCCTTCTCATGTGTGGACCCCAGTGCCTGGTCCAACGTGGTTCACGTTTTGGGAAACTAGGTCATCCAACAATGGCAATGTAGACTCAACCAACTATTTCAATTCGTTCAGAGACTGACAGGTGGAGACGGTGCAGCAGGTGGGCGTTGTACCCCTTGTCCCGGTTGCTCCGCCCCGAAAGCCTAGGGGGGCGGGGTCGGAGGCCAGGGCGGTGCTCCACTTCTCCGCTCTCGCTCCAGCGGGAGGAAGTGACGTAACCGAAAGCCATTTCCGGTGTGTGGAAACTAGGAAGAGAAACTTGGAGCTGGCAAGGCACTTCTGCCATCCATCTCTGCTCTTTCTGTTCCTCGTGGCCGGGGCCGCGCCGAGCAGTCGGGAACCCTGGCCATGGAGCAGCCCGGGACTTCCGCAGAGTGAGGCGCGGGGCGTTCCGCGAGCTCCCCTGTCAGGCCGGGGGCGGGCAGGCGGGAGGCGTCGCTTCAGCGGCGGCCGCCGGCCGGGGCCCGGGCCCCCAGCATCATGAACATAGACGTGGAGTTCCACATCCGGCACAACTACCCCTGGAGCAAGTTGCCGGCCAATGTGAGGCAGGTACGGCGGGAACCTGGGACCTGGGCCCCGACCTGTTCAGCCCTGCCCCGCCATCATCTGCTCTCCTCGCCCGCGGACCCGGGCTTCTCGGATGACTCCCATCTTTTCCCCCGCCAAGGTCTCGGGAATAAAAACCTATTCGCTTCCCAGGGGTGAGGAGGGTCTGGTTCTGGTGCCACAGGGGCAGGTTGGAGAGGTTGCTGAATGGGGTGGAATGGTGTCCGCAGGACTCGCCTGGCGCCTCTGCCTGTATCCTCGGTTCAGCGAGGCACTGAGCTAGACGTCTGCGATACAGAGAATTAAACATGGTCTTGGACTCCAGAGCCTCAGGATGTTGGGAAAGCGAGACAAGAAACAAATGAAAACGATACAAGGCGACAGGAGCTCATACGTACTTCCATTATAGTGAGAGCATAAGGGGAAGTAATAAGGAATTTTCCAGGGAGAGTTGGGAGGATATGTAGAGGAGGCATTTAAATTGGGCGAGTAAAGGACGAGTAAGAGTTAGATATGAGAGGAAAAAAGATTTTTCCAGGGAGAGGAAAAGTCATTTTTACAAAGCTTGGAGGAGTGAAAGAGCACATCTCTAGAGTAGCGAGCAACTTAACATCGTCGGATTTTGGAGGTTGGAGTTTTGTTGAGTGCGTGGGTGGTGGTAGCAGATGAGGCTGGAAAAGCAGTCATGGCCAGATTTTGAAGGTGTTTGTTTACTTGTTTTTGTTGGACTTTATCCTCTAGTCAAGATGGGTTTACTGCAGATGTTTCAACAGGAGAGTGACATGAGGTTTTGGGCTGAATGTTAATTCTCACGTATTTGTCAGTTTTACTCAATTGTTTAATATTTATTGAGCATTTACTGAGTGCTATGTCTTGTTCTGGGTGCAGGAAATTTACATCAGTCAGCAAAACAGACTGATTTCATTTTAGTAATAAAGGATAGCCAGTAAACAGAGAAATGAATAAGGTTAGACAGGATAGGTTTGAAAGTAGTGATAAGTGCTACACGTAAGGCACTCTTTGGTCATAGATTGACTTGCAAGTTTTTCCCATTCTACTGGTTGAAAGAGAAATTCTGTTTTCCATTGGTTCTGGATAGTGGTATTTTGGAGAGCTTGGATGGTGGTAGTAATAGTATAAAGATTATTGTAGTTTACCTTTCCTCTCCTCAGCTTGGGGGCTTAGCTCTGGGAAATGAATATGAATAATTTTAGGCTGAGGTGATACATCATGTGAAGAAAATGCGTTTACTGTAAGATACCAAATAACAAGAAAGGGAAGAGAGAGATATAAGGAATTTAGAATTCTTGGGTATCAGTAGCTGCCCATGTGGCATTTATCTTTAACTGGACAAAGCTCTAAACCTAAAGAAATAAGTTTCTCTTGTTAAACTTGAACAATGGCTTTGGTGGAAACTTGTGGCATATCCAAGTGGATGGCTAGAAGAACCAAAATTCTTTTCTTCCTGTTTACATTCTTTCTCTACTCTCCCTTTGGCCAAAATATGGGTAGCATAATGGAAGAAAAATGAATGATTTCACTATATCTAACATACATGATTGATCTTAATTAATTAGTACTGGCAGAAGGGTTTCTAAAACTTAGTCATGACTATTAAGTATAATCACGGGATAGTGTTAAAACTCTTTTTTTTTTTTTTTTTTTTTGTAAGAGCACTTAAAACAATGGCTGTTTTAGTGTAGGATAAGCTTGGCCACTTGTAGAAGGTTTTGCAAAACCCATCTGTATAAGGTTTGCTTCCATGGACTTTTTCTAGCCTTGGTACTGTTTGGGCAAGCCCAATCCTATCACCAGTACAGGTTATTAGCAGCTTCTTTTTGAGTCTTACTCAGGACATCCCTTACCTCCTAAATCTGGAGAAGTTGACCCTTCACTATGTTGGAGGGTCCACTGTGTGTTGCAGTAGTGCTGTGTTTTTCACCCATCATAACACTTACTCCACTATGTTGCATTTTCAGGCTCCATTATTTGTTTTGCCTTTGCATTCTGAACACCTAACACATTGTTGGCTCTTAGTAATATTTTTTTTTTTTGAGTGAATGAATGATAACATCAGATTTTTCCAGTGCAGCCATAGTGCAGTCTTTTTTTTTTTTTTTTAAATTCAGTTTTGAAATACATTCACACACTGTATAATCATCCATGGTATACAATCCACTGTCCACAGTATGATAACATAGTTATGCGTTCATCACCACAATCTATGTCTGAACATTTTCCTTACATCAGAAAGAACCAGAACAAGAATAAAGAATAAAAGTGAAAAAAGAACACCCAAATCATCCCCCCCATTCCCACCCCATTTGTCCTTTAGTTTTTATCCCCATTTTTCTACTCATCCATACACTAGATAAAGGGGGTGTGATCCACAAGGTCTTCACAATCACACTGTCACCCCTTGTAATCTACATTATTATATAATTGTCTTCAGGAGTCCAGACTGCTGGGTTGGAGTTTGGTAGTTTCAGGTATTTACTTCTAGCTATTCCAATACATTAAAACCTAAGAGGTGTTATCTATGTAGTGCATAAGAATGTCCACCAGAGTGACCTCTCAACTCCATTTGAAATCTCTCAGCCAATGAAACTATTTCGTTTCATTTTGCATCCCCCTTTTGGTCAAGAACATACTCTCAGTCCCACGGTACCGGGTCCACATTCATCCCTGGGAGTCATATTCTGCATTGCCAGGGAGATTTACACCCCTGGGAGTTGGGTCCCATGTAGGGGGGAGGGCAGCGAGTTCACCTGTCGAGATGGCTCAGTTAGAGAGAGAGAGGGCCACATCTGAGCAACAAAGAGGTACTCAGGGGGAGACTCTTAGGCACAATTATATGCAAGTTTAGCCTCTCCTTTGCAGTAACGAGCTTCATAAGGGCAAGTCCCATGCTCGAGGGCTCAGCACATCAAACTACCAGTCCCAATGTTTGTGACAACATCAACACCAGTCCAGGTGAGGATGTCCAGCACATCCGCACCTTCCCTCAGATCCTCAGGGCTGGGGAGGGGGAGGCTGTAAATATATTTTTTATTATCTGCCCAAATTACTCTGGGATGTGTTACTATTTCACTCCAGTCTATGCTAACCTATTGTATCTCACTTCCTATTCAAAGTTCCATGCAATTGTGGTGTTTGAATAAATCGCATAGTGCAGTCTTTTTTAAAAGTGGGAACTGTTCCTTGGATGGAAAGAATTTGTCTTTTGGCTTTGTACGTACTAAGTACTTTGATATAGTTTCCAGTATGTTTTGATAGATTTAATTTGGAAATGACTCATATTTCCCAGTTTTGAAAGCTGGGGGAAGGAAATTCAGATTTAAAAAAATATTTTAAGCCAACATTTTTTATATGGGTGAAATGAAGTTTTTTATGTGATATGGACTATGCCCGACTTAAAAAATACATTTAAGAAGTTTTGATAGGATCATTTTTTTCAGGATTTCCATTATCTCTATTCATCGTTCAAAACAATTCATAATTGTTTTCTTGTAAGGGAACTTGTATGATATGGTGCTGTATAATTCAAGATATGTCAATTAAACATTTTCCTAAGTAAATGTTAGGATTGCGGTTTGTAGGCACAAAGGCTTTAGAAATTCTTTGTGTTTTTATCATACTCTGATGCATAATGGGTGTGTGTATCCAGTTCCTTATTCCTGTGTCATCTGTTTTAGTTCCTTTTATACATAGCCCAGCTTTATCTGTCAGATCTGGTCGGTATTTCTGCAGGGTCAGCATTGTCTCAGAGTTAAATGACCTTTCTCTAGTCACTCCTGTTGTGGCAACAACGTTTTACAGTATAGATGGTGGGAGATAGGGAGTAGGAATAGGAGGGGTAGCCAAAGAGTCTCTGGACAAAGCAATTATATTTTACAAACTTGGCTGGTGAAGAAAAAAACATCTTTTAATGTAGTTTTTAGATATTTGTGTGCACATATGTCTTGATTTCTGAGGACTAGTAATGCCTAGCACAAAAGCTTAGATATTTAATAAGTATTGTATTATCTGATGAAGTTTATAAATAATGGACCCTTATGTTTTCTGTAAGTGGCATGATTTGTACTTTTATTCTGGAATTGCCAGGAACAGAATTTGAAAGGGAGACAATTCTGCAAGTAAGGGAAAGTTAAGGGACTTACTTTGGAACAGAAGAGCAAAAACTCAATTTTGGAAGGTGCTAAGATTTTAGCAAAATTGTTTGCTTATGTGAGTGTGTACGTATGTGTGTCCAGTGTTCTCTGAGAAGGAGATTTTAATTTGATAGCAGAGCTAGAGGAAACCCTTTAAAAGTTTTTCAGAAAGTTTAATATTTTGAGTCCTCTAAATATCTTCCACCCTTGCTTTGGTACTGCATCAAGGATGGTAGAATAAGTAGTTTTTCTATAATGAACACTGCTGCTGACTACTTGTAATGTTAAAACAGATGAAAACAATAAAAGCACATTCTGGCAGTAGCGCGAGTGCTGGTTTAAACCGTGATAAACTATATTAATCTAGATGCAAGAAAAAAGATATTTAGTTTTCTCACCTCATGTCTCCTTTTTCCTAAAATACTACCTGTCACTGGATCTAGTTATGTACCAACTTATTTAGATATGAGTTTTGTGAAGATTGTCTTAAGTGAAAGATATGCAAATGGACATCTACCTTGATTTTCAAAACCCTATGGGTAAGAACTACTGTGTACTGAATCCTCTAATCTTCCAGTCGTTATTCTCCTAAGATGTCTAATTTCATTTTATAGTGCATTGGAAAGACCATACCTAGTAATTAGAATGTGGGTTATTAGTAGTAATATATTAAATTAAGTTTATAGTCATGCATCAAATATATTGTTGACTATAATCAAGCAAATTAATTGATTCTTTGCTTTCATGAGAACCCAACTTTGAACTTAAGGTAGTAAATGCACAACTAGAAAGATTTCTACTCATTCAGAAGTATCTATCAGAATTCTAAAATTGTCTAAATGTTTTCTAATGGCATGAGCCCATTAAAAAAAATGGTGTTTTTAAGAAGAAATCTTATGATTTAGAAGTATATTTGAAATGTACATTTTCCAGAAATCTTAATTTTTAGTGATCATAGCCCTCAGTTACGAATGATTATCAGAAACAGACATCTGTCCTTAGTTGTCTTTCTTAAGTTTAAAGAAATGTAGGTACAAGAAACCATCTATCCATTCATCATTCAACACACCCAAATTGGGTTCGTCAGAAAGCGGGACAGTAGAACGTAAATAGAGGTGTGCTCTCAAACTACATTTTTATTTGATATTAAATGCTGTAGTTAATTTTACTGGGTCTTTTTAAAAATGCAGACTGAAAATAAACACATTGAATCTATACTCTAATGTATAGCAGGAAAGTTAGAAAATAAAATTTAAGAAAATATTCTTTATTTAGTTATGGAAATTATTAAAGATGCCAAGATAAAATTAGGGAGTATGGTTTTGAAATTTTATAGAAAGAAGTAGTATTGTTTAGTTTAGAAGCTATTTAAAATCTATTTGAAATTTATTTGTAGAGCCTTGGAAATTCACAGAGAGAATATGAAAAGCAGGTGGTTCTATACAGTATCCGCAATCAGTTACGGTACAGAAATAACTTAGGTAAGTAAGGCATTTTTACATTGAGATGGAAATAACTTGCTGGTTTGTCATTTCCATAAATCTATCTTTTCATTATATATGCACTAGTTCTTAATAATTTTTGACTATGAGTTTTTTGTCTTCCTAATTTTCCAAATAATATAACTTTAATGAATGACTATAATAATTGTAACAACCTTTGAACGTAGTTGCCTCTATGAGTTTTTTATCCTTTTTAATTTTTGCTCTTTATTTCTGTCAGATTACTTTAATAAGTCTACTGTTTGACCTCTTAGTCTGCCCCTCCTGTGTGTCATTTTAAGCATAGTATTTCAGAATTAGTTTTCTATTTAAATGTATTCCGTAGAAGTCAGAAGACTTTTTACATTTAAAAAATGAAAAGTAAATAATTTTAAAAAATGAATTTAACTCCATTGAAAACTAGCATTCAGTTTGGCCATCTTGTAAAGTAATATAGTAAGGGATCTGATGCAGTATAGCCTATGTTTTACACTTTGGTGGGTGGCTGTATACTGGTGGTTCCACACTTGTTTCTGATTTGGTAAGAACTATTTTTCTTTATCTGTCCTATTGTGCATTTTACTTATTTACTCTGAATTCTGTTTCTTGTTTCTTTGTTCTGATTTAGAATATTTTATTTATTCTCTTCCAACATGTACTTTTCTTTGTACTTAATATTAGTCTGTAATGCATTGCTTGTTGCATTTATAATTGATATGTAACTATAAGAAACCTGAATAAAACTGGAGAGTTTCTTATTTCTCCCCAGTTAAACATGTCAAGAAAGATGAACGCAAATACTACGAGGAACTCCTGAAATATAGTCGAGAGCATCTCATGCTGTACCCTTATCATTTGTCGGATATTATGGTTAAGGGCCTGCGGATAACACCATTTTCATATTACACTGGGATTATGGAGGTGAGTTTACAGTACAGGTGAACCATTAGGATAAGGGTGGGGCTACATGGCAAGGGCACCTTGTAGGTGAGGACCAGCTCTGTAGCTCTCAGCTCCAGTGGCCATGGTTTCTGAGCTTACAATGTAAAAAGGACTGCTGGTTATAAGTTAACTGTTTTAGTCACACTTACGCAAGTAGATGTCGTTATCAGGATTTTCACATTGGAAAGGTATGTATTTCTATTCTGTGTTCTTGTTGACTTTTTGTGCTATTGTAGCATTAAACAGTCATTTATATTTGCAGTCTCTATAAAATTTATTGCTTTAATATATGATTAAGGATGAAAATTGAACATTAAGCTCAGAGAAAATATATATATTCACTAGCTGTAGAAAGACTAAATGGTGACATAGATTCAACATTGTGTAATACATGTAATACATGTGTCAGAAAAGAGAAATATGTCAGTAGCCCTGGCTGCTAATCTCTTTATATAATTACTAACTTTCAAGTATTACCTTTTTTTTTTTTTCCCGAAGGCAGTTTTTAGGCCTATGTTGAATAACTTCAAATACCAGTTCTGTATTGCTATTAAGTGACCTTTAGGTAAAGATTGGCAATATCTATCTAGTTTTCAGTTATTACTTAATTATGTTTGAGTGCTACTGTTTTGAGTTCACTAACCACTTTAAGAGCAGAAAGAAGCCTAGAACTAAAGGGAGTAGGAACCTGCAATAGCAGGGAGGATAGCTCTCTTTATGATGTCTTCCTTACCTTTGCGTTCCCTTTGCTTATCTCCGTAAGTCCCTTCTTCATGTACAGCCCCATGTTTTCCATATCCATATTTTGAAGGAAATGCCAGAGTAAAGCTTGACATCTGACAGCCCAGGTTTCTGTCAGTCCCTTTTCCCTAGAACCAAGGTAGCATAATGAAGATGGCAGCTCATCAGTAAGTAGAATAGTTGTTGCAATCTCCGATTATTTTTCTGCTACTGTCTGCAAGATTTGAGGGAGATAAAGAGGATTTCATCGCATTTACCATCTTTTAGTTATATCCATGTGCTTGCTGTTCTCTGGTTTTCTGTTTGTCTACCACTAGGTATAGTTCCTGGGTTAAAATGGGTCTTACCCCCATGGTAATAAGTTGGTTAATTATTGGCGAAACAGATTGGGGTTGGTAGATGCTGGATACTGAGTTTAACTCCTTGCTAATTGGGATAATTGGAGCAAAAAGTACTAAGTAGCTAAAAAATCTTTGTTAGTAATGTGTGTTTTTGATGCACATGGATGGAACTATGTTACATTACTTGGCCTACTCTCAGGGTAGGTATCTGGGATCAGGTATGAAGCATGAAGAGGTTAGAATTCTGACCTCTGATAGAGGTATTCCTTGCATAGCTTCTAGAGGGCAGAGATTATAGGGCCTCTGTCTGGGATTCATAGAGAGCACTATGAGAAACCCAGACTTGACACTCTGACCTTCAATTACTAGATTGGGGCCCAGTGGTAAGTGCCACAATGTGATGTGCATGCTGTGGGCTACCGAACTGTGATCTCAGTGCTTTGTGAAACAATTATTGTTACTTTGTTTGGCTCTAGTAATCTATATTTATATGCATCTATACATATACATTTATACACATGTTTTTATCTAAGGAACTTTTGCATTTAAATTCTTTAATTTTTTTTAAAGGATATTATGAACAGTGAGAAAAGTTATGATTCATTGCCCAATTTTACTGCTGCTGACTGTAAGTATTTAATTTTGTGGAAGGAGATAATGTTTAGGGTATGTCTTTGTACGTGCATGCTATTGTTGCTATTGTCTGTCAGTATCTTAATGTGGTTTTTACCGTGAAACACTTCTGAAAGATGAAAACAGTAGCTTTGTTATAAATGGAAATTTTGTCAGGTGATACAAGTCAAGTGTAAGATTTAGTCTAAATGTTTAAGAGAGGAATATTTTGGAATGGTAGAATCAGAAAAATGACACTAATCTATATATTTGTAGAGAATGAAGTTCTTTCTGATAGCTGGGCTGTGTTGCATACCAAATGAGGAAAGAAAACTCATACACAATATTTTTGCAGTGCAATACATTGTTACGTTTTTACTAACATAATTTGTTGGTGTTTTATTATGCTTATTTTAGTGAAGTATGTATTTGAAATGTGAGGTAGTCCTGTTGTGTAAGAGGAAATTTTCACTGAGAAGTACACTTTGACATCTTGAAATTGGAAGAACTTCTTTAAAAATTTTTTCTCATTTAGCATTGTTAAAAGTGTCAGCTGAATTCTTCTCTCCCACAGTTTAGTTTTCTTTTATATTTTATTTGAAGAATTCTTTTTATATTTGATAGATTGACCATGCAAAGATGAATAAAAACTGAAGGCTTTTCTGAAGAGATTTCCTAAAATTGTTTAAATGTTTTTAAAGGAAAGCCTCTTTCTTTTAGGTCTAAGACTTCTTGGCATAGGAAGAAACCAGTACATTGATCTTATGAATCAGTGTAGATCATCAAAAGTAAGTTAATAGTTTCCCTTTCTTCCTCATTTTGCCCTCCTCACTAGTGCGATTAGTTTTAAGTGGTAGAAATGATGAATTTTAATTTCTTTGATCAATTAAAATATGCTTAATACAGAAATCTTGATAAAAAATAATTCTCTAGGTTATAGCTGAAGAGATTATTGAGTTAAAAATTTTTAAGGTATAAAACATTTAATTTATTTTTTAAAATTAATTTTACCCTCCCTGCTGTGTGTGTGTGTTTTTTTTTTTCTTGCTCATTCCACCCCCAGCATTCGCTTAATTGGTGAAATAAATATGTTTTCCAAAAGCATTTTTCACCTCTTAGATATCATTTGAGTTCTGAATTTAGGGTAAATGATTAATGTTTTGAAATAATTTAAGAATTAATGACCTTCTATTGAATGTATCTAGAATATTTAAGATCTTAAAACATGAGAGTTTTAAAATAAATTATTTAGCCTGTTAGAAACTGTCTTATTATATGATGGATAAAAGAAAAAAGTGGTAATTTTAGGTTGAGTACAAATTTAAAATTTTCCTCAAATTTTTGTACCACTGCAGAAATTTTTCAGACGGAAAACAGCCCGTGATCTTTTACCAATAAAGCCAGTGGAAATTACCATAGAGGCATGGTGGGTGGTGCAGGCTGGATATATCACAGAAGACGACATAAAGGTGTATATCTTAAAAAGTTAAAATTTTAGTTTATATTTTTAGTTTTAAATTATTTTATAACTTTTAATTATAATAGTTCAATAACTTAAAAAAATGACACTATGGTTTTCCTGAAGACAATTAGACTTAAATTCACAATTTTAAATGATCTTGCTGTAGGCTGGAATATGGATGGGTTTACAAGGTACTCTAATAGTGAGGGAGACTTGACATGATTCGTGTGCAATAATCTGTGGGTGTTAATTAGATAGAAGTTTCATATAAAGTGACGTGATGCATCGTTTAACAACAACAATAATATTGGCTAACACTTTTGAGCACCTGCTGTGTGCCAGATATGCCAGGCACTATTCCAAGTGCTTTTTATATTGTTTCATTCAATTCTCGTAACAACCCAGAGGTGTGTACTTTTTGTACCTCCATTTCATGTGTGAAATCATCAAGTTATTAAGGGTCCAGGGTTTGACCCAGACAGTGTACTGTGGAACTAGCTCTTAACCTCTGTGCTAAACAGATATACTGAGGTGGTAGGTGCTTTGATAGGATGACAGACTCAACATCAAGGGAAATGGTATTCCCAGTGAGCAGACCAGTAAAAGCTTTATACATTTTAGAAGGGATGTTGATTTGGAGGAAAGGAGTGAAGTGGTGAGGGGTCTAGAGACCAGGTCATATCTGTGTAGTTGAAGGAATGTAAGTGAGCATGTGGACTTTTCTTAGTCTGCATTTTACTCTACTCCAGAGGACAAATTAAATCTAATGAGTGGGAGACTTAGAAAACAGCTGTCAGACTATGTAATAGTAGTGACCCTCCTATCACTGAGAACATTCATGTGGGGTTTGAATAAACTTTTGATTTGAGGGATTCACAGTCAGCAAATGGATCTATTACAATTCAAAAAAATAAATTCTGGTATTTATTAGTAAACACTTATTACTTACTTATAAATGTTGATATTTTTGGTTACTTTTGTTCTCTAAGTTCTGTTGGTAGTTTACTTTGGCATCTTAATTGATGGCTATGTGCATAGTTTTTTTGTTTGAATTCTAAAGTAATAAATGAAAAACCGTGTAGTTCATTAGATAGTTACATATAATCATTGGTTTAAACATGAATAGATTTCAGAAGACTTAGGAATAAGTTAATTTGGACAGAGCTTAATTGAAAATATTTTGCTTTTCTTAGATATGCACTTTGCCTGAGAAATGCGCTATTGATAAGATCATCGATTCAGGTCCTCAACTCTCTGGATCACTAGATTACAATGTAGTACATAGTAAGTGGTTAGTAGAAATGGTCTTTTGTCAACATAAAATCTTGTTTAAGCCACCAATAATTAATAGCAATTATTTATCAATTAGGCATGATTATTACTATTTCCTAAGGCATTTTTATTGTTTGAAGCGTGACCTTAGTTCATTATTTTCCAGTGTGACTCTAATTAGTCACATATACTAGAAATTTATACAAAAAAATGGTGAGAAAAACTTTGTACTTCTGAGCATATGTAGGAAACAGATTTGGCAACTTTAATATAATTCTTTCCCCCTTCTATTTATTTTCTGCACATAGCAGAAAGGCAGGAGTCAGTTTTGAAAAAATTAGTATTGCTTAGTGTTCCATCTAAACCAAGGTGCTTTTGCTTCTGTAGGTTTATATAACAAAGGATTTATTTATCTGGATGTACCAATATCTGATGACAGCTGTATAGCAGGTAAGCATTAACATTATTCACTGTTTTTTGAATGCATACTAGGTGCACTGCACATCACCACAATAAATTAGATAGAAATCATTCAAGATCTTAGATCTTAGGATTTAAAAGAAAAACAAAAACATTTTTCTTCATTATATTGTAACACATTGGGTAGTTTTACTTACATTCCTTATTTTCATTATGTTATTTTAATGTACATACTATATTAAAATAATGAAATATGTGATAAATTTGTCATGCTCCCAACTCAAATCAATGTTTTTATAAACCCATGTCCCTTTTAGATCTTGTTGAGTGCATAAGTCTTTACATATATTCAGCAATAACTTAGAATTTTATGTTTTCCATTTTCACTTAACATACCATGTCTTATTTTTTCATGTTACTACAGTCTTTTGTCTTTATCTCTTCTTTTTCCTCCTTTATCTAAACACCACCAATATTAAGAGCCTTGTGTATTTCCGTCTACACCTTATGGGTGCATCAGTTTATTGAACCATTCTTATCTTTCTGGTTATTCAGGTTATGGCCAGTTTTTTGGCACTACAATTAGTGAAGTGGTTAATATCCTTGAACACAGTGGTGATTTTTTCATGGAGGTTAGGTTTCTTATCAATTTATAGAAGCACTTACTATAGTCACGTAATATGTTATAAATATGTATCCCAGCTTATCTTTTAGCTTTTATTCTTATTTGTGCTACCTTTAGGTATACAAAGATATTTAATTTTTATGTAATCAAATAAATAAAAAGTGTCAAAAAATTCCAGGGAATGACTTTACTATTAACAAATGAGTAGTGATAGGGCTTATTACAGAAATATTTTCTCATTTCCATATTGGATCTTGACAGGTTATCATGCTCTAGTGTGTTCTGAGCTTTATTTGTGTTAGCATTTGTTTGTAATTTTTCAGTAATACATTTTGAACCATGTGCATACATGGATTTTAATGTACGTTTGGAAAGGCAGCTAGCTGTAAGAGTAAATGGAATATTTATGCTAGTTTGTATGTTAGTGTATAACAAATAAAACACTTGTTTTAAAATTTGAAAGGTTTTGATAAGGAAATTCTGGAAGACAAGTGGTAGTGTTTTCCTGTCATAGTTGGAAAATATGAGTGTTACTTTATTCCCTACTCTCTCATCAGATGTTGATGTTGACTCATTTGAAATCCACCTAAAAAGACTAGTTTTTAATTAGTACATTTTGGTCCATTTTAACTGGCAGTCTGAACACTGACTCATATTAGCACTAAATTCATCTGAAAGTAGTAGTCACAAGACCTGAGAAGGGGCACAATGGACAGTTGCTCCATTGTAGCAATGTAATCATTACATTATTACTGCTTAAATGAAGCAGAACTTTTGTCATACACTAAATTTCCTCCATATTGGAGGATTCTGATTTTTCCTCCACTGATTTATTTTAATTCTCTTACCATACTGTTTTGATTACAATAATACTAGTTATGGCCAGGCCTTCCTCATGAGTCTTTTATTTTAATAATTTTCTTGGCTATTCTCAGACTATTTTTCTCTATGTTTATTAACTTTTTTTTTGAATAGGCATTAGTTATGATATAAAATTCTAAATACAGAAAAGGTAGTCCTGAAAAAAGTCTGCCTCCCACCTCTACCCCAACCACCCAGTTCCTTCCTCAGCAACTTATGTTTCTTGTGTGTCCTTCCAGAAGCATGCTGTACACATAAGCATATATGTATATTTGTGTGGTTTTATTTTTACACAAATGGTTGTATACTGTACACTATAGGTCATACTTTGTTTTTATAAATTTAATGTATGTTGGAGATTATTCCATGTCTCTTCATGGAGAGTTGCCTCATTCTTTTTGCATAGTATAAATTGTGGCTTAGGAAAATTTCTAACCTCTTAGTGCCTTGGGTTATTCGTCTTCAAAATAGGGATAATTGTAGTATCCAATAACTCATACTCTTAAAATGATTAAATGAAGTTCTTTCTATACCTGACTTGCTATTATTCACACAACTGATAGTGTAGGAAAAGAATTAACGATGTCAAATGTGGGATTTCTAAAGTGATTCTAAAAGGAAACCTTTGATTTTTAAAACTACTTGGATGGCTGAAAATACAGGTAGCACTAAATTAGAAAAAGTCATGAGCCAGATCGGTAAAATAAGTGACCAACCGAATCTGAAATAAGCATTGTGTTTTTTCCTAATTTCTTAATTTTGGACACTTGAATTTTGTCTTATTTCTCTCTGTTGGGAATAATTTACTTTTGGGGTCAGTTAGATGATATTAGAGCCAGGGACCACGGGAATACCCAAATCCTACTACATCCTAGACACTCCTCCTTACTTTGAAGTGAAATGTGTGCACAGGGAGAACGGCAAAGGAAAACATAGTTGTCTTTATTATTGGCTGAACAGAGCTTTCTGGTAAATTGAATTAGAGCACCTGGACCAAGGAGATGGAGAGAAGTGTGTCTGAAGGAACACTTGCCACTGAGGATACAGAATAAAGAGCCCCAGAGAGCAGACTGTACCTTTGATCTCTGGTAAACATGACAGTCATGCAGATTAATTTCCCCTCTTAGAGTGGAGTGGGGGTTATGAGGAGAGAGGCAGAGAGCCAGTGTTTTCTGTGTGTGTGGTTTTTGTATAGTGTAGCAACTCTTCTTGCAGTCCTTTGCTTTTGTGTTTTAGCCCATTCACCCCTCCTGCCTAGAGGTATGAAAGACACATCCTTTGCAGGCTTCCCTCTTCTGAAGCAGCCCCAGTTCTCTTGCCTTTCTGCCAAGTCCATATTCCCCAGCATTTTGTCTACCTGATTAACTTGGAAAGTTTCATGTTGAATAAATTACTCTTTGTAGGATTTGTGATCTACTGTCAGGGCCCTTTCTGTGGAGGTATGGTTGTACATGGTCTGAATCGTGGTAGTTCTAGAAAACCTGCTGTGTAGTGGATAAGATAAATCAAAAGCTGAATTTAGTATATAAGTTAAGAGTTTTCTCTTTTTGAATAGATATTTGAATTATGCTTTCTTGTTTTCTAAAATTGTGTCACTGAGAAAAGTCTATTTTATTTATTTCAGTTCCTCCTCTTGAAGGTTTTGTAATGAATCGAGTACAAGGTGATTATTTTGAAACTCTACTCTATAAAATATTTGTTTCAATAGATGAGCACACTAATGTTGCAGAGGTAAGTGTGGCTGTCAACACTTTAAATTCTTTCAAAAGAATTTAATCTTAAAATTATATTATAAGTTTGTGTAAAGTAAGTAAGATCATTCAAAGATGCAGTTAATTTGTTTTCAAAATCTATACAGGGTGAGATGACAGATCATTGATGTCCTAGTTTGCTAATGCTGCAGAATACAAAACACCAGAGATGGATAGGCTTTTATAAAACAGGGGTTTATTTCGCTACACAGTTACAGTCTTAAGGCCACAAAGCGTCCAAGGTAACACCTCAGCAATCGGGTACCTTCACCGGAGGATGGCCAATGGCGTCCGGAAAACCGTTGTTAGCTGGGAAGGCAGCTGGCGTCTGCTCCAAAGCTCCAGCCTCAAAACGGCTTTCTCCCAGGACGTTCCTCTCTAGCAAGCTTGCTTCTCTTCAAAACATCACTCCCAGCTGCACTCTCTTTCTCCCCCCCCCCAGTCAGCTCATTTATATAGCTCCACCGATAAGGGCCCACCCTGAATGGGCGGGGCCACACCTCCATGAGAACATCTCATCAGAATCATTGCCCACAGCTGGGTGGGGCACATTCCAAGCAAATCCAACCATCACCAAAACTTCTGCCCCACACAAGACTACAAAGATAATGGCATTTGGGGGACACAATACACTCAAACCGGCACAATTGATATACTCAAATGCTCCTATTCCTGTCACTTCCTGTGCATGTATATTGAAAGTTATTAGGTTTATAACTTACAATTCGGTGAATAATTCATCCAGCTCTTTACAGCAAAAAAGATTGTAGCTATGTTGGTCTATCTAGGAATTTTCTTGCTTAAAATGAATTGAACTTAAAGGGTCAGAAATCTTGCATTGTTTTGGTCACTACCTGCATTTGTACTGCTCTGAGCATCTTAAAGATAATGGGAAGAAGGGAGTTCTCAATTCAAAATTTATTCAGTAAAATATAATTTTGTTAATTATGATTAAATTTTGACAGTTGTGTAATATGCTGATAATTTTTCCTATTATTTTCCAGCTTGCAAATGTCCTCGAGATAGACTTATCCCTGGTTAAGGTATGTTATTTTTATACTGTTTTCACTTATAGCATAAATTCTGAATGGATTTTACGAGTATATTTTTGTCTTGGTAAGGTACTGAGAAACTGAGGCATTGAGATTCTTACTAGCTGTCTGAGGGAGTGTGTGCAGTAAAGAGGTACTTGCAAAGACAGAAAAGAGCAAGATAAGGGATCCTGAATCAGTCTTCCACTGATGGAGTAGTGGAAGAGAGCACATACACTTCTGTATATGTCAGGAAGTAGCCTGATCAGTATCTTGTAATGAAGGCCAAATAAACAAGAAACTCCTTCATTGGGGTAGATCTAGAGAGAGCAGTGTGTGTGTGTGTGCGTGCGTGTGCGTGTGTGTATATATATGCTTCATTTATATATATGCAAAGGCCTTAGTGAAAAAAACGGGCCTATTGAAAATTGTTTTTTCTAGTTATGGAATGAAAATGTTTGCGTCACTATAATCATAGCCTATTACAGTATTTTTTTCCCCTACAAATGTTTGGATGTCTAGTTTTCCTTTAAAATGCTAATTTTCTTTACATTCCTTTCAGAATGCTGTTTCAATGTATTGCCGATTGGGCTTTGCCCATAAGAAGGGACAAGTAGTCAATTTGGATCAACTTCATTCGTCGTGGAGGAATGTTCCCTCTGTAAACAGATTAAAGTAACTCATTTATTCAGTATGAGATATTAGAGTTCCTTTTTGAAATAGAATTTACTTAAACTGTCATTTGAGGTGAACTCTGTATATTAGTGGTTTTTAATCTTTTGTGTGTGATGGATCTTTTTTAGAATTCAGTGAGCATTAAGAACCCTCTTCCCCCCCACCCCCAAAAGCACATACAATATTTTATATAAAATTCTGAAAGGTTCTTGAGTTCCCTGAAGCCCATGCATGGGTCTTAGTTATGGACCCTGGCTGTATGTGGGCAGAGCATTTTTTGGGTTACATTTCAATTTTGGGCTTGAATATAGGACTGGATTTATGTGGATTGTTTATAATTTAAGTATTACTTTCAGGGTCTGTTTTTATAAGATCATTTGTATGATTTTTAAAAGATGAATTTATTCTTCATTAATAGGAGTACTTTAGATCCACAAAAGATGCTCCTGTCGTGGGATGGTGGTGAAAGTAGGAGTCCTGTACAAGAAGTTTCATCAGCTACTGATACCGATACAAATAGTCAAGAAGATCCAGGTTTGTGGTAATGCAGCTTAATTTAGAGTCAGTCTATAGAAAAGGCATATGTCTCTATATAAACTGTGTGTGTATGTAAATAATATATATAAACTCATAAAGTGTTTACTCTCCAGACAAAGTTATTTTATAGTTTTGTTCTAGATTTCATTCATTCAATATGAAGTCTTTTGAGTACTTAGCCATATGTTGGGCACTGTGCTAGGTCTTAGGGGTATAGAAATGACAAGAATAGGGTGCCTTTTTTCTAAAAATTAACAGTTGAGAGAGAGAGAAGGATGTGAAACAAAACCTACAACAGTGTAAGAAGTGTCATGGTGCTTGTGGGGAGCAAAGAGGAAGAGATTCCTTACTCCTGGAGAAGGTGATATTTAGGCTAAGAAGGAACAAGAGCTTGCCAGCTGGTCAGTGAAGAAAGGCCATTTCAGCCCAAGAGAATAGCAAGGGCTAAGCACTAAGGGAGGCAAAGTATAGTGGACAAAGTTGCTGCACACGGTTTAGGGTTGGGGAAGAAGAGCACAGCAAAGGCTTTCTCCCATTTCCACCCAAAATAGCTCTGTTACCTGAGCTCCCAGATGACTGTTTTCTGAAGAGGTCAGGCTATTTTCGCTAATTTGGCAGTTATCAAGTCTTGGTTTATTACTGGTTTTTAAGAAAGTTACTACAAAAGTGAATACCTTTAAATTTTTTCATTTTTAATATTCTTTGTGCTTAGAGGCAGGTAGGACTGGGACCTCCTTTGACTATAATACTGCTTATGTTTAATTATGTACTTTTTGGTTAGCAAATGAAGTTGAAATGTAATACTTTCTCATTCCAAATGATAAGCAAAGAATGATTGTCATTTACTTGATTTCAAATTATGATATATTTTTCAGCTGACACAGCCAGTATAAGCAGTTTGAGTCTGTCTACAGGACATACAAAGCGTATTGCATTCCTATTTGACTCAACTCTTACTGCCTTTTTAATGATGGGAAATCTTTCACCAGTAAGTCAAATTCTTTTTTAAGTATGAAAATGTTTTAAAAAAAGATTAGATATAAAATAATTCATTGCTTTTATATATATTTTTTATTAAGTGCTGGATTTATTTCTGAAAATGTTTTATATTCCTTAGAGGAGTGTAATAACTTTTTAAGTTTAAATACATTGGAAAGCATAACATAAATATAAGATGTTATGCTTAACATAAAAAAGGAAAACTAGAGATTTAAGAACAGGCTTGTATGAAGTAAATTTTATTTCTTTATTTTTTGGTTTCTTTATTGTAGAACTTGAAAAGTCATGCAGTCACAATGTTTGAAGTTGGCAAACTCTCAGATGAGTCTCTGGACAGCTTTCTTGTAGAATTAGAAAAGGTAAATCTAAATTGCATGTTATTGGACTGTCAGGGTATTTGCAACCTTTCTAGCTTGATAAAATATCATTTAGGCCTTTCCATTGGCTGTGATATATTTCTCGTATATTCCTGCTCATTCCTATCTCATTTCCCACCTTAAATCTGTGGCAGTCATTTAGACTTAAATGTACCGAATGAATGAGTGAATTCCCTGATTTTAAGATGCTGCTGTGTCTACCTCATCCACATAATTGGAGAAAATTAGGAAGAAGTGGGGTATTGGAGACTTAGTCTATGTATAATTTTTATAATTGAATTTTTCTAAAAATTCCAGTCTTTCATCTGGTGTGGCTCTCTCAGATCACCTTTTAAGCGGTTTTATTTGAAGTTTTTGTTCCACTTATCTTAAATCTGGAACGATGTCTCTGGGTATCATAGTTATTGATGTCCACTCTCGCTATCCCTTTTAGCATCTTGAAGACTTCAGCCATATTTGCTCTTTTTTTTTTTTTTAATTAAATTCAGTTTTATTGAAATACATTCACACACTGTGCAATCATCCATGATATACAATCCACTGTCCACAGTATGATAACATAGTTATGCGTTCATCACCACAATCTATCTCTGAACATTTTCCTTACTTCAGAAAGAACCAGAATAAGAATAAAAAATAAAAGTGAAAAAAAAACACCCAAATCATCCCCCCGCCCCACCCCATTTGTCCTTTAGTTTTTATCCCCATTCCTCCACTCATCCATACACTAGAAAAGGGGGTGTGATCCACAAGGTCTTCACAATCACACTGTCACCCCTTGTAATCTACATTATTATGTAATTGTCTTCAGGAGTCCAGACTGCTGGGTTGGAGTTTGGTAGTTTCAGGTATTTACTTCTAGCTATTCCAATACATTAAAGCCTAAGAGGTGTTATCTATATAGTGCATAAGAATGTCCACCAGACTGACCTCTTGACTCCATTTGGAATCTCTCAGCCACTGAAACTATTTCGTCTCATTTTGCATCCCCCTTTTGGTCAAGAACATACTCTCAGTCCCACGATGCTGGGTCCACATTCATCCCCGGGAGTCATACTCTGCGTTGCCAGGGAGATTTACACCCCTGGGAGTCGGGTCCCACGTAGAGGGGAGGGCAGCGAGTTCACCTGTCGAGATGGCTCAGTTAGAGAGAGAGAGGGCCACATCTGAGCAACAAAGAGGGGGAGACTCTTAGGCACCATTACATACAAGTTTAGACTCTCCTTTGTGGTAATGAGCTTCATAAGGGCAAGTCCCATGCTCGAGGGCTCAGCACATCAAACCGCCAGTCCCAATGTTTGTGACAACATACGCTAGGGGATCAGCATCTCAAAGTTTAGAGATAGGCTTTACAATTCAGGGATAGAGTTAACTGCTGTAAGAGCTTACAATCTAGGGACTATTACAATTATTGTGTCCACGTTAGGCTATGTTCTAAGATTCAATTCTGAGTTTACACATTGTAGTTAGTCCATATTGGTGAGGCATCATCCCTCTCACCATGTTTTCTCCAACACTTTTACTCCTATATATATATTTTCCTACAATTTTATAGAGTTATTTTCACATACCATACATTTATCCACAGTGTACAATCAGTTGTTCATGGTATCATCATAAAGTTGTACATTTATCACCACAATCAGCATTTGAACATACTGATTACTACAAGAAAAATTGTTTTTTTTTTTTTTTAGCAATAAGAAAAAATGATAAAAAGAAAAATAACATGTCATACAATACAATATACTACTAAGGACAGCAAATAACACCACTACCAAGAATCCCATATTACTCCCCTATATCTCCTTCTCATATACATTTAGCATTGGCGTATTGCCTTTGTTACATTTAATGGAGGTATATTACAATGTTACTGTTGACCATAGACTCCAGTTTGCTTTGATTATGTTTTTTCCTGAATACCATCCCTTTTTCAAATTTCTACATGGTTGACATTCATTTGCTTTCCTGCATGCAAAAACATTTTTATATTTGTATATTTAGTAACAGTCATTGGCCACTCCAGTTTTTGCCACGTTATACAGTTCCAGTCTTTATCATCTATCTTTACCTCTGGTGTCATACATTCTCCTATCCCACCTCTTTCAGCTTTACTCACAGACATCTTTGTTCAGTGTACTTACAATACCGTGCTACCATCACACAGTATTATGCTATCTATTTCTGGATCTATGCAATCAATCCTAAACATTCTGTAGTCCTTCAGCATCAAATGGCTGATCTCTGCCCTCTTTCTATCTCCTGGTCGCCTGTGTTATCAGCTTTTAACTCCCAAAGTTTGTTCATTAATGTCTGTTCATATTAGTGAGACCATACAGAATCTGTCCTTTTGTTTCTGGCTAACTTCACTCAACATAATGTCCTCAAGGTTCATCCACATTATTACATGATCCATGTCTTTGTTCTGTCTTACAGCTGCATAATATTCTATCATGTGTATATACCACAGTTTGTTTATCCACTCGTCCTTTGATGGGCATTTGGGCTGTTTCCATCTCTTGGCAATTGTGAATAATGCTGCAGTAAACATTGGTTTACAAATGTCTGTTTGTGTCTTAAGTTTCAGTTCCTCTGAGTACATACCCAGCAATGGAATAGCTGGGTCATATGGCAAATCTATGTTTAGCTTCCTGAGGAACCTCCATACTGTCTTCCAGAGTGGTTGCACCATTCTACATTCCCACCAACAATGAATAAGTGTGCCTCTTTCTCCACATCCTCTCCAGCACTTGTCATTTTCTGTTTTTTGGATAATGGCCATTCTGGTAGGTGTGAGATGATATCTCATTGTGGTTTTGGTTTGCATTTCCTTAATAGCCAGTGAAGTTGAGCATTTTTTCATATGCTTTTGAGCCATTTGTATTTCCTCTTCAGAAAAATGTCTGTTCATGTCTTTTGCCCATTTTTTAATTGGATTGTTTGTCTTTCTGTTATTGAGATGCAGGATTCCTTTATATATTCGAGATATTAAACCCTTATCTGATATGTGGTTTCCAAATATCTCCCATTGTGTAGGTTGCCTTTTGACTTTTCTGACAAAGTCTTTTGATGAACAAAAGTGTTTAATTTTGAGGAGATCCCATTTGTCTATTTGTTCTTTGGTTGCTTGTGCGTTGGGTGTGAGGTCTAAGAAACCACCTCCTTTCACAAGATCTTTAAGATATTGCCCTACATTTTCTTCTAAGAGTTTTATGGTCTTGGTGCTAATGTTTAGGTCTTTGATCCACTTTGAGTTAATTTTGGTATAAGGTGTGAGATGGACATCCTCTTTCATTCTTTTGGAAATGGATATCCAGTTCTCCAAATACCATTTATTGAACAGGCTACTCTTTCCCAGGTGCTTTGGCTTCACTGCCTTAACAAAGATCACTTGTCCATAGATGTGAGGGTCTACTTCTGAACACTCAATTCGATTCCATTGATCAGTATAACTGTCCTTATGCCAGTACCATGCTGTTTTGAGCACTATAGCTTTGTAATATGCTTCAAAGTCAGGTAGTGTGAGACCTCCCACTTCACTCCTCTTTCTCAAGACATTTTTGGCTATTCGGGGCACTTTACCCTTCCAAATAAATTTAGTTATTGGTTTTTCTATTTCTATAAAGTAAGTTGTTGGGATTTGAATTGGTATTGCATTGAATCTGTAAATCAGTTTAGGTAAAATTGCCATCTTAACTATATTTAGTCTTCCAATCCATGAACATGGTATGTTCTTCCATTTTTTCAGGTCTTGTTCAATTTCTTTTAGCAGTTTCTTATAGTTTTCTATGTAAAGGTCTTTTGTGTCCTTGGTTATGTTTATTCCTAAATACTTGATTCTTTTGGTTGCTATTGTAAATGGGATTTTTTTCTTGATTTCCTCCCCTTGTTGCACATTACTTGTATATAGGAACAGTACAGATTTTTGCTTGTTGATCTTGTAGCCTGCTACTTTGCTGTATTCATTGACTAGTTCTAGTAGCTTTGCTGTAGATTTTTCTGGATTTCCTACATATAGAATCATGTCATCTGCAAATAGTGAAAGTTTTACTTCTTCCTCAATTTGGATGCCTTTTATTTCTTTTTCTTGCCTGATTGCTCTAGCTAGAACTTCCAGCACAATGTTGAATAGCAATGGTGATAGTGGGCATCCCTGTCTTGTTCCTGATGTTAGAGGAAAAGCTTTCAGTCTCTCCCCATTGAGTGTGATGTTAGCTGTGGGTTTTTCATATATTGCCTTTATCATATTGAAAAAGTTCCCTTCTATTCCTATCCCTTGAAGTGTTTTCATCAGGAAAGGATGTTGAATTTTGTCAAATGCCTTTTCTGCATCAATCAAGATGATCATGTGGTTCTTCTGCTTTGATTTATTGATGTGGTGTATTACATTAATTGATTTTCTTGTGTTGAACCAGTCTTGCATACCTGGAATAAATCCCACCTGGTCGTGGTGTATAATTCTTTTAATGTGCTGCTGGATTCGATTTGTGAGTATTTTGTTGAGGATTTTTGCGTCTATATTCATTAAAGAAATTGGTCTATAATTTTCTTTTTTTGTAGTATCTTTGCCTGGTTTTGGTATTAAGGTGATGATGGCTTCATAGAAAGAGTTAAGTAGCTTTCCCTCTTCTTCAGTTTTTTTGAAGAGATTGAGCAGGATTGGTACTAATTCGTTCTTGAATGCTTGGTAGAATTCACATGTGAAACCATCTGGTCCTGGGCTTTTCCTTTTTGGGAGCTTTTTGATGACTGACTCAATCTCTTTACTTGTGATTGGTTTGTTGAGGTCATCTATTCATATTTGCTCTTAACAACCTTTTTCCCCGTGAGTACAGCCTAGTTTCCTTAGCTCTAAATCTTGATTTCCCTTTATTGGTGTTTTTCATTCCCTTTGTAGTTTCTTCTGTCATATTTCTCCTTTTTGAATGCAGACAGTTTGTGTGCCTGATTTGTTCCCTGACTAATAATTTCGGTGCCTTTATGTTTACTGATGTGCCATTTAGACGGTTTTTGATGATTTTGTAATTCCTGTATATCCTTAAGAACGGACTTACTGTAACGTTTTTTTACTGCTCATTCACCATAACATTTTTACCTTTATTAGTACAGAAATACATTTGAGACAATCCTTATTAATCAGTTGTTTACATACTTTACCTTTTTATATCATGTTGTTAAAGCTGTTTCTTATTGTGCATCATCCTTTGCCAATATATTTTTTACCATGTTTGAGCACATTTTAAGCTGCGGTTTCCTGATTTTTATTTTTCTCACCTTAACTAGTCTTTTATCAAATGGAGCAAATTGCAAGTCCACTTCTGCACCTTTACTTATTTACATATCAGTACTCCTAAGTACCACATAGTCAACTCTTGAGAAATACTTTTAATCTCAAGTTTAGCTTTTAAAAATGGTCTCTGAGCTATTTTTTAAGAAGCCCGATCTTGATTAAACTCAATTTGTTGATCTTATTAATTTAATGTAAACTGAATTTAGTTATTGCCCCACTGTATACCTATCCTTCTGTTTTTTTTTTTTTTGTTTCTGGAATGTGTGTGTTTTACATATTAAGCAGGTGACCAACTCAGTGTTACCAGAGCATGCATTAACATGTAAGTCTGAAGGCAGGGGTTCTGTCTGTTTTATCTACTGTGCTATGCTTACCTTCTAGATAGATCATAGCAACATAGGAGGCACTCAGTAAATCCTTATAAAATGGATTTGAGCTGTTTATCTAGGAATGGTGAGCAGCTTCTGTTGAATCACATATTCCAGTGCCTCTAGTAACCAAAATACAAAATCAAGACTAGGCGGACCAGATTTAGAGGTATAATTGGTGACCATGAATTGGAGTACTTTTCTTAATGGAGCAGAATAATGGATCTTAGGATTTTTAAAGCACCTTGTTTGAATAAAAATTGAGACATATGTAACTTATATAATGGTATAATTTAGCATTATTCAGTTGCTAACATTGTTAGTTTTACTGGTTAGAGTAATTTCTCTCATCTTCATAGATGTAGTAAAATTGGAAACTCAACTGAGATAATATTCATTTCAGTATTGCCTGGGCAGATTTTTGGTCTACTGATTTTTAATAATGTCTTAATATATCTGTATTATATAGCTACATATCAGAGTGAATGACATGTGAGTGATATGTGTTGCAAAATGTATTTTCTCTTGGTTTAGGTTCAAAGTACTGGTGAAGGAGAAGCACAGAGATATTTTGATCATGCACTTACTCTGAGAAACACAATACTGTTTCTGCGTCATAATAAAGATCTAGTTGCGCAGACTGCGCACCCAGACCAACCCAATTATGGTATGATAAATACATTTAATTTTAAGACATGATCCTATGAAATTTCTTTTTAAGAAATTAGATAGGTCATGCTCATTTATTTAATCATTACTTGTTTAATACATTTTGTGTTAATAGCATATTGAATTTATAACTAGAGACTTGTTTTGTGATATTTCTTTGCTTAATGTTTCTTAGCTTATTTTACTTTTTCTCCACTCTCCTCAGTGCCACTGACTTTTATAATATTTAAATCTGTTTATACCTACAAAAAGGGTTGAAGTGTTAATATTATTTATTTAGAATAGGCATCAGTTCTAAAAGGGTGAACAAATGTTAAAATTTAGTTAATTTAGGGAGCCCAAAATTTCAAGGTTGAGAGATTCCAGTGTATGAAAATAATAAACAGGAAGTTCCTCTTCAGATGTTGCTATAATATTTATTAAAGTCTTTTACTTTAAAAAATACAGAAGAGAATAGTCTCCTTTTAAAGAGTAAAAAAAAGAAGTAGTGGCAATTTGAATGTATTGATGACTTTAATGTGGTTGTACCCTGTGGGCACTCTCAATTTTGTGATAGACAGGGACTTCTCAAACTTTAGTTGAATTGATGGTCTTGAGGTCTAGAATGGCACCCAGGAATGTGGGGTGTTTAAAGATGATTCTAATGCTCAACCAGGCTGGGGCACCCCCTGGAAGAGCATTTGATTCAAGTCCCTTGACATTCACAAGTGTTGCATCTTGGGGCTTTATGAATTCTCAGTGCTACTGTACTATAATTTCACTCATGTTCTTTCATTTACCTAAAAGTCGTATTTTCTGGGTAAGAACCATCAGTTTCTTAGTTATATCCATTTTCATTTCACTCTCTCATCAGCATCTGACTTTCTTTTCAGCTCAATTTAAAAATTAAGGAAGGACTCAATTATCACTTCACAAGTATTGTTTCATAGGTGAGAACAAAGATGCTTGGTAGTTTCCTAAGGCTAGACTTCCTCAGTACACTGCAGCCTTAGCACGTATGGTTCAGAGCCATGCCTTACAGAATACAAATTATTAAATGCTGGGGCTTTTTTTTGAGATCTTTCATAAATATTAAATCAACAAATGCCAAGAGTCTGAAGTATTTACTGATGAGCATTTGTCGATACTGTTTTTTTGCTAACTAAATATAAAATGAGTGATGCAGTCTTGATGTCTTTGGATGTAAGAATCGTGGGGTTTCTGGAATTTTTAGCAATTTATGTAGGTAAAGGGGTAGAATGTTTGAAATATTCTGTCTTGCAGTATATTGTGTTTTCCTGCCCATCATAGAATCTTATCTTGTTAGAAAGCACTAGTGACCAGCCAAGTGTAACTCAGATTTCGTAGATGAAGAAATTGAAACATATCTTGGTTAAATCTCCTGCCCAGTTAGCCATTAAAGCGCATGTGATTACGGAATGGAAGAGCTGAGACTTGAATTCAAGTCTATTGAATTTTTTTCCATTGTTCTGCCCCTTCTATCATCTTGTCTTAAACGCTAACCTTCTACTAATTTAGTCAAAAACAATTTGTTGGTTAGTAGACTGAACTTTGTTTTATACTATTAATAGTCTGTGTGCCATCAGGTAATTTAAAATGGTAAACCTAAACCTATTCTATACGAAGATAGTTAATTATAATTCAAACCTTTGAGGTGGTTTTAATAGTTGACGATTCCTGGCATCAATTGTAGTTTGTTACTTAGAATATATGGTGGGACTCCCATGTTAAATGATAACTCCTCCCCATAAAATCAAATCTGCAATTGTTAATAAAGTTCAATTTTTTCTTAACCCGAGTATCTTATCTGAATCACAGACTACAGAGAATGATTTGAATGAAAATGTTTTTCAGTTTTTGTAATGATGATGCATAGCTAATACCATTCTAAATGCACTGAAAAGAAACTCATTCATTCTGTACAAAGGATGCCTTTAGGGTATCAGTGTTAAGTGCTTGTTGAGAAAGGCTGCTTTCAGTAGGTCCTGGATTTGATAACTTAATCTTACTCTTTTTAAAAAAAGAAACTCTGTAGTATTGTTGTAAGCATCATGTTTGAGTAGAAATTTTCTTCTTGTGTCACTAATAATTTATAATTTGAATATATCATGTAGTATTTGGCATTCCTGTGAAGTAAAAGCCTGCAGCAGTGTCACAGAAGTGAAAAGAACCTCTGATACATGTGAAAAGGACTAGTGTTTTAGTTAGCTGTTGGTTTTCAATAGCACGAGGCCCTACTTTAAAAATGAAAGCAATTGACAGGCTTTTTTTTTCGTTCATCTTTGTCTTTAGAAAGTTATCTTAACACTATGATCAATACACATAAGGCATGAAAACCACTATTTGTAATTTGGCATCCTGATACAATGGAAATGTTTAGAAATTAAACCACATTTGTAGAAAATCAATCACGGTTCTAAAAATCTTAGACGATGTGTTCTAACTACTATGATCTCATTGGACTTCCTACCTTTCATAGCCTAGTGTGTGTGAAATATTTTTTGTACTTGGCATTTTCCCAATCATGGCTGTTTTATAACTACAGTGGTCTCAATCAAATATAATTTTCTCTGTTTTTTTGTGGAATTTTTTCTCCATCTCTCTCTTCCCCAAGCCACCTGTTGACATCTCTTGTTTTACTTTAGGCTACGCCCTCTGCCCAGCAGACAGGTCTTATAATCACATCTACCAAGGCTTCACTCTCCTGCCTCCATCCTTTTTCTCCAGGTGTGGCACCAGGTGCTGTTCCTGAAGTCATCTATAGGACTCTCTCCTTCATTAAATCACAGATTCCTGAGTTTTTACATTTTATTTGGGACTATTTTAAAAGTACAGAAAAACTGCAAGAATAAGAATAGTACAATTACTTTTTACACAGAATTTGGGAGTAAAGTTGCATATCATGGCCTTTTACCCTGTAAGTTATTCAGAGTGTATTTTCTAAGAATAGAATTATTCTTGTACATCAATTTTAGTAGATTTAATACTGATATAATACTTTACCATTTATATTCCAATATTGCCAATTTGCCTAATAATGTCCTTATAGCATTTTTCCTTCTCTAGTATAAGATGTAGTCTAAGATCAGGTATTGCATTTTGTTATGTCTCTTTTATCTCATTCTAGAAGAAATCCATGGCTTTTCTAGGGGGAGGGGGGATCTTTTTTGACAATGCTATATCAGAAAAATACAATTCCTTTTTTGTTTGTTTTAATAGAAATTTTTCATTTTGGGTGTTTGTGATGTTCCTTCATGATTGGATTCAGGTTATGCATTCCTGCCTGGAATATTACATAAGTGATGTTGGGTCCTTCTAGGCATATACCATCTGGAAGCACATGATTTTCATCTGTCCCTCATTGGCAATGTTGATTTTGATCATCCATTTAAAGTGTTATCTAATTTATCTACTCTATATTTACTGTATTTTCTTGCACAACTAATAAGCAATCTGTGGCAAGACACTTTAAGACTATGCAAGAGTCCTCATCATCATCAAAATTTTCTTCCTTAGATTTAGCATTCATTGATGATTATTGCCTGCATCACTTTTTTAAATTCAATTTTATTGAGATATATTCACATATCATACAGTCATCCAAAGTGTACAGTTTTCACAGTACCATCATATAGTTGTGCATTCATCACCCCAATCTATTTTTTGAACATTTTCCTTATGGCAGAAAAAGTAAGAATAAGAATAAAAAATAAAAGTAGAAAAGAACACCCAAATCATCCCCCCCCATCATATTTTTCATTTAGTTTTTTGTCCCCATTTTTCTATTCATCCATCCATACACTGGATCAAGGGAGAGTGATCCACATGGCTTTCACAATCACACTGTCACCACTTGTAAGCTACATTGCTATACAGTCGTCTTCAAGAGTCAAGGCTACTGGGTTGCAATTTGATAGTTTCAAGTATTTACTTCTAGCTATTCCAATACATTAAAACCTAAAAAGGGTTATTTATATAGTGTGTAAGAATGTCCACCAGAGTGACTGCTTGACTTCATTTGGAATCTCTCAGCCACTGAAATTTTATTTTTTGTTTTGTTTTGCATCCCCCTTTTGGTCCAGAAGATGATCTCAATCCCACAATGCTGGGTTCAGGTTCTTCCCCGGGAATCATATCCCACGTTGCCAGGGAGATGTACACCCCTGGGAGTGAGATCCCACATAGTGGGGAGGGCAGTGAGTTCACCTGCCAGGATGGCTTAGCTAGAGAGAGGGCCACATCTGAGCAACAAAGAGGCACTCAGGGGGAGACTCTTAGGCACAATTATAAGCAGGTTTAGCCTATCCTTTGGCCTGCATCACTTTTTACTACGATGGTTGAAATTGATAATTTCTGTTTCAGGACTCTCTCCAAATTTACCAGTTCACACTAGGCATTCTCTTGTATTCTCAGTGTGGACTCATGAGTTCCTACTTTTCTTTTGATGGTTTATGATTATTTATTACTATCTTTTAATTATTTTTGTGCCCGCAGCTGGCTGCTGTCTCCTTGTGGCATGCCTCTATCCTTTTTTTTTTCTTTTTTTTTTTTTTTTAGCACTCCCTTACTTTCTGGCCAGAAGTTCTTTTATCTTGTACCTATTCTGCCTCAGCCCTGGAATTAGCCATTTCCTGATTCCGGAAACCTGAACCATTTTACTGGGGAATGATATTAAAGACTAAGATCTGGGTGCCAGCTGTGCTATTGCTTCTAGAGGCCCTTTTAGTGGGTCTTTCATATTTTTAGATGCATTCTTTCTTGAACAGGGACATGGACTAACTTACTCTTCGAAGTTTCAACCTTACCTATCTCTTTTTGGAAAACAATAGGATTTGGTGTTTTTCAGGAAGATTAAGAGTAGGAATACTTGAAGTACTGTTGCATGTTGAATGATTTCATGTGTTCTAAATCAGCAGTCTAGGGCATATATTTCTAAATGAGAAACTCTTGCCCCTGTGCTAAATTCAGAACTTCACTTTGAGTCTCTTTGTGGAAAATGGAAATTGGGGGAGAGAAGGACACAGCTTTCTCATGGCACTTAGTCTATCACAGTGTTCCCCCATCCTGGAATGGTTGGGGGTGGAGAGAGGAAATAAGGTAAAGCATGCACATTCTTGCCTTTTTGTAAAGTAAAAGGTAGCCTGAAGAAACACCAGAGACAGTGACTCTTCAAGATTAGGGAATAAAGACTTTCAGCTTTAAATCTTAAAGTGCCTCAGTGATCTGCCTAAGAACTTTGGCACTTCTTAGTAGAATTATGCTAACTTTTTAAAAATGTAAAATCTCAAAGCAGTTATCAATATTTCGTCTTAGACATTTTGTTTCACATTGTTATTCATTCTCTGTGTATGTTTGATAATAATTCAGGTTTTCCTCTGGATCTCTTACGCTGCGAAAGCCTTCTTGGTTTGGATCCTGCAACTTGCAGCAGAGTTCTCAACAAAAATTACACGTTGCTTGTTTCCATGGCTCCTCTCACCAATGAAATCCGGCCCATCAGCAGCTGTACACCTCAGGTAAAGACCGCTTGGAAGATCAGTAGTGCCATAATTTCATTCTGCCTCATGGTCACTTGAAGAAGTGGTTTAACTAATTTTGCTAATTCTCAATTTACAAATCCCATATTTTAAAAGCACTGACTCAGAAAGCAATTTTGTATTTCATGATGTTATAAGATGAGGTTACGTTCAATTTGTAAGATATAATTAATTGGTATATTTTATTTATGTATCTTCTAGTGACTTTTGACACATTGGACTAAAATTTTATTCATGAATGCAGTACTTAAAAGAGAATGTTCTTGGCTGCTCTGGGAAGGAAGCCTGAATTTTCTTGAGAGATAAGATAAATTTAATTAGGAAAACGTACGTGTTTCAGAAATGTGGCTGAGATGCTAAATAAGTTGAAAAGATTGTGCTTGAAAGCTAAAACTTCTTGTTACATGAAAATTACTTCTGGTCTTTTAGTATTTAAAAATAAATTAGTTGCATTTATTTGTATACTTAGCAAGGAAGTTGTGGCCTGTTCTGTGTTCAGTGAGTGGGAGTTGTATTGCTATTATTTGGTGTGACATCCTACGTGGTTTCCTAGAAGTTCAAGGCTTAATAGTGTTAAAGAATGGGAGGGATTGTAGGAGGGGCTGACTCTGTTGCCCATGCTATTCTGGCTGCTTCAGTGAGCAGCTCCACCACCTACCCCCATTTTTGTCCTGTGTTCAACAGGAGTGGTTGTAGATTTGCATTTACCAACATTTTTTTTTTATAATTCTTTGTGTGTGTGTTTCCCTCCCTTACACACTCTTCCTCCTGTTTTCTAACCCAATCTGTAGGCACCATGGGAATTCATTCAGTGTCTGAATGAATGGTAAGATGGATGGATAGGTGGTCCTGTTTATGCAAAATTGCATGTGATTAATGAGATTAATAGCTAACACTTTGATATAGAACTTATTATATACTTGGTACCATCTTACGCATTTTTGAAAAACCTTACTTCTTTATGAGGTAGATATTTATTATCATTTTACAGATAAGCAAAATGAGGCACCAAGAGGTTAAGTAACCTTCTTAAGGTAATAATGACTGAAGTGATGGAGACAAGATTCAAACCTAGACAATCTATTCCAGAGTCCATGCTCTTAACTGCAGTGTTAAGGCATGTTTTCTTAATTACAGTATAACATTGAAACTATTTGAATAGAATGTTTAAAATCTGTTTTTGTAAGGATTATAGAAATTGACATCGATATTAGGTATTGGCTATTTACTTGGTCTCTTGTGAAATTTTGCTGCTTTAGGTAAGTTTGACAACCTTATCCTACCTGTTTTGCATTTGTAGCATATTGGACCAGCTATCCCAGAAGTCAGTTCTGTCTGGTTTAAACTGTACATTTATCATATCACTGGGCATGGACCACCATCTCTCTTACTGTCCAAAGGTACAAGACTTCGAAAACTGCCAGATATATTCCAGGTATGTTGTGTGGATTTTTTTATTATTTTCATGGAGGGTAGAAATTGGATAGCAGTATGATAGATAATTTTCTTAATTATTTTGTTATTTCTAAATGCCGTTTTATGTCTTACTCATTTCTTTCCCATAGGGTTATGATCGATTACTAGTAACATCTTGGGGTCATGATCCTGGGGTAGTTCCTACTTCAAATGTGCTCACGATGTTGAATGATGCTTTAACACATTCTGCGGTTCTAATTCAGGTACAGTTACCTTATTTGAAGCAATTAATTTTGCATCTTATTTTTATTACTATCATAATTTATCTAGTTTTCTTTTGTATTGCAATCAGATTTTAGTAATTTGAAATTTATAAAGCTAAAACATAGGGAATCAGAGATCTGGGTTTCAGTCTTGGCCCTTTGTCTAGCAGTGTGAGGTGGTAGAAACAACATGGACTTTGAAGTTAGACCCAGGTTTGAAATGCTGCTATAAACATTTGTGTACAAGTCTTTGTGGGGACATGTGTTTTCATTTCTCTTGGGTAGATACCTGGAAGTGTAATTGCTGAATCGTATGGTAACTCTATGTTTTAACTGTTTGAAGAACTGCTAGACTGTTTTCCAAATAGGCTCATCATTTTGTATTCCCACCAGCAGTATATGAGGGTTCCAATTTCCATTTCCCAACGTCCTTATCAACACTTGATATTGTCTGTCTTTTTGATTCTAGCCATCCCAGTGGGGGTGAAGTGATGTTTCATTATGGTTTTGATTTGCATTTCCCCAATGATTAATGAGGTTGAGCATGTGCTTATTGGACTGTGTGACCTTTTGCAGATTTTTCTTTTATACTTAGTTTCTCCATCTGTAAATGGAGATGACAATATCTATTGTGTAATAACAACACAAAATAATCAACACAAAATAATAATAGTAGGAAGTAGTGGTGAGGTAGCAATTGATACTCATAGGGTTGTTGAGAGAATGAAGTGAGAAAGCACATATGAAATGCATGCATACTTTCTGGTACATAATAGGGTCTTCATAAAGATTTTAATCCATTCAACTTAAAACTGAATGTGCCATATTCTGTTCTAATTAATGTGGATATAGAAATAAGACATAGTCCATTAACTTCAAGGAACTTAAGTCTGGTAGGAAAAGCTGCAAAAGCAGTCAGTTTCAGTTTTTGCTGAGTGCTGAGATAGAATTGGATACAGTGGAAATACTGAAGAGAAGTACCCAACCCAGCCTTGGGGAAAGGGGAGGACTTAGGGGAGGCTCTTTTGAGAAGGTGAGATCCAGGCTGAGTATAAAAGGATGATTTGGAAGAGAAGCATGCCAGGCAGAGGGGTCAGCGTAAATAAATCTCTGGGCAGGGATTTTTTTTCCTTTCTTGCTGTTTCCCCATTGCCAGGAATAGTTCCTAGCTCATAGTAGTTGCTCAATGAGTGTTTGTCGAGTAAGTAAATAGGATTTTGAAGTGGTGTAACCTATGCTGGGGACCTACAGGCTGTTTGGTATTTTGGGGGGTGAGTTGGAGTGTGGTGGGATTGTGGTCAAAGATGATTCTGGTAGGGAGACACTGGAGTGCGGTGTACGTTGCTTATCCTGCTGTAGAGCTTAGACTTTAACCTTCAGGTGATGGCTATCATTAAAGGCTGCCTGTCAGGAATAACGTGATTAGTTTTGTTTCAGGAAGGTCCATCTGGGGACTGTATTAAGATTGGATAGGGGAGGGGAATGGTAACTGAAATAAGAGGACCAATTAGGCTCCTGTGAAGTAGCCCAGATAAGAGATGAAGATAGCCCAATCAGGAAGGTGGCAATAAGAACTGAAAGGAAAAGATGGATTTAAGAAATATTACAAATATAAACTTAATAGATCAAGAAGGATATGGGAAAAGGGAAGAATGATTCCTGGGGTATGTAGTTTTTGAAGGTGGAAGTATGGGGATATCACCCTGTATTTGAGAGAATTCAGGAGGAAAAGCTGGTTTTAGGGGCAGATGATGTGTTATGTTTTGGACATATTAAGTGTAAGGTACTTGGGACATTTGGGTGGTGGAGATACCTATTAGATAATTGGAAATATCCTGAAATTCAAGTGAGTGGTTTGAAAAAGAGAGATTTACTTAGTGTCAGCATCAGCACATAGTAGATAGTAGTGAAGCCACAAAGGAGAATGAAGTTAGCAGGTAAAACATGTAGTAGGAGTAGTAGTGGGAGATGATGTAATCAAATGGATTAGACATAGACTCAAGCAGACTGCCTAAGTTCAAATCTTGACTCCACCACTTATTAGAAACTTTCGCAATTTAAATAGCCTCCTTAAGCTTCAGAGTATTCACTTGTAAACTGTTATTTATTTACAAGTCCCTGTCTTCCTATGGTTGAAAAGATTGACTGAGATGTATAATCTACATAAAATGTTTATTATTGTGTTTAGCATATAGCAAGCTCTCAGAAAATGTCAGCTGTGATAGTAATGGTAGTAGACCTAGAATGAGAGGAACAGTGGATGAGAGAGTCTTCTTTTTTGCCACTATGTCTTGGGTCAGCCATTCATTTCTTTGAGCTTCAGTTATCATCTGTAAAATGAGGAATGTTGACAGCCAAGGTCTATTCTATAGGTAGCATTCAGTGAATCAAGCCAAGTTAGCTTTATTTGTTCTGATAACTGTTTTTCTTCTGAATAGAAAAACATAACCAAAGTAGTAGGGTAGCTCCTGTTTTTAAAGTATGGCAATGTTGCTTTTGCCAAAACAAAACAAAAAAAAGCTTCCCTTATTAGATTTTGTAGGAAAAAAATCACCTTATTGGAATTTAAAAATATATTGCAGAATTTTGATTTTGATTAAAACCATGATTTAATTAAGACTACCTGGGATAGGGCTTAAACCATAAATCCATCAGTGGAATAGAAGAGAGCTGTCAGAATTATATTCAAATTTTATATAGTACAACTAAATAATGAGTGTGTTTTTTTTCTCTTTACTTGATTATTTTCTTTTTTATCAGGGTTTTTTGAATTTGAATAATGTGTGGGTCTCTTTTAAAGGAAAAAAATTTATGGGTCCCCAATGTTAACTTAAAATTGCATTATAGCGATACTAAATGAATGTAAACATAGCCTTAAATTCTTTATGCTTATTGTTCTTACACAACTCTGAAACCAAAATGAACTTAGGAATTAATTATAAACCAAATTTTAATAAAATTCAAATGAGCAATATTAATTGAATGTGAAGAATGAAACTGAATTATTTGTAACGTTGGTGTCAGGTGGGTAGACTCAGCTTTCTTTAAATTTAATTTTTGAGTAGGTAACACATTCAAGTGATTCAAAAATAAAGCATTATTAAAAGGTATACAGAGAAGAGTATGAGTATCACTCCCCTTGGAATCCTGTTTATCCAGTTCCACTTCCCAGCTCTCTTCCAAATCAGAAAGATTAGTTCCTGCTGCATCTTTCTAGAGTTTCTTTTTGCATATGCAAGCAATTACACACTGATGTGACCCATGCTTTTTCCACTTAATGGTTGGAGATCTTTCCATTTCAGTTAGTAAAAAAAAAGGTAACGTAATTTGAGTCCTGTGTTGATTGGTATTTTGATTATGTCCAGTTATTTGGAATTACAATGTTGCAGCAAGTAACTTTGTGTTTATGTCATTTCAGTATAGGCTTTTGAGTTTTGCATTTCTAGTCCATGGTTTCTCGTGTATTATAGGGATTCTTTCATCATTTTTCTCTGTTCAAAACACAGCTAACCCTTGTGTGATTGTATGAGTGCACTGGGACTTCATTCTTCACTTGGCTAACACGTGATTTACCTGTTAAATCAGCTGCCTTTTTTTTCCTTTTTCATTAGCCGATGACCCAATTTGAGAAACCTTACCTTATAGGATTAATATACACATAAGATTGTCTTTGCTTGCTGTAGAAAAATAGAAAATTGTTGAAAACATGTTGATGAAATATTAATGTGGAATGTAACATCAAATGGCACAGTCTTATTTATTGTTTGACTATCAGTTATGGGAATTATTGGCTTCTTTTACATCTTTCAACTTTGATTTCTTTGTTTAGGGACATGGTTTGCATGGGATAGGAGAAACTGTCCATATACCGTTTCCATTTGATGAAACTGAACTACAAGGAGGTACCTTATGTTTGAATTGTATCCATTTGATTTCTTTATTATTTATTAATCATTTCAACAGTTTGTTGGGAAACATAACAGGAACTAAATTCTTAAAATTAACTTTTAGCATCTTAGCATTTGGTTATTGGGGAGTATTGGCAAAAGGTAGTTCTGACATGTGCCTCTTTCTGCAAAGAACTGATAGAATGAGAAGACTCATTTAGGACCTTTGAAAGACTACTGGTCTGTCTTGGAGATGAAGAGAATAAGTAGATAACTGCCTAGATGGGAGACTAGATTTTCTGTATGTTTCCTTTTATTGTTTGTTTATTTATTTGAGGGTTGAAGGGAGGAGATAAGTCATAGGAATGATTTTATGATTAGAAAGTTGATTTTCCCAATGTTATATACTGTTTTTTTTTTGAGTCTTTTCAGAATGTTCAGAGCAAGTTTTCGGTGTCATTTTACAGCTTAGTCGCTCTGCATTTGTTCACAATAATACGTATAGACTGCTACTAGAATTTTAATGGTTCACATTTTAATTTTTAGTCAGTTTTTTTTTTAGATAATTTAGAAATGGATGTAAATGAACATTTGTATACTAATACAGTTTGCAGAGCACTTGCATGTATTTCTTGTTCAACATTTACTTTTGCTGTTAAATTTAACTTTTGCTGATAGGATTTAATGGATACAGGGTTTTGAGCTGTAATTAAGCTAGTTAGAATTAAGGAGGAAAAGCTCTGTTTATTATTTATCATCTCAGAATTGAATGTGAGCTAAACTGTATTTGATGAAGGATGCTCAGAGAATTTTTGTTAGAAGCAAACTTATTTTTCCTTTTGTCTAATATGAAAGAGACCTTTCCGACTGTTGAATGTTAAGAAATTGTATATGTTCAAAAGCTTTTGTATGTTTATTTATATAGCACTTCTGTTTCCTACTCCATGCAAAACTGCTATACTGTAATCTATTTTTCTGGTTCTTAGAACCATATTACTTGGAGTTTAGAGATGAGTGAATTGTTTGAGTAATTTAACTTAATTCGTTAATGAACTTAACTGTTCTTCTAAAATGTTAGCCACTATTGTCCCTCCTCCTCCAAAGTAGAGAAAAGAAAGGAGAATTTTATAAATATCTTTTTCCTTTTCACATGGCTAGGCTGTAAAAGCCTTATGTTCGAATTTAAGGCCCTTTCTTCTGCCTTTTGTGAATAAATGTGTGCATAGTTTTCTCTTCCCAAGAGTAACCCCATTCAGAAATGAGTGCTTCTCTGAAACAAAACCTTGCCATTTAATTCTATAATACTTTATAAATTCAATGGAAAATACAATTATCCACCTGAAGATACAAGATAGTGACAACAGGATCTTAAAATTTATAAAATCTTGAGAACTGATTAGTGGTTTCCTTTGCTTGTGTGAATTATAAAAAGGAAATATCTTCATATTTGGAAATGGAGCATGTTTCTCTTTTATAACTTCACACATTTATGAGGACTTGAACTGATATCTAAATAACTAATAAGAGATGTGGTTCCAAGTACATTGTTAACTTTAGTTTCAGTACATACTGACTTTTCTGAAATGTAAAAAATTTAATGTGTATTTAATGCATTTCCTGGTAGAAGCCCAAGTAAATATTTGAGGCAGAGCAGAACTACAATGAGAAGGCTAGAGAATTGTCACTGACAAGCCCTGTTGGCTTAAATAAAAACAAGTAATTAGCTCTGATACAACGAATGCCTCCTGAAGACTGTATATATATGTGTACAGCATTCTTTTGCATTCACAGCTTTTTCTTCATTTGAATGAATCTTGATAGAGATCAAGTATCAAAATAGTTCTGAGAATTATTTAATAAAAGAAAAGTATATTAGTTTTTGGTGTTCTGTTCTGCTATAAAACCATTTACTTTAATGTAATAGTAACTCTTTGTTCTTAGAGTTTACTCGTGTCAATATGGCTGTTCATAAAGCATTGCAAATGTTAAGGAACAAAGTGGACTTGCAGCATTTCTGTGGATATGTCACCATGTTGAATGCTTCTAGTCACCTTGGAAACAGAAAACTCAGTGATGCCTCTGATGAAAAAGGTTAGCCAATAGTTGGTTTCTTTGAATTAAGATAATAGGTTTTGAATCTAATACAATCTTAATTATTTTATATTTAGTGTTTCTTTTCCCCTTGAAGAATGAGAAAATATTCTATAACATCAGTGGACAAACACCAGTGGTTCAAATGGAGAAAATACTAAGTGCAAAACTAAAGAAGTGATGCCCTAGGGTTGGAATCCAGAATGATTGTTGGGTTTTAGCACTTTAATATCATATAATGTATTTATAGGTTTTGAATTAAACTTTATGGGGTGAGGGTTTAAAACATGGAGTTTCTTTTTAAAAAATATTTCCAAACTGGAATGAATAGTTTTTTCCTTTCAACCTTTCTGGTTCTGTCGGAGGCATCATTCTCTCAGTTATCCCATACCTAAAATCTTATCTTTGTCTGTTCCATCTCCTTTTTCCACTATGTCCAGATTGTTTCCAAATTCTATGAATTATTTGAAATGTCTGTCATTTCCATTTCTATCTTCTTTCTTTTTTCCCCCATAACTGCCATTCTAGTCTGTGACTTGACACCTTAAACGTGTTATTGCAGCCATTTCCTGATTGACTTCCCTGACTTCTTTCACCCTCTTTGTCTTCAACCTATCCTGCATATTGACGACAACTAATTTTCCTTAGGTGCTACTTTATTTTTCATTTAAAAAGTTAATTTTCAGACCACTTTCTCATGCTTACCAAATATTTCTGTTCTGCCATAATTTTGGCTTTATGTGACTGTGCTTGCCATGGTGCCAGCTCTGGTCCTTGATTCTAGGAGATCTTTCATGTCAAGTATCTATCATTGACTGAACCTCTTAGTTTGAAATCCTGAGAAAATATGATTGTTAGCTATCCAGGGGATTGGATTGGCTCCCTATGAGTTAAGTATCCACTCCTGGTCCTTTTACGTTTGGCTGGAGGAGTTGGGTAGCCTTGAACAGTTGACTGCCAAATATTGTTGGTGCATTTTCTAGGAAAGAGGGCTATGGCAGTTATCAAACATGAATACTATAGCTGTTATTTTTATGGATTCATTCCATAAACATTTATGGAATACCTGTTTAGATGCTGGAGATATTTAAATTAGTGAGACTCAATCTTATTTTAAGGAGTGGAACCCTAGCAGGGGTGGAGGGGAGTAGGGGTGGGGGAGGCAAACAAGTGAATTTACCCTACAGTACAGTGTGAAAAGACTGCGGTAGGGTCCGCTTAAAGAGCCAAAGCAGGACAGAGAAAGCCTGTCTCGGCCCACTTGAACAATCAGAGAAGTCCCCTTAGAGAAGGTAAAATTTGAACTGAGGTTTGAAAAATGAGGAGCTAGCTAGGCAAAAGATGACTGTTATGTTTTGGAGAGTGTCAGCTTTTCAGCAAAGGGAATTTAGGAAACAGAGTAGCTCATCTTGTTCAGAAGAAAGGATTTGTTGTAGAAGATTAAAGTAGAGAAGTAGGGAGGATCTTACCTGCTGAAAGATATGGAATCAAAAAAGAATTTTGAAGAGGAATGGTGGAATCAGACTGTGCAGATTTCCACAGAAATAATAGCTTGGAAGATACATAGAAGTGGCTTGATCAGAAGCTAACGGACTTTATTAATGGCCTAAGCAAAGGTCTGTGTTCTGCCCTTTGAATCTTGGTTTCTTTATTATTCAGAGTTTTTCAGCTTCAACACTACTGACGTTTTGAGTTGAGTAATTCTTTACTATGGAAGGCTGTCCTGTGCATTGTAGGATATTTAGCAACCCTAGATACAAATGACATCCTTCTCCCCAAGTCTTGATGACCAGACATGTCTCTAGACATTGCCAAATATTGCCCCCAGTTGAGAACCACTGCTTTAAGCCAAAGCCTACTTGTTTTTTAAAAATTTTTTATTAAAGAAGTTGTAAGTTCTTTGAAAAATCATGCAGAAAATAAAGAGTTCCCATATATCACCCTCCCTCACATACACAGTTTTCCCTATTATTACTACTTTGCATTAGTATGGTATTTTTGTTACGGTTGATGAAACAATATTATTATAATCATGCTGTTAACTATAGCACATAGCTTACATTAGGGCTCACTGTGTTGTATGGTCCTGTGTTGTTTTTTTAAAAATTTTTATTCTAGGAACATATATAACCTAAAATTTCCCTTTTAGCTCCATTCAAATATGCTATTATGTTGCTAATTACATTCACAATGTTGTGCTACCATCACTGTCATCCATTATCAAACAGAAACTCTGTACCAATTAATTCCCCATTCCATGCTTGCACCCTGACCCCTGGCAACCTGTATTCTAGTTTTTGACTATGAATTTGCTTATTCTGATTATTTCATATCAATGAGATTATACAATATTTGTCCTTTTATGTCTGACTTATTTCACTTTAGATGATGTCTTCAGGGTTCATCCATGTTGTCACATGTATCAGAACTTCAGTCCTTTTTATGGCTAAATATGCCATCATATGTATATACCACATTTTGTTTATCCATTCATTTGTCAGTGGATACTTGGGTTGCCTCCACCTTTTGGCAATTGTGGATGATGCTACAGTGAATATTGGCGTGAAAATATCTGTTTGAGTCCCTGCTTTCTATTCTGGGTATATACCTAGAAGTGGGATTGCCAGTTTATATGGTAATTCTATACTTAACTTTCTGAAAAAGCCTGTTGATTTTTTCCATTATCTTTACAGTTGCCTGAAGTTGTCTTTATGTTAGAATTGGTTTATTGACAATTTATACCAACTACTTGAATCCTAATACTGTATATGTCCTCTGAATTATAAGGGGAACCTGATTTGGCCTCTGGCTCAGATGTAAATGGGAGCACGGAGTCATTTGAAATGGTCATTGAGGAAGCAACTGTGGATTCAACAACAAAGCAAAACTCTGGTAAGATTTGAAAAATTATTGGCAATTTTATTGGACTATTTTCTGAGTTTTAACTTTTCTGTTAAGTCATTTGAATGTCATTTGTCTATTTATGATCCATAATGAGCCTTTTAATAGATATTTTCTAAGAACCTTTTTATGTATTCAGAACAGTAGTAGTTTTAGTTTTATAAAAATATGATCTGAAAATCATGACATGTTTCATTATTCCTATGTTAAGTATTTCAGTTCATTCTCTCTTGTAGATGGTTTGCAATATCCTTTTTTGGGCGAAAGACACCTTTGAACATCTGATGAAATCTACGTACCTTCTCCTCAGAAACATGTACTTACTAAAAAAAAAAAAAAAGTTTTATCCTGTTTCAGAGATTCATTGGCACCTCTAAATTCCCCCTGCTACGTCCACTGGTGGATATCACTGAGGCAAGGGGAATCTGTGGACCTCAGGTTAAGAAACTCTGGTTGGTCGTATAAAATATATATATGATAAAAAAAATAAGTTTATGTATCCTTTGTAGTTGCCACAACAGAAGGAGATTGGGTTCCTCTTGAACTGTGCTTTGGAATTCCACTGTTTAGTTCTGAATTAAACCGGAAGGTTTGTAGGAAAATTGCTACACATGGCCTTTGCAGAAAAGAGAGGTGAGAGTTTATATTCATTGTCATCTTTTCATCTGCTAGATTTTTAAGTTCTCCGAGAATAGTTGCTATATACTATTCTCTTTTCTTCCATACATGAACATAGTTATTACTTAGCATATTTTTGCTGATTGAATAAAGATTGTTAGTTTAAGGTTTTTGCCTATTTTTCAAAATTAAATTAGATCAAAAATTAGGCACGTGCAAATGTTTTGGGTGCATGTTTTGGTTCATTATAATTATATTTACATAGTTACCCAGTTTTGGTGAGGATGTGGTAGAATGGGCATGTTTATATAGAGTGTGATCCTAGTTTTTAAAATGCATAACTGTCTATAGAAAATTTCTCCTGTGTACTTTTCTCTTAACATATACATACTTATGTTAATGGTAATTGTCTTTTATGGTGGAATTATGGCTAACTTCCCAGATTTTCTTCACTTTGCACATTTTATGAAATGAGCATCTTACTAGAGGTGATACGGAGGTTTTATCTGATATGCCAACTCTGGTCCACTGTGTGGCTGCTAAGATGCAATGTATAAATGTTCTGAGGTTTTTGGTTAGCAAGAGAGAATATCATTGAATCCAGTTTTCATTGGGGGTGGTATGGAGGAGTGATATTGCCCTCCTTGACTTAATTTTATTTAAGAAAACAAAGTTGGATATACAAATAATTCATTTAATTGGCTCAGAATATCTTATATCAGAAAGTTAAAATACTAAATTGATAATTTTAATACCTGTCCTCTGAAAATAATATGCATACATAAGCATTTTTTGAAAAGTGGAAATACTGTAAAGTTTTAAAGAATAACTCCATAATTGCTAACAGCTTGCGTATTTGAAAAAGATTAATTTAGGTAGAATGATGTGTGTAAAATCAGCTGTATCAGGTTTTTTAAAAAAATTACATTGGATATTTGAAGTTTGTATGATAGTTGCCATCCCTCAATGCACCCAAATCTTCATTTAAAAAGTTGTCTTTTAGTTAACGTTTATTATATCTGCTTTTAGTTTACCTTTTAAGGAAAAAAACAGACAAACCCTAACTTTTCTGTTTTGACTATATTCATGAGGTTTCATTTCAAAATGGCCTTTTTGTGCATTACTGCCCCCTACTATTATTAAAACATGAAGATATTTCATTAACCAGAAACATTAGAATTGTTTTTCATATTTTTTTGTGTGATTTAGCAGGATATGTACACACACATAAATGCAGTTAAATTGCTAAAATTAAACTATTGTAAGATAGTCTTTTGTCATTATATTTATCTTTAACATTTTTCCTTTTTTTTTTTTTTTTTAAGCCTTCAAAACCTCTTACATTCCAGTAGAAAACTCTCTTTGCAAGTCCTTAACTTTGTTCACTCATTCCAGGTAACAAAAAACAAAACATCCAAAAAGTGTTTGTATAATGCTTTATAGTATACAGAACATGTTCATGCTTGTTGTTGAGTCTCTAGAATAGCTAGACATGAAATAAGCATTATCTTCATTTTATAAATGGAGATTCTGATATTCAAAGAAGGTTATTGACTGGCACATGATTTCACTGGGTAGGTCTTCTGAGTCTAAAGCCTGGGCTGTTTGTTCTGTGCCAGTTCTTCATTCAACAGTAGTGTGTTAAGCATCTACTGTGGACCACACTCCATGCTAGGTGCTAGTTCTCTGGTATGGTCCACTTCCATTAATAACCACAGTGATTCTCTGCTGGAGGGAGGGAGTTGTCTGTTGTGGTTATGAAGGCCAGTGCTATGTACCTTCATCTTGTCTCCCCCTTCAAGGAAAGAAATGATGTTCTAGACTTGATTTATAGATAAACTTTTAGAATGGAATATTTCTATCCAGAATATCCAATCTAGGATTATGGGTATTGTCAGTATTTTGGAGTTTAGTTTCATTTATTCAGTCAATACATACTTGAGTAGCTACTGTAGGCCAGTCACAGTGATGGGGACACAGTGATATGTAAGACACTAATGAAGCAAATGGTGTATGAATAAGACAAAAATCAGGTAATCACTGAAACTTGTAAGTAATTATAGATTTTGATAAGTGTTTTGAAGGAGCCAACTGTGATGGAGAATCCAAAGGCAGAGCTAATTTAAATAGATGCTAAAGTAGAGATGATACATAAGATGAAAACTAAAGGATGGAAAAGAGTATTCCAGGCAGAGCCTAGTAGGTGTCTGTGTCAGGGAAGCCCCTGGTGTATAAGAAAATGGAAGAGCCTCATGGAAGAGGCATAGCGGCAAGAGGTAAAGTTGAAGAGGAGGGTGGATCCACCATGTGCAGGGCATTGTGGAGTGTATTAAAGTGCTTGTGTTTTGTCCTAAGGGCAAAGAGAAGCTATTAAAGACTTTTAAACAGGGGAGTGATGTGATTTCTGATTGACTTTTTAAAAAGATTACTCTTGTTACTGTTTGGAGAAGAGATTAGAAAGGAGCAAGAGTGGAAACAAGATAATTTAAGAGGCTCAATTAGCTCAATTGAGAGAAGTTGAGAGATGTTGATAGCCAAACACACTTTTCTGTTAAAGGAGAAAATTTAGTGTGTATCCCTAATAAAGTTTTGTCTATTAGTCATATACACTATTGTACCAATAAGTTCTGTATATTATAAAACATACACAGAAATAGAAATTTTCCAAGGATGCGGTAAATAGATACAGAAATTCTCATGTTCTTTTCAGTACACTGCCGCACTCTGGAGTGAGTACCCTACTGGGAGATCACTGGCCTATGGTTGTGGTTATGGTGAATGACAAAAGTAGACTGATTTGGGATATATTTTGGAGGTAGATTGACAGAACTTGGTGATGGATTAAATGTGGGGAAAAGATTAGAAGTGTAGCGAGGAAAGGAGAAATCAAGAACAATGCTCATTTCTTGATTAGTTAGATGTGAGCAATAGGGAAGGCTGGGGAGGAACAGGTGAGGGCAAATTTGAGAGTTCCGTTATGGACATGTTAAATGTGGAATATAATGTGAAACATCCAAGCAAGGGAGGATGTCAGATGGGTGAGTGGTTAACCAGTTTGGAATTCTGGGGAGAGGTTTGTGCCAAATCTATACAAATCTGAGAGCCTTGGGAAAGGATAAATTTTTTTTGTTTCTTAATGTAGTGTTGCTTTTAGAGATTGTCTCCTGAGACAGGTCCAATCTTCTAAGAATTAATTTTTCTTTATTCCGTAGTCTCATAGCCTATTATTTGTATGTATTACAAAGCATTTATCACAGTCTGTCTTGTATTAGTCATTTTTGCATATATTATAATCTGTCCTTGATTATTTTGGGCTCATGAGGTAGATCTTTGCATCATCTTTAGTGCTTTGTACTCCATAAACACTGAGTTTAATTGATTATACAGCAGGAGCTAGAAAGAACACCCTTTCTAAAAGGTTAGAAATGGCTCTGTTATTTGTTATTGAAGCCAGTTTCATAATTTCATGAAAAATAACCTGTGTCTAGTTCCCTGTTCTCAAACTTGGGGGCCATCTAAATTTCTCTGTCTTATCCAAAATAGGATATTTAGGGGAAAATGTCATTTATTAGATAATCAGGGTCCATATTTCTCATTAGTTATATTTGTGGTTTTGGTGAAGTGTTGAATACAGTATATTTTTCTTGTTTCTTGATCGTTTAGGAAGGTGCTTCAATGCTGGACATTCACACAGAGGCCAGCTTTTCCAGTTTGCTTTCACAGTCATCTTATGCTGATATGGGAGTTGCACTTCCTGCAAAGAACTTAATATTTAAAGATGGCATCTTATCAGAATGGAGCGGACGGTCACCTTCCTCACTTCTTATTGCTAATCTCCATTTGCAATAATTTGGTTACGCCATTTGTTGCTCACCTTCTGCCTTTTTTCTTTCTTAGCTTTAGCTTTAGAGTGCCAGCCTCTAAAAAGCACCCTGCTGCTGCAGTGTAGTTCATGCTTAAATGATGTTAAAAGTTTGGGGAACATGTTAATGTTTTCTAAAGTTTTGCTCATTATTGCACGTCCTAATGCAACAAAGAGCTTTTTAGCAGCTAGCACTGTATTTTTTACCTTGAGACAATCTGCATTTCTTTTATAAAACTGAGGATATACTTTATAGGCTTTATGATGACTGTTATGTTTATACACAGTCACCATGAATATTGCAACAGTAATTTTATATGTTAGTTTACCAAACATAAATCTTGTTTAATTTTATATTTTGTTACCTATACTTTAGGGGATCATAGGAAGAGATGGAACTCTTCCTCTAAAAAGGCTTCTTGATACTGAAAGTAGCAAAACTGTAAAAACAATATACATTCAGTACTGAGAGATGATGTGGGGCATTAAGTATTCCTGTGGATGTCTGTAAATTATGTAAATCAGTTGAACATTATTGAAGGTATGTAAATCAGCATAGTCATATGTAACTTAACCTTGATTTATAAGGTCTTAATTCAGACTATAACAATTAATTGGCATCTCATAAGAAGCTTTGGAAAACATTCTATTTTTAAACAATGTTTATATGTGGACTTCGGTTGTCACTCTCTTTGGGCTTTATATTTTCATAGAGTCTTTATGGGAAAATAGAATTTTTTTCCACCCTAATATCCGTGGCTGCTGCACGTTTTCACCCTGATTTTATTTTTTGTTTAGTAGCTGCACCAGTGAATTGTTTTGAAATTGAATTTGATGTTTTCAAACCAAGGATTGTGATTTTAGGCTAGAATTACATATTGGAAGCATTAAGGCTATGTCTTCTGATCAGAACACTCTAGTGATATGCCTACTTTGAAGACATATTCTTAAGCATTCTGGATCTTAAATTTATGTGAATAGTTTTGGAGAAAAATGATAAAAATTGAATAATTTCAGTGTTTCTCAAGTCATTGATTCTTTTAGTATCTCAAATGTTCGTTAGAATAATTGGAATCACTTTTTAGATTTTTGAAGCTACCTTCCTTAGGAAGTTTGTGCAGTGTTATAGTTTAGTTTAGCTCCTCTAGAGGATAATCAGTTACTAGTAACTGTAACTAAACTAACTGGTCAAACATGTATTGAAAACACTTATAAAGCATTAGAAAATTTGGGAATGTTATAACCTAATCATTTTTGCTTATACTTTTTTTTGTTATTTATAGACCTATTTGTGTATTTAACCTACTTCTGGAAATATATACCTTTCTTAAAACAATATAAACATGCATTCAATACCATGGCCTATCTATAGAATTGAGTGTTTTGGACCAGGTTGCCTGTGGCACAGTCAGTGCTGTGTTTGGGGTAAATGCAGTAATGTTTAATTTTCTACTTAGTCTTATATGAGGTAGAAACCAAGTATATGTTATAAATGTTTGTCTATAAAAGGAAAAATACATACTAATATTAAAATAATTTCTATGGCTGTGAATCATTCATTTATTTTTCCAATAATTGATATTGTACATTCCTAGTACTATTAGGTATGTGTGTAACTTTTACAGTCTTTCAACTGAAAGTTGTAAAGTACTTCATTTGATCAGGACTCTTTAATCTCATTTTCGTTTGCTTTGAATTAATTGTAGTTATTTATTCATGTATTAATCCAAGCTTACTGGAATGACAAGTACACTAATAAAGAATTGAATATTTGTAGTTGTTGGCAGTGAACCCAATTGTTGGTGAATTTAAAGCTTAAAATGGAGTGATTTGCTGCTGTATTTTCTTTGACGGATAAAGGAGGAAAAAACAGAACCTGAGAATGATCATGAATTTTAGGGAAAAGTACTAAAAAAACATGGTAAACTCTGGTTTCTTGTGTGCATGAGGAAAGCTCAATCATTGATTCCTAGCTGAAGACCACTCATATTCTTAAGGAGAGGGGATCTGCATTTTTAGAGCTGTTAGCAAAATGTGAAATGCTGCTATCCATGCTTTGCTTTATTTCATTTATACATTAACTCATATAAAAATGCATGTCTTACATCTTAAAAAGTGTTGATCCAATTCAACGAAAAGTAAATTGAAAATACAGACTTTGTTATTTACCAAAGAAGATTCATTAAAGAATTTTTATCTGGTTTTTTTTGCAGATGTTTGAAATAATTTCTTTTGGTTTTGCTGCCCTAGTGCCACCCCCCACCCCCCATTTTAATGTAGCTTAGACCATAGCATATATTCTTTAGAAACCAAGACAGGGAAGAACAAACATCAAGAAGGACATGGAAGTTAGTATGGTACAATTTTCCTGTTAAGTGGGTCTAAAGAAATACAACTTTATGTCACTTTTAAAAAAAGTATGGGCATCTGATTTCCTAGATATATTCTTCAGAAATATATAACCAGATGATTTTATATTTGTTTTTTTGGGGGGAATGTTGGTTTCTGTTACTTAATGTTTTCAGTTTCCTCTGCCATTCATGTTTCTGTTCTGTGTTGAGTGTTTCAAATATATGTGTGTAAAGATTTTAAAGTACCTAAACTGTAACTGAGTACAGTGGATTGTTTTCTGATATAAGGTTAATATTATACAATGAAATCTGTAAAAGTGTTGTCAATTTGATTATTGACACATATAACATGTTTACAAATAAACTGTGGCATTGATGAAGTTATTGCCAAAATGTGTATAATCTTCTGTAAGTCCCTTTCTTAATTTTAAATACCATTCTCTCAGTTCTGTACCTTCTCTATACTTTCTTTTTAAAATAACCTTTTAATTTTTGAATAATTTTAGATATGCAGAAAATTTGCAAAGGTAGTCCAGAGATGTTTCATATACCCTTTGCTGAGATTCCCCTGATGTTAAGACCTTATATAGACTATAGCACATTTGTCAAAGCTAAGAAATTCCCATTGGTACAATACTATCTACTAAACTGCAGACATTATTGAGCTTTCACCAGTTTTTCTACTAATATCCTTTTTCTGTTTCAGGATCCAATCCACAATCCACATTGCATTTAGTTATCTCCTTAGTCTTCTCCAATCTGGGACAATTTCTCAGTCTTGAACAGTATCCAGTCAATCTAAAGTAATGTAGATCAGCTTCATTTTTTCCCCACTCCCTTTGTTGAGGTAATCTCATACATTTATAATATAGATAGATTTATTCCCTGTGGGATCAAATATATGTATTTGATACATATGTGTATATGTATATTTTTTCCCATACAGTAAAGTTCACTCTGGATTTTGACAGATGTGTAATCATGAATTGACTACTCTAGTAATATGGATCAATTCCAGCACCCTAAAAATTCTGTACAGCCCCTCCCTTCTCCACCCCCTGGCAATCACTTACATACTTTCCATCCATGTTGTTTAAATCAGATAGTTTGTTCCTTTTTATTGCTGAGTACTCCATTGGTAGATGTATCAAAGTTTGTTTATCCATTCACTTGTTAAGGGACATCTTGATAGTGTCCATTTTTGGGCAATTATAAATAAAGCTGCTATAAACATTTATGTACAGGTTTTCAGTATGAACATAAAATTTCAATTTGCTTCAGTAAATACTTAAGAGTGGCATTTCGGGGCCTTTCGGTAAGTTTACGTTTAACTTTATTAAAAAAACTGCCAAGCTGTCTTCCAAAGTGACCATACCATTTTGCATTCCCACCAGCAATGAATTAAGGGTCCCTGTTGCTCCAACTTCCTTCTCAGTATTTGGTATTGCCAGGTTTTTTGTTTTCTTTGCAATTCTTAATGATTTGTAGTGGTATCTCCTGGTTAAAAATTTTCATTTCCCTAATGACAAATGATGTTTAGCATCTTTCATATGCTTGTCATCCATATATCTTCTTTGGTGAAGTGTTTATTCAGATCTTTTGTCCATTTTTTTTCTTTAATTGGGTTGTTTTATTGTTGAGTTTTAAGAGTTCATATTCTGGATTCAAGTCCTGTATCAGCTATGTATTTGCAAATATTTTCTTCCAGTCATGGCTTGTCTTTTCATTCTCTTTAACAATGTCTTATTAGAGAGCAAAAGTTCTTAATAAAGTTTACAGTTTTTTTCTTTTATGCATTTCATGCTATAGCTAAAAATTCAATAAACCCAAGGCCAAAAGGATTTTTCCTATGGTTTCTTCTGAGTGTTTTATAGTGTTATGTTTTACATTTAGATCTTTAAGCCATTTTGAGTTAATTTGTATAAGGTGTGAGATGTGTGTTGAGGTTCATTATTTTGCTTATGGACATCCATTTGTTACAGTACCACTTCTGGAAAAGACTGCCCTTTTTCACTGAATTATCTTTACACCTTTATCAAAGTAGGTTAGTGGTTGCCTGGGAGTGGAAATAGGGAGTGATGGAAACGTCATAAAATTGGATTGTGGTGGTGGTTGCACAACTCTAATTTTAGGAAAAATCGTTGAGTTGTACACTTAAAACAAGTGAATTTTAAAGTGTATAGATTATACTTCAGTAAAGCTGTTTTTAAAAAAATTAGTTGGCACTATTTGTGTGGGTCTCTTTCTGGGCTCTATTCTTAGCTTCATTGATCAATGTGACTGTCCTTTCCCTAATACCACATTGAAATTGTGTGGTGTGAAAGTCCTCCAACATTGTTGTTTTTCAAAGCTGATTTTGGCTATTCTGGTTTGTACCTTTTCACATAAATTTTAAAATCAGCCTGTCAATAGCTACACAAAAGCTTGCTGGGACTTTAATCAATTTGGTCACAATCATATTGGGAAGAATTGACATCTTAAATATTTCTCCAGGTTTAAAGAAATTCTTTGATTCATCAATATTTTGCACATTTTGCATATATATTGGTACATATATTTGGTATGTATTTTGTTAGATATATGCTTAAGTACTTCATTTTTGTGTATTGGAAATATTTTAATTTCTAATTAAATTTGTTCATTGTTGGGATATAGGAATATGATTGACTTTTGTATATTGACCTGGTATCCTGCAACGTGACAAACTCACTTATTAGTGAGTTCTTTTGTAGTGCATCCCTGGGATGACAAGACTCCCAGACTCCTCAGGCAGTGCCCCCTTCCTTCCCGCTTCTCTACAGACACGGGCCTTTGCTCCTGCTTTGCTCTCTGGGCACAGAGGGGTCCATTCTCCTGCCTGCTGGGACCTGTGGAAGGGACTTCTAGAGGAGGAGCAGGGATCTGGGTTTGCTTTTGTTTTTTTCCATTTTAGGTGTACCCTTGAGGCTAGATTAGGGGAAGGTGAGGGTTCTGCGTGGTGGATGAGGTGCTGGATATTGAGTGATAAATTTGCAGTGGTTTGTAAAAAAAAAAAAATTTCTACGTAGTCTTGTCACCTGTGAATAAAGATATTTTTATTTTTTCCTGTCCATTTTACCTTATGTCACTAGCTAGGACTAACAGTGCAATAATGAACAGGAGTGGTAAGGGTGGACATCCTTTCCTTATCTTGATCTTAGAGGGAAATATCAGTCTTCCACCATTAAGTATGATATTAGCTGAAGAATTATTTTTTGTTTGTGGATGACCTTTTTTAGAGTAAGGAAGTTCCCCTCTGTTCCTAGTTAGCTGAGAGTTTTTGTCATGCATTGGTGTTGAATTTTGTCCAGTACTTTCACTTCTCCAATTGGGATGTCTATAAGGTTTTTATTGGTCTGTTAGTATGGTGAATTACAGTCATTGGCTTTCTTTTTTTTTAAATATATATATATATATATATATATATATATATATATTGAGATTGTTCACATACCATACAACTATCCAAAGATCCAAAGTATACAATCAATTGCCTATGGTACCATCATACAGCTGTGCATCCATCACAATTAATTTCTTTTTCAATTTTTAGAACATTTTCATTACTTCAGAAAAGAAATAAAGACAAAAAAAGGAAACTCAAATCCTCCCATACCTCTAACCACCCCCCCCCCCCATAATTGATTCATAGTTTTGGTATAGTGCATTTGCTACTGTTGATGAAAGAATGTTAAAATACTACTAACTGTAGTATATAGTTTGCAAAAGGTATATATTTTTTTCCTATATGCCCCTCTATTATTAACTTCTAGTTATAGTGTCATCCATTTGTTCTAGTTCATGAGAGAGATTTCTAATAATTGTACAGTTAATCACAGACATTGTCCACCACAAGATTCACTGTTTTATATATTCCCATCTTTTAACCTCCAACTTTCCTTCTGGTGACATATGCGACTCTGAGCTTACCCTTTCCACCACCTTCACATACCTTTCAGCACTGTTATTCTCACAACATGCTACCATCACCCCTGTTCATTTCCAGATGTTTAAGTTCACACTAGTTGAACATTCTGCTCATAATAAGCAACCGCTCCCCATTCTTTAGCCTCATTCTATATCCTGATAACTTATATTTCATGTCTATGAGTTTACATATTATAATGAATTCATATCAGTGAGACCCTGCAATATTTGCCTTTATGTGTCTGTCATATTTCACTCAATATAGTGCCCTCAAGCTTTCTTCATCAACCCCTTTCTTTTAAGACGGTTTTGTTCACACACTGTTCTGGTTTGCTAATGCTGCCAGAATGCAAAACACCAGAAATGGACTGGCTTTTATAAAGGGGGTTTATTTGGTTACACAGTTACAGTCTTAAGGCCATAAAGTATCCAAGGTAATGCATCAACAATTGGGTACCTTTGCTGGAGGATGGCCAGTGGCGTCCGGAAAACCTCTGTTAGCTGGGAAGGCACGTGGCTGGTGTCTGCTCCAAGTTCTGGTTTCAAAATGGCTTCCCAGGACGTTCCTCTCTAGGCCACAGCTTCTCTTCAAAATGTCACTCTCAGTTGCTCTTGGGGTGTCTGTCCTCTCTTAACTTCTCCGGAGCAAGAGTCTGCTTTCAATGGCTGTCTTCAAACTGTCTCTCACCAGCAGCTACTCTCTCAGCTTCTGTGCATCCTTCAAAGTGTCTCTCTTGGCTGAAGCAAGCCCGCTCCTTCTGTTTGAGCTTATGTAGTGCTCTAGTAAACTAATTAAGGCCCATGCTGAATGGGCGGGGTCACACCTCCATGGAAATGAACTAGTCAGAGTTATCACCTACAGTTGGGTGGATCGCATCTCCATGGAAACACTCAAAGAATTACAATCTAATCAACACTAATATGTCTGCCCACACAAGACTGCATCAAAGATAATGGCATTTTGGGGGACATAATACATTCAAACTGGCACACACACCCTATACATTCTGTCCTATGTAAACAATAACTGGTTCCCTATATAGTCACGTATTTAGGTATTCAGCACCATCGCCACTATCTATATAAGGACATCATTTTTTCCACAAAGAAGGAGGAAGAGTCAAAGAAGGCAGAGAGACAAAAGAAAAGAGAAAGAAAAAGCAACAACAAAACATGACAGCTAGGAAGCAACAAAAGGAAAGATAGCATTAATCTAAAGTAGAATAAAGAGACATCACCAATGCCAGGAGTCCCATAGCCTACCCCTATTCCCCCCACCCCCACATGCATTTAGCTTTGGTATATTGCCTTTGTTATATTAAAGGAAGCATAAATACAAAGTTTCCATTAATTATAGTCTCTAGTTTGCATTGACTGTATTTTCCCTCTAATCCCACTGAGTTCCTTCTGTTTGTCAGTTCATTTATATGGCTCCACTGATCAAGGCCCACCCTGAATGGGTGGGGCCATGCCTCCATGGAAATTATCTCATCAGAGTTATCACCTACAGTTGGGTGGGGCTCATTTCCATGCAAACAACCTAATCCAAAGGTTCTAACTTAATCCCCACTAATATGTCTGCCCCACAAGATAACATCAAAGAATATGGCTTTATCTGGGGGACATAATACATTCAAACCAGCACACCACCCTATTCTTAACACCTTGCAATGTTGGCATTCATTTGTTCTACCTCATGTAAAAACATATTTGTACCTTTTATTACAATCGTTGAGCACCCTAGGTTTTCCTGAGTTACATAGTCCCAGTCTTTATCCTTCATCTTTTGTTCTGGTGTCCCACATGGTACCAAACTTCCTCTTTCAACTGTACTCACAGTCATCTTTGTTCAGTGTACTTACATTGCTGTGCTACTATCTCCCATAATTGTGTTCCAAACCTCTCAACTTCTGTCTTTTCCTTTCTGTCTGCAGTGCTTCCTTTAATGTTTCCTGTAGAGTAGGTATCTTGTTCACAAACTCTGTCATTGTCTGTTTGTCTCAGAATATTTTAAGCTCTCCCTCATATTTGAAGGACAGTTTTGCTGGATATAGGATTCTTGATTGGTGGTTTTTCTCTTTCACCCCACTTCCTTCTTGCTTCCATGGTTTCTATTGAGAAATTCACACATAGTCTTATCAAGCTTCCTTTTTATATGATGGATTGCTTTTCTCTTGCTCCTTTCAGGATTCTCTCTTTATCTTTGACATCTGATAATCTGCTTATTAAATGTCTTGGCATAGGCCTATTCAGATTTATTCTGTTTGGGGTACATTGCGCTTCTTGGATCTGTAATTTTGTCTTTCATAAGAGATGGGAATTTTTCATTGATTATTTCCTCTATTATTGCTTCTGCCTCCTTTCCCTTTTCTTCTCCTTCTGGGACACCAATGACACATACATTTCTGATTTTTTTTTGTCCTTAAGTTCCCAAAGATGTTGCTTGTATTTTTTCATTCTTTTCTCTCTCTGTTCTTTTTGGGTGTAGGCTTTCAGGTGTCTTGTTCTCCAGTTCCTGGGTGTTTTCTTCTGCCTCTTGAGATCTGATGTTGTATGTTTCCATTGTGTCTTTCATCTCTTGTGTTGTGCCTTTCATTTCCATAGATTCTGCCAGTTGGTTTCATGAACTTTCAATTTCTACCTTATGTACACCCAGTGTCTTCATTATATGGTTCATCTCTTTTGCCATATCTTCCCTAAACTTTTTGAATTGACTTATTATTAGTTGTTTAAATTCCTGTATCTCAGTTGGTGTGTAAGTTTGTTCTGTTGACTGGGCCGTAACTTCATTTTTCTTACTGTAGGTTGTGGTTTTCTGTTGTCTAGGCATGGCTTCCTTGGTTATCCCAATCAGGTTTTCCAAGACCAAAATGGGCTGTGGTCCCAGAAGGTAGAACTATTTAGTATCCGGTTTCCCTGAGGGTGTGTCTTAGAAAATTGGTCCACTCTGTGAGGCCTCAGGTCACTGTGCTCTTCTGCCCAGCAGGTGGCATCTGTCAGCCTGTAATTCCAGACTGGTGTAAGGAGGTGTGGCCCGTGGCTGTTTTCCCCCAGGCTCTGGGGTCTGGTTCTGAATGGAAGGCAGGTAGTAGAGCTGGGCTCCACCCCTTTCCTCTTAGGGAAGATAACCCCCCCCTAGGGAGAGGTCATTAGCATTTCAAAAATGGTCTCTCTCTGTCTGTGCTATCTCCACCCTTGTCTGGGTCAGAGCACTGGGAACTGAAAATGGCTGAGGCTTTCTCCACTGAGCCGAAACAGGGACAGAAAGCCCCTTCAGGGCCAGTCTGTGGCCACCCTCCAGCTCTCCAAGGTCAGTCTTCACCCAAAGCTTCTGTCTGCTTGTTGGGGATTCGTAGCTCATAGCAATCAGTTCATGCTTGCTAATCAAAACCCCAGTTGAAGCTCAGCTGAACTATATTCACTTGCTGGGAGAGAGCTGCTCTCTAGCTCCACGAGGTTTTGCAGCTTGGGCCATGGGGGAAGGGGTTCCCGGCTTGGATCTGCAGTTTTTACTTACAGATCTTAGGCTGCGATCTCAGGCATTCCTCCCAATTCAGGTTGGTGTGTGATGAGTGGATGGTCATGTTTGTTCCCCCGCAGTTATTCTGAATTATTTACTAGTTGTTCCCGGTTGTCTGTTAGATGTTCCAGGGGGGGCTAACTAGCTTCCACTCCTCTCTATGCTGCCATCTTGGATCTCTCAGTCATTGACTTTTGAATGGTGACTCAGCCTTGCATTCCTGGTGTGGGCCCCACTTGGTTGTGATGGATTGTCCTTTTTATATGTTACTGGATTCAGTATTCCTGAGGGATATTGGCTAGTAGTTTTCTTGTAATGTCTGGTTTGGGTATGAAGTAATTCTGGCCTTATAAAATGATTTGGAAAGTGTTCCCTCCTCTTCTAGTTTTTGAGAGAGGTTATGAAGTATAGGTATTGTTCCTTAAATGTTAGTACAGTTCACTAGTGAAACCATCTAGGCCTTAAGCTTTCTATTTTGGAAACTACAAATTCAATTTCTTTAATTAATATATTCAGGTTATCTTGAATTTTGGTAGTTTGGGTCAAGGAATTGGTCTGTTTTATCTAAATTATTGAATTTATGGGCATTTATTATTCATAGCAGTCCCTTATTGTATTCTTTAGTCCGTGGTATCAGAAGGAAAGAATAATTAAAAAAAAACTTAAAACAGGTAAAATCCAAAGAGAAAATGGCTGAGCACAGTCTAGAATGGATGGAAAAAAGAAATCCAGAAATGTAGGAAGTCCAATGCATATCAATAGAATTCAGAAAACAGTTGAATGATGTTGTCAAAGTCCTTAGAGAAAATGATTATTGACCTAGAATTGTGAGCCTGACAAAAATATCTTAATGGTGAAATAAAGGCATTTTGAAATATAAAAAGTTTGTCATAAGACCTACCTCAAAGAAAATTCAAATGAAGGAAAATTACTCCAGAAGGATTGTCTGAGATACAAAAAGAAATGCTGAGCGAAGATGTTGGTAGAAATTTTGATTAATATTACACTTTTTCTGAATAAAAATAATGATGTTTAATTTGGGAGGTTAAAGAAATGACTAAAATCCTAGAAAATAATGGTATGTGAGTCATGCAAACCTTAAATAGAGCTCATTGTATTGTGTAGAAGAGTGGATAATATTTTCATTTGTGCACTCAACATTTATTGCACATTTACTAAGTGGCAAACCTAGCACCAGGTCCTAGCGCTAGATCAGTGAACCAGACAAATTCTGGTCTTCATGGAGCTTACATTCTAGTTAGTGGAGACAGATACTAAGCAAAATAAGTAATTGATAGCATTTTAGAAGGTGATAATTGCTATGGAAAAAAAAATGAGGGTAAGAAAGATGGGAAATGCTAGGGATGGGGATTACAATTTTTAAGTATCTGGTCACAGAAGACTTTAACAAGAGGTCTTTCGGGCCAAGACTTAAAGCTGGTGAGGCTGTGAGCCATGTAGATGCCTAGGGAAAGTGCTTCAGGGAGAGGACACAGCTCATGCCAAGGCTCACTGCCTGGCATGTTCAAGGGACTTCGAAAAACTTGGAGCCTGGAATGCAGTGAGCTAGGGTCAGAGCATTGGAGAAGAGGTTCTAGAGATGAGGCAGGGAGGAGGCCCAGTGGTTTGGGATCTGTTGTAAGGACTTAGATGTGGAGTCACTGGAAGGTTGTGAGCAGAGGAGTACACAATAAAACTCTGGCTAGTGTGATGAGGATAAATTGGGTATGAAATTCAAGGGTCATTTAGGAGTATGTATCAACAATGTATGTGTGAGATGCTGGTCACTCAGTGAGGATGATTAGCTGTGGAAGTGGTTAGAAATTATCTGGATTATGCGTGGTAAAATAGAAAGGTCCCACTAAAAGAACTGCTTTTAACTTCAAAGCCAGTAAGGCGGGGGGTGGGGGAGGATGGAATAAGGAAGCAATCATGAAAAATGGCAGAAAGGAAAGAAAAAGGATTAGTTACAAAGACGGTGGGTTGCAGGAGAATCATAAATGATTATTGCAGGAACTTGGGGCTAACTTCAGTGGACCTGTTGCCACCCCTCCCTCTGAAAGATGAGGGGAACAGAGAGAATCGTGTAGAGCAGAACTCCGTGAGAGGAGCGGCCTGTTGTGTAGGGCACAGCCAGCCACCCATGGTGACCCTTCAGGGAGGGAACCAGGGCCTTCTGCAGAGGCTCCCATTGTGGGAACCCTACTGGAAGCCAGAGGGCCCTCCGAGGTCCATTCGGTCAACCTACTGGGCAGAGAGCAGATAGAGAAGGGTGGCGCTGCGGTCCAGAGAGGCAAATGGATGATAACTGCCCCAGAGAGGGTCACTGCATAATGTGAACATAGAAAATTCTAAACTTGCACATTCTCCTTCCTCTCCCCTCCCCCTTTCGAAACTTGTGCTTCCCAGTTCCTTCCCTAAGGGAGGTGTTCACTTCTCTACCCTTTGCCTTTGGGCTGAGACATGTGACTCTTTGGCCAATAAAAACACACAAGCAGGGACATAAAATGTGCTCAGTCGGGTGAGTGTGTCTTCTTGCTCCTCAATCAATAAAACAGATGTAGACTATTTAAAAAACATAATTTACAATCTTGATTTACTGGAGATGCATCTAACAATTAGAAAACAGAATATTATTAAGCATATGTGGAATATTTACATTTTACCATGTCCTGGGCCTTAAAGCAAGTTCAATAAATTTCAAAAATTGGTATCATACAGAACCAATTCTCTGACTACGAAGGAATTAACTTAGAAGTCAATAATATAAAGGTAAATATAAAATTCTTAAAACTTTGTAAAATTTTTTAAAATACATCTAAATAATGCACAGGCTAAATAAAGGATAGTGATTGAAACATTCCTATAACTGAATGAAAATAAAAATGCTATATATATAAAAAGTTGAGATATGTTGAAACGTTAGATTCGAGGGAAATTTATAGCCTTGAATGCTTATATCAGAAAAGAAGAAAGTCTGAAAATTAATGATCTGGCAATCTAACTTGAGAAGTTTAAAAAGAACAACAAAATAAATCAAAAGTAGTAGAAGGAAGAATATGAAAGGGATAACTGCTAATATTAATGAGTTAGAAAACAGAGGTACAAAAGAAGCTCAACAAAGCCAAAAAACAAACTTCTGATGAGGTTACTCAAAAAAAGAAAGAAGAAATCAAAATTGCATTAGAAATTTAAAATGAGACATAACCATAGATCCTGCAGAGTTTTAAAAAATAAAGAAAACTTGACGAACAATATATGCCAATAAATTTGAAAGTATAGACAAAACGGATAAAGTTGTAGAAGCCTGATTTTTCTTCCTGAAAATTCTGATTCAGGAAGAAACAGAAACCCTTAATAGGTCTATAATCATTAAAGAAATTAAATCAATAATTTAAAATCTCACAAAGAAAACACCCAGTCTAGATGATTTTGTAGGCATGTCCTAACCAAACTTTGAAGGAATAGATCATTTCAATTTATGCACATTCTCCCAGAAAATAGAAAAAGAGGAAACACTCTCAACTCGTTCTATGAGGCTACAAAAACTTGAGAGACACAGAGAATACATCACAGAGCAATCACAGGCCAATCTCACTTAGGAATATAGTTGCAAAAATCCTAAGTAAAATATTAGCAAACTCCACCCACTGACATATATAAAAGATAGTAAAATAAATTGAGTTTCTCTCAGGAATGCATGGCTGATTTAGCGTTAGAAAATGTATTAATACAATTCACTAACATTAAAAAAGAAAAATAAATCCTCTCAATAGATGCAGAATATACATTTAATAAAATGCAATACCTAGTTAAAGAAAGGAAAAAAAGGCAAAAATACTTCTAGCAAACTACAAGTAGGAAGAAACTTTCTTAACCTGATAAGCTTCATAAGGAGTATTTATTAAAAACCTACAGCAACCACCATTCTTAGTTTATCAAATTCATATTTATTTAGATTTAAAAGTAGGGATTGTGTGAATCCTTATCTAGTTAACGAATTTAAAGGGAATCCTTCTAACATTTTAGCATTGAGAATGAGGATTGTTGTAGGTTCTGGCTAGTGAAGTAAGACAAGGAAAAATGGTTTATAAAGAATGAAAGAAATAGGCATTATTCACAGATAGTATAATTGCTTCTGTAGAAAACAAATTAACCTAGTAATAGATAATAAGCATTAAGCGGTTTAGCAACATGGATTAATGGATAGAAATCAATCGCATCTCTAACAGGAACAAATAGAAAACATTCAATATTTTAAAAGATATTATATGGCAAAACCAAAGTTCCCAGGGACATATTATAAGAATTTCTGCAGCACTTCTATGGAGAGCTTCATCAGTCGGGGTCCGTTTAGGAGAACAAGCCGCACCAGTTATCTTAACCGAGATAATTAGAGGGAATTGGCTGAACAGCTTTGGGAAGACGAAAAAGGAAAAGAGGGAACGGAGGTAACGGACAGTAACTCCAGGGAAGACTCGCCCTGAGTCTGGGGAAACAAATAAAAGAGGTTGGGGTGACTGGAACCTAGAAACTTGGAGGAGGAGCTTTCGTATGTTTGCCTATGAGACAAAACAATGAATAATTTTCATTTTCTAAGCAGGCACATCTTGCATCTACTTAATCCTAAGCCAAATTGTCAAGTAGAAGTTTGTTAGGCTATTCCTGCTCTCTGTCTCTGAATAACATCATTGTAAATCCAAAGTACCAAACAGGCAGAGTTTTAACTTCTTTCTAAACTTTCTCTCTCAATGTTTTTATTGTTAATTTTAGAAAAGTCACCATCCATCCAGTCATGGAAGGTGGTGAGGGTAGTGCAACACTGTGAATGTGATAAATTCCACATGCTTGGGAGGGGTTGAGATGGGAACGTTTATGTTGTGAATATCTTTCCACAATTAAAAAAAAAAAAGGGGAATGAAGAGACCATGACAATTAAATGCAATATATGATCCTGGACTGGATTGAATAATGGAGAAGAAAAGATCTAAAAGGATATTAGTGAAAAAATGGAATATAGATGGTCAGCTTTATGTCAATGTTAAATTTCTTGAACTTGGTAATTGTACTTAAGGTGGGTACATAAGTGAGTATCCTTGTTCTTTGGAAATGTATATGGAAATATTAAGTGTTCAGGGAGCATGATGTTTACAGCCTACTCTCAAAGATAAGGATGATAGATGGGTTGATGGATGGACAGACAGATGGATAGTATGATAGGGCAAATAAAAGTTGGTGGATCTGGGTATCTGGTGGGGGGGGTGCTCACGTAAGAGTTCTCTATAGGTTTTGTATTATTTTTTCAACTGTCCTGTAAGTTTGACATTTTTTCAAAATAAAAAAGTTTAGGTATGAAAGGAAACAAAAAATAATTGTCCAAGTCCCTGGAGAGTTGGCCTTAGGACCCAGGCCACATGCTGAGCTGATATTTATATTTCAAGCTCAGGGTCTGGCTATCTGGTGAGCCGTCACCCCATTGTCCTGTGCAGGCTTTTCTCTTTCCAGCGGGTGGCAGTCTTTCACTTGCTAATCCTCATTTGTAGTGGGGAATTCTCAATTGCATGACGATTAGGTTGACTCATGACTTAGTACTGTATGTGAAATATTAATACATTTCCCAGGATAAGGGGTCTTATGCTGGGAGCATCTGTGTGTTGTAAAACACAGAAACATCCTCAGATAGCTACCTGAATGTATTTGGGTGGCAGTGATTGAGGAGGGCATGTTACTGGGCTGACAGCAGCTGGTTCCTACCTGGTTTTGTTCTAGGGACTACCCTCCCTGCAACACTCACGGGCGGCAGGAGGGTCTGAGCCAGGCCCAGCATCCTGCAAGATGGGCATGGGGCTTAGAGACAAAGCCAATGTGGTGGTGGTGGTGGTGGTGGTGGTAGAGGTCTATTACTGAGCCTTAAAGGTTTGACACATGCTCAATCATTCTTATTCATTTAATAAAAATGTTCCAGATGCATTAGATTTCTACTGCTGCAGGACAAATTATCACAAACTCAGTGGCTTAAAGCAGCATGCATTTATTTATTCACAGTTCTCTAGGTTAAAGTCTGGGCACAGCATGGCTGGATTCTCTGCTCAGGAGCCCACAGACTAAAATGGAGGTGTCACTTGGTCTGCGTTCTCATCTGGAGCGTGGGGTCCTCTTCCAATTTCTCATGGCAGTGGCAGAGTTTAGTTCCTTGTGGCTGTAGGACTGAGGTCCCCCTTTTCTTTCTGGCTGTCAAGCAGGAACTGCTTTCAGCTGCAGGAGACTGCCCACATTCTTTGATGCATGACCACCTCTGTCTCCAAAGCCAGCAACAGAGACTCTCCTGGTGTCAATCCTTTTTCATGTTTTGACTCTCTCAGCTTGCTCTGTCCCTGACCTCTAGACCTGGATTTAAAGGACTCATGTGGTTAGGTCAGGCCCAACCAGATAATTTCCTTCTTTTAAGGTCAGTTGCAAAATCCCTTCCCAGCAACACCTAAATTAGTGTTTGATTGAATAACTGGGAGTGTTTGTGTGTGCCCGAGGGGCTGAGAGTCTTGGAGGCCATCTGAGATTTCTGCCAAGCACACCAGATAACAGTTCTGGATGCTAGAACAAGATGGTCAAGCCCCCTGCTCTTTTGTTTTTTTTTTAATTAAATTCAGTTTTATTGAGATATATTCACCTACCAATCATCCATGGTGTACAATCAACTGTTCACGTATCATCATATAGTTGTGCATTCATCACCTCAATCTATTTTTGAACATTTTCCTTACACCAGAAAGAATAAGAATAAAAAGTAAAAGTAAAAAAGAACACCCAAATCATCCCCCCCATTCCACCCTATTTTTCATTTAGATTTTTGTCCCCATTTTTCTACTCATCCATCCATACACTGGATAAAGGGAGTGTGATCCACAAGGTTTTCACAATCACACTGTCACCCATTGTAATCTACATTGTTATACAATTGTCTTCAAGAGTCAAGGCTGCTGGGTTGGAGTTTGATAGTTTCAGGTATTTACTTTTAGCTATTCCAGTACATTAAAATCTAAAAAGTATTATCTATATAGTGCATATGAACGTCCACTAGAGTGACCTCTCGACTCCATCTGAAATCTCTCGGCCACTGAAACTTTATTTCGTTTTATTTCACATCCCCCTTTTGGTCAAGAAGCCCCCTGCTCTTCATGGAGCTTAATCCTCCACTTCAACCCGGCCAGAGGACCCTGTGCTCTGGAGGAGGCTGGGCGGAGGGAGGCCTGTGGCAGTGTGTTTACCCAGAAGCCAATAAAGGGGTGCAAATTAAGCCTTACTTGTTGAGCATTTCAAGGTACATTTCCCCCCGAGAAGAGACCCTCCAGAGGACTTCGGCAAGTCATGAACAATGTATGAAAACAATGGAGAAAAGAGTCAAACACGCATTCTGCACCCCCTGAGCACACCGAGCCTCTCCCAGCAGCACATGATGACAACGCTGGGCCAGCAGAGTGTCGGAAGCTGCCCCCTTTTGTTATATTTAAACTTGTATATTTGTGTGAGGTGAAATGGTAGTGGGATCTCTATCTGATGTCTGGTTTTTCAGGTACAACCTAAAGTTGTGTTTTGGGAGGGGTGGGGTTATGTTAAAAACAGGCCCCAAGACAAGCGTTTTGGTGGAAATAGCTTGTTTGACAGGTGATCCCAGGAAGTCTAGTTGGGGGACGGGGCGTGAGAGGGGGAAAGGAGACAAGCCACTGTGGGTGGGCTGACGACACGGTTAAGGCTGTGGGCAGTCGGGGCTGAAGTGCAAAGAGGCACCTCTGAGAGACGTGTGGGACACACGGGAGCGTTGTCCGTGGAGCCCCAGGGAGCCAGGGTTGCTCCTCTAACCCCATCCTCACTGGTCGGGGACTTGCTTCCATGGGCTCCGACTCCCTGGTCCCCTTGGCCTGCCCTGCCATGGGCTAAATATACTTCCTGAGCCCGAAGACACCTTTAGGCAGAGAGACACAGGTACTTGCGACACGAAGGCATCTGCAAGTACAGTAACTGTCCGCTCAAGCTGCAGGTGACCTCTTGGATGGATCAAGGGAACAGGGGTGGGGCTTGGCAGCCCTTCTGCCCCACAGTGTGTTGTGGGGGCTGGGGGTGCTGTGATGTTCATTTGGCCGTTGGTCCTTGCACAGAGCCCCTTTTGGGGGGCTTCACGAGAGGAGGGCATCCTGGCTGTGGCTCCAAGTTGGCTCTCTTCTTGGGCTGCCCTAAGGAGGGCTCAGCGGACCCCCTTACTGCAGCCTAGGATACGGGAACGGGCAACTTTCAGCTGCAAGTGGCAGAATCCAGCTCTTTCTCCCTCCTCTGCCGCACTCCTTATGTCAGTGTTCTCTCCTCCTGTGCAGTAGCAGATGGGGCGACTCGGGATAAGCCCACAAGTGCAGGGGGCTCTGAAGGAGGAGAGTCAACAGCCCCCCCAACATCATTCCTGCCTGTGTCATGCTCCCCAAGCTGGGGGCACTTAGCATGGCTGTTCGGATAGTCCTAAAAACTGGAGCCGTTTATGGGCCCTGCGACCTTGACAACTGACTTGCCCTCTTTTAGCCTCAGTTTCCACGTCTGCAAAGTGGAAAATATTACTCACACAAGGAATTTTAATAGCATTTTACAAAATGAAGCCAAGCCCCCGTTCCCCAGGTTCACAGGCTTGGAGCACTGACCCGGGCCCTCAGGTCTTCTCAAGGGCAGTCCAAGACCAGCTCACACTCCCCTCTCTGGGTCGCCAAATGGTTGTTTTCAACGTCTGTAAGCCAGTTTACTGTTCTCTTAATATGTTGACTGCTCAGTATATTGGTTTTTATGTTTTACAGGGGGTGGTGGAAAACCATCTCCCAAAGGTCCATGAGGGCTCGTGGGGTGCATCCCTGCCTAGAGATCTGGCTGGCTGCTGGGGTTTTGGATCACAAGGGATTGTTTCTCGGGCCTCCTGCCGAGACGGAGATGGCTGCACATGCTGGAGATGCTCTTGGGCCCTCTGCTAGCAGGGGAGCTGGGTTCTGCCCTCGAGGAGCTCTCGGCCTAAGGAGGTGGTTCTCACTGGCTGGATGGAGGAGGGTATTTGTGTGGCAAGAGCCGTGGCAGTGATGAGCGCAGCTATCATTTACTGAGCAGTGAGTGTGGGCCAAGTGCTCTGCACATATTACCTTAGTTAAGATTTGGGGCATGATTTGGGGATGCGTTATCTCCAGGGCCCCATCGCCTCTCCCTTGCGGGATCTCCGTGGGAGCGTCCTCGACAGGAGCGGGCAGTAGGAAAAAGGAAAACGATATACCACACTGTTCCTAGTCATGGAGGCCCCCACCCACCCCCAGTCCAGTGCAGGGCTGCACAGCTGGGTGGAGGTGGCACACAGGCAGGCCGTCTAACTGGGCCCTTCCTCAGGCTCTGCCCTAATCCGAAGCTTCCTATAAAGCCCAAGACGATGAGATGGAGAGAGAGAAGGAAGAGCGTGTGGGAAGCAGCCATGGACAGGCTCACCCTTGCGGCAGCACGGCAACTGCAAGGGGAGGAGTCGCAGAGAGGGAGGTAGGTTTATGACCCGGGACTGGCAGTAGGGGTGGTCGGTTCTGCGTCTTGGAAGGGGATATGCATCGGCTCCCCCCTGGAGGGAGGGGGAATGGCATGGAGACCTGCTTCTCCCTATACCCCAGAAGCCCCATGGCACCACTGCAGGGTGTAGGGTTATTGCCCCATCTATCCTAGAGGAGTTTCTGTTTCATCAATTTTTGCAAAATGATTGCCAGGCACAGCCTGCTCAGCCTTTGCACTTGCTGTTGGCTCTGCCTGGAACACGCTCCCCTCAGCTGACCCCATGCACATTCCTCCAGCTTCAGGTTTTTACTAAATATAATGTGGCCCTCTCACCAAAGCCTTCCCTCCCAGTCAGGTTACAGCTGCCTGCCACTCACTCCATCACTCCTCACCTCCCGCACGGCACAGGCTTTGCATCTTGATCTTCTTTATGGTCTGTCTCCCCCCAGTAGAACGCAAGTGCCACAGGGCAGGGGTTTCTCCCTGCTTTGCTCACTGTTGCTTCTCCAGCTTCTAGAACAGTATGTGGAAAACTGAAGGTCACTGGATAAATATCTGTGAAAGAATGAATGACCTTAGTTTCTGATTTATTCCATTCTTCAGATTATGGAGACTTGTTCTTTCTATGGGATTGCTGGAAGCAAAAGAAGCAGTCCTAACTCTCACCACTCAAACAGGAGTAGTTTTAATTTAAAAAGATGCTTGTTAGAACAGGGATATAATATGCACCAGCAAAGATTACCCTTGTTTACCGTGGCTTTGGCAGACCACCAAGGCCTTACTACTTCTTGCCACTGCTGCACAGTGTTTGATGGTCTTGATTTCCCAAATGCAGCCAGGAAAGGAAATTCAGGGGCTAGTTCTTTAGTGGCAGACTTCTGGATCCTGAGCCCTTGACTCCTACCAGCTTCTTTCTTTATTTAAGTTGCTATCATGGCCTCTGCATAATAGCAACTTCAATGAAGATGGCAGTCATTAAAATGGCCCTAGTGACTTATTAGAACAGCACATGAAGCAGAGTTGCTTTGCCAAATGCTAGCAATCGAGGAAGGGGCAGTCATGTCAGCTATTGGCTGGTGACTGGAATTGGCAGTTGGTGTTGAAACCATAACTGGCATCCCATATAGGCATGGAGGGCAAAAGGGACAGCCGGCAACAGAGGAGGGAGGGCTGCACCAGCCGCCACTTAGGAGAGGCCAGGTTGCCACCAGTGGTAACGAGGACAGTCTCATCACTACGTGGTGGCAACATGCCTCAAAGGCCAGCCATGTCCACTAGAGTGGCCACAAAGGCTGTGGATGACAGGTGGAAGGGGGCTGGCAAGGGAACTGGGGCTGACACAGAGGACAGGTTGGGTGTCCCAGGATCTTGTCAGGGGAAAGGATGACTTACCTGAGCCCATCCCTCCAGACTTGCAGATGGGGAGTCTGAGGCCCAGGGATGGAATTTGAAGCTAACAGAGGCAGAGGAAATGGAAAGAGCAAAGGAGAGAAGGGAGAGAAGGTGGGGGTGGGGTGGGGCATCCTGGCATCCTGGCGATGATTTTTGTTATTGAGCTGAGGTCCTTGGATTTTTCCTCCTGGTTCTTGCAGCTCTTCTTCAAGCCTCTGAGATAGCCTGGCATCCTTCCAGTGCAGCTTTTGAACTAGATCTCTGTTTCTTATAATTGGGGGTGGGGGTGGGGGTCTTGATTAATGTGCTGGCTTGTGGAAGAGAAAGTGGAAGGAGAAAGAACTTTTCCTAGGTCACCAGTCCCCGCATCCCTACCACTACCCTAATTTGGCATAGTTTCCTTTGAGCCCACACGTGTTGTCATCAGAATCCTTCTCAACACAGTGCTCCAAACAACTGGACTTAGCAATAACTGAAAAATATTTGCCATCCCTGGTCTAAGGGTAACCAAGAAATTAAGAATTAACAAATGATTGTGATTACTGAATCATTGTATAGATGTTTTTTCTTTCTATATTGTAGAATAGGCAGATGGTAACACCTGAAATTACTGAAATTCAAGTAGTCTCACTCTTATTTACAGTTACTATTGTGATGGTCATTCTAGCCTGGTCCCAGCCCTGTTTATACTTGATATTGTAATGGTAACAACTCTATCCCCCTTGTTCGAATCCACAAAAACCCTGAACTCCTTAGACTCGGAGAGACAGATTTTGGGGGCTGATAGGACAGCTGATCTCCTGCTTCGCACATAGCAATAAACTTCTCTTTGAAACCTATTGTCATGGATTGGCTGTCATGGGCACTGGGCAGAGAACCCTGCATTTGTTCGGCATCATAAAGACTGTGCTTCGGTCATCGAGTTTAATCCTCACAGCCTAGGAAGGTGATGGCCTCACTCTGCAAAGGAGAAAACTGACGTCAATGCTCCTCAGTGAGTTGCCTACGGTGGCATGGCTGGTATGAGTCCAATCTGATCTGTGGGATCCTCAAACCCAGTGTCCTCCTGCCAGCCCCTGTGAAGTCGCATGGAGTGCCACAGAGCCAGGGCTCCAGGTTGGAACTCCAGAGTCTCTATCTTGGTGGGACTCCAGTTCCCTCCCAGTGACAGAGGTTATTCCGAGGGAAATAGCTCTGGAAATGCAACTGGCATGAGGCCCCAGTCTGAAGGCCACCAAGAAAGACAGTTTGGTGACTTGACTACAGTAAGTTGTATAGGGGACATAGGCACATAGGAGCCTTAGTCACAAATGCAATCTGTCTGTCTGGAAAGACGATTATTTAAGAACTCTCTATTTCTTACATGAGCATTTGTGAGATTATATATTCCTGAAGTTATCTCTTATATATCTTCAACCATAAAGTAAAGTAACCATTTGGTTACTTTTGTTGTTAAAATAAGGTGGTTTTTGTTTTGTTTTGTTGTTCAAAATAGAACTACCTCGTAAGGATTTAAACAGGTGATTGCATTTTATTTGGGAACAAAAATGTCAAACAAACATGTTCTGAGCAGCCATTGTTTCTTTTTTAAATCCAAACTAATGAATATCTTCAAAGCAAGAGTGACCTAAAATGACATTACATTTGGTGAATGTTTTGGGGTCATTTCATAAAGACTTATGCAACATAACCCTGAGGGGGTACTTTTGGAAAATGGAGGAGCTGCATTAATTAGAACCGCAGTGAGAGTGACAGGCAGATGGTTGGGCAATCTCTTCATGATCTTCACCCGGTCTAAGAACAAATGTGCAAGTCATTTACTTAGGTTAATTTTCACGTAGTCTAGAATGGGGGAACCAAATAATAGAATTTTCCTTTCTCTCTTTTTGTTGTCTCCAAAAGGGTTAACTGACACAGAAGGAGAGAAGGAGCGAAGGGGAGTGAGAAAGAGTAAGAGCCGAGAGCATGGGCCTTGGAGGCAGGCTGCCCCTTAGGGCTGTCCATGTGCAAGTAATTTCTGGGTAGAAATCTTGAGGGGCTGGTGCACAGTCTACTCATCCCCTTCCTTCTGCCACTGTGCTCTCTGGGGCTGTCACAGCAGAGGGTCTGTCGGCCTAGATCCCTGGTGAGGACGCCTTGGAGCAGAGTCCCTACAAATGTAGCATAAGCGAGAAATAAACCTTTGTCATCTTAACCCTTGAGATTTTGGAAATATTTGTTAGCAACGTATGCCCTCGCTGGTGCAGACTCTGTCCTTTGATGAAACACTGAACCTCTCATTCCTCAGTTTCTCCTTTTGGTAACTGGAGATCCTGATAGTGCTATTGTTTTCAGGGTTAAAGGGGATAACACAAGAAAAGAGTGTGCCTGGTTCACAGCAAGAGCTCCATAAACATTAGTGGTTACTGCTTTACATGTGGACACGTATAAAGAATGCTTCTCTATGTGCCAAAGCATCTTTCATATAATTGTGCAGGTGTTTGTGCTTAGACATTAATATTTGAGGCATGACTGTCGCTGACAAGGATGTGGAGAGGGACCTCCTCACCTCTCGCCTGCTTTCTGGAGGTGGCTGCTCAGCGAGGGTGGATGTGTCAAGATTGAGGCACAGAATATAGCACAATCCATGTCGAGTTAAGGAACGCCTGACTCCCGACCACCCGCGCATACCAATGGCCAGCTTGCCCCACCCTCACCTTCCACTTCTGGAACCTTCCATAGCTGTTGTCATGGAAACTTACTGGGTTTGAGGCTGTGTATCCATCTGGACTTTTATCTCTAAGGTGCAGAAACCAAGTCTGACTAAATCAGCCAGCAAGGGGACTTAGGAAAAAATGTATTATAAAGCTCAATGAACCTCCAGGAGGGCCAAAGAGCCAGGCTTGAAGCTGAAGGTTGGGACCCCACCCTAAATCATGCTGTAGACCCGGTCTAGAGAAAATAGCCTGCTAGGCACAGACCCTTCAGATTGACCTTCACTGACTCAGTACCACCTCCCTGTCCTCTCAGCTCCAAATTATGGGTAGAGGAAGGAGGTCTCTGGTTAAAATTAAACTAAGACAGTCACATATTATTTACTTTCAGTCTTTGGTGCTATCATGTCTTGTTTTCTCAATTCTTGGGTCACGTCTTGCTCTTCTCGGGGTTGCTTCTTAAATGTAGAACTTCATGATCTCAAGTAATTAGCCATGGGGATCCTAACTACTTCTTATCTGGTTTTTGTGGGAAACTCAAACCAAGATTTCAGTTAGGGTTTGCAAAGGAATGTCCCAAACTAGGAAGAAAATATTATTTAAAGATATTCAACTATTGCCGTTCTTACGATATTTAGCTACTTATTTTTTTATAAGTTTTTTTTTAACTAACAGAAGCAGGATGCAATTGCTGGGCAGCCAGAGGGGTTGTGGAGTGAGGTAAGGAGACCTTGCAGGGCGGTGACCTCGGTACCCCAGGGCCCAGCAGAGGGGCTTGCCTCCCACCCCCCACTCCCCTATCCTTCTTCCCCCTCCACCTTAACAAGTACATGCTGAGCATCTATTACAGAAGCTGGAGAAAAACATCATCAACAGGTTGATGTGGCTCCTGCCTTCACAGAGTTTATGGTTTTGAGGTGGAGACATCTAAGTTAATTTCGAGTTAAGTAGGTGGCAGGAAGCCACGGGCACATCTAACATGGTTTTGGACGTTTGAGTGGGACCCAATGTATGACACCTTTTTCTTCCTTCTTGATTTCTGAGTCAAAGTGAGCAGGTGGAGATTAAAATATCATCAATATTACTGATTAAAGGCGAGGGTAGAGGGCAGGGCCCAGGTGTGCAGCCATGGGGGGTTCCTAATTCTAACCCTGGCATATGGCAGATTTGCCCACCCAGACATGGGCAGCTCCCAACAACCACTGCCTCCCGTGGGGAGCCAGGTTCTGCCTCTTAGCAGCTGCTTCCCAAGGTCTGCACCTGCCCCGGGCCCTTCAAACTCTCCAACCAGGTGGGTCCATTCACCAACGTGGGGAGGAATGAGGACGAGTGATTAGGGGAAAATTCCCAAAGAGGCCTGGTGAAGAAGTGTCCCTTCCAACAGGTTTCAGGGGCTTTTACTGAGAAAGTGGCATGTCCACTGAGATGTCAGGGCAGCGACTTTCCAAAGAGATCTGCTGACTCCTCAGGAATGGGGGGATTTTATTGCGGTTCATGAATAATGTTAAATTTAGTGTTTTCACTTCAATGATGACCTAAAAAATTAATATCCCGATGACCTCCTTAACTCAAGTACATTTATCCCTTCCACATTGCGAGTTTCCCTATCGTGGTTTTGATATATTGCGGGTTGGCATAAGAAATAAAGCGGGAATTTTTGGGGAGTTTTGTGGAAGCCATAAACCATACATGAAGGCCAGCAGAGATGAACCACAGGCTAACGGTTAGTACCAGTAGGGAATTTCAAAGGTTATTATTTTTTTTTAATGTCTTCTGTTATACTTCTGTGCAGTATGTTCAGTATTATTTTCCTCAAATTTTTTCTTTTTTTAAAAAAGTTCATATTTATTTTGTATTTTTAAATTTCTTTTTCATAGAGTATTTTTACTAAACACTGGCCTACATATAGTCTATGACCAAATAATTTGCATTTTACAATAAGGTAACATAAACACCCCATAAAAGAAAAATAAAATATTCAGGCTTCTTCTCTGGTATGAAGGGAGGGCCAAAAGATTATGGGTCAATTTTCCAGATTGTGGGGGCACCACACCCTTAAACCCGCGACGTGGAAGGGACAACTTACTGCCACTTAATGTCGTGCCTGTATTTGTGTTGCATTTTCTGTCTTACTGACATCAAGTAGTGCTTCTTTAACTTCTCTGGGCAAATGAAAGAACTGAAGTGACTGAGCACAGAAATGGTGAGTGTGCTCTGGGAGGAGAGCAGACCTCTCAGGGTCGGTTCTGCAGGAGAACAAATAGAGAAAAGTGGTAAGAGAAGGGAGCCCCTCCTGCAAAACAGGGTACTAGGAACTCAGAAGATTGGTCTGGAGCTGGCAGGAGCAAATTCACGGGGAGAGTGTCATTCAATTTTCCACACCACAGCGTCGTCTGCCACATTAAATTAATGTTGTTGGTTTGGATTTTATTGGTTTTATAGATTTGCCTGTATTTAATGTGTAAATGTGTTGGTTCTAAAACTGTATGAGATTTAGAAGTAGAAGAATTTTATGCCCAGCTTTAAGTTTGTACCTATTTAAGTAACATGATAATAAAAATAATCTTCACTAACACTAAGAATCTGAAAGACTTTTTCCCCTTTATAAGGGATCTGGACATTTCTTAAGTGTGAGAAACAATGAAGGATGGGGATGGGAGGAATATTTTAGGGAGAGAGAGGAGAAAATGAAAGGATTCAAAATGAGAGAACACTGCAAGCTCGAGAAGGCAGAAGGCAATTGTTTTGGCTGTAGCATTGGGTTTGAGATGGGGGTTTGGGGAGAAGAAAAGACTTGAAAGTAAGTCGAGTCAGGTCATAAAGAACCATGATTTATAGATTGAGTGAATGAAACACATGAAAGCTAACTTTAACAAAATCATGGAAGGCTTAACTGGCTTGGCTGAACTGGATACTAGAACATTCTTCTTGTAGGTGGAAAAGCAGGAAGACAATTGAGGATGATCCTCCCAGCAGTCACGATTGCCTGGAGGGAATGGGGAATGCTCAGAAGAGGTTGAGCTCTTTTACAAAATATCAAAGTTTGTTGGTGACAGTGTTCATCGATTGACTGGATGACCCACTGGCTAGGACATCATAGACAGATTTTAAGCAACATCTGAAAGATTGTACTAGCTGGACTTTAGGGTCCCTTCCAACACTGAAAATCTATGATGTTATAGAAGTTAATGTAGGATTTTCTGGAGTCTTTTTCGCTGGATTATATTTTGCCACCCTGACACCAGGCTCTGTCTGTCACATGCTCTCACAATGACGGTTCCTTCCTCATTTGTAGCATTCATCATACTTACTAGATTTAATGCCCAATTTCTCTGCTAGACTGTGGCATGAGATTGTGGCTGTTTTATTCACTGTGGTGCCAGCCAATGCCCAGCACAATTCCAGGTATATCGTAGGAACCCAACAATGAATGGATGGATGGATGGATGGATGGATAGATGGACTAACAGTAAGCTGCAGGTGGGTGAGGTATATGATGCCTTCCTTATTGGTGTCTTGTGAACTGGTTTTCACAGCTGTCTGAACCCTGGGGACTCAGCAGCCCCCCAGAGCAGAGTCCAACTGCCTGGATTTTTCATTTCTCCTGAGCTCCTGGTGGCTACAACATTTGCAGCCATAGGAGAGACCAGCTGCCTTTGACATCTTTACATCACCTGATGCTCCTCTTACAACAGACCTCTTCAAAAGCACCACAGCTCAGTGAGTTATCCCCTGAGAGGGCCTCATTCTCCCTCCAATGCAACATAACATCTTGACCAAAGAGTTACTCTGTAGCCTCAGCTAAATATCCTGTGCTACAGCCTTCATTGATTTTCCATTGTCCTCTAAAACAGTGACTCTCAAAATGTAGTGTCTGGACCAGCAGTATCAGCATCACCTGGGAACTTGTTAGAAACGAAAATTCTAGGACCCTTCGCCAGATGTACAGGATCAGAAATTCTGGGCATGGGGGACAGCAACCTGTGTTTTAACAAGCCCTCCAGGTGGTTCTGAAGCCACTACTCTAAGAGATCAAGGAGCAGGCTATCATGCCTCACTTCACCCTTGTCTCCATCAGGAGTCCAAGCCTCTCAGTTCATTCACCATCATGAAGACACTGATCTTCAGCCTGCTCTGGAATCCCTTCATCTGACCTCTTACATTCTTCCACTGTGTCCTCTGGAGGTAATGGTCTGCCATCAGCACTCGGGCAGAGCCTCAACTTCATCCATATCTCTTGGCTCTTCACTGATGCCCGCTTTCTCCCTCGGGACACTTCTTCTCTTGCAGGTCTTACTGGGCTGATCATGTCCACTGGAAACCTGTGAAAGGAAAATATTTGGAAATGGAATTGTTGCAGATGTCACAAAGCTAAGATGAGATCTTATGGTATTGGGATGTGCCCTAATCCAATACGGCCAGTGTCCTTCATTGCTGGCAACCACTGGAAGCCAGGAGAGAGGCTGGAACAGATTCTTCCCTAGAACCTCAGAGGAAGTCTGGCCTTGCTGAAAACTTGATTTTGAATTTCTGGCCTCAGAACTGTGAGACAATGAATTTCTGTTGTTTTAAGCCCCCTGGTTTGTGGTACTTACCTATGGCAGCCCTTGGAAATTAATACAAAGGGTCTCTGGTAGAGACTTTCTTTTTCTCCTACACCAAGTATACCTCAGGACTTGGAGGTGGGTCGATATCCTCTTTGGGGGAAATTGATAATGCTCATTTATACATATTTTTGCAAAATGGAAAAAGAAGACCCAGATCCATTGTGTGAAAGTCAAATCCTAAGTAAAAGATTTTCTTATTAACTAGGTACTTTGTCATCACACATTTTTCCCCCAGATAAACTATACCCAAAGTGACGATCGACATTTAGCTCATTTCTTTTTCATTCTAAGAGTTAGTGAGTAGTTGCATTTGTTTTAACCCACACTCTGTTAAATATAATATAAATCTTCAAGACGAAAGCCCAGTTTTAACTTTTCTATCACTATTGAGTGGACATTTTCCCCCCTACTTGAGTGGATTTACTCTAAGGCATCTTTGGTCATTTTCCCCTGGCCAAGCACCTTCATCATTTCCTCTGCCATAAAATTGACACCATGTCCCCCGTCAGGGATTAGTTCTGTTCTGTTTGTGCTGCCTCCTTCCCACTCACTCCCTGAAGGAAAATCCAGATTGCTGAAAGCCAGTATTCCTCGGACATTCTGAATTACTGAGGTTTAACCATAAAAGAAACTAAAACACAGAACAACCTAGTTCTCAGTAAATGCATGTTGTTTGTTGCTTTGGGTAGAAATGCAATAATTTTTCATGAGAAGAGCAGATTCCTTTCCTTTTAGGAGAGAGCTGTTGTATGTTTTCTATTTTCAAGATACCGAGGAAGGTTCACTTTCTTACATTCTGAGTGCTTACATGTCCACCCCTGCCTATTAGAAACCTTAGTAAAATTTACTAGTCCTCTTTTGTGTCCTGGAAGACAGAGCAAAGTGAGCATAATAATTTTTTTTTTAAATAAATCAAAATTTCCTTTTCCTGATTGCAAAAGTAATTGTAGATAGCTTGGAAGACACAGAGACCACTAAAGGAGATAATAGAAGTTATCCGCCTTCCTGCAGCCCAGATGGTCACTGCATATTAATAAGGGTGAAGATGCCCCTGTCTTTTGCTGTCAGCAGCAGGTTCCAGGTCACCCTCTGATCCTTGACCAGCTGCAGACTCCAGACCTACAGTCCTCCGAGGCTGACAGTTTTCTCCTTTGGAGGAAAGCACTGAATCTGCTCATCAGTTGCATACAGAATTTCCTGAGAGGAAACCAACAACAGTATCAATAAAGATAGGTGCTTTGAAGTCTGAGCCTAAGACAGCTCACCCTTTGGAGTGTTTTAAAGATGGCCTTGTCTTTACTCTTTAAACTGCTCTCAAAGCCAGAGCAGCTAGAAAGGTCAAAGGTGAAAGGTCAGGTCTCACAGTGATTGAGGGCATCTGATACCCTTGGGCCATTGTGTTCTGCTGTTCAATTTTTTTGGCCAACTTAATTAAATGGTAGTTTGTTCACTTGTTAATGTAGCATCCACCACACACTTGTTTATATAAAGATGGCTTAATGAAACACAAGAAAAATGAGTCCTTTGATATGTAAATCAGAATGTTCTGAACCTCAAATTACACCTATTTTATAGCATGAAAATACCAGCCTCAATCAACCAATCAATCAGTCATGTTGTCAATCAATCATATAGGTTCTCTTGAGCAGGAGGCATTTTTTTTAAAAGAGGAGTTTAGTGATTATGGGTGAGGAACCATTAGGTATCTTCTTTTTGGTGGCCTCCCCTGCCTCTCTTTGCTCCCTCACTCCCACGCCCATCATCAACCTGAGGCTCAAAAACCTGGCAGAGCTTTGAGAAGGCACATTTATCCCTAGTCCAGGCTAGAAGCAGGGCCTGTCCTTCTTCCATCAAACAGTTAGTGGACACCCACATGAGAAGATGTTCAACCTCATTAGCCATTAGGGAAATACGATTTATTTTAGCCTATCAGAATGGCTAAAATAAAACATGGTGACATACCAAATGCTGGCAAGGATACAGAGACACTGGTTGCTAGTGGGAAGGTAAAATGGTAAGCTGCTCTGGAAAAGAGTGTAGTAATGTCTTACTAAACTACCTGTGCACTTACCATAGGACCCTGCAATTGTGCTCTTGGGCAGTATTAAAGGAAAGGAAAACTTATGTCCCTACAAAAACCTGCACATGATTGTTCACAGCAGTTTTCTTCATAATAACCCCAAACTGGAAACCACCCAAATGTCCTTCAGTGGGTGAATGGTTAAACAAATGGTGGTACATCCATACAATGGAATACAGAGGCCAATTCCATTTATATAACATTCTTGAAATTATGCCATTTTAGAAGTGGAGGACGACTGGTGATGGAGGGAAGGAAGGAGGGAGGGAGGTGGAGGCTATAAAAGGGTAAAATGAGATGGTGAAGACTTGGTCCACAGTGACAGCCATGGAAATCGGTAGGGAAAATTGACTGGATGCTGAGTGTCTTAGTTTCCTGGGGCTGCCAAAACAAAGTACCACAAACTGGATGGTTTAACACCAGAAATGTATTGTTTGACAGTTCCGGAGGCTCAAGTTCCAAAATCAAAGGGGTCAGCAGGGCCCTGCATCTCCGAAACCTGCAGGAGAGCATCCTTCCTCACCCCTCCTGGCTTCTGGTGGTTTGCCGGCAATCCCTGGCATTCCTTGGTCTGTAGCTGCAGCACTCCCCTCACTGCCTCTGTCTCCAGGTGCCATTCTCCCCTGTGTCTGTCTGTCTCTGTGTCCAAATTCCCCTCTTCTTATATGGACCCTGTTCATATTGGACTAAGGGCCCACCCTACTCCGGTTTGGCCTCATCTTAACAAATTACATCTTCAAAGATGCTATTTCCAAATAGGGTCACATTAGTGGGACCAGGAGTTTGTACTTGAACATATCTTTTGGAGGTACACAACTCAACCCATAATACTCAGGATGGAAGAAGGGGTTTCCCTCAGTTGATCCTGCCATGCAAGCCCACCCTAACTGGCATTGCACTGTTGTACCCTCTCCTGCCTCACATACGGGCTGCCTTCTGCTCCACCACACCTGTCCTTGCTGGTTTTCCAGCCCTCACACCTGTCTTCCTCTCACTCATCCCTTCCTGGTCTCATCAGAGCCTTCCCATCCTCCACTCTGCATGACTGAGGACACCCTGTCTCCAGTCTCAGGTGTGACTGACTGCTGACGAGATGGGTACCTCCTGGCCAAGGTGGGTGAGGAAGGTGAGCCTCCTCAGGTCCGGACTCCCTTCCCTTGACTACCAGGCAGATCCAGTAAGAGCTCCAAGGCTCTATGGGAGTGTAGAGCCACCAGATGGAAGGACCCTGAGTCCTTGAATGATGGCGAGGAGCAGAGGCCCTCATTGCTGGCAGCAGTCCACGATTGTTCCACTGAGATCCTAGGGTTGTTTGTCACAGCAGTGAGCCCCCCGCCCTATCCAAATATAACCTCTGACCTCATCATCCTATTGCCCTTCCCAAGAGCAACCTGCCCTGACTCACTCTCACCCATTTACTTATTTATTATTTATTGCTGGAGGAATATGCATTTCTCTATTCACTTGTCTTTTCCTTTCTTTTGGGGAATCAAGGAACTGTGGATATATTTGGACCCACATGCTTCTTAGGGTAGAATATTGGCCTTTTGGCTCATCTTGTTCGGCAGAGTTCTGGTTGCTTCGTGTCTGGTTCTCATCCCGGGGCTTTTGCTCGGCTGCCTCAGCTCGAACAACGTGGGCTCGTAACCCCCCAGCACAGGGATCACGGCCAAGGCTGGTCTGATAAACAGTCTGCCTTATCTCAGGGAGATGTCCAGGTGGCCTGGGACAACGTGCGTTTTTATTTTCCCACTCTTAAAGTTTCTGCTTTCACTGATGCCTGGGAGGTTCCCTGCACTTGTGAAATGTCACATTTTCTCCCCTTTCTTACTTTCTTGTGGTGGACCAGCCCCAGACTGCTCTCATCTGCAGAGTTACATAAAAGAGAAAGGGAAAAAACCTTCTATTTTGGTTAAGCCACTACTATTTTGGGTTTCTATTATAGCAGCTGAACCCAACCCATGCTCTAACAAATGCACTCACCCAGGCGTGGAGCTAGGTGGAGAGGGGCTGGGAGAGGAGGTAAAAGGTGGCGTGGGGGCGAGGGATGGGATGCACTTCAGATGTGTCTGTTGCAGACTTTACTTGGCAATGGAAAACTATTTTTCCATTTTCTGTGTTAGTTAGTTCTGCTGCAAAGACCTTCAGCAGCCAAGTTTATGGAGATCACAGAAGAGGAAAAATGTCTTACAGAAAAGTTCTCTGCAGGAGTGAGCCACGCATCAGTCTCCTGCTGGCCCAGGTGGGAAACAAGGGAGTCAAGTAGATCAACCTTGTAGAAATTTCTCCGTCCCTTTTCCAAATGAATTGTTTGCTCATTTCTTGCTGCACAGGGAATAATAAAAATGACAGTAGCAGGAGCAGCAACTACAAGAGTGGGCCCAATAGAAGAGAAATATTTTTAATATTATAGTACAGGTGAGGCATGGATATGGCACAACTCATTCAAGTCATGCATGAATTACTGTGATGGTTAGGTTCATGTGTCAACGTGGCCAGGTGATGGTACCCAGCTGTCTGGTCAAGCAAGCACTGGCCTAACCATTGCTGTGAGGAAGTTTGTGGCTGGTTAATAAACCAACAGGCTGGTTTATTAAATCATCAGTCAGTTGGATGCAGCTGTGACTGATGACTCAGTGAAGGACGTGCCTTCCACAATGAGAGAATGCAGTTGGCTGGATTTAATCCAATCAATCAGTTGAAGACTTTTAAGCAAGACGGACAGAGGTCCTTCACTTCTTCGGCTGCCCAGCGAAGCGTTTCCTGAGGAGGTTGTCGAAGTTGCCAGTTCATTTCCTGAGGAGTTCATCCAGCACGTTTGTTGAAGATCCCAGTTCATTTCCTGAGGAGGTCGTCAAAGTTGCCAGTTTGTTTCCTGAGTTCATCAAACAGCTTCATTGGAGTTGCCAGTTTGCTGACTGCCCTATGGAATTTTGACTCGTGCAAACCCACAGTTGTGTGAGTCACTTTTATTCCTAGGTATCTCTCATTGATTCTGTTTCCCTAGGGAACCCTAATACAATTACTGATTGGAAACATTGGGTTAGAGGGAGGGATGAAAGGAGAGAGGGGTAAATAACCCAGAAATTAAACATGTTGAGCATTAAATATGTGCTTGGAGATTTGCATATGCAAAATAGGCATTATACCCATTTTAAAGGCAGAAAAGTTGAGAGAGACTAAATGACTTCCCCGATTTAAAACCAGAACTCTCTGACTAAAGTCCATGCTTAATTTTTTTAAAAAAATTTCATTTCTGGTGCTCTTTGTTCTTTCCTGAAGTTCTGAGTTTCTCTCTGGTATCATTTCCCTCAGGCTAAAGAACTTCATTTAGCATTTCTTGAATATAGATCTGCTGGTGATGAATTCTCTTCATTTTCATTTACCTGAAAATGTCTATTTTTCCTTCATTCTTGAAGGGCGTTTTGCCAAATATAGAATTCTGGGTTGACAGATTTTTTTTTTTTTTTTTTCACTTTCTGTACTTTAAAAATGTTGTTCTACCATCTTCCATCCTCCACTGTTTCTATCAGAAATTAGTGGTCAAATTTTTTCCTCATATGTAACATTTATTTCTGGCTGCTTTCAACTTTCTCTTCTTATCTTTAGTTTTCAGCAGTTTGACTAGAAGGAATTTTCTTTGAATTTATCCTGTTTATGGTTTGGTGAACTTTCTGAATCCATAAATTTCTGTCTTTCACCAAATTTGGAAAATTTTCAGCCATCGTTTCTTCATATATTTTTTCTGCCCTGTTCTATTCCTTTCTTCTCTCCTTAAGGAATTCCAATTACATAGATGTTATAACTTTTGGGATTGTCCATATGTTGCAGAGACTTGATTCTGTTATCTTTAATCCAGAGTTTTGATTCTGTTTGTTTGTCTTTTATCAGTTGGTTAACTTGCTAAATTAAAACTGCGGTGGTGGTGGTGGTGGGCAGCTGAAATCTCAGTTCAGACAACCATGGTTTGTTTTTCATTATTATCTCTTTCGTGTTTCCTAACACTTTATATAAAGAGATAAGAGTCTCTTGATGTCAAATTGTTTTTCCATCAGAATCCATTTCTCATCCCTCTGAAATTTAAAGATCTGTGTTTGGTGGGTGTGTCATTGTTGGTGGAGGATAATTCAGGGTGTTAAAAGTCATAAAATATGGCTAGTGTAAGAGATAATGATAGCTAATAAACTTTTTTTCTGCTTAAAGTTAAGTATGCATAAAGTAACCTCTGGTGTTTGAGAGAGATATTCGTAATTGCTGTCTCTTGCTTTGGAGGTTTTCAGGAAGTTTAAATCACATTAAAGTATTTTGGGCAGTACGTATGTTTAAACCTATTGCCAGAAGTCATTCATCTACAATACTCAAAAAAATCCTTGCTGATTTTTTATTTGTCTGGATTCTATCACTGGAGCTGTGGCAAAAAAAGCAGAGGATCTGGTGTTTCTGGTTCAGTCGTCAAAGGTGACCAGCTGACCAGAATAATATAAAGAAGCCGATGAAAAGGAAAGTCAGGCACTCAGAAAATAAAGACGCAATATCAGTACCTGACTCTAGTTGCTATAGTGGATGATCTTGGCAATCTTTTCAAATCTAAAAGATACAGGAACTTAACACATGCTTCACAAGATTCATGATTTAGGAACTCCAGGTACTCTGAGGAAGTAAAATTCGATGGTCAAGAACTTTGACTGGGGTGTCAGACAAGGCCTGTTTCTGGTTCCAGCTCTATCCCTGAAATCTGTGAAGACTTGGGTATGTTCCTTGACCTCAGTGAGGCTCAGTGCATGTGTGTGTGTACACAATGCAGATAATGATACATACCTCATTTAGTTATTGAAATTCAATGAGATAATACACAGAAAGTATCTAGCTTTGTGCAAGGCATATAGTAAGTGCTCAATAGATATTTAGCTAGTATTATTATTTTGTATCTGAACATGGTACTAAGCTTGGAGATACATGGGAATATGAGATTTCCCAGGGTAGAAGTTGTCACTGAGAGCCTACACTGACATTTAAACATGTCAGGACATGTTGGTGAGCTGGAGGAGCCGGTGCAGGTGACTTGCTATGCCTGCAGTGGGGAGGGGGGTTGCTTTTGGCAGAAAGAAGAGGGAGTGGGCTTTTGAGCTGGCACTGGTAGACAGAGATGTGGGGTGGAGACTGGCAGCTCGGGTGCTTGGTAGATTAACACCCTTGGCATGGGCACCCCCAGGATGGGTGCAAGAGAAGTGGTGATGGTGGGGTTCTTGGGCTGAGCTCACTGATGGGGGTCACTAGAGGGGAGAAAAAGAACGTGGCAGGCTCCAAGAGGTGACCGTAGTTGGCAGACTGGCTCAACAGCACATGCAAGCTGTTCCTGGGACATAACTTTGGTTGATCACCTTGTAAGAATAACAACACATGATATTTTTATTTCTTTTTTTCTGCTTGCTTTACACTTAATTTCCTCTCCTTTCTCTAGGCTCCCACAAGGGGGAATTCCCTAAAGGGGGAATTCAGATTATTGATTTTAGGTCTCTCTTCTTTTCAAATATTGCATTTAATGCTATGAATTCCCTTCTTTCACTGTATCCCACAAATTTTAAGTATCATTTTCATTTAGTTCAAAATATTAAAAAAAATTATCTTGAGACTTATTCTTCAACCTATGGGTTATTTAGAAGTGTGGCTTTTAATTTCTAAATGGTTGGGATTTTCAAGCAATTTTTCTGTTGCTAATTTATGGATTTCTGGACTGATTCATGGATTTAGTTTAATTCCATTGTTGTCTGAAATGTATTTTGTGTAATTTCTCTATTTAAAAAATATTTTCAGATGTGTTTTGTGGCTTAGAAGGTGGTCTATCTTGGTAAATGTCCCATTTGAGCTTGAGAAGAATGCGCAATGTGCTGTCATTGGATGTTTTCCATAAACGTAAATTAGATCAAATTGGTTGATAGTGCTTTTGAGGTCATCTGTATCCTTACTGATTTTCTGTCTGCTTGACCTATCAATTACTGACAGAGAAGTGTTCAAGTCTTCAACTATAATATTGGATTTGCCTATTTCTCCTTCCATTCTATGAATTTTTGCCTCATTTATGTGGATGTTCCTTTGTTAGGTGCATAAGTGTTTAGGATTGTTATATCTTCTTGGAGAATTGATCCCTTTATCATTACATAATGCCTTCTTTAGCTCTAAAACTTTTCCTGGTTCTGAAGTCTGATTTGTCTGAAATTAATATAGCTACCCCAGCTCTCTTTTAATTAGTGTTTGCATGATACCTCTTTTCTATGACTTCAGGATTTTAAGAAAAGAAAAAGCTTTATTGTGAAGTTGACCAGCAAGGAGACAGGAGGCAAGGCTCGAATCTGTCTCTTCAGCTTGAGGGCTAGGGGAGACTTTCTGGGGATGGAAGGTGGGTGCTGCTACGGGGAAGGTTGATTTGGTGTGGTTTGATTTGCCAGGCATAGATTTGCCTGTATATGGTAGGGGAGGATTTTGACCAGATTTTCCTCATTGGAGGACCTCTTGTATTGGATTTGATTCCAAAGCCTCTCTTGATTCACTCAACTTTGGTTCCTGGGGTCTCAGGAGTCACCTAAGGATGCCAGTTTGGGTTTCTATGCATGCTCGGGTTATGTCAGCCTGCAAAACAAGCTCAAGAGGAGAAGAAGCTGCTACTAATGGGTTTTGGGTGGTGCTTGCAAAGCAAGCTCACAAGGAGGAGTTAGAGTGGCTAACAGGTTTGGGGTGGTTTCAGCCTTTCTATTTAAAGTGAGTTCCTTATAGACAATATATAGTTATGTTTTAGTTTTTTATTCACTCTGACAATTGCTGTCTTTTAATTGCTATATTTAGACTATTCATATTTAGAGTTATTATTGATATAGTTGGGTTAATTTCCACCATGTTTGTCAATGTTTTCTATCTCTGCATTTGTTCTTTGTTTCCTCCTCCCTTCTCTTGTTCTGCTTTCTCCGGAGCATTTTATGCAATTCTGTTTTATCTCCTCTCTTAATATTTTTTTTAATTCAGTTTTTTTGAAATATATTCATATACCATACAATCATCCATGGTATACAATCAACTGTCCACAGTACAATCATACAGTTATGCATTCATCACCACAATCTACTTCTGAACATTTTCCTTACATCAGAAGGAATCAGAATAAGAGTAAAAAAATAAAAGTAAAAAAAGAACACCCAAACCATCCCCCACATCCCACCCTATTTGTCATTTAGTTTTTATCCCCATTTTTCTACTCATCCATCCATATACTAGATAAAGGGAATGTGATCTACAGGGTTTTCACAATCACACTGTCACCCCTTGTAATCTACATTATTATATAATCGTCTTCAGGAGTCCAGACTACTGGGTTGAAGTTGGTGGTTTCAGGTATTTACTTCTAGCTATTCCAATACATTAAAATCTAAGAGGTGTTATCTATATCGTGCATAAGAATGTCCACCAGAGTGACCTCTAGACTCCATTTGAAATCTCTTAGCCACTGAAACTATTTCATCTCATTTGCATCCCCCTTTTGGTCAAGAAGATATTCTCAATCCCACGGTGCTGGGTCCAGATTCATCCCCGGGAGTCATATCCTGTGTTGCCAGGGAGATTTACACCCCAGGTAGTCGGGTCCCACGTAGAGGGAGGGCAGTGACTTCACCAGCCGAGGTGGCTCAGTTAGAGAGAGAGAGAGGGCCACATCTGAGCAACAAAGAGGTACTCAGGGGGAGACTCTTAGGCACAATTAAATGAACGTTTAGCCTCTCCTTTGCAGTAACGAGCTTCATAAGGGCAAGTCCTATGATCGAGGGCTCAGCACATCAAACCGCCAGTCCCAATGTTTGTGACAACATCAACACCAGTCCAGGTGAGGAAGTCCAACACTTCTGCACCTTCCCCCAGCTCCTCAGGGCAAGTGGGGGGCGGGCTATAAATGTATTTTTTATTCTCTGCCGAAATTACTTTGGAATGTGTCACTATTTCACTCTAACCTATACTAGCCTACCGTATCTCACTTCCTATTCAAAGTTCCATGTTATTGTGGTGTTTAAACAAACTGACTGTAGAGTTATACTGTTTAGAAAATATAGATCCTGCACCAAATAGACATCTCTTCCCTTGGTTGCACATGGAAATTGAAGTTTTAAAATACAGTCAGTTTCAACCTTTACCCTTTGGCCCAGTTTGCCCTAGTCTTAACCAGATCTGTTTCATTCATATCACTAATTGAAGTCTAGGCTCTTTTTCAGCTTTTTTAAACAGTGGCTGTGTGCACTAATACTGACATTCATATCTGCTGAGCTCTAGCTCTGAGTTTCAGGTGTCTCAGAGATATGCATTGCTCCAGAGACCAATCAGGTTATACACTAAGGGATCAGCATCTCAAAGTTTAGAGATAGGCATTACAATTCAGGAATAGAGTTGACTGCTGTAAGAGCTTACAGTCTGGGGACTATTACAGTAATCATGTCCATGTTAGGCTATGTTCTAAGATTCAATTCTGAGTTTACACATTGTAGTTAGTCCATATTGGTGAGGCATTATAGTGTTTGCCTTTATTTCTGGCATACTTCACTCAAATATTGTGTACAAGATTCATTCATCTAGTTGTCCTCTCTTAAGATTTTAATTATTCTACTTAAAAAAAATTTTTTAGTGGTTGCCCTACAGTTGACAACACACATTTTAAACTATTTTCAAACAACACTATAGTGTGTCATGTGTAGTGTGCCTGTCTTGAATAGAGACTCTCAATTCCTCCTTCCAGTCACTTGTGACAGTGCTGTCATTCACTTCACTTATCCATCTGCTATAATCACCCAATACATTGTTGCCATTCTTTCTTAAATAATTATCTTTTGATCAACTAAGAATAAGAAAAGAAAAGGTTTTATTTTACACATAATTTGAAGAATTTCAAAACTTGGATATTGTTCTCCAAATCGACTTGTTTCAAGTGAAATGTCTCAATCCATTCCAAAGAAGTCCAACTGTTAATGTTGGTGAAACAAAAATGTTTCTCTTTGGATTGAGATGAGAACAAAGAAAGGACTGAGACAATAATATACAAAGGATACCAGTTGTGTGTCAGTCCTTCACTTCCCACCCCCAAATTCTTGCTTTGTGTTTTTATAAAAGGCCTGTCATCCTTTTCTCCAAATTCAAAACAAAACTACAGGGCCACCCCTTTCAGAAGATGAGATTTTACTTCCCACACATTTCTCTTCTCTTTAGTCTCCTTGGTAGCTCTAGAAATAGGGTTGCCAGATTTAGAAAATAAAAATACAGGGTGTCCAATTAAATTTGAATAATTTTTAGTATAAATATATACCATGCCATATTTGAATTTATCTGAAACTCAAATTTAACTGAGTGTCCTGTTTTTTACCTGGCAACCCTATCTAGAACATGCTCATGTTAATCATCCCTCTGCCTCGCTGGGAGTGAGCAGATTTTGTTTGGGAATCAGCCCTTCCCTGTGTGGATTTACCTCAGAAGTAAATCCTGATTGGTCTAAGCGAACCACAGTAGTCCAGTTCTCCTCGCCAGTGATTGGTTTAGCCTTGGGATGTAACTCAATTCTTGAAGAATGGGATTTAAGAGCAAATCAATTGGCATAGAGTATCAGGGCAAGGCTTCTTTGTTGATTAAAAGAGACTCATAAGAAGAGCTGGCTTGTCTCGTTCCTCTGGATGTTGTCTTGTCTGAACGTGACACCTGGAACTGCGGTGGCCGTCTTAAACCATGGAGGCAGTTGGCCTGAGAGGGAAAGTGGACAGTCTCAGGATGGCAGGGCAGAGAGCTGGGAGAACCTGAGCCTCCAGTGATGCTATTGATCCACGGAATTGATTCAGCCTAAAACGACCTGACCTTGGAGCTTCTGACTTTGTGAGATAATAACATTTCCTTACCATTTAAGCCATTTTAAATTGGGGTTTCTATTACATGTAATCAAAAACCTCTGAAATGATACATTACTTATCAGACTAGGAAATTGAAGCTCAAATAGATAGGTAAGTTGTCCAGCGTCACCATCAAGTCATTACTGTCCTTGAATTTGAACTCAGGCTTGTCTGATTTCAAAGTTCATATTCTCCATTGTCCTGGTTCATCTATTTCCTTATAGTTTGGTCTTGGGACACATTAAATCACTTCTCTGAAACCGGACCTCCTCATCTATAAAGTGGAGATGCTAACTTTCCCCTCACTGTGATGTTTTACAGAGTTAAAGAAATAATGTGAGTAGAAAGCTCAGTCCCACTCAGTCAAGCTCAGTTTCCTTTCTTCTTGCCCAATTTCTGCTTTTCTTATTCGGAATCTTCGTCCAGTCCTCATTGTGAGAGGTGATGAATAGTCTTCTTATTCTGATGTGAACATTCTTGTGTTAAGAGTTGGCACTAGAATTCATCTCAATTTATTTGCTAGAGTATCCCAAGAAGCGTATGTTAGAAGAAAAGACTTGGAGAAATTTATATTGGAATATTATAAGGATTTAACAAAACATAAGTTGCCCAGATCCATGAGTGCCTCACAGTTCATTTCCCTTAACCCAGCCAGTTAATGCAATGAGCCCTTCCGAGCATCAAGGGCACCCACAATTATATCGATGTGCTGGAGCTTTCCCTCTCGTCTTGTTACAGTCCTTCAGTCCAGCCCGACTCACCCGTCTCTAGTCTTCGTGGATGACAGGTCCAGGGGAGGAGCAGCCACCTGCCATGGAGACGTAACAGTTCCAGAGCTGGGGCTCTCTAATCATGGAGACTGGACACCGGTCTTGAGGATACCATCAGGGTGACCTTGGTCAGGCTGCTTTGAATTATTCCAAGCTTCAGTTTCCTAATCAGGAAAATGAAATTCATTTGATTTACCTCACAGATCAATGCCAGGATTAAATAAGATGAGTGGGAGCGTCTGATGCATAGAAGAACAGAATATCATCGTTTTCAACAAGTCTAGCCCAAAAAGCACAGCTCAATGTCATGCTAACATTACCTTAGCAGAATGACCTAGAAAAATGTTCCTTTTTGGCTAGGAAGAAAAATAAAAACTCATGGAGATGGGTTTCAGCCTCAGTTATGCATCATTTCTCCTTAGAGACTGAACAGTAATCAAGTTCTCAGACGTAGCATGTCCTGTGGGGGAGATGAATGAGTTGTAGCTCAGCCAGAAGCTCAGGAGATTTCCTGGCACCTGGCCAGGGTCTCCGCTTGAACATGAGCTTGAAACCCTGGGGGACGCTCAGAAGGTCCACGTCTGGGGTTTGAGTAACTCGAAACCTGGGCCGAGAATTGCAGTCTCTCTGATATAGCCCTCGAAGTTAATTTGTGTCGAGTGAGATCACTCAATCCATTTCAAAGTGAAAGAAGAATGATGAAATCAATTGAGTTTGCCTTAGAATCAAAATCCATGTATTTCTAATGAGAAGCTACAGAGAGCATAGACTAATCATAGAATCATACAGTTTGCTCTCTGTTTTTTTATCTGGCTTCTTTGCTCTCATCAATATATCTATGAGGCTGATTCATGTTGTTGCTTTTAATCAGTTTGTTCACTTATTGCTGTATAGTATCCCATTTTGTGAAAATTCCACAGTTTATTTATCCTTTCTATTAGCGATGGCCATTTAAATTGCTCCACATTTTGCCTATTATGAATATTACTGCCATGAACATTCTTGTATTAATAGTTGGCACTAGAATACATCTCAATTTGTTTGCTAGAGTACCCCAAGAAGTATATGTTAGAAGAAAAGACTTGTAGTAACTTATATTTGGGCATAACAGTTCTTGATAAGAAAGCACACAGTGGTTACTCTGCTGGGGTGTGTGGGTGTGTGTATGTGGCAAGGAGAGGGGAAAAGTGGGGAGAAAGCAGGGGTGGGACTGGGGTTCTTGGGTGGGGTATGAGGATGTGCCGAATCTTGGGACAGGGCCTCGCTCACTGGGCAAGAACCCTGTTGCTTGGGCTGAATCCCCAGAGAAGCTGTGAATTTATAAAAACCCATTATGCAGCTCAGGAAGACACATAGATGGAGGCCCAGGACTCATGGCACTGCTGGATTTCACTGGTTTTCCCACTAATATACATATTTTTTCTGTTCTAGGATCTAACCCAGGATAGCATATTCCATTTAGTGGAGCTGGATTTGAGGCAAGTTTAACTGGTTCTCTGAGGGTGGGGTAGAAGTCATCTGGGTTACAGATCATACATCTCTATTTCTAGCTCTATCATGTGTCATCTATCTATATCTATCTAATCTAAGAGAATAGCTTTTTAAATATAAGAAATAGTTTTTATTCAACCATTCCTAGAAAGCTATTAATAAGGAAATTATACAAATGAGTTTCTGAACTCCAGGGTGCTGAAAAATTTGTCATTTCTTTTCCTTTTTCCTGAGTGGTGTAATGTTTAATTAATCACAATGAAATGAGGGAAGATTTCACAAGGCTGGTGAGTGGGAAGGAAAGGGGTGGATGAGCTTCAGCATGGGAAGCAAGGGTAATGCATTTAGAGAGAACCTGTGCAAATGACACCTATTATACAACCACACGCGGGGCTGCCATCAGGGGCCAGAAGAAGAAGAGGGGTAAGTGCAGGCAGCAACTCCACAACAGCAGGGGCAGAGGCTGGTTTGGGGCATTTGCCCAGGTTGATGCTGGGAAACGCATCAGAGAACAGCCTTCAGGCCTCGATAAAGCCACAGTGACCCCATCCTGGGACCACGCCAAGCTGCTCAGTCTCCTGTGATTCCAGAAAGCCCTGGCGGGACCGGGGAAGGGGAACCTCTGATGAGCCAGGGCTGGAGGGCTACTGTGGGCGTGGCTCCCAGCGGAGCAGCCGGAGGAGCGTCTGACATTTGTAAAATGACCTAGGCTTTTCCAAGCTGTTTCAAGTAAGTTATCACATTTTATCCTGAGGATAATTCTGAGAGGAGGGAGGGCAAAATATTATTCCTTACAGTTTGGATGTAACCTGCGTATCAACTGAAGCCTTTGCCTAGATCTAGATGATATCTAGATGAATTCCGAGCTCCAGGGAAATCCAAAGCTCCCTCCTGCTGTACCCCACCCCTGACCCCCCACCTCCATGTCTGCACATTCCTGGGGGATTACATTCTCACAGCCTCTTGCTTTTGGGCCCTTGTGTCTCTGTCTTGATATCACTTGTCCTCCCAGATGTAACACTCAGCTTGATTTCCACAAAGAGTCCACTCAACAAAGTGTTTGTGCAGGTGGTGGGCTAAGGTAGAGACTGGGGTGTAGGGAAGATGGAGGGGTGCTTCTACTACAGAAATGCAAACAGAACACTGGGCTTCCCGTTCTGGAGGTATCTTCCATCACTTCATTAGTGGGGATGTTCTCTCAGGCCCTTCCCATTTTATCTAAGCCTTGGGGATGGGTAGGTTTTCAGTAGGAGAAATGGAGAACATTCTGGAAGGAGGGAACAGCATGAGCAGAGGTGGTGGTGGGGAGGCTGGGCATGGTTGGGGGACACGGGGCCCTGTGAGATGGAAACTGATTCTCTTGTCTGTGTTCCCTGGACCTCTTTCTATTCTCCCACTATATTATTTACCAGAGTCTGCCTTGTATCCTAGTTTCCTTGGCTTCCCCTCCTCCCACTTCTCTGCTTCCTCCTCCTCCTCCTCCCTTCTTTCTTCTTGTATCAGTTAGTATTCTTTGATTGCAAGTAACAGAAACACCCTGCCTGTCCTACTTAAGCTGAGAGAATTGTGAAGACAAATGGTAGTCCGTGGGACAGATGGAAAGGCTGCAGCCTGGCTTAGAAACTGGCTCTGGACAGTTTCCAGCATCACGCAGAAGGAAATGGCATGTGTTTCAACGAGGTCAGTGTTTGGGGAGAGACTAATTGAAATGAATAACAACAAATAGGCCCTCTATCTTAAACTTGTGAGCTCCCGAGAGGCAGGACTTTTGTCATGAACACCCCTCTGGCCGCCGAGTGGCTTCCATACGTGCGTGTTCTAACTTGAATATGCAGAGATCGGTGCCATGGAGGGAAGGGCTGGAGCAGTGAGTGGGGAGCCCCCTGGGTCTGAAGGTCTGTTGCAATTACTTTCTCATGCGGGGGGTAGCATGGGGCAGTGGACAGGGAAAGGGGCTGTGGAGTAGGACATGTGAGTTCATCTCCTGACTTGACCACAGACTGGAAATATGATGTTCTAGTTTGCTAATGCTGCCATTATGCAAAATACCAGAAATGGATTGGCTTTTATAAAGGGGGTTTATTTGGTTACAAATTTACAGTCTGAAGGCCATGAAAATGTTCAAATTAAAGCACCAACATGAGTATACCTTCACTGAAGGAAGGCCAATAACATCTGGAAAACCTGTTAGCTGGGAAGGCACGTGGCTGGTATCCACCGATCCTGGGTTGTGTTCCAGCTCCTGTCTCAGCTTCTGTGCATTCTTCAAAATGTTGCTCTTGGGGCGTTTTGTCCTTTCTTAGCTTCTTTGGAGCAAATACTGGGCTAGCATCGCCAAAGTGTCAGCAAAAGTCTGCTTTCAATGACTGTCTCCAAAATGTCTCTCTTAGCTGCTCTTAGCTCCTTCTATTTGTGAGCTCTTTTATAGGACTCCAGTGATTAAATCAAGACACACCCTGAATTGGTGAGGTCCATATCTCCATGAAAATTTAATCAAACGGTTTGCCCACAGTTGATTGAGTCACATCTCCATGGAAACCCTCAATCAAAAGATTCCAACCTAATCAGCACTAATATGTCTGCCCCCACAAGATTGCATTAAAAAACGTGGTGTTTTGGGGGACATAATACATCCAAACTGGCACAGGCACATTATCTTCCCACTAGGTCCCACAAAACTGTGAGAAGAGCCAACCAAAGAAACCGATGTGGAAGAGTGTTTCGAAGTGTAGAGCACTATGTACACATGAGGAAACACAACTCTCTCCAAAACATAAAACACATAGTCTTTAAATCTGCAGAGCTTTCAGCAAGCATATCATCCTGTAAGAGAAGGAAGAACTGGAGTCTGATTGCAGACGCTTCTACTCTCCAGTGGCTATGCCCTTACATTAGTTATTTAATCACCTCCAGCCTCAGTTTCCTCAACTGCAAAATGAGGATAATAACATTTAAAGAGCTATTGTGAACATTAAATGTCCTCGTAGATATACAGTGCTTGGAAAAGCACTTGGTGCATCATAAAGTTAGCCGTTCATCATTATTATTATCATCATCATTAGGAATATTCCTGTTGAATCCTTTCTATAAGGGTGAACTTTCAGAAACACCGTCCCCTTGTCTCCCTGACCACCACAGCACATCTGTGGGTGAGTCACCTGCTTCCACTGGCTTAAGAGTAGCAAGTTGGTGCAAAACATTATTAATGATTTGCCTCCTAAATAGTTTCTGCCCACAGAGATTAATCTAAAATTACACTCCGTTTCTCTTGGTTTGCTTTTACTCTAGAAAAGCAGAACCATTGCCAGAAACACATGTCCCAACCAGTGCAGTGAGGGGCTTTACCGGATGAGCTGTCAGATGATGATGGGGACAGGCCAGCCCCAAGGTGCTGCTGTCAGTCACCGCTCAGACTAGAAGCCTGGGCAAGAAGAGAGAAGACCTGTGGGATCCATTCATTACCGGGGTGTCCTCTAAACGTATTGCTGTGCCTGAGTTATTGAAACTGAACTCCATTATGGGTACAAATAGGAAATGAGTTTATTTTCTCCAATCACTGCCTTTTCCTGCTCTGTTGGATTTTTCTTCCCTGCTCCCGATGATATCTTAGAAAGATTCCACAGTTCTCTGTAATTTTAGTTATAAGAACATGTTCCATTTTGGTGATTGTGATTTACTTAGGGATTAAAAAGTCCAGGCCAGTCCAGTCTAGTCAAAACTCCACACTGAGTTCAAACTTTTCTTCCCTCCCAGCTCAGCATGAACTTGTGCGGAGTGGTCTACATTCTTTCTCGCTTCCTGCCATCCCCTCCTGTTTCCGGCTCTTTTAGAGTGCCGGCCTGACACAGCCTCCCATGACAGCTGGCCTCTTGGATGACGTGCCGGCAGCAATGGCCCAAAGGCTATCTTTCATGGAGTCCCCAGAAATCCCGGCCTTCTTGGAGGGTGTTTGCCCTTCTGCTGCTCTGTCTCCTCTGAATTCTCCTGGTTCCTCTGCCTTCAGAATTCTCCAGAGAAAAAGCAGACACCAGTTTCCATATTCACATCTGTTCCCAAAGTCCTGGGGACTCATAACAAGTTCTCCTAAAACTTGCTCACAACGTTTTACTCCAGAGGGCTCCTGGGAATTCTGCACATTAGATGGCATCCAACCTGCAAGTGAGAGGCGAGCCTCCCTTTCTTGCAAATATTACTAAATTTCTTGGAAGGGTTGCCCTTTTCATTTGTAGGGACTGGGAGTTATCCCTTCCCCTCTTCCACAGGAAGAGGAGAGTAAAAGCTGCCACACACTTTTCAGTGGCTCCCTGCTCTGATGGAATCTCCTGCTTTAAGTAACTCCCTTGGAATTGCTTGTTTTTCCTCATATAGGCTGATAGGGGTGGTGGGGGAGAGTCTCTAGGCCTGTTTGGCACCTCGTAGGAAGTCCTGGAGGGGGTGCCTGGCAGAATCATTAGCTCTTCTTAGAATATGGGGTACTTATTACCTACTGTCCTCAGCTTTGGGGCTTTAGCTGAAATTCTGAGATGGGAATATGTCTCTACAATAACGCAACAGATTGTGAGCCTTTTGGAAGCTGTATTAGTCACGGCAGTGCTTGCTGCTATAACAGATGCACCCCAAAATCTCTGTGGCTTCACACATCAGATACTTATTTCTCTCTCGCTTACAGTTCAGTCACTGGTGGAGTAAGGTTGGGTCTCGGATTAAAGGGAACAGCACCACCTTCAACACCTGCCGACAGGTGAGGAGAGAGAGGCATGAGGTATTTGCGGGGTGGTGCAGGTGCGGAGGTGGCTGTATCACTTCTGTTCCTGCACTTTTGTCGCGTATCAGCCACATGGCCACAGAGAACTGCAAGGGAGGCTGGGCAGTGCCACCCAGTGTATGACCAGGAGGAAGAATCAGTCAATCTTCTCTGCCACAGAAGAGTTCAGTGATAAACCCTCGGAGTCAGAGTAGTGGAATGACAGCTCAGGAAGGGACCATGGTTTTCAGCCAGGAAAGTGCGCGGCCCTTAGGGATCACACGTTTGGGAATGTGTGGGGCTGTTTTTGATGGTCACAGACTCTGGGTCACTACAAGCATTGGGTGGCCAGGGGCCCCACCCAGAGGCTAACTAACCCAAACTGCTCATTTACAGGGCAGCTGAAGTCTAAGGTGGGACAGATGCGTGCCTGCGGTCACACAGCGTGACCTGGGATAAGAGCTCAAGTGTCTGAGTCTGTCTCTAGAGTCCCTTCTGCTTCTCCAGCATGAGCTGCAGCCGTTAAGACTGGGGGCTCTGTGGTCGGACAGCCTGGGTTCAAATCCTGACTCCAGTATGTTCTAGCTCTGTGATTCTTGGCAAATTGCTCATCTTCCCTAAACTTCAGTTTCTTCATCTGTAAAATGAGGGATAACGTTAGTCCCTCCGTTGTAGAGTTGTTTTGGGTTTACCTGCAAAGCATTCAGAGTAGCCCCTGCACGTGGTGAGCACCCCTTTGTAAGTCAGGTGTTATTATTTGCCTCAATATTTGCATGTGGTTGTCTTCATGGCAGTAGACAGTATGTTTCCACATTTCTTTTAAAAACAGTTTTACTGAAGGAAAATGTACTTATAGAAAAGCACACATATCCTAAGTGTGCAGATGGATGAACTTCTACCCCCTTGACCCACCCTTGAACCAGCACCCAGGCAAGGCCGGGAGCGTCACCCTCACACACAAAGCTGCCTTACGCTCCCTCCCAGCCACTGTGCCACCCAAGAGTAAAAAATATCCTCAATTTTAACAGCATAGATTCATTTTTGCCTGTTTGGAAGCCTGTAATATGTACTAATTTGTGTCTGGCTTATTTCACTCAACATTATTTTTGTGAGTTCCCTCTCCATCCTGCTTGTTTATTAGAAGGAAATAAAGTGTCAGTAGAGAGAGAAAGTATCTGGATGTGTGGCTTAATTGGAATTTTTAAAAAGGAAAATATGCTAGTTAAATGAATTAGAAGGATTTGGTGAACTTTTGTGCCTTATTAAGATCATGACACTTGAGAATCCAAGAATCCAAAGCATGATCAGAAGTTTTGGATTAGGGATTTGGGCTTTGAGGAAGGGATCAAAGAAAGAGAGTAATGATAAATAAAAACATAGTTAGCATCTTTTCTAGGCAATCACTCAAAGCAGGCCTGATGCTAGATGGGATGTCTATTCAACAGAGCTCTTTTATGTTCTTCTATAACTTTTTCCTGGTAATTTTATTTATAACCGAGGTCCATTTTTTTTTTTTAATCATCATTTTATTGAGATATATTCACATACCACGCAGTCATACAAAACAAATTGTACTTTCGATTGTTTATACTACCATTACATAGTTGTACATTCATCACCTAAATCAATCCCTGACACCTTCATTAGCACACACACAAAAATAACAAGAATAATAATTAGAGTGAAAAAGAGCAATTGAAGTAAAAAAGAACACTGGGTACCTTTGTCTGTTTGTTTCCTTCCCCTACTTTTCTACACATCCATCCATAAACTAGACAAAGTGGAGTTTGGTCCTTATGGCATTCCCAATCCCATTGTCACCCCTCATAAGCTACATTTTTATACAACTGTCTTCGAGATTCATGGGTTCTGGGTTGTAGTTTAATAGTTTCAGGTATCCACCACCAGCTACCCCAATTCTTTAGAACCTAAAAAAGGTTGTCTAAAGTGTGCGTAAGAGTGCCCACCAGAGTGATCTCTTGGCTCGTTTTGGAATCTCTCTGCCACTGAAGCTTATTTCATTTCCTTTCACATCCCCCTTTTGGTCAAGAAGATGTTCTCCATCCCACGATGCCGGGTCTACATTCCTCCCCGGGAGTCATATTCCACGTTGCCAGGGGGATTCACTTCCCTGGGTGTCTGATCCCACGTAGGGGGGAGGGCAGTGATTTCACCTTTCAAGTTGGCTTAGCCAGAGAGAGAGGGCCACATCTGAGCAACAAAGAGGCATTCAGGAGGAGACTCTTAGGCACAAATACAGGGAGGCCTAGCCTCTCCTTTGCAGCAACCGTCTTCCCAAGGGTAAAACTTATGGTAGAGGGCTCAACCCATCAAACCACCAGTCCCCTATGTCTGTGGTCATGTTAGCAACCATGGAGGTGGGGTAGGCGAATACCCCTGCATTCTCCACAGGCTCCTCAAGGGGGCACTACATCTTTTTTTTTTTTTTTCCTTGTTTGTCTTTTTTCTTTTTTTTTTTTTTTAACTTTCCCTTCTTTTTTAAATCAACTGTATGAAAAAAAAAAGTTAAAAAGAAAACAAACATACAATAAAAGAACATTTCAAAGAGACCATAACAAGGGAGTAAGAAAAAGACAACTAACCTAAGATAACTGCTTAACTTCCAACATGTTCCTACTTTACCCCAAGAAAGTTACATAATATAGCAACATTTCAGTGAACTTGTTCCTACTACATCCATCAGAAATTAACAGACCATAGTCATTTCTGGGCATCCCCAGAACGTTAAATAGCTTGTCTGTTCTTCTTGGATTATTGTTCCCCCTTCCTTAATTGCTCTCTACTGCTAGTTCCCCTACATTCTACATTATAAACCATTTGTTTTACATTTTTCAAAGTTCACATTAGTGGTAGCATATAATATTTCTCTTTTTGTGCCTGGCTTATTTCGCTCAGCATTATGTCTTCAAGGTTCATCCATGTTGTCATATGTTTGACCAGATCGTTCCTTCTTACTGCCGCGTAGTATTCCATCGTGTGTATATACCACATTTTATTTATCCACTCATCTGTTGAAGGACATTTGGGTTGTTTCCATCTCTTGGCAATTGTGAATAATGCTGCTATGAACATTGGCGTGCAGATATCTGTTCGTGTCACTGCTTTCCGATCTTCCGGGTATATACCGAGAAGTGCAATCGCTGGATCGAATGGTAGCTCTATATCTAGTTTTCTAAGGAACTGCCAGACTGACTTCCAGAGTGGCTGAACCATTATACAGTCCCACCAACAATGAATAAGAGTTCCAATTTCTCCACATCCTCTCCAGCATTTGTAGTTTCCTGTTTGTTTAATGGCAGCCATTCTAACCGGTGTTAGATGGTATCTCATTGTGGTCTTAATTTGCATCTCTCTAATAGCTAGTGAAGCTGAACATTTTTTCATGTGTTTTTTGGCCATTTGTATTTCCTCTTCAGAGAACTGTCTTTTCATATCTTTTGCCCATTTTATAATTGGGCTGTCTGTACTATTGTCATTGAGTTGTAGGATTTCTTTGTATATGCAAGATATCAGTCTTTTGTCAGATACATGGTTTCCAAAAATTTTTCCCATTGAGTTGGCTGCCTCTTTACCTTTTTGAGAAATTCCTTTGAGGTGCAGAAACTTCTAAGCTTGAGGAGTTCCCATTTATCTATTTTCTCTTTTGTTGCTTGTGCTTTGGGTGTAAAGTCTAGGAAGTGGCCTCCTAATACAAGGTCTTGAAGATGTTTTCCTACATTATCTTCTAGGAGTTTTATGGTACTTTCTTTTATATTGAGATCTTTGGTCCATTTTGAGTTAATTTTTGTGTAGGGGGTGAGGTAGGGGTCCTCTTTCATTCTTTTGGATATGGATATCCAACTCTCCCAGCCCCATTTGTTGAAAAGACCGTTATGGCTCAGTTCGGTGACTTTGGGGGCCTTATCAAAGATCAGTCGGCCATAGATCTGAGGGTCTATCTCTGAATTCTCAATTCGATTCCATTGATCTATATGTCTATCTTTGTGCCAGTACCATGCTGTTTTGGCAACTGTGGCTTTATAATAAGCTTCAAAGTCAGGGAGTGTAAGTCCTCCCACTTCGTTTTTCTTTTTTTTTAGAGTGTCTTTAGCAATTCGAGGCATCTTCCCTTTCCAAATAAATTTGATAACTAGCTTTTCCAAGTCTGCAAAGTAGGTTGTTGGAATTTTGGTTGGGATTGCATTGAATCTGTAGATGAGTTTGGGTAGAATTGACATCTTAATGACATTTAGCCTTCCTATCCATGAACATGGAATATTTTTCCATCTTTTAAGGTCCCCTTCTATTTCTTTTAGTAGAGTTATGTAGCTTTCTTTGTATAGGTCTTTTACATCTTTGGTTAAGTTTATTCCTAGGTACTTGATTTTTTTAGTTGCTATTGAAAATGGTATCTTTTTCTTGAGTGTCTCTTCAGTTTGTTCATTTCTAGCATATAGAAACATTACTGACTTATGTGCATTAATCTTGTATCCCGCTACTTTGCTAAATTTGTTTATTAGCTCTAGTAGGTGTATCGTTGATTTCTCAGGGTTTTCTAGATATAAGATCATATCATCTGCAAACAATGACAGTTTTACTTCTTCTTTTCCAATTTGGATGCCTTTTATTTCTTTGTCTTGCCGGATTGCCCTGGCTAGCACTTGCAGCACAATGTTGAATAACAGTGGTGACAGCGGGCATCCTTGTCTTGTTCCTGATCTTAGAGGGAAGGCTTTCAGTCTCTCACCATTGAGTACTATGCTGGCTGTGGGTTTTTCATATATGCTCTTTATCATGTTGAGGAAGTTTCCTTCAATTCCTACCTTTTGAAGTGTTTTTATCAAAAAGGGATGTTGGATTTTGTCAAATGCTTTTTCAGCATCTATTGAGATGATCAATTGATTTTTCCCTTTTGACTTGTTAATGTGTTGTAATACATTGATTGTTTTTCTTATGTTGAACCATCCTTGCATGCCTGGAATGAACCCCACTTGGTCATGGTGTATGATTTTTTTAATGTGTCTTTGGATTCGATTTGCAAGTATTTTGTTGAGGATTTTTGCATCTATATTCATTAGGGAGATTGGCCGGTAGTTTTCCTTTTTGTAGCATCTTTGCCTGGTTTTGGTATTAGATTGATGTTAGCTTCATAAAATGAGTTAGGTAGTGTTCCATTTTTTTCAATGTTTTGAAAGAGTTTGAGTAAGATTGGTGTCAGTTCTTTCTGGAAAGTTTGGTAGAATTCCCCTGTGAAGCCATCTGGCCCTGGGCATTTATTTGTGGGAAGATTTTTGATGACTGATTGGATCTCTTTGCTTGTGATGGGTTGGTTGAGGTCTTCTATTTCTTCTCTGGTCAGTCTAGGTTGTTCATATGTTTCCAGGAAATTGTCCATTTCTTCTACATTATCCAGTTTGTTGCCATACAGTTGTTCATAATATCCTCTTATAATTTTTTTAATTTCTTCGGGATCTGCAGTTATGTCACCTTTTTCATTCATTATTTTGTTTATATGGGTCTTCTCTGTTTTTGATTTTGTCAGTCTAGCTAGGAGCTTGTCAATCTTGTTGATCTTCTCAAAGAACCAACTTTTGGTGATATTTATCCTCTCTATTGTTTTTTTGTTCTCTATGTCATTTATTTCTGCTTTAATCCTTGTTATTTCTTTTCTTGTACTTGGTTTAGGATTGGTTTGCTGTTCATTTTCTAGCTTCTTCAGTTGATCCATTAGTTCTTTGATTTTGGCTCTTTCTTCCTTTTTAATATATGCGTTTAGTGCTATAAATTTCCCCCTTAGCACTGCTTTTGCTGCATCCCATAGGTTTTGGTATGTTGTGTTCTCATTTTCATTCGTCTCTATATATTTAGCAATTTCTCTTGCTATTTCTTCTTTAACCCACTGATTGTTTAGGAGTGTGTTGTTTAACCTCCAGGTATTTGTGAATTTTCTAAGTCTCTGATGGTTATTGACTTCTAATTGTATTCCATTGTGGTCAGAGAATGTGCTTTGAATAATTTCAATCTTTTTAAATTTATTGAGGCTTGTTTTATGTCCCAGCATATGATCTATTCTGGAGAAAGTTCCGTGAGCACTAGAAAAGTATGTGTATCCTGGTGATTTGGGATGTAATGTCCTGTAGATGTCTGTTAAATCTAATTCATTTATCAGATTGTTTAGGTTTTCAATTTCCTTATTGGTCTTCTGTCTGGTTGATCTATCTATAGGAGAGAGTGATGTGTTGAAGTCTCCCACAATTATTGTGGAAACATCAATTGCTTCCTTTAGTTTTGCCAGTGTTTCTCTCATGTACTTTGTGGCACCTTGATTGGGTGCATAGACATTTACGATTGTTATTTCTTCTTGCTGAATTGCCCCTTTTATTAGTATGTAGTGGCCTTCTTTGTCTCTCAAAACATCCCTGCATTTGAAGTCTATTTTATCTGAGATTAATATTGCTACACCTGCTTTCTTTTGGCTGTAGCTTGCATGAAATATTTTTTTCCATCCTTTCACTTTCAGTTTCTTTGTGTCCCTGTGTCTAAGATGAGTCTCTTGTATGCAACATATTGATGGTTCATTTTTTTTGATCCATTCTGCGAATCTATATCTTTTATTTGGGGAGTTTAATCCATTTACATTCAACGTTAAAACCATGAAGGCATTTCTTGAATCGGCCATCTTATCCTTTGGTTTATGTTTGCCATATTTTTCCCTCTCTCTATTAATATCCTTTATTGTACCCATACCGAATCTCTTTAGTACTGAACCTTTCTCCAAGTCTCTCTGTCCTGTCTTTGTTTCTCTGTCTGTAGGGCTCCCTTTAGTATCTCCAGTAGGGCAGGTCTCTTGTTAGCAAATTCTCTCAGCATTTCTTTGTCTGTGAAAAATTTAAGCTCTCCCTCAAATTTGAAGGAGAGCTTTGCTGGATAAAGTATTCTTGGCTGGAAATTCCTCTCACTCAGAATTTTAAATATATCGTGCCACTGCCTTCTCGCCTCCATGGTGGCTGCTGAGTAGTCACTACTTAGTCTTATGCTGTTTCCTTTGTATGTGGTGAATTGCTTTTCTCTTGCTGCTTTCAGAACTTGCTCCTTCTCTTCTATGTTTGACAGTGTGATCAGTATATGTCTCGGAGTGGGTTTTTTTGGATTTATTCTATTTGGAGTTCGCTGAGCATTTATGATTTGTGTATTTATGTTGTTTAGAAGATTTGGGAAGTTTTCCCCAACAATTTCTTTGAATACTCTTCCTAGACCTTTACCCTTTTCTTCCCCTTCTGGGACACCAATGAGTCTTATATTCGGACGTTTCATATTATCTATCATATCCCTGAGGTCCATTTTGATTTTTTCCATTTTTTTCCCCATTCTTTTTTTTATGCTTTCATTTTCCATTCTGTCATCTTCCAGGTCACTGATTCGTTGTTCAACTTCCTCTAGTCTTGTACTATGAGTGTCCAGAATCTTTTTAATTTGGTCAACAGTTTCTTTAATTTCCATAAGATCATCCATTTTTTTATTTAGTCTTGCAATGTCTTCTTTATGCTCTTCTAGGGTCTTCTTGATTTCCTTCATATCCCGTACTATGGTCTCATTGTTCATCTTTAGTTCTTTGAGTAGCTGCTCTAGGTGCTGTGTCTCTTCCGGTCTTTTGATTTGGGTGCTTGGGCTTGGGTTATCCATATCGTCTGGTTTTTTCATATGCTTTATAATTTTCTGTTGTTTTTGGCCTCGTGGCATTTGCTGAACTTGATAGGGTTCTTTTAGGGTTTGTAGACCAATTGAAGTCCTTATCTCTAATTTATCAGATCTACAGCTTCGTGGAGTACACTTTCTCTAACTAACCAGCAGGTGGCGTCCACGAGCCACCTGTTCTCCACAAGCCAGATCTCCCCTGCTTAGCCTTTTTGGTGAGTGGGGGAGTGAGTCTTGTGGGGCCCAATTGGTGTACCAAGCTTGCGTGTGTAGTTGGTGTTGCCTGCCCTGTATGTGGGGCGTGTTTCTGGGCAGTCGGGGAGGGGGGGGGTGGCCCTAACAATCAAATCTCCCTGATGATCCTAGAGTTTTAAAGCTGCTGCAATAGTCTAATCCTTCAGTTCAGTCCTGCCACAGTTTGTCTCTGCCACTGACCCACAAGTCTTTGGTATTGGCGTATGGCTCCTGAGACTTGCAAGTGGGCCCCTCTTCCAGGCTGTGCACTCCGGGTCCTCTGTTGAGGGATGACTGTGCTATGTCACAGGTGAGTGCCGTCCCCCCAGGGCAGTTCTGGGCTGCTGGGCTGTGTAGGGAGGCTCCCAGTCTGCTGAAATGATGGTTGAATGGGGCTTTGTTAATTCACACTGCTCCACCTTCCCAGTTCTGGGACATTCAGCTGAGGTTGCAGGAAAGGCTAATGTCCACGCCCAGTTTTGTGGTGTGTGCCTGTTATTTGACGCACTTCCGTCACACTGGGTTGTCTGGGGCAGCTCTGGGCTATGGGGCTGGCGATGGGCAGGAGTGTTTCCTGTCCACCAGGATGGTGGCTGTGAGCGGACACCCCCCTTTTCTTGGGAAGTTGTGTTGTTTAGTGAATTTTCTCAGCCACTGGATTATTGCCTTTTGTCTCAGAGCTCTCTTAGTTCTGCTCTTGACTTGACGTGCCCAAATTGCAATTCTTTGAAGCTTTCTGTATTGGGCTTCTTAGAGTAATTGTTTTAGAAAAAGAAAAAAGGATTTAAAAAAAAAAACAACAACAACAACAACAAAAAAACGGCCCTCCTCAGAGATCTAATGGGTTATTGAAATGCTAATAGACAAAGCAACCAGGGCCATTAAGGAAAGGTCCACAGGGCAGAGAGATCAGCTTTGCTTCGGGATTTGCATATGCTCCTCAAGGCCTGAGCTCCGCCCTTCCCCTTTCTGTGTTCACCAGAACTCCAAAAATCCTCTGCTTTTATTTTGGAGTTTTTCGTGTTGTTTTTTTTCTATGCCTGTCTCCTCTCTGCTGGGCTGGCTGCTCTCAGAGTCTCTGGTGTCTGGTCTCAGTCTATCTATGGTTGGAGTTTGAATCAGTAGAATGAGTTTTCAATAAGAGCAGCCACTGCAGTTCTCCCTTCTCCTTCCCGGAGCTGACAGCCCCTCCTCCCCCGGGACTGAGCCTGGCAGGGAGGGGCGCGGGTCCCCTGGCTGCAAAAACTTACAGATTTCGCTGATCTCAGCAGTTCCACGTTTTCATGAGTGTTGTATGAAGTATGCCCAAAGACAGATTTCTCTGTGGTATCCAGTCCACGCAGTTCCTGGCTTTTTACCTACTTTCCTGGAGGAGTAACTAAAACTTACAGCTCACCAGTCTGCCATCTTGCCCCGCCTCCCTCCATTTTTTAATATAATGTACAAGATCTAAAGTACAAGATGTTTTCCATTCCGAGAAAAATGCTTCCCAAGGCATCTGCCTGCACTCACTTTGCGAGGCACCCTCAAGTGACCCCACCACTTTTTTCCCCATGTATACTTCCCTGCAGACCTGTTGGCATATTAGTGCAAAACATAAATCAAAGTCTATTGACTTGAATTGATATTAATCTTTATTTTTGCACTCCAGTAGGGGTCCTCATGTGCTTAATTTCAGACTCAGAGGTAACAATTTTTCTTTTTCTTTCACCGTAGCAGCCAAATAGATTCTGAGCTAATGGTTCAGTCGTGCCGAGGAATAGCTCAAGGAAGTCATCAGAGAGCTGCCAGACATTTCAAGAGCGGTATAACAAAAGGAAATAGAGAGCATAACCCCACTGAGAGATTCATAAATGATTCCACCACCAGTTTGACTGGGAGGGACTTTGTGGGCTGCCACTGACCTAGCAAGTTAGCTCAGGTTAGGCAAAAACAACTGGATCTAATTTGTGGATGAATCATAGGATTGCTGCTAGGTGAGACTGAATCATTGTGCAGGGTAACTAACTTAGGACAATGGGCAAGAATACTTTTCTTAAGGACACAGTAAGGAAGTTGCTGCTGGGCCAGCTCTGAAAGTAGAAAATGCAAAGTGTTGGACTCATACCTCTTTCACCATTGCAAAAATTAGCTCTAAACAGCATATCTCATGGTGGTAGAGTTAGATCATTTAAAAAAATTTTTTTATTGAGATTGTTCACATACCATACAATTGTCCAAAGGTCCAAAGTGTACAATCAATTGCCCATGGTACCATCATACAGCTGTGCATCCATCACCACAATTATTTTTTTTTTCAATTTTTAAAACATTTTCATTATTCCAGAAAAGAAATAAAGACAAAAAAAGGAAACTCAAGCCCTCCCATACCCCTAATCATCTCCCATCCATTATTGATTCACAGTTTTGGTATAGTACATTTGTTACTGTTGATGAAAGAATGTTGAAATACTACTAACTGTAGTATATAGTTTGTAACAGGTATATATTTTTCCCTGTATGCCCCTCTATTATTAACTTCTAGTTATAGTGTCATACAATTTTCTAGTTCATGAGAGAGATTTCTAATATTTGTACAGTTAATCATGGACATTGTCCACCACAAGATTCACTGTTTTATACATTCCCATCTTTTAACCTCCAACTTTCCTTCTGGTGACAAACGTGACTCTGAGCTTACCCTTTCTACCACATTCACACACCTTTCATCACTGTTAGTTATTCTCACAACATGGTACCATCACCTCTGTCCATTTCCAAATGTTTAAGTTCACCCTAGTTGAACATTCTGCTTATACTAAGCAACCACTCCCCATTCTTTAGCCTCATTCTACATCCTGGTAACTTATTTTTCACGTCTATGAGTTTACATATTATAATTAGTTCATATCAGTTAGACCCTGCAGTATTTGTCCTTATGTGTCTGTCTTATTTCACTCAATATAGTGCCCTCAAGTTTTCTTCATCAACCCTTTTTTTTTGGGGGGGGATGGTTTTGTTCACATGCCATACATTCCATCCTAAGTAAACAATCAATGGTACCCTGTATAGTCATGTACTTATGTATTCACCACCATCACCTCTTTCCATATAAGCACGTCTCCATTTCTTCCACAAAGAAGAAGGAAGAGTCAAAAAAGGTAGAGAGACAAAAGAAAAAGACAAAAAGAAAGAGAGTGAGAGAAAAACATGATAGTTAGGAGCAACAAAAGGAAAGATAGCATTAAACTAAAGTAGAATAAAGAGTCAGACAACATCACCAATGCCAAGGGTCCCATACCCTTCCTATATGTCCCCCCCCGCCATATGCACTTAGATTTGGTATAATCCCTTTGTTATATTAAAGGAAGCATAATACAATGTTTTTGTTAATTATAGTCTCTAGTTTGCAATGATGTATTTTCTCCCCAATCCCACCCTATTTTTAACAACTTGCAATGTTGACATTCATTTGTTCTCCCTCATGTAGAAACATATTCGTACCTTTTATCACAATCGTTGAACACCCTAGGTTTCACTGAGTTATACAGTCCCAGTCTTTATCTTTGTTCTTTCCTTGTGGTGTCCCACATGCTCCTAACTTTCGTTGTTCAACCATATGCACAGTCATCTTTGTTCAGTGTACTTACATTGCTGTGCTACTGTCTCCCAAAATTGTGTTCCAAACCTCTCACTACTGTCTTTTCCTTTCTGTCTGTAGTGCTCCCTTTAGTGTTTCCTATAGAGCAGGTATCTTGTTCACAAACTCTGTCATTGTCTGTTTGTCAGAGAATATTTTAAGCTCTCCTTCATATTTGAAGGACAGTTTTGCCAGATATAGGATTCTTGGTTGGTGGTTTTTCTCTTTTAGTATCTTAAATATATCATCCGACTTCCTTCTTGCCTCCATGGTTTCTACTGAGAAATCCCCACGGTCTTATCAAGCTTCCTTTGTATGTGATGGATTGCTTTTCTCTTGCTGCTTTCAGGATTCTCTCTTTATTCCTGACGTTTGATAATCTGATTGTTAAGTGTCTTGGCGTAGGCCTATTCAGATTTATTCTGTTTGGGGTATGCTGCACTTCTTAGAGCCGTAATTTTATGTCTTTCATAAGAGATGGGAAATTTTCATTGATTATTTCCTCTTATTATTGCTTCTGCCCCTTTCCCTTCTCTTCTCCATCTGGGACACCACTGATATGTACATTCCTGATTTTCGTTTTGTCCTTAAGTTCCTGGAGACATTGCTTGTATTTTTCCATTCTTTTTTCTCTCTGTTCTTTTGTGTGTAGGCTTTCAGATGTCTTGTTCTCCAGTTCCTGAGTGTTTTCTTCTGCCTCTTGAGATCCGCTGTTGTATGTCTCCATTGTGTCTTTCATCTCTCGTGTTGTGCCTTTCATTTTCACAGCTTCTGCCAGTTGTTTTTTTGAACTTTCAATTTCTACCTTATGTACGCCCAGTGTTTTCATTATACAGTTCATCTCTTTTGCCATATCTTCCCTAAACTTTTTGAATTGATTTAGTATTAGTTGTTTAAATTCCTGTATCTCAGTTGACGTGTAAGTTTGTTCCGTTGACTGGGCCATAACTTCATTTTTCTTGGTGTAAGATGTAGTTTTCTGTTGTCTAGGCATCTGGTTTCCTTGGTTACCCCAATCAGGTTTTCCCAGATGAGAATGGGCTCAGGTCTTGGAAGGAGGCAATAGTATCTGGTTTCCCTGAGGGTATCTTAGAAGACTGGTGCACCCTGTGAGGCCTCAAGTAACTGTGCTTTTCTGCCCAGCAGGTGGCATTTGTCAGGCTGCAGCTCTAGACTGGTGTAAGGAGGTGTGGCCTGTGGCTGTTTTCCCCACGCTGCGGGGTCTGGTTCTGAATGGAAGGCCGGTAGTAGAGCTGGGCCCCACTTCTTTCCTCTTAGGGAAGATACCCACTTAGGGGGAGGTCATTAGCATCTGCCTGCGCTATCTCCAACCTTGTCTGGGTCAGAGTGCTGGGAACTGAAAATGGCTGAGGCTTTCTCCACTGCGCCATAAAAGGGACAGAAATCCCCCCTTCAGGGCCAGTTTGTGGTCACACTTGGTTTCACCCATTGGCCAGAGACAGCATCCTGTCTTCTGGGCTCCCCACCCTCCCAGAGAGGTCCTCCAGCTCTCCAAGGTCAGTCATCACCAAAAGCCTCTGTCTGCTTGTTGGGGATTTGTAACTTGTATTGAGCAGTTCACATTTGCCAATTAAAACCCCAGTTGGAGCTCAGCTGAGCTATATTCGCTTGCTTGGTGAGTGCTGCTCTCCAGCACTGCAAGGCTTTTCAGTTTGGGCCATTGGAGGAGGGGGCTCCCAGCTTGGATCTGCAATTTTTACTTACAGATTTTATACTGCGATCTTGGGCATTCCTCCCAATTCAGGTTGGTGTATGATGCGTGGATGGTCACGTTTGTCCCCCTACAGTTATTCCAGATTATTTACTAGTTGTTCCTGGTTATTTATTAGTTGTTCCAGGGGGGACTAACTAGCTTCCACTCCTCTCTGTGCTACCATCTTAGAGCTTCCCTAGATATTTTTAATATTCTTGATCTTCACCTAAATATGATCTCTGTTGTTTCCTTATACACACCCATAGCTTCAACCATCACCTTGCACAGTAGACTCCCAAATCTGTATCTCCAGTACCTCCTTCCCATGTGCTCTGTATCTATATATCCAACTGCTGGCTGGGCATCTCCACCTGGAGGTCCTGCCATCAGGTCATAGGTAACATGCTGAAAACTGAGCTCATAATTCTTCCCCTTTCCCTTTCCTATGAAATCCACTTCATTCAGTATTTTCTGACCTTAGAAATAGCACTACCACTAGTTCAAGCCACACCCCTGGGAGTACCCTTGTCCTCTTCTCTCTCTTTCTCTATATGTATCCCACTGTTGGAAAATCCTGCCAGTTTGACCTTCTAAATATCTCTTAAATCCAACCCTCTATCCTTTCAATTCTCATTGGTCCTGGAGAATGTTGATTCCTTTCTATTTCTTAACTCTAATAATCTTCATTTTTGATCATCTGGTCTACAGTCTCCCATCTCTCCAGTCCACCTTGAACACTGATGCCATAGTGATGAATATCAAAAGCATATCTTTTGCAAACATACCACTTCTCTAATAAAAAAAGTATTTTGGAATCCAACAATGTATAGAAAGAATTATACACCATTATTAAGTGGAATTTATACAGGTGTGCAAAGCAGGTTCAACATTAAAACTCAGTCAATGTAATCCACCATTTCAACTTGCTGTGGTGGAGTGGAAGTCTACAGATAAATAAGAGGAGAAGGCTAGCATGATCCATGTGTACTGGATTAGAATTGGAGACATTGGTATGGGAACTCATGTTTAGCTTACTATAGATACAAATACTTACACAGGGAAATATTTTTAAAATGTATATATAGATGGGTTAGTATACACACGCAAAGCTGAAAGGACCTAGAAGCAATGACACTCAAGTAGGAACAAGCACATCTGGCACCTAGATGTTGGTTCCTAATACTATTCTCCAATAAAAGGAACTGGAGCTCTTTGGAGAAATGGCTGATTCTAGGACTGGTGCAGGAAATATTGAAGATGGGTCTGGTGCAACTTGTTCCAGAATGTCAGGAAGTACTATAACAAACAAACAAACAAACAACAACAACAAAAAACTGCCACAATGTGTGTAATCCATTTTGATATAAATAAATGATTAAATAAATAAATGAGGGACAATCGATAAATCTCCTGTGCAGAAGAATTCCAAATTATTTATGTAGATACTTTGCCCTCAAGGAGGTGGAACCAAAGCTCCTTGCTCCTTAAGTGTGGGCTGCACATGGTGACTTCCTTTTAATGAGTGCAGTATGGAAAGGGGGATCAAAGAGAGTAACTTTACAGTGGAGAAATATGCCAACTGGTGAGCAAATCCTATAGGCTGTACCTTCAGAATATATCCAGAAGCTCACCATTTTCACCACCTCTGTCTCTACCATTCTGGCCCAAGCCACTATTGTCTCTTGATTGGATTTACAGGTCTCACTGCTGTCCCCATCCCTTCTCCTCTGTAGTCTATTCTCCACTGAGCATCCAGAGTGATCTGAACAGCATTTTATAAGGCTCTCCACAGTCTGGCCTTACCTGTTCTCTGGTCCTATCTTTTTTTTTTTTTTAACCATAGAAGAATATTTATTGACACGGGAAAAATGTTAATATAATTCTATATGAAATATACAGGTTATAAAATAGTATGTACTGTTTAATACCATTTTTGTGGAAAGAAAAATATCCATATATACAAAGTCATGCATAGGGAAAAAAATATAAGGAAGTACATGTCAAATGTTAATTGTTATCTCTGGATAGTGGGATTGGTGGTGAGTACACAATTTTTCCAATAAATTTCACTTGCTGTCTTAGTTTCCTAGGGTACTACTTCCTAAGGTACTACAAACTGGGTGGCTTAAAACAACAGAAATTTATTGTCTCTAGTTGTGGAGGCTGGAAGTCTGAAATCAAGGTGTGAGCAGGACCGTGATCCCTCTGAAGCATGAAGGGGAGAAGCCTCCCTTACCCCTTCCTGGCTTCTAGTGGTTTTCTGGCCATCCTTGGTGTTCTTGGTTTGTAGCTGCAGCACTTTACTCTCTGCCTCCATCACCACATGGCCTTGCCCTTTATGTCTCCCCTTCTTCTAAGGACACTGGTCATATTGGATGAGGAGCCTGCCCTACTCCACTATGACCACATCTTAATTTAACAAATTTTGTCTATGACAACCCTATTTCCCATTAAGGTCATATTCTGAGGTAATGGGGGTTAGAACTTCAAAATATCTTTTTGGACAACACAATTCAGTCCTTAACATTTGCTCTTCAAAGAGTACCTGCTTCATGCTACTCTTTCTTGGTTGTTTTAAGTTTGATATAATTTCCTTCAAATAGGCTTTGTTTCATCACATACACTTCCAAAGCATATTTTTGATGCAGCTACTGCTATTCTCATTTTAAAAAGTAGATGCTACTTGCTCTTGTACAGGCCTGTGGAGTGTATTTTTAATTAACAAATATATACTGTGAATATACTATAAAATATGCCACAGCATAAACCTGGCTATTAGAAAATTATTATTTGGAGAATTTGAAAATCCTCTCATCAAGGAAAGTTTTAAATAGAGAGAAACATACTATCATTAGTTAGACTCTCCATAATGGTAAAGTATTAAATAACTCAGGATTTAGAATTAAATAATTTTGGATCTCTCTGTATTACTAGCTCACTGACTTTGGGCCAAGGAGATGAGGTTTTTTAGTCAATAAAAAGTGGGTAATATTTTTTGTAGAAAGAAGCAAAAATAATGTTTCTTAAAAAGAAGGGAAAATGAGATCAAAGATGTGAAGGGCACTTTGTTTTCTGTAAAACCCTAAATAAATGTTAAACAAAGCAGCAAGAAATAAATTTAAATTTGGTGCTGCAGAAAAAATAACTTATTTCTTTTTCTGTAGCACCGAAGTCTTATTGTTTTATATCTCCGTCCACAGGTTTCACATGCCAAAATTGTGAAATTATGTTTTTGTTTAAAAATGGTCTCTCACTTCTTTAATTATTTTAACAGTTAATACATAGGACATACTTAACTTTTCATGGAACCTGAAGTGAGTGATCTCTCTCTATATACAGGCCATCCTCTGATGGCTCTTGATAATTGACAACATTAAATACACTTGCAGCAAATATAATTTAGATTTGTTTCTCAAAATCCACACTAATATAAGACTATTTATTAAATTCTTATTAAAAATATCAAGTAAGGATATTGGGTTTCTCAAAGGTAAAATATCAGAGCACAGAAAAAATATCTGCCTCTCTGTTTGTTCTGATGCTTTCTATGCTCTAGCACCACCCCATAGTTGACCCTTAATTTCTTTTCCTTCTTTTGGGAAGGTAGTCTCATGTAAATCTGTAATCAAGTTATAATTTTTAATAATTGTTTGTAATCATATCTCAAAGTGAACAGCTAATTACTTATTATTATATCCAAAGATAAACTTATTGTCTAAATGCCTGGAGGTAAGTTGAACAACTTACAAATGAAAGAACAAACATAAAACACTGATGAAACCATTGATAAGATTAGGAAAAAGAGGTGTTTTCTTTTGTTTCTCCAATCAAATGGTTTGTTCTTACCCTCCACAAAATCAAGGAATTGAGAAAGATGGCTGGAATGCAGTGGGAAACTTGCATCAAATTTATATAATTGTGCAACATACTCCTGCCCTATATCAGTGTCATTTTGCCATCCTCTATTCAAGCTATAAATGTTCTGTTAACCAGCAGAGCTTCTAGCATAGTTTTAATTCCATAATGAAGATCACAAAAACAGTACCTCCTGGTTGTTGAAAGAAACCAGAATGTTAAACTGAAATATTTTAGGGGTGGGAGGAGACTACCAATACCACATATTTATTGCTTTATATTACAAGAATTAAATAAAAAAAGGCAGAGACTAGAAAATCACTTTTTAAAATTTCACAATCACCAATTTGCTACAGAAAATGAGGCAAAACATTTATGCTAACAAATACATTAGGTGAGTTACCACCTCAGCACATATCTGCTAATGGAAATTCCTGGATTTTCAATCAATGAAGAGATTTATAACATACATACGTATGAACTAAAATCACAAACAGCAGCTCTCCAAGATCAATCTTCAATGTGCTCCTATTCCAATACGCTATAAAGAGCAGTAAAAGGCAATATTCATTTAACACACTGAGAATCCAAATGACAAGATATCAGGTATTTATATTCCTCTAGAGACACTCCTTCCCCGCCTAACAAAGGCGCTTGACATGTAGCTGAAATGGACAGTTAACTCAGGTACTGCCCTGGGCAACTGTTACCTTCCTAAAATCAGATGAAGAGGTGATTTAGTCCAATCACTCCTTCTCAATTAGCCTGAAACACAATGAATATATCATAAGTTCTCTATTTTTTGGCAGATGATATAACCAAAGAAGAAAAGATAATGTTGGTGTCCACAATGAATTGGCGGACTTGAGCAGTCAAGCCCTCTTCTCTCTGCGCAATATATTCCTTGAAGACTGTGTAATTTGTATTTAATTATAGACGAATTAACCTTTCATAGAGTTTCAGGCACTAAGGTTCACTCCTCTTCTTGTCTTTTCTTAGTTTTGTTCTTTCCCAAAGCCTTAGATGATTTCTCCAGTGAATTTGTATAATTCTTCTCTACTAGTATGTTTCTGGCACAGTTGTTGACATGTTTAAAGCGATCTGGTCCTAGCAGAATACCTCCATACCAGCGTGATACTACCACCATGACCTTCCTCACATTCAAAATCTCCATGAGATGGAGAAGACGCCAGCCAGCTGCTGTTTCCCCATCATCTTCACAGCCCTGTAAGAAGGTCTGTTTATCCTCACAACATATTCTGTAGGCATAGATGTTGTAGGTAGCACTAGCTATTTTCTTATTCTCATACAATTTGCCAAGAACCATTTTCACCTGTTTAGGACAAACTACAAGAGCTAAGTGTGCCTGAAAAGTACTTCTTCGGTCTGTGATAGGAATGCTTGATTTTCACTGATCTCAAAATCCAGTGCTTTAACTGAATATTCTGGCTGGCAAGCTAAAATGAAATCATCTTCACACTCAACATCTTCCTCTTCAGTTTTCTTCTTTACTTCAGGGCCTGGTTCTGCCTTATGAGATTTTTGTATTAAAACATCTCTTATTTTCTCCACCCATAGGTAGAGAATACTTTCACCAATATTTTGTATATATATTTCCTCAAGGCTATTCGATAAATCCACTCGTTCTTGCCCATTAAGCCAAGGAGATTTCAGGTCATAAATAGGTGGGGCTGTCTCTGGACATTCATTAGGTAGCATCACCTGCAAGCCAAGTGTCCATTTGGGGTCATCTTTATTGTCATTAATTTTAATATAGAATATTTTGGCAGAGTTATCCATGGCACACCACTCCTCGCCATATATAGCTGCCATTGCTTCAATTTCCTCATTCTGCCTCCGGTTGCTGCCTGGGTCTCTCTCAGCCATGTGGCCCTGAGAGCCTCTGGCCCCATCTCTTGACTCCCTTCCCTCTCTCTCTGCATTCCAGCCATACTCACCTTCTCTTGCTCTTTCTTGAGCATACTAAGCAAGCTCACACCTCAGGACCCTTACACTTGCTGGCTCCACTTCCTGGGACATCCTCATCTCTATTTAGAAACACCTGTGTCACTTGCTTCCTCTCTTCCTTTAGGTCTGTTATCAAATATCACCTTTCCAGATACTCCTTCCCTAACCACCTTGCAGAAAATAGCAATCCATTCTGCACTTTCACCCCATCGCTCTCCATTCCCTTCATCCTGGTAGTTTTCCTCTAGCACATATCACCATCTGATCTGTCTCCCCCAACTAGAAGATGAGCTGCATGCGGGTAGGGACTTTGTTTTGTTAACTCATGTAGCCTTGGAACCTTAAAACCTAGGGCCCTGGCAAATGATCGGTGATCTGTCGATATTTGTCTGGATCAAAGTTCTGGGTATCCTTTCAGACTCAGACTATATGTCACTGCCTAAGGAAAGCCTGACCTGACTCTTTGTACCCTGGGCCACTAGACTGGCTGGCTCCTCCCTCACTGCTCCCCAGGCCCTGTGCTCAGAGCTTTGTAACTGCAGTTGGTCTTTCTGTCCCAAACTTCCTCGGCATGGACAGGGTCTTCCTCCTTCTCTTCCTATCCCTGGGGTCTAGCACACCTGACACATGGAAACACTTTACTGATGCAACAACATGACGTAATTTGTGTGAAAGTGCTCAGTAAACATCACCCACCCAAGAGCCATTCTTTTATTTATATTTTAATTAAAATTGATTCATTGTACTTGTCTGGAACTGCTAGCTTGCTTTCTGTCTGCTGCTAGGGCTTTATCCAACCCTTATCTATTTAGCACATCTTTCCATGTCCCATTTCCTCCATGCTCCCAAAATAGCAAGACAATTTGCTCTGACTGATGCCACTTCTCTGTAATGAATGGCAAAGTTCCTGGGTTTACATGGCTGAGTTCTCTGGGCTCAGGTGGGGTTTGGGAGGGACCCTGGGGGCTCCAGCAGCCACAGCTGGCAGTGCTCGGTATAGACGAGAGGAGGTGGGGGAAGCGGGGAAGCAGTCTGTATAGGGGCAGGCATGACGCGGGCCACTGTCACTGCAGCTGAGAGAGCAGTTTCTCCACCTGCTCTGCGGTGACTGTCATTGGTGGCCCCATACCTCTCAGGATTTGGATCGGCATTTTCACGAGATCGCTCCATTGACAGAAAACTCCACAACATATTATGCAAAAAGTTCCACTGGAATCGGCATGTGAAATAAGCTTCCTAAGCTTTGTTTTCTCTACCAGCCCCTGCAAAGGAAATGAAATTATCTCAAATGAGATTGATTTTTTTCTCCCTTTCTTAAAAAGCTTTATGAAAAAAGAATTGTCAGCCATAGTAGAGACTGATGAATTATTTTGATTCTTTTCCTAAGCAGATTCATCATTCTAAATGCAATTAAAGGAGAGAAAGAAGGAGGGAGAGGGAGAGAACGCAAGTGCACTACAGAAATCATTTTGGTCTTGTGAAGAACTTAATGCTCTAATTTGTTTTAACATGCTTTATTATTATTATTTTTAAGAAAACAGAGGGTGTCCTTTAAGAAATCAGGCTTGAAATTGTTAAGTCACCTTGTGCTCCTCTCCCAGAAAGAGCAAGTCTTAGAGAGAATGAAAAGCAGCTGGAAGGAGGGAGGGAGCTGCAGAACCATTACCTGGTCTGGGCCCCAGGCCTCCCGGGGACCCAGAGAGGCAGGACAAGGCCAGCCAAGCTGGAAGGCCACTGAGAATTAGGGCAGTGGACTTTAAGGGACTTTTGAGGAATTTTGTTCCCCAGTGTGCTATTGACTCTTTAGAGGCCAGTTATAAGCTAGAGTAGATAGAGCCAAGGTCCTCAGAGGAACCTGACCCAGTCTTTGCATCCGAGGCGGTTAAAAACAGGGCAATTGATTAAGTCCTGGTTCCTCATTGCAGTCCAAGCCTCTGACCTGCCCACCAGCTCCCAGAGCCGCCGTCCTGCATTTCACTCTTCCCGGACTTAGTCTCTTGACAGTGCTGCTGCAAGCAGCAGGGTGGCAGGTGGAACCACGGGGGGCCTGCGGGGGCTGGTGTGTGACCTCAGGTGAACTACCCTCCCACGCCTCAGCTCCTCATCTGTAGGTTTATCCTGGGGATCAATGAGTTCAGGTTTATTTGGGATAGTGCCTGGCACACAGGGAGAACTATGTGTGTATGAAATAAAATGCTGCCTTTCTTTTTTGGCCGTGTCCAAATTTTATTTTTCCTATTCTTTTTTTTTCTATAAACTTTTAACTTTAAGTGCTTTTATTTTAAAAGGAAACTTTCAAAAAAAAAAAAAAAAAAAAAAGGAAACTTTCAACACTGAAAATGGAAAGCCAGTATTACTTGCTGTAAAAATGAAGGGAAGTGTAAAAATAAACACAATGAAAACAAAACAATGTTACTGAATTCTAGCTGGATGTTGTGGCCTGTTTTAGGCAGCCCCTGGCCTCCTTCTCACAGTTAAAAAGTGAGATTAGCAAAGGCTGAGAGCCTTAAAGATACAGTGGCACCAAAATGAAAGTTTTCCTTTGATGTAATCTCAAGGATCCAGGGAGGAAGACAATGTATAATAAATTTATTATTATAAGACTCAGTAGTATTTACTATCACCTACGATAATCTCAGGGCCACCAATATCTTGTGGACATGTGCCCCCTACTGTGGGAACCACTCAAGTGTATACTCAGGTGCACGCGCGCGCACACACACACACACACACACACACACACAGGCATACTCATGTATATTGGGAAAATAGAGATTTAAGCTCACATCTCTCCTGCATCGGAAATTGCTTCTCAGGGTCATGTGCTATCCCTCACCACCCCCTGCTGCCAAGGAGCACATGAGGTCTCCTGCACACTCCCCCTGTGCTGGATGCCACTTCCTCTCCACGGGCACCAGGGAGAGATTAAAGGGTTATTGTGGAGCAGGCTGTACTTCTCCTTACTGCTCCATCCCTTTATTTTCTACAATATTACCACCAAGATTGGGGGTATATTAGACTCAACTGAAGGGTTGGAGGTAACTTAAGGGAATCACAAAATAGAAGGAGTAAACCTTAAAGGTATGTGAAAATCATCACACACACACACACACACACACACACACACACACACACATGGCCCAAGGAGAAAGCACCCATAAAACCAATTTCCTTTTTATGAGGTTCCTCTGTGGGGGTCCCCTCTTCTTCCACCACCCCTGAGTTCCTGACTTGGCTCTGCTCCCCTCACATTCTTTCCTTTTCCAAATCAACCAACAACTAACCAGCCAGGCAACCAGCTAATGAACCAACCGAGCTTCTAACTTCCAGTGTATGACATTTAACGACTACCACTGAGATTGGTTTCATTCCAGGACCTATTTATGTCCTTGACCCACAGCACCCATTTTTTTTAAGTTGAGGTTATAGGATAGAGTAGAGGATAAAGTCTTGAATGCCTTCGGTAGGACAATTAGTGTTGGAAGTTGATCCCCAGGTTCTGCAGAGCAGAGAACTTTGATGCTTTAATTCCCACTGAGTGGTCCCACTTCCCAAGTCCCACTGAACACTGGCAGGCAAAGGTAAATCAGGGAAGCTGGCACAAGGGGTTTATGGCCAGGCAGCCTGAAAGTGGCTTCTGCCACTTCAACTCGCATCCTACTGGCCAGCACTCAGTCTCATAGCCCGACTCAACCATCAGGGAGGTGGGAAAGCCACCATCTTGTGAGCCCAGGAAAGGGACAAGGAAAGGTGAATCCCAGCATTGTCTCTGTTTCCCTGCACTGATTTGTTTAAAAACAGGGTGACGGTTCTGCCTGTACCATCGAACAGGGACCCTGCATTGCCTACTTGATAAATCCGATGGTCATCTAACTCTGCTACGGTTTGGGAGCATGGTCTAACACACATCACAGGCTCAAGTCAGGGGTTACAACTGTGCCTGGGTCCTCACTCCGTACCACGAGAGCTGGGCTCCATTGCATGGCATCTGCAGCTGGACTCTAATATCCTACCCCCTGGGAAAAATCTATTATTAGTAACCATGCATAAGTGAGGGCGACAAGTCATTTAACATGGGGCATGTTCATAGAATTACCTTTTACCTTCTACTTATTTACTTGAATGGATCATTTTATTAGAGCCCAGTTTTAAGAAATATAAGTACCATGCCATTTTTCCTCAATTACGATATTTATTTTATTCAAAAAAACACATTAAATTAAAAATAAACAAAATACAGATCAGAGAGAAGAAAGTAAAAACCAACTGTTTGTAGAACTTTCTCCTCCATGCAATTGTCATACTGCTGGGTCCCTATTAGGATGTGGTGGGATGGTGGGGGGAGTTGGGGACAAATGGCAGGAATGCGGAATGAGCCCATGTCACTTATGGCAAAGAATGGGGACATGTTCTTTTTAGTCTGATGCTACAAATGAACTTGTTTGATTTTCCTTTAAGATGGCAGGTATAGATTAAGATGGTATTACTAGGCTGAGTAAAGACAGGATAAGTAAACAAAAGCATGTTTTAATGCCACCTCCAAGCCACCCTTAGTTCTATCCAGGGGAGAGTAAAGAATTAGAGCTCTCGGTGTTCCAACCAGCCGCAGCTCACCCCAAGAGTGGAGAGGGGTGGAGGGCATGGACCGGGTTGTGAGCTGGCCCCTGGGCTGCTGGGTCAGCCTCATCTTCTTGAGGCAGATTTATCAACCATGACATGAACTATGAGCCCTGTTGCCTTGAGCTATGGCAGAGAGAAAGTCATGGGTTCCCCTCTTTGTGGGGCCCATAGAGCATGTTCATGGATCTTATCCAAAGCTGCCGGACATTTAGGGCCACTCTCTTCACAGCTGATTGCTAAAAGCCCATCACTGCCTCACAACTTTTCAATTGTTACTTTCAAGCTACTGCATTATAATCAAAAAGTTACATCATCCTTCTTTTAATTTAAGACCTATAGATTTCAACTAATTTAGGGAATCCTTTGGGGACCTGGGAAAGAAAATCTTAGGTGAATGTGATGTTTGCTTGGAGGACCTTGACCACCAAAGGGGATTGTCCTGGGACACTGACCAATGTACCACACTCTTTCCTTTCTTTTTTTTTTTTTTTTTTGCAAAGCCTTTGATGTCTAAGAGTGTTTTGAAACAGAGTCATTATCTAGTAGATTTGTTTTTCTATTTTAAGGCAAAGAGTGAGCCAAGAGATCCCATCCACATGAGGACCCTCGTGCCCGTCTCATGATGTCTGGTGTATCTTAACAGCCCTTGAAAGGACAAAAGGGGTGTGATTAGTGAAACGTAGGGTTAGGGTTAGGGTTAAGGTTGGGACCTGTTATGCTTACTTGGCTAACTGTGAAGGTTCTGATCTCTCCATGAGAACAAGGTGCATCTGCCCATTTATTCATCAACAAACATTTATTGAGCACCTACTATATGCCAGGTATTGATGACATAGCTGGTGATCCAGGTAGACAAGATGTCATCATAGAGCTTATCAGGTAGGGCCATCAGACAATAAACCAAACAAATAAACAGGAAAATTTCAGATAGTGCTAAGTATAACCAAGGAAATAAAATAGATGTGACAAAAATGACAGGGAAGAGAGAAGAGGCCTGTTTTAGATACAGTGGTCAAAGAAGGCCTTTCTAAAAAGACATCGGAGCTGATAAATGAATATTGAGAAGGAGTGAACATGTGAAAGTGGAGGAAGTGCTTTCCAGGCAGGGGTTCAGCAAGGGCCGAAGCACTGACGTGGCTGCTGCGTTGCTGACGCATGTCTCGCGGGCGTGCGGCCCGTGGGTGGTGGGTCAGGGAAGGCGTGGCATGTTATTTCTTTTAATCCTCCTCCAACCTTGAGATGGAGGCGTCATTATCCTCACAGTGGGATCAGGAAGCAGAGACTGATCTGCTCCTGACTGCAGAGCCAGTAAGGGACAGATCCGGGATCCACCTGTGTCCTCTGTCCCAGGCACGGCGTGGCAGGGAGTGGGGGCAGGGGAAGGACAGACAACAGAGAAAGGCAGAGGCAGATGTGTCTAATCCACAGCGCAGGCCGCTCCGCTCTCCAGGGAGCTCTAGAATCTTTCACAGCGGTTTGCTTGTTTTCTGGGCCAGAGCATCCTCGGTCAGGGACCCAGCAGGGGACAGAAGGCACGCTCAAAATGCAGAATTCAAGGAGATGTTTAGTAAAGAGACTCTTTAGAAGGAAACCCCAAGGGTTAGTGCAGTACCCTCTGAGGCTTGTAACAGCTCTGAGGGATGAGGGGACGCAGCCCGGGACTGCACCTCCTGACGGGACGGTGACCCACAGAACAATCTCTCGCAGCCCATGGTGTCCCCGCAGAGGCCATTGGGACAGGTGTCCTGCCCTGACCTCATGCTGCCCCCCGTCCTTGCCACCTCCTGTTCGGCTGCCCCAGGTGAGTGGACAAAGCAGAACAGCTGCCGACACTCTCCCTTGGGCGTGGGGTTGGGCGGTGCAGTTTTCCTCCCTTTGGCCGTCCTCATGCTGTGGACTGTTTCCCGGCCTCCTTGCCTCTGTCTCCCAGGAGGTTTCTGGCCGTTCTCCCTTGTCAAAGCTTCAGGTACCAACTGGCTCGTGTCGCATTCTCTCCCCTACTAGCTGTTGCTTCAGAAAGGTGACGATGGTGAGTTTACCTGAGCCTGGCTGACTGCAAAGAACCCCCTTCCCCATATGACTTAGGCAAGGCTCATGGGTGCCCCCTTGTTTACCTAAGACAAGGCCAGACACAGACTCTCCAAGTTCCCAAACTTGTCTCACAAATGACTAGTTGAACTGCTTGTCCCCACTGATCATTGGAAGAAAATGCCTGTCAGTCACACTTTGGTTAAGCTTCTCTCCTTTAAGCAAAGGCTTGAAGGAGGAGAGGAAATGAACCATGTGGGCATCTGGAGAAGGAATGTTCCAGGCAGAGGTGATGGCCAATGCAAAGGACCTGGGGAGAAGGCACACCTGGCTTCTTCAGAGAACCATGAGGAGACACACTGGAGGGGAAGGAGCCGGAGGGGGAGGAACTGGAGACTGGATCAGACAGGTTCCAGGCAGCCAGGCCCTGTCAGCCTTCTCAGCCACGGACAGGCTTTAGTTTTCAGTCCGAGAGAAAGGGGAGTCAAGGAAGGGTTTTCAGCCATGGAGTGACAATTGAATTGATGTTTTAAAGGATCACTCTGGCTGTAGTGTTGAGAATAGACACTAGGGGGCAAAAGTGAACACAGGGAGAGCAGTTAGGAGGCTGTAGGAATAACCTGGGAAACTTGGAAGGGGCCTGGTCCAGGATATCAAGTGTGGAGGTAATAAAAAATGGTCATATTCTAGATATAATTATATTCTAGGTATAATTTAAAGGTAAGCCTGACAGGTAAGATTTCTTGGTGGATTGAATGTGGAGTGTGAGAAAAGAGAAAAGCCACTGATAAACTTTTGGGCCTGGGCAACTGGAAAGGTGGAGTTGCCATCAGCTGGGAGAGGCAGGAAGCTGTGGGTAGAGCAAATCTGGGGGAGAAAGTTAGGCATTCAGCTTTGGACGTGTTGAGTTGGGGGCGTCTGTCAGATACTTGAGTGGAGATGTTGGATGGGCAGCTGGGTGTAGACCAAATCTGGCATTTAGGAGATAGGTCTGGGGCACAGATGTAAATTTTGGTATCTTCAGCATATGGATGGTATTGAAAGCCTAGAGACTGGATGGCAGTCATGAGGAGAGAGGGTGCGTGAAGATCCCTGGACCCCTCCGAGATTAGAAATTGGCCAACAGGGGAAGAAGCAGCAAAGACTAAAGCATCCAGTGGAGCAGGATGTGGTTCCCTGGAAGCCAAGTGGAGAAAGGGTTCAACTGGGTCAACACTGTGAACAGATCAAGTAAAAGTTGTGGCTGTGCATTGATCGTGGAATTTAGAAGCATGGAGGTCATTGGTGACCTTGACGAGAACGGCTCTGTGGGGTGGCAGAGGTGAAGAATGGAAAGGGAGGAATTGGAGACAATTATAGATATACAACTCTTTAGAGGAGTTTTGTTATAAAAGGAAGCAAAGAAATGAGGCAGGACTGGAGGGGAAAATGGGCTTTTCATTCATAAAACATATTCATGTTCTATTTTTTTTTTTTTTTTTTGACTCCTTGCAATGATTCTGCAAGTTAGCTAGACTAGGTGCTTATAATTTCCCAGTTTTATAGACAGTGACATAGAGGCCCTGAGTCTGAAAAAATTTTCCCCAAACTCTTGGCTGGTAAGTTAGTTTGGGATCATGAGTCCTCAGGTATCAAATTGCTATGTTATTCAAACAAGAATAATTTGACATGGCCCCAGCTACATAGCAAAAACTTGCAAATATTTGTTTGAATGAGTAGATGCCCTATATAAGTAGGGTAATCATCATATAATTTATCATCCAAGCAAAATATGTTTGAGAGTGAAGAAAGACTCTATTAATAATTGCTCCAAGACAGCAGACACGAACTGGGATTGTTTCAGTAAGTTGTGTCACCTGCTCTTAAGGCCCATCTCCACCTCTCACTTCCTATCTGTTGGTCCAGCCCTTGGCTTACCCTTTCTGAGATGATTTATATTCTAGATTTCCCCATTCCTTTTCTAAAAGTGTCCACCCTATATCTCCTTTCCTCTAGACTAGTGATTTTTAAAATGTGTCCTAAGAACCATCTGTATCAGATTTACCTGGGAGGGGGGCATGGTTAAAATGCATATTGCTGGCCAAAAGAATGCAACCCAGGAACCTGTACATTTAAGCAAGATCCTAAGTGATTCTTCCGCCACCAGGATTTAACCCAACTCTCCTAGACCCTGCTGGCTGCGGCCAGCTGCTGTGGTGACCAGTCATCTGGTAATAAGAGTGATAAGATGATAGGTCATGCAGGTTAATTGCCCTTCCCCACCCTTCCTCTCCACACACGAGTATTTTCCTGTGAAACTGTGGGTGAGACGCCACCGCATCGCAAAGAGTGGCCCTAATGGTGGGGATCGCTACCCCACTTCTTGTGTATTGAGTTGTGTCCCCCCCAAAGGTTATGTTGAAATCCTAACCCCTGATACCTGTAAATAGGGTCAGAGCAAATGGGATTGCTTACATTAAATAACTCGTACTGGAGTAGGGTGGGTCCTTAATCCAATATGACTTGATATTCTTGTAAGGTGGGGAGAAGAGCCACAGACTGAGGGAGGCGATGGGGACAGAGATGGAAAAGCCGCAGCTGCCAGCCCAGGAACGCCCAGGACGGCCAGGAAGCCATCAGCAGCTAGGAAGGGGCAAGGAGGGATTCTACCCTCCGGGTTTCAGATAGAGCCAACACCTGGATTTCGGACTTCTGGTCTCCAGAACTGTGAGACAATACATTTGCATTGTTTAAAGCCCTCCAGTGTGTGGACTTTGTTATTGTAGTCCTAGAGACTGAAGCCTGCTGGGGAGATGTTTTTAAACTGTGGGCCTGGATTTGGTTCTCTCCATAGTGGTATCCATGGGAAGCCGTTCCCTTGGGCCACCCCACGTGGACCTGTCTGGAGGATGTGACCCCCGTCTTGGACAACTCCATCCAGAGTGGTTGCACTGAATTCTCAGGAGTGTCCCACAGGCCAGAGCACTGTTGCCTCCTTACACACGTGCACTTTAGTAGCTGTGAGGCTTGGCTTCATTTTGTAAACACCCACTAAGGTGTGCTTCGGGCCCTACTGGCTCCACTTGTTGCCTGTTGATCCCTCAGGGATGCTGTGTCTCCCCACACAGGCTGACTCTGTGTGCTTCAGATTTTACTTGAAGGTATTGGAGCCCCAGAAGGGTGAGCAAGGCGTTCACATAGGGCCGGGGGTGGTGGTTAGGATGAAAGAGGGAGATTGGTAAAATAAATAAATATATTAAAAATAATGGGAGGCAGTCTTCTCATTCTTGGAACTGGATGTATTAATGAGAACTGTTGGTTTCAATATGTAAATAGATATGGGGTATACACATACATACACACACACACACATGCACTCCATGGCTCTGTCCACAGAGAGGGCCTGGAAGCAGTGATACCCCAGTAACACCCAGATCTTGGTTTCTAAATACCATTTCCAAGTAAATGGACCAGAGTTCTTGGAGAAATGGCTGATTCTAGGGCTGGGGCAGGGACAGTACAAGATGTTCTAGACTTGTTAACAGGACACTAAAGACAGCTTGAAGGGGCCCCTCACTGTCCAAATTAGGGACAATTTGAGCATAAAAATAAATGGTGATAATAATGATTGTCATACATCATAACCCATTGAATAAAACAGGAAACCATTATTCCATACTGATAAAAATAAAGCATCAAATGGCATATATATATAGTATCAAAGTGCCTTCCTCCAAAATACTTACTAAATACATGTGACAAAGATTAACCAGTGAGAAAACTGGCAGGCCCCACTGTTATCAAGTAGTCAAAGTAAACATCATCCCTAATGGGACGAGTTGAAATCCTGAGTCACCTGATGGGAGGCAGGGAGACGAAAACAGCATCACCCCTGCAATATTCCTGCCAAAGATGCATAGCCTGAATCTGAGCAGGAGCAAACAGCAGAGCCACTAAAACTGAGGGCTGCCTACTACATAAGTCAGCCTTGCTGACAATGTAGGAATTGACAACATAGGGGCAGAGCCTGGACAAATCACTCACCTCACTCATGAGATCAACCTCCGAAAAATCACAGGATGTGTTAGTTCTGGTCTTGCCCATTGCTGAGCTCAGTGTAATAAGATACACAGAGTCAAAATTGCAAAGAATGTTATTGATATTCTGTGCTGGGAAATAGCAATGAAAGCAGGACAAACAAGATGTATAGTAAGGATGGATTATTAGCCTGATGGGTGCCTGGTTTGAAGTGAGGACAGGGTTCACCAAGCACAGCCCAGCCTGCCGGTAAGAGCAGTTCGCAGAGGCAGGTCCCTGGGGCTAAGTAAAAAGAGGGCTTGTTCCGGAGGTACCAGCTTTAGGAAGATCCAGTGCTGCCCTGGGAGGGGAAAGGCAAGGCAGGGCACGTGGCATTGACTCGGGAGGTGGAAAATGCAGGAAGCCAGCAAGGGGTAAGACAGGAGAGCTGTGAGCTGAGGATAATGGCAAAGAACATGCTCAACACAAAGGCTGCCAGATTCAAGCGCTAATAATGCCTGAAGGTCTTATATACTCCCAGTAGAATTTCCAGCCTTTTTTTGGAGGAAAAGTACCTGGGTGTTATATTTCCTGCTGATTTGTATACCTGAGAAAGCCTGGCTTCCTCCTTGCTTCTGCTTTGCAGCACAGCAAAATCAGGTAGAATATGTGTGGGATTTTTTTCATTACTGTTTCCATGTTGTGTTATTCAGAAGAATTCTGAAATGGTTATGATTTGATGCCTTTCCAGGGAACCAGCCTTTCTGCTTTGAATCTTGAAAGATTTTTGAAAGGATGCATCTTGGCTGTGGTTTATAACTTTTCTTTTTGCCTAAAGGGCCATGAGTCTCTCATTTTAAAATTTCAATTTTTTCCTCTCTCACTCCTGCTGTCATTTTTTCCCTTTTTTGCATTTGACTATTGCTCTGATTTGTTTGTTTTTCCTTCTTGAAGACACATAACCCATGTTCATGGCTAGCGTTATGCAAATATGGTACCTGCCACTAAGTAGAAAATAATGGCTTTAAACTCCATCTCTATGCTAATGACACCCAACTTGATATCTTCTGTCTCAGCCTTTCCCTGAACTCCAGATTTGTACATCCAATTGCCTGCCTAACAGCTCCTGTCTAACAGGCTTCTGAAACTTAACTTTTAACTTGATCGCATCTTGGTTTCAACCCAGCAAGCCCTGAACCTGATTCTCTGAAGATGTTCTCCATCTTGGTAACTGGCCCCTCCATTCAGTCAATTACTCACAACAAAAATCTCTACTTTATCATCCTCGACTCTTCTCTTCTCACACAGCTCACACTGATCCATCAGCACTTAACCATCCGTTCTAGAACGTCCACCATCAAGATCTATCCATAACCCCTTCCCTCCGTGCCTACTGCTGCCACAATGCTCTGGGCTCCTTCGCCTCTCACCTGGAATTATGCAGGAATCTCCCCTACCCCTTGTTTCTGCCCTTACCCCCTCCAGATACCAACCAGAACGATCCTTTCAAACCGTGAGTTGTCAGGTCACCCCATGTTCAAAATACACCAACATCACTTCTCTGTTCCAAATTCTCTGAGTTTTTCCATCTACAAAATGGGGTCAACTTGTCCCCCTCACGGGTTTGTTAATGAAGGGACAGAATGAATGGACAGTGCTAGACATGCCAGTAGCACATGCGGGGCCTGGGTCAGTTGACAAATAGAGACCTACATCCCGCATGTCTACCAACACAGACGTTATAAATCAAGCTACAAACTCTTTGGTCAATTAAATCTGTGTACTTTGACACATTTAACTTCAAAATGACAGCAGCAGCATATATGGGTAAAGCAGTTGTTTTTATAGGACAGAAAGTTGCAAAAATCTCAAAGACAGATGAATTTAATTACGATTTTGCATATCCAGGTGTTCTGTTGACAAGCCAGTCATGTTTGGGTGAATAATCAATGTCAGACACACATAACTCATAGCAGGCTATTTGTTTGCTCAATAACGTTTAGATTTTTTTTTTTTTTTTTTTTTACTTCATTTCAGCAAAATCACTATGTTATTATAATCAAGATTTTCACATAATTTGTGTTCTATTGACAGTAATGATCTAAAGCAGGGGTTCTACAAAGGGCCAGATCATAAATAATTTAGACTGTATGGGCCGCAGTCTCTGTTGCAACTACTCAATTCTGCTATCATAGCTCAAAAGCAGCCAAGACAAAGCATGGACAAATGAGCTGGCTCTGTTTCAATAAAACTTTATTTACAACTATAGGTAGTGGACTGAATTTGGCCTGTGAGCTATAGTTTGCCAATCCCTAATCTAAGGGATTAAAAAGTAAAATGCAATTATATTCAGAATATACAAATTTGAATGTATTTAAATCAAAATGCAATTCAAAATTAATGTAAGCATTAAAAATGTTTTTTCATATATGTTTTCAACTGTTATTTTTCTTGTAAAATATTAAAAACTTTCTCTTAGAATCAAAAAGCACAATACAACACTTAAGCCCCTTCCGATATGACACAGAGAAATGGAACCTTGGGCAAGCAGCTACTTATGAAAGCCAGATTCAGTAGAGAGACGTTGGTAAAACCCTCCCAAATCAAGAGGGAAATCAAAGTCTAATCCCCTCAAATGTAGAATGGAGCAACTGCTTCCTAAAACCAGATAGTTATTTGGAACAATAATTGCTATTTTGACATAGAACAAGGTGCCTTGGAAGATAGGGAGCTCCCAGGCACTGGAAATATTCCATAGAAGATGGATGCCAGGATTATCTGCATTATCTGCACGGGAGCCTTCCTTTGGTACAGACGTTGCCCTGCTTTGAGATTTCAAAAGCATAAAAGAAGTGTTTGAGTTAGCAAACAGCAAACAAACAAACAAACAAGAAATAGGTACAGTGGTATGCTGAAGTCAGTTCAAACTGGCTTCAAGAGCAAATATTTAAACATTCAGGAACTTTGGAAGCAGATTGTTAAATCATTGGTAGCTTGAAATCAACCGTGGTGGAAATATTCACACCATGGAAATTGGCAAATGCTACAACTCATGGCTTTTTATTTCCTCTGGAGAGCTGGTTTACCAGCACGCGACTGAGTGAATACCTTGTTGGAATGGCCACCAAGCTTTCATTTTAGCTAAGATCTATAAAGCTAGCTTGGCCCCACTTCCTCTAGCAGGAGAATACAGGAACCAGGGGAAAGGCAAGTGGGTAAACCCCCGGCTGTGTACACAGGCAAACCTGGTGCTTCCCCGCAGCGTGGCCTTCAACAAATTACATGGCCTCTTTCAGCCTTGGTTCCCTCATCTATAAAATGGGATAACACTACTTAATAAGATTGTGAGAAGTACATATGATAATACATGGACAATGATTAGCATAGTTCCTGGCACATAATAATCTCTGAATAAGTGGTGGCTATTATGATTGCTTTCATGAGTTGTAAATTGTTAAAATCAGCAGGGTTCTTGGGTTTAAGCAACAGAAACTCTTTCTGTTTATATGAAGCAATAAGGAGCTTATTGGGAGGAAATTGATTGCTTAATATGATTGATGGGAATTCAGAAGAACTGGAATCTGAACATAGGCAGGAACAAAGAGCAGCCTGGGGCTAGAGAACCTGGGGACATGGGGGACCCTGACTTTACCACCAGTCCTCGGTAGCTGACCTTGCCATTGACCCACTGACCCTCTGGCCACCAGCAGTGGGTGTTTTTCCTGCCCCAGACCCAACTATGGGAATTAATTCTTTGTCCCTCTTTTTTTGCACCTCAAGCTTCAGAATCAAAACCTTGGGCAACTGTGCCCAATTGGCCAATCCTGGTCACAAGTCAACACCATAATTTTTGGGTGTGTGGGTGAAGGAATAGACAACGAAAGCAAATATCTGGTCTTTTCAGACTTTGCTCTGGAAGCTGGGCTCTACCTTCTACCAAAACCCACACTATGAATAGTTTCCAAACATAGACAAATGCTGGGCAAGTAACACACATCCATTATGGTTTATATCTTTGGAGCCCTGCATTCTTTAGTGTTCAAAAAGACAAAACAAAACAACAGAAGCAAATATGAAAACACGCTCCCATTTAATATAAAGAAACTATTACATACATATCTGAAAACATTTACTCCCCTCTTCAAGCAGAGACCAACAAATCTCTGGAGTTTGCGTCTAGTTGAAGTCTTGGGCTCTGATTGGTGCTCTTTATTCCTTTAGCATTTCGGAATCCCACCTGATATTTTATAACCTGCGGACTAGATTAGGGGTTGGCAAACTTTTTCTGTAAAGAGCTATGTAGCAAATATTTCAGGCTTTGTGGGCTACGCAGTGTCTGTCTAGGCTACTCAAGCCTGCCACTGTAGCAGGAGAGCAGCCATAGATGGTATGTAAATGAATGGTGTGGCCGTGTTCCAATAAAACTTTATTTACAAATCCTCCATGGGCTGAATCTGCCCTGTAGCCTGTAGTTTGCCAACCCCTGGACTAGATTATAAAGTTTGCTACCACCAGTAAACCTTATGTGCAATAATCAGGTAGCATAAAGGAAGAGGAGGAAAGTTAGCATATGTAAATCATCACATGCACAACAGATTTCTTCAGTGGCTCACAAAGTCATAGCTGCTGATATCACTGGCTTCCTTTGCAGCCCATGCCATATTCCCTTTCTGTCCGTTAGCAACTCAAATGGTGCCCCAGACCTCTCACCACATCTGAGCTTTTGGTGGTTCTGCCTGTATGTTGTTAAAGTTGTCCTAGAGCTGCTGGAACAAAGTACCACAATCTAGATGGCTTCAGACAATGGAAATTTATTGTCTCCATTCTGGATTCGAGAAGTTCAAAATTCAGGTGGCAGCAGGGCTATGCTTCGTCTGAAATCCATAAGGGAGAATCCGTCCTTGCCTTTTCTGTCTTCTGGAATTTGCCAGCAATCATTGGCATTTGTTGGCTTGTAGATGCATTTGCCTCTGTCTTCACATGGCTTTCTCTCCTGTGTCCCTCTGCCTCCTCTCCCCTCTTATAAGGACACCAGTGGCCTCATTTTAATTTAAATTCCACCTGGAATGACCCTATTTTCAAATAAGACCACATTCTGGGGTACTAGGGGTTATGACTTCAACATATTTTGGGAGGACACAATTTGACCCATTACCTCCTCTAATAACTTCTTCACAGAGCATGATTGTATGAAAGGTGCCTCATAGAGGGGGTCCCCTGAATTTTAACCATTTCTTTCTACCCTAGTTGGAGAGTAGCAAACCCTATTTCTCCTAGACAGCATAGGAGCACAGGAAGGAGGTTCAGATTATGTGCAGAGAAATAGGGGCACTCACGGGGCTCACACAACAAATCCGGCAGTGAGATTTTGCTTTGTTGATGTGCAACATTTGACAAAGTGTATCCAGAGGATTTGGTTGTTTTCCATTTGGTTGTGTTCTCAAGAGCTGAGAACAATCTTAGTTGTTTCTGCCTTCTCAGAATCAAGCACAGGGCCTGATAAACTGTTAAATGCACAAAAAAAAAATGCAGTTAAATCAAATTAAGAATAATGTTATAAGAGAAGGCAAAATCCAAAAATACGGGGAAGTAACTAAAAAATTCACATGAAATGAGAGGGCAATAGGTTCTCATGGGCAAATACTGTGTGTGAGAAACATGAACCATCTGAGGAAACTGAAGTTTGGGGAGGGGATTGGGTGTTTCTCTCTCTCTCTCCCCTTCTCAGGTCCTTGCAAGATACTTTGTGGCTGGGAGTGGTATTGGCTCAGACCCAAAGCAAATTTATTACTCTTGCTTCTCCTTGTAGGATGATTTATTTAAAAGCTTTAATTTTTAAATCAATAGAACTTTGGAAAATAGTGTATTTCCTCATTAGATAAGGCAATTGGGAGAAGCAGGTGCTATTAGCACTAATGAAAGCCTGGATATGAAATGGAAAAAATATTATCACATTTCTATTGGTAAGTTTGCTAACTGACATAGCTTAAACTAAGTTAAAGTCAGCAGATGTTTTTTGAACATTTACTAAGTATTTGGTATGGTATTACATGCTGTAGGGGACACAAAGATGCCTAAGAGTTAGTCCTTGGCCTCAAATCATTTACCATGCAGTGGGGGAGAGAGACCTGGTGAAGTCCTGTAGGTGTTATATGTAGAGACATCAATGAACATGTTTAAAGAAAGATAGAGGAGAGATTCATTCCAACACAAGGATTCAATAAAACCTTCATAGAGAGGGATTATTTGAGAGACGACTATTATTTCCTTAGAAGGGTATAGGGGAAGCACGTTTCTCGTGGTGAGAACAGAAAGCAAAGGTTGCAAACTCAAATATCTGAAGAGCCAAGCACATCACAATCATTAGTGAAGCCAGCTGATGTAAGACAATAGAAGTGGCGGAGATTGTGGCTAAATGGAGAAAGCATGACCCATTTAAAGGGATTAGTCAAGTCTCCAGTTTGGTTGACTGTTATCATGACCTACCAAATATTTAGGAGAAGCTGGAAATCTTAAACATTGCCAGTGGACTAGATAAAACAACCACCACCATAACATCATGTAATCCAAATCCAGAGACAGGCTAAATCTAGTTTGCAGATGTGATTTACATAAAGATGCAGAGGGAGAAAGATGCAAGCCATGTTTGGGAAACTAGCATTGGTGGACACGAGTGGTCAAGAGTGAGGGTAATAAGACAAAGAAGTGGATAGAGCTAGATCTTCCTAGATGCTGACTAGTCTCTGAAGGAGTTTGGATGCATTCTGTGGGCAGTGAGAAGCCTGTGATTATGTAGATGACTTGTTGAAAACTCTGTTTTAAAAAAGACTTCTTGGGTTGCTTGTGAAAGAAAGATTGGAAAAGGTCACTGAGTGAGGCGGGGAGGCTGGTTAGGAGGTGTTCTAGTTTGCTAATGCTGCCGGAATGCAAAGCACCGCTTTTATACGGGGTTTATTTGGTTACACAGTTACAGTCTTAGAGCCATAAGTGTCCAAGGTAACACATCAACAATAGGGCACCTTCACCGGAGGATGGCCAATGGTGTCCAGAAAACCTCTGTTAGCTGGGAAGGCATGTGGCTGGTGTCTGCTCCAAAGTTCTGGTTTCAGAATGGCTTTCTCCCAGGATGTTCCTCTCTAGGCCACAGCTCCACTTCAAAATGTCACTCTCAGTTGCTCTTGGGGCATTTGTCCTCTCTTAACTTCTCCGGAGCAAGAGTCTGCTTTCAACAGCCATCTTCAAAATGTCTCTGTAAACTGCATTTCCTCTCTCAGCCCCTGTGCCTTCTTCAAAGTGTCCCTCTTGGCTGTAGCAAGCTCGCTCCTTCTGTCTGAGCTTATATAGTGCTCTAGTAGACTAATCAAGGCCCACGCTGAATAGGTGGGACCACACCTCAGTGGAAATTATCCAATCAAACTCATCACCTACAGTTGGGTGGGTCCTATCTCCATGGAAATATCCAATCAAAAGGTCACACCTTAATCAAAAAGATTAGTCAATCTGCCCCCACAAGACTGCATCAAAGATAATGGTGTTTTGGGGGCCATAATACATCCAAACCGGCACAGGAGGATGTTGCAGCAATCCATGGTGAGAGTTGATGTGGTTTGGACCAAGGCTGAAGTAGACAGTTGCGGTATATTTAGAATAAAAAAGTGTTCACAATTAGTTAAAAATAAGAGTTGAGGGAAGTAAAGGTTGCTTTCTATTTCTTCAGAGGTTGATTTAGGAAACTGAGGTCTCAGGCACAGATAGACCACAAACCAGTTGTGTGGCCAAGGGCCAATCATTTCACTTAAACTTCAGTTTTTCTTCTGTCAAACAGTGACAATGATGTGTCCTGTGAACTTTGGGATGCTGTGAGAATTAAAAGAAGCAGTGGGTCTGAAAGAACTGTCACCACAATAAGGGGCTGCACTGATGGAAGTGATCTTTATTGGCATTATTATAGTCAAATCTGGGATTCCACTTCAGTTAGGACTTTACGAACATATGGAGGCATATTATAAAAAAAGACAAAACATTTCTAGATTTATATGAAACAATAGCAGCATCTGGAGAGAGAAGATTTATTCTGTTGACGTTAGTGGTGTTGATCATGGTGACTTTCTAAGTAAAATGAACCCACCCACTGGCCCAGCACAGGGATCAGTCTTAGGCAGCCATGTTTCATGTCTCAGGCCAAGTCTGACACAGCAGCAGCAAGTTCATCTGCTGAGCCGTGGCCTAGGACATGGTCGCATGTCAAAGAGGAATAATGATAATTAGCTGAGTTGGGGGTATTCCTTCTATAGGGAATTTGAATGGGGAACTGAAGAGAGAGGCATCCAGTGCCTAAGGACAATGGGTTGGTGGACCCCTAGAAGATGGAGGACCTTTCATCCAGCACTGCTGGGACTGCTTTAAATGAAGAACCACCCTTCAGTTCCGTCTTCCATGAGGTCTACCCCTTGGCAATTCTGCTTTTTGCTCAAAATAATTCCATTCAGTGTGCATCCTTAAAATAATCTCCACTCCCAACTTGGTAGCACTTTTTTGTAACCAAAAGACCTTAACAAAAACACTGCCCCTATTTACCTAAAAGAATATCTTTTTTGAGGAGTTTGAATTTAAAAAAAGGTCATCTAAAATTTGCTTAAGTATCTTCTAGTGAGAAAAAATGGTTAAGTGGGCAGAAATTTTATCATTGGAGTTAGACCCCTTCCAACTGGATAGACTCAGTAGCTGTAACCATAACATTTAAGAAATGCTATATTTCAAATTCCACATATATAGAAGGACATTGCTTTAAAAAAGGAATATATTTTAAGACTAGTCAAGGCAATGGCAGAGAGGAAAAAGTTGAATTAATTCATAAAGTTGATAGTAGAGTGAAATAATCATAGGTTTCAGAGTTGGAGGCCTTAACTTGAGGTCTGGACACTGTGATTTTTTGGCAGGATGGAAAGTGTGAGCTCAGGTAAGTCGCTCAGCCTCAGGTGTTGAAAAAAGGGGATGTGACGGTGATGGCAATGGTGATGGTGATGATGATGATGTTGCTTATGGTGGGGCCATGAGATAGTGTATGTGAAATTCTTCGTGAACTAAACTAGTCTATATTGTTTGTCATTATTAGGGAAGTATATAATTGTTATTAAGGAAGTAGGGTTGGAAAGGAAATGATTTAAGGTGAAAAAGTTGAAAATAAACAGCAATTATGCACTGGAGAAGAAATCTTACTAAATTCTGACCAATCACTAGTGAGGAATTTATATTCTTATTAGACTTCACAAGATAGCTATACTATAAAATGTTTTGGGCCTAAAATTTTTTTAAAGGGAGGTAATACTAATAATTATAATAATGATAACAACAACAATGACAATGTTTATGATGATTATAATAATAGCAGTAGCCATCATATACTGAGCACCCACAGTGGCCCAGGCACAGTGTGGTGCTTGGCATACACCATCTCAAATCCTCCCAGAGCGACATGGATCATCTCCATTTTACCCATGAGAAAACCAAGGCTTGGAGAGATTAAGAGGCTTGGCCAACATCAGATAGCTCGGGATTTGAACGCAGGTCTTTCTGGCTCTGGTTCGGTGTGCATCTTCTTGTCAACTTGCTTAGCTCATCCTAGGATGCTGAAACAGAGGAGCTGCCCTGGTCCTTGGAGATTTCCTAATCTAGGCCCTTCTCTTTAGAGAAATAGAAACTGAGGCCCAAAGCAGTGAAATGGCCCGCCCTAGGCCACGCTCGTCGTGGGGGATCAAATCCCACCTTGGAGCTACACCTTGTCATCTACAGTAGGCTGGGTCTCTGGCATGCAGCTCTTTTAAATTCCCAAGGGCTCCTGCAAACAGGTCGCTGGTTTCGTTTCAGAGAATTACAGGGCGTATTTACCTTTCTTGAGGGGACAGCTGGCATATGGGCTCTGACGTTTGCTATCACAGCACATTCTGGGTTTATGGTGGGCCTGCCTCTGGCTCCTATTGGCTGTTTGGCACGGATGAACAAACAGAGGAGTTTACTGAAAATCAACCCCAAGAGTCTTGTTTATTATCAACTTCTCACATGAGTGTTACATGATACCTCACAAAGGTGAGAGCTGGGATGTTACTTAGAAACACTCACAGTTGCCAGTCTTTATGGAGAACTAATTACATACCAGGTTTAATTCTCACAATTAAGCTACAAGTTAATGGAAACCATTGAACAGATATCCAGGGACTTCAAGACAACAAAGACCCAGGAACATCAAGAAACTTGTCAATGTTAAAAAAAATAAAGCCTACAAAATGGTTGAGCTGGGTGATAGCCTTCACCCTCTGTGTGTTTATGCCAGAGGTGATGTATATTTTTTATTAGAGACGTTGTGGGGTTACAGAATAATCATGCATGCATAAATTAGGGGATTCCCATATTCTACCCTATTAGTAACACCTTGCCCTGGTGTGGTACATTTGTTGCATTTGATGAAAGCACATTTTTATAACTGCGCTATTAAATATGGTCCATGGTTTAACTTAGGGTTCACAGTTGGTGTTGTACAGTTCTATGGATTTTTTGAAAAATTTTTATTCTAGTAACGTATACACAACCCAAAATTTCCCCCCTTAACCACATTCAGATATATAATTCAATGCTGTTAATTACATTCACAATGTTGTGCTCCCATCACCACTGTTCCAAAGTTGATATTTTTAACCTGTACATGCGCCCACATAGCACCTATAGAGTTTTGCACCTATGAGGAGGTGCAGGGTGATTGGGACACGAAGGCAAAGTCTTTACCCTTAGGAAGTACACAGTCTAACGGAACGTGCACATACATTAATAGTTAGAATCCCAGCTATCTCAGAGAGAGCACTGACTTTTTTTTTCACCAGGCAGTGCTCTAAGAAATTTATGAGAATCATCTTTAATTTTTCAACATGGCTATAAGTGAATATTTATCCCCATTTTACAGATGAGGATACTGAGACTGGGAGAGGTGAAGTAAATTTAAAGTTTCTGTCATTAGTAAGTTTTGGAGCCTTGATTAACACTTCAGTGGTTTAACTCCAGAGTCCAGGGTTGTAGCCACTGTGGTCAAGGGTAAAAACAATGACGAAAAATCAAATGTTATGGGAATCCAAAGGTTGACGCCTTTAAAGTTGAGTCTGATGACACTAAATTCTCAGCTCTGACTCTGATAAATTTCTCTCCCAACTCCAATGATCTAAAAGAACTGAGCAGTGTATGATATTGGAGGCTGTAGGGAATAATCAAAGTAGGCAGAGAATGAGAATGAGAGTCAGACAACCAGATTTAAGACCTATCCCTTCTGCTGGTGAACTTGGTGAACATCATAATTGAGGAAAACACATTAACTCTCTGTTCTGTCTCCTGCTTGATGTCACATAAACCTGGTTTAATTTTAAGAGATGATTATTTTATTGCTTGTCTCTGGAAGGATAACAAAACCCACAATGACTAAGGAAGTTACAAAAGCATCAGAAAAATCTCAAAGTTCTTGAATTTCACTGACATACAAATGGAGCTCATTCTACTTTCCTCATAGCCCCTTCATGGGTTTAATTATATAATCATTTATTAGTCAATGTATTTTTTTTTTTTTATATTGTAAAACTCTGCTTCTTTTACCCCTCACAATTCCCAAGGGAGTGAAAATAAGGGAGAGGAGTTTTTGAATATAGCCAGCTGAATCTCTCTTGGGGGTTTCTAGCTGTTTTTTGTTTGCTCGTTTGTTATTGGTGGGGAGGGAGTAGAGTAAAAGGGCATTGGTCTGGCTACCAGGCCAGTTCCACTGTGTATGAGCTGTGTGATTCGGGCAGTATCCTCCCTTTCTGGGGTCCTTATTCTCTTTCTCTAAAACTAGGATCTGGACTAAGTCATCGGTTCCCACACTGAACTCTGTGCTCCTGGGAAAGGTGATTAGGGGCTATGGATTTATTGTAGAGGACCTAGAAATCTGTACATTGGACAAGTCTGAAGGCAGAACAAAATAATGTCTCATACATGTCAAGTGCACATATGTATGAGGATGCAATTGTAATTAATCAAATGCTTTTAAAATGTTATTGAACTTTTACTAACTTTGGTCGTTATGAAAATGCAATTAAAAGTCTTACTGAATTTTTACAAATTTTGGTCATTAGGATGTTCTTAATCCCATTTTGTTAATAGGCAAAAGCTCTGCCTTCATCTTTATGTTAAAATGGGTCTTAACAATTGCACAAGTATTTATTGGGTTCTTTCTAAATCTAACATTTTGGTATTCTAAACTGAAGTGTCCAAAACAGTAGCCACTAGTCACATGTGGGCTATATAAATTTAAATTAACGAAAATACAGTACAATAAAATAAAGCCTCCCTTAGTCACACTAGCCCTGTTACAAACATTCAGCAGCCACATGTGTTAGCAGCTACCATATTGGTCAGCACAGATATTAGACATTTCCATCACTGCAGAAAGTTCTATTAGTCAGCCCTTTTCTAATACTGAATGGTCTTATTAGTGTGTTTTCCTTGAGTTTTGATATCATATAAGTCTTAGAGGAATAAGAGTTTGGGCTTGAAGGCATTTAGCCTTTGATTCTGTCATTGAAGGGGATAAAGAAACATGCCACTAGGCAGGAGTGTTTAAGAAGCCTGGCAGATCAATCCACTGATCGTGGGAGAGTCTGCTTTGGCACTTTGATTGCACTGGGTAACATGACGCTTGGGAACAGCCATGCCTCCAATGAGTGTTGATTCAGCCACACCCCCCAGATAGCTTCTCCCACCAGATAACTCTGAAATGCAGAAGCCTGTGCCCAGGATCTGGATAAGGCCAGACACCAGGATTTTGCTGGTTCCTGCTCCAGAGGAGCCACTAAGAAGAGAAAGATGGAGAACCCATCCAAAGCCAAGTAACATATTTCCTTTTCCTAACAGGAAGGTTTCTGGGTGTGGCCAGAGCCAAGGGGCTGGGAGCTAGGGGAGGTGGGGAGGGTCTCCTCTCCAGAGGCTGCGAGGGTGAAATAAGGCTTAAGGCTTATTAGGGAAAGGTCATGGGTAGGAGGGACAATTGGGCCTGGCCATTCATTTAAAAAGTACACTTTCCCGCTTCCAGTGAAAAGATAAATAATATTCATTGTATACAATTTGGAAAATATAGAAGCTATAAGGATTTTAAAAATCATTTCTAATATTACTGAAGATAACCACTGTTAACATTTGGAACATTTTGTTGGATTTCTTTTCATTTCTTTAACTAGACTATAAAGGGTCCTATTTTATTTTACTTTTTTGTCTGAAATGAGGGTCTCTATTTAATTGCACTGAATTGTAAAACCAACCTACATCTGTGGTTTTTCTTCCTCTGGCCATCTCCTCTTGCTTCAGAGTCTCTTCTCTGAGTTTGTGAGTGACAGCTGAGGACTTTCCAGTCCTTTGGCTGGTTGAGGTCCATTGTCCTCACTCCCAGACTTGCTAAGTGAGCTCCTTGGGGGTTAAAACTGCCTCCTTGTGACCATCATGGCCTTAGGGAGTGAGTTGGGAGGCTCAGAGCAAGACTTGGCTTTTCATCTTGTCTGGGGCTGCATAAAAAAGGTCTGGACACAATTATATCTTTTCCTTTCAAAGTGATTTGGTAGAATTAGTGGGTACATCATCACCTCAGGTTGGGGACAGGATTGGGGTTCCCAGTCGGGGACTGGACTGCCAAATCAATTGTTTATTAAACATTTATTGAGTAAGACAATTTACTACACACTGTGTCCACAGAAATGAATCATTCCAGATCCCTCTGTCAGAGCATTTACAGATGAGTGGCGCTGATGAGTAAGGGTGAGAGGTATATCCTGAGGGTACTGTGGGAGCCCAGGCGGGAGGGACAGTTAGATCCTCTTGGGAAAGCAAAGAAGGCTTCTTAGAGAAAGGGCCTCCAAGCTGAGATCTGAAGGATGAGTAGCAAATGACTTCCTAAATGTGGGAGTAGAAGTTGGGGTGTGGGAGAATGTTCCAGGCAGAAGGTACACATGAGTAAAGTCTGGAGGGGAGAAAGCATGATGTGTCTGAGAATGCCAAGGGGTTCACTAAAGCACGTACTACGCCTGTTTCGCACAGGAATGGTTGCTGGTCAACATCTTGGGCAATGGTGTTTGCTTCAAGGCTGGCCTGGGCAGATCTCTGATGGCACATTTCCCTTCCTCCCCAAGTGTAAATGCCACCTGTTTCTAAAGAAGACCTGGGCAAGGCGATCCTCCTCGGGCAGCCTTCTTAGATTTCTTCTGGTGGAAGTAAACGCTCCCTCCTCTGAATTCCCACAATGCCCTTGTCCTCTCAGAACTTCCCACTCTACACAACAGTTATTTATGGATCTCTCCCTCTGCCTTCCTGGAGATCGGGAGAATCTCCCGTGGTGCCCAAACCAAAGATGCATGTAGATAATTCATGTGTGTCCAGAAAATATTGGGGTCATGATGAGGACTGGTCTCCTGTGCTGCTGCTCTCATGCATTTTTTGAGATGTTAGCACGTTTTCTCCCTGGTTGCAAATTATTCTTTCCCTTCACATTCCTGCCATGAAATGCCACAGTTGGCGTCAGGATAATTTTCAGAAGTGGATAATGGCATTTGATTTCATTTATTCATGCAGATTGGATTCATTAGGATGCAGATATTAAGTGGCATTATAAAGGGTTCCTGGAGGAAGGACTCTGCTATGAGAGGAGAGAAGGCAGATTCTCTCCTGTGGTAGCAACCCTTTGGTGGTGTTGCGGGTTATTAGCAGGGCTGATGTTCAACCAGTATGCACTTGGATAGCTGGATTAGCTGTTAAAATAAAGAAGTAATTTCATACAGTAGGTGAATAGCTCCTGCTTGAACCCACGAGGTCCCTCGGATGCTAGTATTTGATGAGAGCCTCCTGTGGACCCAGCACTGTTGCCCTCAAACAAAAAGAGCTTTCCCATTTTTGCTGAATAAAAAAATGAAGCATAGCCTTTATAAAAAGTGAAACAATTCAGGAAATGTATAAAGATGAAAGTAAAATTAATCCCGAAGTCCAGAGAAAAATACTCATCTTTTTGATGAAAAATCCCTTCTGATATCTTTTTATGCAGGCATAGATTTTTTACAGAAATTGTATTAGGTTATACATGCTGTTCTGTAACCACCTTTTCTCTGAACATTATGAGCATACACTGAAAGTTCTGTTATCAGGTGGATGATGGAAAAGAAATGTTTTACATTAAAAAGGAGCTGTCATAATCAGAAAGGTTTGGGAGGCATGGGAAATGATCACTACAGTTTCTTTCATCCCAGTGTTCTAGGATTTTGTGGAGTGTTGAATCCTTTCCTTGCTTTTTCGTCTTGAAGAAATAAAGTTTCTGTTAGGTCTTATGTGGTGGGCACCTTTCCAACCCAATAAATGTATTCTTGCACCACCACTGTTAATGAAAACATTATTTCATTATGTGTGCAAAGTTTATTTATTTAATTAGTCCTGGGCTGAAGGATATTTAAGTTATTCCCCATCTTTGGCTAATGTGATAGTTCCTTAATAAACATCCTTGGGTATTCAACTTTGCCCGCATGTGCAATCACACCCTTATGATAAATTCTCAGAAATAAGAAGTCTGAGTCAAATGTTTTTATATTTTAATTTGTATTTGGGATAAGGGATAAGAGAAGTGGAGTTGTTGGAGCTTGAGGTTTAGTTGGGGCTAAATCCTGTTACAGTGTGCACAGAACACGGCACAGTCATAGAACAGTGCAGAAAGTGTTTAGTAGAGAGACGAAGAGTGATTGTTGTGGGGTGGAAAGGGTCAGTGAGCACTGGACACAGTTTCGGGAAAGTAGGTGACGTGACCTTGCCTTGATGTTCTTGATAATAGCCTGGAGCCTCATCAGTGAGGGTAACTCTGGGAGAGTTCTGTCTAACGGCAGATGGAGGGACTCAATCCTTTTCAATTCAACAAATATTTAGTTAGTGCCCTTCTGTGCCAGGCCATGGATATAGCGATAATGAATACAGAACCCCTGGCCTCAAGAGGCTGTCAGCCTCACAGGGATATAAGGTCAAGGAGGAGCCACAGTTCAGGGGACATGCTGCAGTTCAGGGGACACGCTCCAGGGGAACCCTGCTCAAGGTGCAGATGGCTCAGAGGGCACTGGGCAGGCAGAGGGCACGGGCAGGTGGAGAGAACACGTCACAATGGTGCTTGATATCAAAAAATGAGCAGGAACCCTTCAGAATGCCAGGGATGGAAACCCTGAACCACAGAAGCACAGGGCCGTGGGCTGTGAGACTGTGTGGGGCCCTGTGGTCCAGTCTTATTGGATCATAAAGTAGAGAAGAAGGGAGGTCAGCCCTTAGAGGTGGTTTCCCACACCTGGGGTCCATCCTCGGAACTTCAGTATTTCCTTTTCTGGTCTGGGCTGGGCTTCCTGGCCCAGAGGACTTGCTTTGCATCGACTCTTTAGGTAAAGGAGAAATGGCTAGAAGACGTGCTAACAGTCAGAAGCAGAGCCTGGACTCTGCTTCAAGAGCAGCTGAGCAGCACCCTTCCTATTTAAGCTCCAGCTGCACAGCCCATACCCACAGCTGCCACGTGGAAACTGGTCCTTGAGGGGACCTGCCACCCACGACAATGGCTGTAGGAGCAACTCCCCTGGTTTTCTCCTGCCAGAGACTTGGGAACAGCAAACTCCATATTCTGGGCAGGAACAATGACATAATTTGAGGGACCAGTGCAAGACAGAAATGAGGGGCCCCATGTTCAAAAAGCAGGATAAAAGCTTTTCTGTCTTCTGCACTCTCTCTCTCTCAGCCTGTCATGGTGCATTTTTATTTGCCACTTAATGTCACACTCTGGCATGTGGATACTTGTGGGGTCAGTGAGACCCTCACAGGTGCCTGAAGCTCCACACTGTGGCTCCGCACCTGGGGTATGTGCTTGACCTTGACCCTCCCTGCTTCTTTCCTCACGCACTTCTCCCCAGGGTGAAGGACAATGGCAGTGATGGCTGTTCTGACCAGGGAGGGGGACCAGGTGGCTGAAGCTGTCCTTGGGAGGCCAGGAGGCAGCGGGTGGTGGGACCGCACGTGAATAGAGGCTCTAAGTCCCCGGCTCATGCTCCATTGTCCACTGGACTTCACTTACAAAGCACAAATTCAGAGACAGAATTATTAAGCATTTTAACATGGTGACCACTAACCACTAAACTCCAAGCACAGGCCCTCCTTTTGAGCCCAGAGCTCTGTGTGAGTGTGTTTGTGCATTCTGTCCTTGAGGTTCACAGATGCCATTTTCTCTTACTACTCAACCCTAAGGCTCACCCCAGTTCCACTGATATCAGGCCCCCATCAGGACTCTTGTAAGATAAGCACAGCGGAGGAGAAACCAGGCGTCCGAGGGGCTCGTTCTGGTTCTGACACTGACTTGTATCTGATTTCTGGCAAGTCCTGGGATCCTTCTGTGACTCTGCTTCTTCTTGCAGATTGTTGGCTGCAACACTTAGTCCCTGGGGTTGTGGTCCAGATCAAATGAGAAAATTGGGTATTCTGAGAGTTAAGCAGAGCTGTTATGCAGAGCTGAGATTAGACTGGGTCTGTGGCCCCAAGGGATGGAAGGAAAGATCTCGGCTATGTTTCCTTCAAGGAATTTTGACTAGCTTTATCCCAAATAAGGGGCTCAATTCGTTTGGCTTTAAGCAACGCCTATAAAAGTATAGCCATCAAAGAAAAATTAGGAATCTGATTTCTACAATATCCTACAGGCCTAAAAATCCTTTTAATTGAGGTTTGGTCTTGGCAGGAGGGAAGTTAGAATGCTGTAGATTTGTCAAAATCTAGGAGGAGGCCCTGGGGGCCAAAATGGGAGGGGACCAGAAAGAATGTGGCCAGTTTTAATAGGCAACGGACCATAAACGGGTTGGAATAGTATCTAAAAGAGGGTGGGGTTTAAATTTTATTTCTTTGACTGATGGGAGAGGAATATGTATGAGACTTAATTCCTTATCCTGGTCTGTTGAATCTGATTCCCTCTTTTAGGAGAAAGAAATGCATGCTTGGAATAATCCAAGAAAATACTTTCCAAGAAGGTGAATTGGGGCAGAGGGGACTAAAAAAATTGATGAAAGGGCCTTGTAAAGCTCCTAACTGAAAGAGAATTGGAGGCAATTAAGGACTGCGATGGGTTTGTTGGAGACTCCCACAATTTGGGTTGTTTTTGAACTCTGGGAGGAGATTTAATGAGGGTGGCAGGATTCAAGACAGAGAAGGTGGCCCCAGTACCTATTAGAGCCCGTATACCCTCGTTCCAATTATCAGAGCTATTTCACCTAAAGATGTGACATGGACAATTGGGGAAACCTCTGCCTTTTCCCAGGGCAGCCCTAGCAGTCTCATTGAAAGGTGCTGCTGTTATGGGGTCATTTGGGGCAGTCTCTTTTCCAATGTCCAGGTTGTTTACAGTAATTAGAAGTACCAGGGCCCTGAACCCTAGAGCTTAAGAGAGTCCACTGGGGGCTTATTTTGCTGCTATAATTGGGAACTCATGGTTTGTGCTAATGGTATTTGTGCTGTTCTTGCCTGGGAGGATTTCTTTCTCTCAGCCTTTTTAAAGGTGTGATCTAATTGATCTGTAAGATTTACTAAATCATTAGGTCCCATAGTGGCCCAATTCAGTAGAGAGTGATGCTTACTTCTTCTGAAAGGCTGTTAACAAACATAGAATTAAACTGGGTAGAGGTTTCATAGTTAAAATGGTCAAGACCTGAGAATTGTTTAGAGGTTTTTTCAAGCCTGTTATAATATTCATATATGGGCTCATCGGGTTTCTGGGTACATTGCTGGATTTTTCCCCAATCAATAATTTGGGGGAAAATTTCGGGTATGATCTTATGACCCTATGAATCTCCTTAGCCAACTAAAATGCTTCAGTTTTGTCAGTAGCTCTTCATTTTGAATAGTCATTTAAGGGGTCTTTCCAATTAGCTTTGTCTCTCCTGATTTTGGCATGACCTTCACCAGCAGTTATGTGAAGTAACTGGTAAAGGTCTGAGTATCCAGGCTCATAAATCTGAACGATAAGATTGAATTCTTTTGCAAAACTACTGGGTCTTCAGTAAGGTTTGGGAAATCTTTAATAAATGCCCTCAATTTGGCCTTTGTCCAGGGGGCATATATAACAGACGAAATCCCTGATCCTCATTCATTTGGCTTAGTTTTGAAGGGAAAGAAAAGATGAAGGGGTTCAGGGGAATCATCACAGATGGGGAGTTTGGCTGAGCTGGATATAGAGGAGGAGGGCAGGTGGGGGTTAAAGAAGGATTAGAACAGACAGTCAGGAGTTCTGGATAATTTTTCAAGCTTGATCATGCACTTAGATAAGTCTTTGTTGGTCTTTGTTAATTTAATATTTGCTTCTTGAAGAGAGGCAATTTTGGAATTAACTATACATTTGGAAGCTTCCAAGTACTAATCAGAATTAGAATCCCATTCAAGTTGCTTAGTTTTGGAACCTCAACTTTCCAGTTGAGTGCAGAAATATACCAATTTAGTCATAACAAAAGATCCTCATGTGGCCATTGTGATTTGAGATTTTTGCTAGTATGACAGGTCCAGCGGGATAAGAATTTACAAGAAGCAGGACCCATAATTTTTGTACATGAAACCAGCTGGTGTGCTAGATGGTGGTGCACCATTAGAATTCTTAGATGAACTGGACCCTATTCTTTCATTTAGTTCTGATGGTGAGCAATCCTAGAGCCTGAGCCTGAGAGGAACTGTTTGGGTTTTGGACAAGAGGATGTTTTACAATGTGCCTTTCATGGGATACTTGTTTACCTGGCAGACAGCCTGTGCTCTAGCTATCTGACCCATGACCAGGGGTCCCTAGTTGCATGGAAATTGTCTTGAGTGTGGCAGGCGACCTTGTGTCAATCTAGCCTATCCGTGACCACCTTATCCTTTCACAGGAGTCTTGATCTTCAGACGCCAAGGATTCTCATCAAAAGATGGCAGTTCCTCTAATAGCATTTAAGTGCCCATCTTGTGCCCACCAGAATAATTGATTGCTCACAGTCAGAACAGAGGTCACATTGATTGTAGGGACACATCCCTCCACTGAAAAGAGCTCAGTACCAAAGTGAGAGTTTGAAAAGTCACATTTAAGTACTCACCACACAAACCAAAAAGGCAAACACAAAAGGGGGGCTGCCACCAGCCCAAATCAAAAGAACCAAAGTTCAAATGCTCATTACCAGAAGACACTCAAAGAAAGGCCAGAACCTCAACTGAAAAGAAGGAGGTTCAGAGCTGAGGAGATGCACCAGCAGGAACCTGGGGGGATGACAGAGCTCAAGGGGTTCCTGATGGTACTGTGTTCAAATCCACTGGCAGCTCTGGAGTCAGGTCCATGGTCACTTTGGGTTCTGTTTCCGACACTGTCAAGTCAACCGAGAAAAAAAAAACTAAGCTGAAAGGGAACAAAGGCATTTATCTGGGGTCTTAGAATTGCAATTTGGGGAGCACAGATTCAGGTACCAATCCAAATCTTGTTCCCATCTTGGCATTTCCAGGTAAGGGTTTTTAAAGAGAAAGATGAGGTAAGTTGTTTGGTTGGTGAGTATTTGGGGTGCTCCAATTGTCCTTCAGGCTAGATGGTTTACTGAGTTCTTTATCATGTGGTTTATGGTGTCTGAAAGTCCTTAGGGTTTTGACGAACATCATCTCTTGAGGCTTTGCATGCTTTGGCAGCTTGTAATATCTGGCTGACTTTGCCTAAGAGTAACCTCCAGAATGACCTCCTGACTCCATTTTAAAGCTCTTAGCCATAGTAACTCTATTTAGTTTTATTTCTTTTTACACAAATAAAGCTTAGCATCTGCTCTAAGGACAGGGTGCCGTGGGTGCAGAGGGGTAGGTCAGATCTAACTGAGATGATGGAGCCGGAAAAGGCTTCACATAGAGGTAAACCTTGGGCTAGGGCTTGAAAGGTGAGCACACATCAAGCCTCTTGAAATATGCTGTTGATTTGCCCTTCTGACCTTGGGCAAGTCAATTCATCTATCTGAGCCTCAATTTCTCCATTTCTGATAAGATGAGCTGGGTTAGGCAGCAGAATGAGAAAGAAGTGGCATTGTGTGAACAGCTGGACCAGTTTATTTCCCTCTCTTTGCCTGAGCGTACTCTGACTTCCGGGTAAGGGTGGGTGTTGTTTCTGAATTAAATCCCTCCGAACTGGTCCTTCCAACTCTCAGGCATGGAGGCTTTTTCATTGCTGACCTGAAACTAGCCAGCTCCCGACTCTGCCCAACATGTGCACTCACCAGCTCCTTGGCCCTGCTCCCAGCAGCTGCCACCTGTGTGCAGTAGCTGGTGGCTCACATTACATCTCCTGCAGCCAGCAGCTGGGGGAAGCTTTGAGGTCCTGGCTCTCTGGGGGTGGGAGGCTGCCAACTAGGGGCAGGGGACCTGCATTATGCATGACAGAAGGTGGCATCTGTGGCTGGAAAGATAAGACCAGGTTTCTGTCTGAGTCACAGAGAGCAGGACTGCTTGATGGTACCAGGAAAAAGGAAAACCTCAGACTGAGGAAGGAATCCTTGGGTTGCAGCAAAGTGCTGCGGGTGGGCTGTGCTTCTAAACCTGCTCAGGAACACCCGTGGGCTCCCTGAATACTGATGGGGCCCTGCCTTTGTGCAGGGGGCTAGCTACCCAGGGTGAGGGGACTGGAATGTTTGTGTCAGGGACCCAGAGGTCCTTGCAGGGGGAGGCAGCACCCCCTCCTGGTGATAAAGGGAATGCAACAGAGACGCAGGCTCTGGAGCCTGGAAATCCTCCTTAGGCCCAGCCTCTACCCCCATTCCCCATGGCCAAGAGAAATTTCCATGTGTCTAGATCCCAAGGTGCACATTTTGGTCCATCTGCTGAACTTGGGTTGTATCCTATAATGTGTATAAGTAGTATGGTAGTGTGCCCCTACCATTCCCCTACCTGAAGAGCCATTTGTAAGTTGATGGTACCCCTTACTCTTCTACTTGATCTCGCTGAGCTCACGGCAGCCCTGCGAGGTAGATATTAACGGACCTAGATGAAGACTTTGTATTTAATCAGCAGTGGAGCTGGGATTTGAACCCAGACTGACTAACCCAAAGCCCCCATCCCTCTTTTCCATTAAATCCCATTGCCTGGTCCTGGTTTCCAAAACCACAATAGCTGAGATTTAGGGAGTGTCTGGCAATTTTGTCCTGCAAGCTCTGTTCTCAGTCTGTCCACATCTGTCTCTGTACCCTGGAGGGGTTGCCACTCGGGACATTTCTGCCCCATGGCCCAATATGCAGGACAGTTACAGAGAAAAAGCAATCTGAGCCAGAGGCCAAGTTGGTGTTTATTTATATCAGGGTTATGGTTATAAAAGCAAGTGAGCAAAATATCCAGGTCAGAAAGCACCAGCCACCAGGACGATTTGTTACATTCCTTAATGAAGATGGATATTCTAGCAATGATCCTGAAGGAAAGGAAACTAACTCTGTTTTCTACATGAAGAAACCGAGGCCAGAGAGGTAAAGCAGCTTACTCAATGTCACTTACAGAATGGAGATAACAAGGATCCATCTAGCTTTGATGCCCATGGTTTTTCCATCTTCTCATTTGAGTCACATAAGACTGCCATTTGACTAAGTCAAAGACAGCTGACTATAAGGAATTTCATGTGATTCAACTTGGTACTCTGCCGCTTCCCCCAAGAAATGGCCTAATGCTGAAAGCCTTGACACTAATCATAGCAGCTGACTTTTATGGACCATTACTATGTCCAGGGCCCTGTGGTAGGCCCCAACCAGGCATTATTTCACTATGAGGAGGATGAGGTAGATACTGTCATCATCCCCATTTTACAGAGGAGGAAACTTGAATTTAAGATGAAGTGAAAACATTCAGCTAATCAGAATATCCAAATAATCAGGACTCCTCCACACCCCCAGTCATCCTCAACCAGAGTTCCATGCAAGTCCTAATGATCAAAAACATCCATTGCATGAAATGCACTTTCTCTCCTATGCATCAAGAATTGTGCCAGTTATGTACCACCTCTGAGAGAAAAGAGCCTCACAATTCATTTTCTGTGCCCTGAGGTTCAGATGAGGAGCACTGGGCAAGAAGGGCTGCTAGATACTGCAAGCACCTACAATTCCCTCTTCACTGCTATGATTCGGTTTAGTCATCTAGAGACCTGTTTTCCTCTGCATTCTGGGACAAAGATTATATCCCCGTGTGCTAGGAATAGCTGTCCCTTCCCATTCCTCCAGTCAGATTGTCTGGTTCCTGTGCACGGGGCCCAAAGTGTGTTCCTGGGAGTGTTGAGCTGGGGTCCCAATCTGGGGGACTGTCTCAGGAGAAAGGGGCTAGATTGGGGAGGATGTGCATTCTGGGTGGGATTGAGGAGGAAAATCTTATCAAATGCTGGGCTAAGGTATAAACAGGCAATGCAATGATGAACCAGAGATCCAGGAGCTCAGGAAGATGGCAGGGAGCAAAATGCACATGGATGGATCGAGGCAAACGGTATAGAAAATATACTGTGACTGACTACAGCACAGGCTCACAATCCATTGTTCACAGTTCCAAAATCCAGACAGCTCTGAAGACTGAAAGTTTTCTATGTTTGGCACAAACTCTTTGGTTACAGAAACTGACATGAGACTGCTCAATGTTTCTTGTTCCCATTAATGTGAATCTTCACATTTGGCTGTAGAAATATTACTACATTTGACTGTGGAGTACTGTTCCAGACCCTAATGGGGGATTATTTAATACTGTCTCCTTTACTAAAATCAGAAAAATTCCATAACACATTGAGGTAAAAAAATTTTGGATAAGAGATGTGGGTCAATAATATATAACTTTTATTGAACATTTATTATGGGCCAGGCACTACTATAAGCACTTAACTTGTATTAATTTAATACTCATGATCTCCTATAAGATAGGTACCAATATTGACCCCATTTTTCTGGTAAGAAAACTGGAGCCCAGGGAAGTTATGTAATTTGCCTAGGGACATAGATGGGTGGCAAATAGCAGACAGTGAAGAAGGTAAGAGTCTTAAGAGTCTAGTTTTATGACATGAAAGTGAGCCAGGCAGCTTAAAAAGCATCAAAAATCCATCTCATTTTGAGGCAAGAAATTCATTCAAACTGATGGTTTGGCTGAAATGATGGGGCAAGTCATTGTCATAATGAATCCCGTGGTTGGGTGAGATAAGAGGCTTAATGTCAAAAAAAAATTCTTTCTGTTACCCAGGTTTCTAACGAAACCATTCAGCAACAGCAGAACCTGTGTGAACCCTTTGGAAAACCATATGAACTTTGAGTGGCAATGACTCATTGCTAGGGGTCATGCTTCTTTATTAAAAAATTTAAGGGGCAGCACAATTTCCATTTATCAAATAGGATTTTTTGTTTATCGCACATTGATTATAAGGCATATACTAAATTTTGAAGATCTTCGCTTTGGCTTTTGTGGATGCAACTATTTGTCTTAGAAGATATCTTACTTTAATGCTTTTCACAAAAGCTGTACTTTCGGTTAATAGCTGGATAGGCTGGCTGATGTTATCATATTTGACACCTGCATTACTCACTGCAAAATCCAAAGCCCTGCCAAAATAAAAATAGCTTGCATTTATTACTTCTTTTCCATGTTCTACACTTGTCTTGCTTAGAGAGCTGAATTAGATTAGTTTGATGGGATTGTTCTTTAGGAAGCTCTGCTGACTGCTTTCCTATACCTCTATCTATCACGGTGTTTCTAAAGTTATTGTCTGATGATTTCTTTTTAATAATGTTTTTATCTGGAAATGGAAACAATGTGCGTGTCATGAATAATGGCTGGCTTTACTTATATAATTATTCTAAGGGCTATATAGGAATATTAATTTCTCTATCAAAGGATCTCACTGCTTTGTAAATTATAATGAAATTTGAAAATAAGTTTTCATATTATCACTGCAAAATTTTAATAAATATTTACATTTGCATACATAAGTAACAGATAATATTTCAATATGTTCACTTTTTCTTGGAGCAAAAATGATACTTAGATTAACTAATACCACATGGTGGCAGTTTATTGATGTTGGATACTGGTGGTAGAATTTCTTTTTGGTTATTCTGCGCCTTTGCATACCCTTTCCAATTTGTATATTCTTCCTAAGTAAAAGCCAGAAACATGCTTTTCCAGATTCCCTTGCAGCTAGGATGTAGGCACATGACCCAGGCTTCACCATTCAGGTGAAAGCTAGTAACACAAATAAGCAGGTACAAAATAGAACCGTCCTGATGTGTGTGGGGAGGGGGTGCAAATAACCTGTTTTCTTAGAGGGCAGAGCAGAGGTTCTATGTCTGGGTCCAGAGACAGAATCTACCCAGGGGCCATCAGTGATATGAGTTGTGGATTGCTCCTGGCTCTGCAGTCTTCAAGTCTGGTTCTTCTCACATCCTTTAATGCATTCATTTTCTACTTAATCTAGCCAGAAGGGGTTTCTGTTGTTTGCAATGAAGAAACCTAACTGATATAACTGGGATATAAGGATAATGACAAGGAAATGGGATTATTTAATATGTACCTCCTTTCAGTTGTTGAAAGATATTGGTAGAACAACACTCTTTGCCAGGTCATTCTTCCAGGAGCCATCATTTATTTAAACTGGTTAGTTGGTGAGAACAGCAATCTAGACAGAGTGGTGCACACTGAGACAGAGGGTTTCTCAAGGAAATGGAGGGTGACTTAATGCTGGTGCAATGAATGGCTGTGAAATTGGAACTCACCAATGGCCTTGGGAAAGGCATCTCCTGGGGATTAAAAGATGAGCGATGAAGAAGACTGGGGGGTCAGGAGAAGTCACTTAGCTGGAGGGTGGGCATGACTGACCCCCAGCCCCAGCCCCCACGGCAGTTCTGTTGTTCTTGTTCTCATGGTCACTCCCATTGAGGCTCCAGGGGCACTGCCTGCATGTCTCTTATATTTTATTACATGGTATGGGAAGAATGATGTGCTAATAAGCAGCTGTAAGTCTGGAGGTTCGTGATTGTCCTAGGAAGCTCCCCTCTGATGACGAGAGTCTACCATATCAAAAGCCCCACTAAAACTCTACGTGGTCGGGCGGTGAGTTTCACCGCTGCCTGAGCTCCTTCCTAAGGAGTTTGTAGGAGGCCATCAGGAGTTTCAGCTCTCTTTCTCCTCCCCCTTCATGGGATCGAGGAGGGATGTTTACCGCAAGTCTGCTCTGAGATTAGTGTGTCTGGACCTCTCTTGATTCCACTGAGATTCTGTTACTGTGTACACACCTGTTGTGAGAAAATAAATGCCCTGGGTTGCAAAGGAAAAAGACGGTTATAGTAGAGCAGGAACTGGGTTAAGAAACCTCAATATTCCCTCTGTCAACTGTCAACCTGCTACAGGCCACCCAGAAAAGACCCTGTCTAGTAAGTGAGATATGGAGACATTTTTTTTTTTCAGGGTGAGATTGAGCAGAACCTGGGAAGACTCTTTCCATCTCAAGATTTCTCTGTCAGTGGCGTCATCAACAACTCATTGTGTGCTATTAAATATTCCGTTATCTCTCCCTTTGGAGCATCTTTAAAACAGACCATTATGTATGGGCAGTGAGGAGAATGAACTGTTTCCTAACTGCAGTGCACCTACTGTTGATGGCACAAGCAACGGTTTTAGAGGGCACAGGGACATGACATCAAATGATATTGAATTGCAAAGAAAGCTATTCCTTTTGAAGTTATCTTTCAATTCTTCTGCTCATGTCAAAGAAAACTTCTTGTCTTTAACAGCTGTCTAATATTTGCCAATTCTTTTTTGAATAAGAAAAGAGTAGACATTACATTCAGAACCATCTCAGGCAACAGCTTTAAGCCACAGTTTAGTAACTGTTATTTTATCTACTCTATTTTTAAAGTTACCTTTTTTAGGCATGTGTTGCAAGTTTACCATTTAAAATAGAATATGAAGTTTTATTTTAATATGAATTTATTTTAATAGTAAATGGTGAGCTAATTTCAAAAACATGTTAAGTTAACAATGGTAAGAGATACTTGAGTTTGGCAATTTCCTGAAGATGGTAGAGGTAGATTGAATTATGTTCCAAGTTTAGACATTAATATTAATCCTCAATCTTGTGGGTGTGAACCCATTGTAAATAGGATCTATTGAAGATATTATTTTTACTTAAGTTGTGGCCCAATTGAATGACATTGGGTCTTAATCTACATTACTGGAGGTCTTAAAAAGATAAAGCCAGAAGCCGGAGTTGAGAGAAAGCTCCGGTAAGAGCCAGAAGTCAACAGAACTGGAAATCCATGGAAACAGAAAAGAAAGGAGCAGGCATCACCAAGTTTAACTGAGGCAGTGATTCAAGCCGAGGAGCCCCAAGGATCCCTCACGGCCAGCACCAGAATGTCACAGGTTTTGGGGAGAAAGCTTCACCTTGCTGAAGACTCACTTTTGGACTTCTCCTAGCCTCATAACCGTGAGATGATAGATTCCCATAGTTTAAACCAATCCATGTGTGTTAATTGTCATAGCAGCCTGACAAACTGGGGCTGGGGTATTCAAATAACAGAAGTGGGAAAGCACTGGTGTAATGAAAAGAAGCTTGGACTGGGAGAAAGGAGAACTGGTTTCTAGTATTAGATCCTTCAGCAAGTTTAACAAGACCCTGGGCAGCTTACAGCTTCATTGGACTTCCAATTCTTTATCTGTAAAATCAATGGGTTGGGGTCCATTTAACACATTCACAGTGTTAATACGTTAACACAGTGTTCCAAACCAGAGAAGAGAGTCCCTTCCTCTCTTGCCAAAATTCTTTTCATCCTTCAATGCCAAGTTGAATTGCCACTTCCTTGGAGAAGCCAGCTCTCTCCCCTGTATTCTGATGGCTCTATTATATCAAATAATATCTGCCTGTGCATGTGCACCTGTGTGTGTATGTGTGTGTCTGTGTTGGTGGTGAAAAGGGAGGTGTGTGTCAAAATTTGGAAGATAATTGAATAAGAGAATACTGAAAAATTGAGTTTTATTGAACAACTTAAGGAATAGTACACAAACCAAAAATGAACAGCTCAATAAATTATCACAAAATGAAGTCATGTAAATACCACTCAGACCCTCAAGCAAGACATTGCTGGCACTTCGACCCCTTCTCTCCCATTCCTGTCCAAACATAACCACTTTTCTCACTTCTTGTTTTCAGTTTTTTCCCATAATTTTTTATTTTTAAAAATTTCAAATCTACCAAAAAGCTTCAAGGACACTATAATAAACATTCATAGACACTTTACTCTGATATGGTAGTTGGTAACATTTTGCTTTGTTCTTCTCTGTTTATCTACACACTTTCCCCCCCTGAATCATTTGAGAGTTAGCCATAGGCATCATGACAGCCACCAAATAATTCATTTGTCACCAATCCCTAACAACAAGGGCATTCTCATACTTGACCCCAATACAATCACTGTGCTCAGGAAATTGATATGATACTATAGATACTATTGGTGCAATTCTATTATCTAATATATGATGCATGTTCAAATTTCTCTAGTTGTTCCAACAGTATCCTCTATGGCTATTTAAAAAAAAAATATTGGTCCAGGAGCCAAACGAGGATCATACATTGCATTTAGTTAGGCTGTTTCTCTTGTCCTTTAATAAAGTACAGTTCCTTGGATATTTTTGTTTTTATTTTTGTCTTCAATGAAATTGACATTTTAAAAAATCAGGGCCACTTATTTTGCAGAGTTTTTCTCAATGTATATTTGTTTTATTATTTCTTCATAATTAGATTTAGTTTTTTTGTGCGTTTCTTTCCTGCTTTTGCTTGGTTTGTTTTTCCCCAGAGAACCACATAGGTGATGCATGCTCAGTGCATCACTTGAGGAGACGGTTGGCTATTATTGTTGATGAGTTGATCATTTGATTAAGGTGATGTGCGTCAATCACTCCCTAATAGTCTTTCATCCAATGGTTTTTGCTTCCAGTGATGATTCTTAGCTGATACTATTGAGTTTTTAAACTAATAATTTTACAAAAAATATTCTACCATTATGTCTATGTAAATGAAAGCAACTTCCCTTCTCCAATTCCACCTTTTTAAGAATCAATATGGGCTTAAGAATTATTAACTTAATGTGCTGTAATGCTTTACTGTTGTTGCTTATTTTGATACTCAAATTGTCTCATATTTTGCCAGAGGGAGCCCCTTTTGGCATATCCTCACCGGGTTTTGAGAGCTTCCTTACTTTCTGGCATAATAAGATATTCTAGGTTTGTTATAAGAGGAGTAGAACTCAATATATGACCTCATGATTACAATGTGAGAAAAAACAGGAAGATGGGAATCAATGCTCAAGTTAGATAACTTCTCTGAACTTTGGCAGAAACAGCAGGTTCTGGACTGGCCTCATTGATCACTGAAGCTCCCAGAACTAGCGGTGATGGGAAGATGTGATGGGCATTCTCCTGTGCAGGCTCAACTTCTGTTATCTTGAACACCTTTTCAGTACACCCTCTGGTATGTATCCATGGTAACAGGAGATAGACAGCACATGGTAATTAACACCACCGGTAAAACAGTGTTATCTAGTTATTTTAATTCTTACTTCATGAAAAATATAAGGAGAGCAGCAAACCAACTATGCAGTTATCTGTTTGATTTATACTGATTTTAATTTCTTCTGCCCACATGTGTGTAGACATGAGAATGCACAGTAAAGTGAGGCAACAAAAGGAAAATGGAGAAGAGAGGATGGGATTAAAAACTCCCTATTCTGTGCCAATAAAAACTAGAAAATTTTCCTTCAAAGCAGAGATCCCTAAGGTCAAGGATTTCTGGATGGCTTTGTTTTCACTTGGCAAGTATCCCTCAATGACTGTGCAATGCCAGCTGAGTGTGTGGAAAACAGGTCAATATGCCTGTGTATTAGGATGGGAAGCAAAGCAGCCTCTCGTTAGAGGTGGCCAATAATCTCAGGGACCTAAGCTTACACTAGGTTGGACGCCAACAGGGAGAAGACAGGTCACCTTTCTCAGGAGGCGAATTTGATGAGAAGGCTGGCTGCTGGGGAGGAAGTGAAGAGCAGTGGCTCCCTTTTCCCACAGGGATTCACACCTGTTCAGGGGCTCTGATTATCCCAGGATCCCCTGTAGCACCAGGCTCCCCTAGATTCCTCATTGTTTGCTCATTCTGGAGACTCAGCTACTCCGTCTCTGCCACTGCCACCAATAAACGTCCTCGTACTCCTTCTCTACCTCGTGACTTCTGTTGACTTGTAGCTTTTACTGAAGCCTTGTTACTGTTTCCTTCTTGCGGCCTCAGGAGGCCACCTTTCTCTGTGTGAGTTTTGGGCTTCTGCCCTTGCCACCAGGTTCTCACTTCTCTCTGCCTTGAATCTGAATTCTGTCATTCATGTGGCTAGACGTTGTCATCACTGAGCACTGTTTTCATGCCAGGCCACCTCCCTGCTGCTGCTCGGCCAAGAGGGTGAGGCCATGTGGTACTGAACACGTGAGAGGGGCCTGTGAGGGTCCTAGGCTCCTGAGCCTGGTCTCTCCCATCCCATGGGCAGGTGCAGGCAGGAACAGAGGATGCCAAACACTCACGGAGCCCTTGGCACCCAGGTTGGGAAGAAGACAGGAGACCGTTCAAATATTCTATAATAATTATTACTGTCTTTTTACCTAGTGTGTAACTTTATTAACTGCTTTTCTTTTTCTCTTCTAGAATATTAGCAACTTTAGGAAAGGAATTTAATCCTTTCAGGATCTTTTGTATCTACTTGTGGCCTAATATAGACAATTGGTTGGTAATACAAGATTGATATATCTGCTTTTCAACAAATATTTACTGGCAATCAACAGATATTTAATGATGATAAACTTGCTCTACTTCTTTTTATATTTTAGGAAAAAAAATTTTTTAGATGTTAAAAAAATTTTAGTTGTCCTTACTGAAACAATGCAATATTCAGAGAAATCTAGGAGAGAGAGAAAAAAGGATAATTCTACTACCAAGAGATTACAGCTGACAGAATCACACATAGTACTCCCCTAACTACGTTTGCACAAAGAATACCTCTTTGGTACATGGAAACTTTTTTTTTCCCCATTACCCCGCAAGCAGGCTGAGCTTTTGAATCTCCAGAATGTTATCAGAAAAGTTGTGGACAACCTGCATCACTGGATTTATTCCCTTTTCATTCAGGTGTTGAATCATGAACATAGTTGAACTCTAGACACTGACTTGACATTCATTGGGATCATTTTCATGTTAATTCACTCTGTACTGCAGGCCCAGCATTAAAACAGGTAGACATGTTAGAATCTATTTCTTGGGTTTAAATGTCTTATTTAGTTTACCATTTCTTAAAGATGACACCTATTTTTAAATATTCAAAAAAAATCCCATTTACTAAACAAAGCTTTCATGTAAAAGATAATTTATTTCCTGTCCTTCAAAGAAAGATTATACTATTTGAGAGTTGCCTGGTTTACTTGCTTTCTCTGCCTGCTTTTTTGGGGCAATTTCGTTGCTCCACAGCACACATCCATTTGAGCATGGCGAGAGAAGAGGATATCAGTTTCAGGACTCTAGCAATGCCAAGAAAGGATAAATGTGTACTAAAAGAAAGGAGGGTGGGGCTTAGCAGGGTTTCTCAAATTGTGTTCTGTTTTAAAAACAATGCTCTGAGAGATTAATAGAACTGAATAAACAATTCTGTCATCACATCAGTTTGGTGACCATTGAATTCCGTGTTTCTTGTAGTTTTTTGAAGAGTCTTATTACACATTAGCATAATGGAGAATCTCTGTCTGGTTAACTGGGCTTACTCCAGCATTTTCCAAACGTATTTCAAAATGGAACCTCTTTCCTGGTGGCATATCTATGTGAATGAATCATGAGACCTGGATTTGAGTTCCATGTTAGGTTGGGTTCTCCAAAAAGCAGATGCAGGAGATTTATTGGGAGACATGCCTGGGAAGGATAAAGAAAGAGGAAAAGGGGAAGGTGGGGGTGGGGTGACTTCAGACCACAGTGCTGGTCTGACACTTGTGAAGGAGAGGGGGAAAGAAGGTAAATTGAATAGGAAGAGAGAGACACTTAGAAAGAAAACACCCAGAGACATTTTGGAGACAGCTGTTGAAACCAGAACCAGGAGAGAAGCTAAGAGATGAAATACAGAGTTTCCCCTGGAGAAGCTAAGAGAGGACACCAGATGCTTAGAGAGAAATGCCCTGGAAGAAACAAGCAAGGATGCATAGGAGTTGAGAGAGAGAAGCTGAGACAGAAACCCAGAGTTATTTTGGAGAAAGCAACGGAAACCAGAAGCTGACCACGGGAGAGGCCCAGCAGACTCTGGCCATGTGCCTTTTCCATGTGACAGAGGAACCCCAAATGCAATCGGCTTTCTTCAGAGAAGGTATCATCCTGCTGATGACTTAATTGGGACATTTTCATGGCCTTGGAGCTGCAAATTTGTGAACTAATAGACCCCCATTGTAAAAGCCAATCCATTTCTGGTATTTTGCATTTCGGCAGCTTTAGCAAGCCTGAACACTGTTGCCCCCGCTCTTCGCTGAATGCTAACTTCCATCTTTCCCGGCCAGCTGCCACCGTGGAACCATCTTTCCTGTCCAGAAGCCATTAAACTCATGTCTAACTCCAAAAAAAAAAAAAAAAAAGGAAGAAAGAAAGAAAGAAATTGAATAGGAAGAATCTTCTAAGAAAGTTTTGTCCAGGTCGATGGGGAGACTTAGAGCCTAAACCACCCGTTAGAGGAGTCCTGTGTCTCTCAGGAAGGGGGACAAACTAGTTTGCTTGCCATGTTTGTCATTGGCTGGGAGCAGCCCACGGAAAGCGTGGCCTCAGTGTGATGCAGTGGTGGATCTAGAGGAAGCACAGCAGTTGGGAATGTCAGTCAGCTCTGCTCCCCACAGCCGGAGATCCGAGTGGCACATTTTCATGGCTGCCAGAATTTCCAGTTCCGCGCCTTGTGAGCCATGCAACATTAAGTCAGTCAAGCCTTCTGGAACCCAAACAGTTAATCCATCACATGGAGGAGGGGCGTCTGTCTTTTCTACATCACACTGCTGTTGTGGTGTGTAGGTGCAAGAGAACATTCTCTGTAATCTATAAATCATTCTAGAAATATAAAGGATTGTTATTATAGGGTGGCTGAAGCCTTTTCAAGCCTATCAACTGTTAGCATGATGCTGTGCTCTTTGACCACAAACACAATGTCTTATTCATCATTGTCCTGCATTTCCCACAGCCCTAGTATAGTGCTAGGCATCTAATAGACACTCAGTCAATGTTGAATTATGATAACAACTGTTACGAGTTCTCCAAGGCAACCCCATGACTAATGCTGTACGTGGGCTAATGATTGCAGACACTGAAATGCCTTCCCACTGGCTGGAGGCCACCTGGCAGGGACAAGCATGGGGGCAGGTGGATGGCTCTGTTGATATGATCCATATTTATATCTGGATCCAGATCGTATCTACAGCCTCATAGTTAAGGTGTTATTGTGCCTGGAGTGAAGGTTTGGGAAAGGTTTCACAACCTTCTTACTTTGTAATAAGCACTCTCCTTTTGAATTCCTAAAACGATTAAGGCAATTCTCAAACCTCGCTTTAGACACTTGTTCAGTACAGCCCCCCGAATTTCATTTTCCAGAGCCGTTTACGAGTTACATAACTGCCACTTTGAATTTTGTCTACTCATCCTTTCCCCCTTTGTGGGTAGTACTAGTCAGGGCCAATGGTTAAGGGGCAAGCACAGTAAGAGACAGAGGGAAAGTAAAGAAGCAAAGGTAATTAGTAACTGGATAATTTCCTAAAGAGTTGACCGTAGCTCTTCTATTTGGCTCTAATCTCCTGACGGATGGTGTTTTTGTCTCTTCTATCTTTGTGCTTTCCTTTGCATCTACTTCAACATTTTGTTCAGGGTTAAATGCTCAGTAAACATTTGTTGAATAAATTAATGAAGTAAAAGTGCCTGGTTTGTGCTACTATGTGCTGGGGAGACAATGGTGTGTCAACTAGACCAAGTGCCTACACAATGGAGCTTTCTGTCTAATGATGGAGGTGATGAGAAAAATCACATAGCTATAAAATGATGAATGTGGAGGAATGTTGAAAAGAGAGAGCACTGGGGACCAGGAGAGCCCAGAGCCTGGAGGCCTGAGGACCCTTGGGGGTCAGGGAAGGCCTTTCTGGGAATATGATGCTAACTGACTCCTGGAGGATGGGATGGGGTTAGCAGGCAAGAAGTGTGTGATGGAAGATGGATTCCAGGTGCAGAGAAGAGTATGTGCAAGGACCCAGAGGGAGGGGTCATGTCCCTGGCAAATCGCTGAAGGCAGGACATGTGGCTGGTGCAGAGAAAGCCACGGAGGAAGCAGCACGAGACGAAGCAGAGAAGTAAGTCCACGGGGTTGTCCATTCAGTGTTTATGACACAGCTGTGTAATCAACAAATAGGTCATTATTATTATTATTAAGTGAACAATAAAATGTATTACAAATGAGCAGGGGATGTGAAAGGGATTAAAATTCCGGGTTTGATGGCTGGAAAGTGCTCAGGGCTGTGGCACTGTTTGGAGCTAGGGCTATTGAATCTTGATCTACCTGTGGCCTCCTGAGGTGGAACAAAAGCCTGTTGGTGGCCCCTCCTCTGGGATCCTGCTCTGAGCTGCTGTGTTTGCTGATCAGAGTCTTGCTTCTGGAGGCCAAGCTGAGCAGAGAGCACTCAGTTTCAAACAGAGATAGGCAGCAGCCAGGCAGATACACGCAGAAAGGGCCTTTCCTGGGAGGTAGCCTGGGCTGTTGGATTCCTGAGCAGAGCTTTCCTCCACCCCAAACAAATGCTGGATGCTGCACCTGCTGCCGGCTGACCTCCCTCTGGTCCAAAAAGTTGGTGAGTCTGAGGGCTTCTGAGGCCAGGGGCTCTTGCTGGCCAAGGGGAGGCCCACTGCTGCATTTCTCATTACTGAGCTCTGGCCTCGCTTTCAGCTGCAGTCTGGACGCCTGGAAAGCCCTTGGGGACGCCGCTTCCCCGCTTGTCTGTGGAGACCTGGGCCATCCTGGGTGAGGCCCGAGCAGAATGCAAAGAGGATGGGCTTCGGTCTCAGACTGCTGTGTGGCCATGGGCAGGTTTCCTAACCTCTCTGACCCAGAGTGCTACTCATCTGGGAAGTGAAGATTGTACGGTACCTCTTTTAAGTGCTTGTAAAATGGCTCTGACTGGTAATAGGGAGGCAGCATAGAATGGAGATCTGTCAGGCTGGGGTTTGACTCCAGCTTGGCTGCTTGTGATTGTGGGACTTCAGGCAGATTGCTTAACATTTCAGGCCTCAGTTTCCTCAGATGGTTGTTGGGAAGACTAAATGAAAAAGTAAGTCTCCACAACGCCTGGCTCATCCTACATGCTCAGTGAAGGGTAGCTATTATGACTGCCCCAGAGCACTTTGAATAAATAATGATAATAAAAGAGATGAATATATTGAATAAATTATACACTGCTGAATGGATTACTGTATATTGACTCAATTGTAGCATATCTAGAAGGAAATGCATCCAGCTATCCGGAGACCCTGCTCTGCTCCTAGCTTGGCAGATTTGTACTCGGATGACTTTGAGCCAGTAGTCTAACCTCTCTGACCTTCAATTTTCCATCTTGAAGTAAGAATAACAGTAGCTATTTTCTTTCACGTGCCAGGAGCTGTTCTAAGTGCTTTTCACGCATAAACTCACTTAATCCTCACCCCTCTAGGAGGTAGGTACTATTTGGTACCATTTTACAGAGGGGAAACTGAGGCATGGAGAGGTTATGAGGCTTCTCCCGGTCACACAGATTGTAGGTAGATGTCAAAGTCAGACTTGAGCCTGGGTCAGGGAGAGAAGGTTTGATGGGATCCTGTTGTTTCTGAAACCCTGTAAATCTCACATAAAGGTTCACTTGAGACAAGTTGTTCTATAAAGTCACTCCAAAATGCATTAAGATTCTGTTTGACTGTATAGGCTTGACGGATGAGCCTTCACGTTTATTTCCTTCTATGCAGGACATCAATGAAAACTGAGACAATGAGTTTCTGAGGGGATTTTTTTTCCCTCTGAGATCTTGTCTGGATTATAGATGACTGGAAGCTGTTTGTGAATAATTGCAATGAGTTGCCTCAATACATTCCAAGTTTTAACTGATTAGAGAGCTTCATTTGACTGCACTAATTAAAGTACCCTTGGAACAAATCAGCTTGAGTGAAGTAGATTTTCCCTCCTCATGGCTGCAAGAAGCCATTAGGAATTCAAACATGTAACAGAGGTAAGATCCTTTGCAGTTCATATTTGAAATACTGGAGTCTTTCATTTAACATTGAACTACTTGTGCTTTTAACAAAGTTGGATTTCCTTTTGCTTTCTTTCTTAAGTATATAGAGAAAAGTCATTAAGTGATCATTTTTAACCCCTTAGAACATTTTATGTAATGCACAGGAATCCTGAAGTGAAGCTCCATTGAAGGAAGTCAGTTTTTGAATGAATGGGATTCCAGGTGCATCTGTTACCAGCGTTTGCCTGGCTTAGGTCTGGAGCAGAAGTGTTGTGGGCCCATGCTGCTGAGCTCTTAGCTTTCCTGTAGGGGAAGTATTGGATACGTGGCATGCAGAAGTCCTCTCTCGTTCAATACACAGATCTATGAGCTGGTTCTTTCTTTTTTTCTGGGCTTCCATTTTCCTGTCTGTTGAATGCATCAACTGGTCTTGATTGGTTGGTCTTGAATGAACTTAAAAACTTAAGTTCACTCATACATACTCAAACTCACCAAAATGTAAAGCAGATAAAAACAGATCCTCTCATGTTGAGGCTGTGGGTGAGGGGTGGCGGACCCTGGGCCTGCCCTCACTGCCTCTCACCCCCCAACCCTCCGGCAGACTCCTGGACTTGGTTCCTCGGAGTTTGAGTATCTAGCAGTCTTTTTCCCAACCTCACCTTTACCTCAACCTCCTCAATCTAATCATTCTGCCCAAAGATGGATGTGGGGATGACCTTATCATCTCATCTCTTCTTGACTAAAATTGCATAGTCTTCTTACGATTCACTCTGAACTATTTTATTTTTGGTCTCTCAGAGAAACTCACATAAATTCTTATTTCCCTCTCTTTGCATGTTTTGGGAGTGTTTGTGGTCATCAACTCTTTGTGTTATGAGGTGGTGAGTTCTTCATCAGTGGATGCTACCAAGCATGGACTGGCTCATCAGTTGAAAGAGTTCTATTTATTTTATAAGACAAATACATCTAAATGCTATTATATGTGCAAAGCATCCCCCTGATTGAGACTTTAGATCTATTCTCTTGGTGGAGTATAGAGGTTACTCATGAACCTCTACATACTTTGAAAAAACTATGACCAAAATAGTTGGTTTTTAGGAAGGTAGTGAGTTCCTCATCTCTAGATATAGTCAAGGCATAGACTAGGCTGGAATTAATGGAGCTGGTGTAAAGGAATTTGAACAGCTGAATTGATGGAAGTCTTTAAATAACCCTCCCAGTTCTGAGATGTTTTGAATTTCCAGAAGATTAGAGGGCAAGAACTTTTACAATGTACTTGTTTATTTTGCTGTCTGGTTTAAGAGCCTCAGAAAGGTCAGACAGATGTGGGAGCAAACAAAAAACAAAAATAAAAACAAACATAAAAAAAAAGAACAACTTCACTAGAGTGGAGCTCAGGGCATCTATTGCAGCCAGGGAGGTTATTTTCTCAAATCTGACCTTGCACTTCTCAATAGGATGTTGGGATATTTTAATTCTGGGAAAGGCCATTAAGGAAGCTCTTACATTATGAATGTAGGGAGAAGGGCTTTGTTGGTAAATGGTTAATAAAACAGCGGGCTTTAGCTGGACGTCTGTTTATGGACTGGATATTATTGAAGACAGACACAAGATGCTCGTCTGAGGTATTCAGTGCTGAAGACCAGTCAAAGGAACTGAACTGTACTTTGCTAAGAGTCAGCTAAAGGGAAGGGCTCTCTCTGACCCCCTCCTCCTCCAACTGGTGTCCAGAGGGAGGCTCTCGAGGCATCTCTGCATATGCTCTCTCCTTTCTCAGGCTCACTTTGTAGCCTCAGAACTCTGCATACACTATTTATCATGAGCTTGGGCAAGTGGCCTAACCTCCCCAGGTCAGTTTCCCCTCTTTAAATAGAGCCTCTTCTCAAGGCTGTCATGTGATTAAATGAATTATCAAATGTAAAAGACACATAGTAGGTATTCAGTAAATGTCCGTCCATTCCCCCATCTCTTCTCTGCTTGCTGGAATCTTATTCCTCTTTTAAGACACAAATGTCACCTCCTCCGAGACACCTTCCTTGATTGCTCTATGCCCATGTCAGTTGCTCTTTCCTTGGTTGGCCCGAAACTCCAGGTACCTACCCACTACAGCACTTCTCGTATCATGCCCATAACTGTGTTGGCAGCTGCCTTCCCAGCACACTGGGAGCGTCTGCAGGTCAAGGCCCTGCTGTACTTATCTTTGTATTTCACAGCTGAGCACAGTGTCTACAACACACCAGAGGCTCCTTACACTTTTTTGAATGACCACCTGAGGGAATGTTGGTAGAGAAATCCTCAACTTGTAAAAGATACTTAGGCACAAGAAAGAGAAAGAAAAAGGAGAATGCGTTAGAGAAGGAAATGATTTTAAGGGTAGAAATGGATGGAGACCACGGCCGGGTGATGGCCAGAATTGATACCATTTAGCACGGTACAAACGGTTTACTAGGCCCCAGAGTGAACGATTTCCTCTTTCTCCCCAGCTCCAAGGTGAATATTAGGGCAAGGCTCAGCAGCTGACATTTTAGATTATTCTCTTTTGCCTGTGCTCTCCGTCTTGGAAAGGCCTTAACTCCTTTCTTTCTGATATGATATATTTTTAAATAGGATCAAAGAACCACCACTGAGTTCTTGTGGCACTTTCTATCCTTATGCTTCACCTGCCCGTCTGCCTGTCCATCCATACAATGTTCATTGAACCCGGAAGGCACTGTGCTAGATACTGAGGATACAGACATAAACTCAGCATGGTTTCTGCTTTCAAAAGCTCAGAATCTAATAGAGGGGGAGGAGGCTTTTTCAAGTAACTGTTATGATCCTGTGATAAATGCTATGATAGAGATGGAATGACATACAAGGGGAGTCGGGAGGAATGAGTGGCTTGTTCCTCCTTGCAAAACTGGAGAATGCTTATCACATAAAAGGAGGCAGTTGAGATGAGCCTGGAAGAGACATTTGGAGGTTGACAGGTAGAGATGGTGGAAGGTCCATCCCTTATAATGGAGGGCTAGAGTGAGAAAGGTTCAAGGACAAGAGTAGGATGAGTTCACGGAGGAGCCGTCCAATGCCTGGAAGGTGGGGTTTTGGGGGGCAAGTGCCAGTGCTAGACTGGGGGGCTGGAGCTATACTGTAGAGCGACTTAAGGGACATTCACAGAATGATGTTCTTTTTTTTTTTTAATTTAATTAACATGTGTAGGATATGGCTAGCACTTTAGTATTTACAAACAGAAGTTTGCATTTGTCTCATTTGAGCTTCACCACAGCTCCGTACAAGAGGCATAATGTATCTCCCATTTTACAGATTAAGAAACTGATTCACAGAAGGGGCAAGATTTGCCCAAGGTTGCTGATATGTGAAGCCAGGATTTTGATCCCTTAATCTATGCTTTGAAAAAATTAAGCTTTTTATTGAAGCATAGTACATACACAGGAAAAAACCGCACATTGTTAAGTGTATGACTTGAAAAATTTTCACAAGTGAACATATCCATGTCATAACCACCCAGATCAGAATATATAACATTACCAGAATTATAGAAGCCTCCTCTTGTCCTCTCCTAGCCATCACTCCCCTACTCCCACCGTCCTAACGTCCACCACCATCGACTTGATTTACCTGTTTCTGAGCTGCATGTCAGTGGAAACACACGCTATATACTCTTTTGTGACTGGCTTCTTTTGTTCAACATGATGTTGAGGTTTTTTTCCTTTAGTTATACGTAGCAACAGTTCATCCTTCCACATTTGTGTAAAGGATTCCATTATGTGTATATGCCATAATTTATCGATTCTGCTATAATAGATGGATATTTGGATGGTTTCCATTCTTTACCATTCTTAATATGCTGCAGTGAATGCTTTTACACATATCTGTGGATGCATGTGTGTATGAATTTCTGTTAGGCATGTTTATAGAAGTGGAATCATTGGGATACTGGGTATGCACATGTCCAGTATTAACAGCAACTGGCAGACAATTTTCCAAAGAGATTGTACCCATGTACATTCCTGCCATCAGTATGTGAGAATTCCTTGCTCTCACATCCTTGCCAACACTTAGAATTGTCAGTCTTATAAATTTTAGCCATTCTGTGGTGGTTGCAGCTTCTCATTATACCTTTCCTTGAAGACTAATAAGGCTGAATAGATTTTTATGCTTTTTGGCCATTTGGATATCTCTGTTGTGAAGTATTGGTTCAAGGTTCTTGCCTGTTTTTCTATTATTTTGCCTATGTGCAGGAGTTTTTTAATATATTCTGAATGTGAGTCCTTCATCAGATGTATGTATTTTAATTATTTTCTCCCACTCTGTAGCTAACATATTCATTTGTGTATGGTATCTTTTGATGAACAAGTTAATAAATCAAAAAAGATTTATCAATCTTTTCCATTATAGTTAATGCATTTTGTGTCTAAGAACATTTTCTCTATTCCAAGGACATGGAGATATCGCCTATGTTTTTTTACAATCCATCTGGGATTGATTTTTGCAAGTGGTGTGATGTAGGAGTAAAAATATAATTATTTTCTATATGGATAGCCAGCTTATCCAGCACCATTTATTGAAAGATTGAAAAGTGACATCTTTATCATAAACTAGATGAAAGCACATGTATGGGTCATTTCTGGTACTCTGTATTCTGTCCCATTGGTAAATTTGTCTGTCCTTTCACGATACCCCAAAGTCTTACTTACTATAGCTTTATAATAATTCTTGGTACCTGTTAGCAGAAGTCCAAAGCTTTTATATGTCTTCCTCAAAATTTCCATATAAATTTTAAAATCAGCTGGTCAATTTCTACCAAAAAAAACAAAAAACAAAAAACAAAAAACTGTTGAGATTTTATTAGGTTTGAATTGAATCCCCAAATCAACTTAAGGAAGTTTGACAGCTTTCCAATATTGCATTTTCCAATCCTTGCACATGGTGTAGTCCTCCTCCTATGTTTTTTGTATTTCCATTGCAGAGATCTTGCTCATATTTCTTAGATTTATTTCCTAAGTTTTTCATCTTTATGATGCTATTATAACATCATTTATTCATCATTATAATTTCTAATTCTTTGTTTTTGGTATAGAGAAGTACAATTGATTTTTGTATATAACTTTTTTTCCCTAGGTACCTTGTTAAATTCACTCATTAAATCAACTAGTCAAACTTTATTGCAGTGGTGAAGACGTCCAGCACAAGGCTGAATAGCAGGAGTGATGGCAAACATCTTTGTCTTCTCCCTTTTAAAAAAAATTCTGGGAAATCCTTTCAATATGTACTACTGAGTATGATATTTGCTCTAGATTTTTTGGTGATATTCTTCATCAGATTGAAGAAGTTCTCTGCTCCTCTTAGTTTGCAAAGATGGCTGCAGAACGGTGGAGGGTTTGGATCAGGGAGAGAGAATGGAAGCAGGGAGAACAGCCAGGTGTACTGATGGCCGATGGGAGCAGTGTGGCTATCGACGACCGAATGCACGTCCTGGGTTCTTTCTTTCATCTGTGGTTCTTATTAGATACTTCTCATCTCCTAAGACTTTCAAAAGAAAAAATAACACCTAAAGCTCCCAGGGTTCTCTTTCCAAGAGTTTTCCAGTGTTCTTTGTGAATTTCATAGATGTTTTGTGACAAAGACCTTGTGGTGAAATTCATTCAGGAAGTCTATTTTCAATGTCACCTCTTCCAGTCACAGTGCACATCAGCATATTAACGGCTCTGAGAATCCTACTGTGAAAGTAGCTGTTGAATTAAATTAATTAATTAACCCTCCTGTCTCCACATGCCCACAACACCAAAAATGAGGTTCAGAGGAATTTCATAGATCCTCTCTTTGGACATGAGGCCTGATGGCATTTTTAGAAAGCTCCCCATAGGATTCTGATGAGTAGCCAAGGTTGGGCACAAAACTTACAAGTTTTGATAGGAAGAACGTGGGGAGAAAGGATTATGGAATTTAATGATTCTCATATGCAACAAAATTTGTTGTATGTCAGTGTGTTGATGTCCCTGGGTTTATAACCGTAGATTCCTCCATAGATTCAAAATCTACTGAGAAATAGACCTAGGCATTAAATGAAGATGGAAATACCACCTTTATTGCTGGTAAAGCTAGACTGGAGGAAGCTCTCTGGATCGGTTTCCAGTCTGATTTTCGAACACTTCACTCTGAATCAGGTAGACTCACCCACCCAGCGGCAGGGAGAAGCAGCCCTGCCTCAGGGACTTATTTTGCTTGGCAGTAGGAGCAGAGAGTAGAGTACAAATGCTCTGTGGGCAGGTAGACCCAGAAGGTAAGGCCACAGGGGAATAGGAGGCTGGAACCTTAACTCCACCCAAGAGAAAAAATGTGAACCATCAGATGCCATAATCTTACCATCCCACCAAGAGAAAATCAAGAAAAATATGGGAGAAGGAGGGTTCAGGGAGTGAATAAAAGCAGGGAGCCTAATAAGGATGGGAGTTTGGAGACTTTGTCTGTGCTGGGATTGAGGAAAAGGGTGCTGGTTGTTCCAATTGTTGGGAAGATGCCTGTAGTCTGTTTTTGGCTTGGAGGCTGATTCAAAAGGACCTTGTTTCCTTGGTGTTTGGGAGATCAGAGCTCTGATTACCCTGGATATGAAGGGGATGGAATAGGAAAAAAATGAGCCATTTTTTTCAGGGGCCCAGGCAAGAGAAAGCTTTGGGCTGCAGACATCTGGCAGCCCTCCCTGTGCTGGGTCATTGACCTGACCAGTCACTCTTTGCTTCTCTATTTTCCTTGCTCTCTAACCAGGGGTCATGAATAATGTGCTGATGCTTAGTTTTAGAGGAGGAGGAGCAAGAGCAGATGGAGGCCAGTGGCCATAGCCTGAAGGAGGAGCCCCAAAACTTGGACAATGGCAGCAGTTGTGGACACTGTTGGGGTGCCGCAGGGTGGGTGAGAAGCATGCAAGGAAAAAGCCTCCATTTTCCCAGGGCAACACCCTCCTACCACCTTGCCTTGGAACATTTGGCAAAAATCTCTGAGGGATTGTCAGAGGCTGGCTAAACTGGGCTGGCTCTGCATGGTGTGGCTTCTAATTATTCTTGACATGGAAACCATAGGAGGAGGGGTTAGTAAATTAGCATGCTTGGGTGATTCTTGCAGGTGAAATGTCAAGGTTCCCAACAATAGTTGGTGACATTTGAATCTCGTGATGATGGTTGATGGGGCTGGAGTGTACAAAATGAGGACCTAAAAGAGAAGCAGCCACTTAGCATCTCAGTGAGACAGGAGACTACAAATCACAGCAAGCAAGAACAAACTGGTTCCCCGGAGGCTGGGAGTAAGTGCTGCATCTGTTCAGGCCATTAGCATTGCCTGGGATGTTTTGGACCCAGTAGAGAACTGCTTCTTTTCTCTTGACCTGAAATATTCCAACTTTGGGCTGATCCAAAGCGTAAGAAGAAGAGGCAGTCAACTCTGTGGGCGAACTGCAGGGAGTGGGAGTGGAGTGGAGGTTGGGTTATAAAGTCCAACGTGCTAAAAAATACGTACCAACTGTTCTGAATTTCCTAAATTTCATTGCTCCTTTTGGTTAAGAAATTATCTTTTAAACTTCACTTTTCAAAATATAAACCTTTGCTCTGAGAAGGCAACTCTGATGATTAGTTAACGCAGGGGTCTGCAGCCTGGCTCCACATTAGAATCATGTAGGGAGCTCTAAAAATTGCAGAGTTCATCACTCACCAACATAATCAGCATTTCTGGGATGGGATCTGGACATGATGCCTGGGGCATTTTTAGAAAGCTTCCTCATATAATTCTGACGGGTAGCCAAGGATGGGAACAAAACTTACAAGTTTTGATAGGAGGAGCATGGAGAGAAAGGAAGAAAAATTTCAGAGCCTTGACAAAGTGGGGTGTCACTTGAATTTATATTTTAGCAATCTTTTATCAACTTGCATTACAGCTGTTTATATATTTAAAGGTTTGCCTTTAATGAATATATCCCAGTGTTGAAATTAAGATGAATACATAGATCTGATATTCCCACAAAGTATTTCCTAAGCCAGCAAAGCTCTTTGGATAACCTTAGAATGGTGGTAATATTTGGAATGGATTTTTTTTTCAAGATAGATTTAATAACATGCAAATTAATTCTTTTGATAAAGGCTTTTTATTAAAGATAAAATCAAATATGATTTAATTTTTTGAAGTTTGTGAGAGTTTTCGTAAAAATAAATTTTGCATATCAGACCATTATTTTCCCTACTGGGTGTTATGGGTTAGGTTTGGGTGGTAGGGTGCACAGGTGACCTCTGTCTTGTAGTCTTTGTAGGTGGGGATGAAAGCAGCAGAGGCCAGTAGCAGTCACACCATTGACGGAATTAACTTACTGTTTGGCCCCTTGGTCTGAGTTTCTTCTAATCTGCCTTGAAGGTAGAGAAGGTGATTCAGTGATTCCAGAAGGGAAATCTGGTGGCATGAGTGGGACACTGGCTGGGAGCCATTATCTTACCCTGGCTTCACTGAGCCACAGATGCAACATTAAATTAGCTATTTGTAGAACTCTTAGCAGTTTAGCATGAGGGCTAAATGAGGGCTTATGTACTATACCCCAGTGAGGGAAGGGGTTAACCTTATTGCCGCTTCCCACAGAAGAGGAAGCTGAAGCTCAGAGAAGTCACGTGGCCAGCCCCAGTGACTTAGTTTTGAAAGTGGTCGAGATGAGGCCCCAATTCCAGTTGTCCGGCTCCTCCTTCCACGGTCCAGGCTGGCTGCCTCCCTGGCATCTCAGGGCCCGTGTTTCCATATGGAACGATGCTACCTTGAACAGATGTGCTGCAGCAAGTCTAATGTGTGCCTTGTTTAACGTTCTTATTGTTTGGATACAGATATCGGACTCATGGTAGCTTTCACCCTGAGGAGACCAGGCTGGTATGCAGGCTTCCGGGTGTTTCTTGACTTCTCCTGGGGTGGCCCTGGGAGGAGAGGCAACAGGTCCTAAACCAGAGAGCCCCACCTTTCCTATGAAATGGGAGGGTACCCATGCTGGAATTCTTAGCAAACTGAAGAGGGGTGTGTGTGCTGTCTGCTGCCTGGGAGACTTACCAGGTCAGTCTTCCTGACTTACTGGTAGACCCCAATCTGCTGGTTGGAAGCCTCTGACCACCTCTCATTTGTAAATTGAGGATAATAATAGCATTTACCTCTTGTTTGTTGTAAGGATCCTAAGAGATAATACATGTAAAACAGTGTTACGGCACATAGTAAGTGCTCTATAGATGAGTAAAACTATTTAAACTCACTCAGCAGATTATCATAGCACATTTCCTTGTCATCAGCAGTGTAATAATTTGTAGTATGCTTTACACTTTATAAGCATTACTCCATATTTTAGCCTCCCTCTGTGAATTGGTAAGAAATTTCCTTGCATCACAAGTGAAGAACCTGCTCATCTAAGTTAAGTGCCCAGTCCCAAAGTGGGTCCCCTGAGCTGAGTCTTGTGTTGCCAGTTCCCTTTCTGCTGCCCAGTTTGCCCATGGCCTGGTCATTCTGAGCCAGTGAGCAGTGACCATGTCACAAGGCTGTGGGGGAGAAATGGATTTTTATCAAGAAATCTTTTCATCCTGGTGGCATGCTGGGAGTGCCCTTGAGGACTGACTCATGGTTCCAGGCAAACAAACTTGTGTGCTCACAAAACAAACCTCCACCCACCCAAGAGGGCTGAGCTGATGATAACGCCTTAGGGCATTACTGGAAAGTTTCTTTGGCTTACTCTGTTGGAGGGTCTGAGCTATGCCCAGACCAGGCCTTCTGAGCACTGACTCTGCCTGGATCAAATAAATCCGAATCCCTGAAGATGGGACCTGGACATCAGTCCTTTTAAAACCTCCGTAGGTGACTCTAATGGGCAGACAGGGTCCAGATCTCTGGAGTTTCAGAGGGGCAGGAGTGCCTCTGTCTAAGAGGAGGGGCATGTCTCTCCCATTCCCTGCCCATGGCAGAAACTTCGGGCCTGACCCAGCCTCAGTCACCAGCTTCCTGATAGGTGATTCGGAATGTTCAGGCCCTCCACAGTGAGGATGCCAGCTTCCTGAAGAGAGTTACGTCTCTCTGGAAGATTCTATCATTATTAGTAGCAACTCCTGTTTGTGGATGGAAGTAGCTCAGCCTTTTCACATAGCCGTTGAGGCACCTGCAGAGCCCATTCCTGCAACATCAGATTCTGCCTCTGTGAAGTGTTCGTGGTGGTGAGTCCTTGGGGGCCACAGATGCTGATGCAGGGCTTGGAAGGTGCCATGATTTCTCTGCTTGGTTCCTTTGAAAATGGGATAGCAAGAGCTTTTGCTGAAAGTGACTTTTTAGAAATTTTGGAGAAGAGGAATCCCATTTGTGTGTCCCAGAGCTTCCTGGGAGACTTAGAATGATGTTCCTATCATAGGCTGATGGTGAATCCAAAGGGAATAAATGCCACCTCTGAGTAGGACCGGGTAACTTATATAGCACTTTCCATTTACCAGACATTGTCTCAGGTGCTTGGCTTATTTTATTTCATTTTATTTTCACAACAACCCTGTAAAGTAGGTATTTTATTATGATTTCAAATATATACATGGGGAAACTGAGGCTTGGTGAGAGACCGTGACTTGCCCAAGGAGTTATGAGTCTGATCTGTGCCTGCATGGTGCCATGTACTGTATCTCAGGGACTGGAGGACCCCTGAGGTCCCCTAGGCCAGCCCCCTTCCCATGCTTTTCAACTCTACAGCATCCTTTAATAGTGGTCTTTGGGCCTCTGCTTGCACACCTCCAGGAACAGGGAACTCATCACCTCCCAACATAGCCCATACCACTGCTCACACAGCATCGTATAAGGAGGCCCCTCAATTCCTCATTTGGATCAAGGCAGGACATAAGCAGAATAAATAAACAAATAAGTAAATAAATGAGTGAATGAATTGAGTGGACATCTGTCTCCCAGTAGCTTCCGCCCAATGATCCTAGTCCTATCTATTAGAATAATAACAAGAATGACTAACATTTATTGAGCAATTACTATGTGCCAGGTACCATGCTGAATACTTTGCATATATCATCTCAATTTATCTTTCCAGCAAGTGTATGGTATTATTCTCATTTTACAGATGAGGATGCTGAGGTTTAAAGAGGTTAAGTAACTTGGTCCAGCAGAGTGCCTGGTCTTATCCACTGCACTCCACCACCTCATAAGGCCTAAATATAAAGCAAAATAGAAACCTTCAGTTCTGCTGCTGTTCACTGAAAAGGCTTCAAGTCTTTGTTGCTCCCTCTTCCCTTCTCCAAAAACACACTTCCTTACCTGACTCTGATTCCTCAACTGGGCCTTTGAACCACGTCCATCTATCCTTCCATGCAGAATCTTCTGCCCCTCCACTCCAGAAAGGGGCTTCCTCAGGAGGCTGGCAGAGTGCTGGGGAATGCTGGAGCATCAGTTAGAGATAGCAGATGGGGGCCTTTGTCTGTGATGAGAGGGAGGCTCAGAGTGGCTTCCTACTCATGGCCAATGCTGAGAGCAATATTAATAGTTGACATTTGAGTGCATACCATGCATCAGCTGAGCTGTGTGCTTGCACACAACCTTAAGTCCCAGGGCTTCCTGACCTTGGAAATGGTTCTGATGAGGTCTTGCCCTCTGCTTAGGGGAACTGGTAGACCCAAGACTGCCCACTGGTTGCATCCTGGGCTCTGAGATCAGACAGCCCTGGGTCCCTGCAATTGCTCTGCTTCCCAGGAGCTGTGTGACCTTAGAAACGTTACCTACTCCCTCTGGGCCTTGGTTTGTCATCTGTAAGATGGGCATGAAAGGGGTGCTGGGATGATTAATTGATGTCACTCCTGTTGTGTGCTGGCACAGTGCCTGGCACAGGGGCCTGAAGAGAAAGGTCAAAGCTACTGTCGCTAGGATTCATGTCACACCTCATTTAAGGGTGGTTCCACGAGGACCTCATGGCTTCTGTTCAAGTTGGGTTTTCCTGGTTTCCACAAAAGTTGAGCTGTCTGGAGAGCTTGCCAGATCTTCTAGCACTTGTCTTTTGACCCCCGTCCTGGGTGGATGGGGAGGCTGCATTTGTAAGAGCTTACTTTCTCCTGCTGTGGCTGAAGAGTCACCATCACTCTGTTTGGTTTTTCTTTTTTCTTTCAGAAAGGGGATGTTTGGGTTGAAGCTGAAGAAGAAGAAGAAGAAAGCAGAGAAGGGGTTAATCCTAGCCAACAAGGCTGCGCAAGGTGAGCTTTCCTGGGAGCCGCCTCTACCCTGGGCCTGAGGAAGTGGGTCCACCCTCAGCAGAGCGGACCCTCCTTACCCGAGAGGGAGTGAGGCAGGAAATGTGCTGCCTGCAGGGTCCTCAGATGCTGGACAGGTGGGGCCCGAAGCCAACCACCCAAGGGCTCCTGGTCATCGGGGCCAAACTGGGGTGGGGTAGGGCCTGCCAGGCAGTGGAAGGGGCCAATGAGGAAGCAGTGATGGGAGGCAAGCTCCAGTTTTGGCTCTGATTTTCTCTGAGGCTCTGAGTCTCAATTGCCCCCTCTATCAAATGGGCATGACTTGGGCTGCTGCACTGACCACACACAGCGGGGTGAGGAAGATAAGTGACACCTTGAAAACAAAAATGAGGATAGCAGCTACCACTTGATGCTGTATGGATGTTACCTCACCTGACTCTCTCCACAGGCTTCCCGGGTTGGTATTATCATCTCAGTTTTTTCCAATGAGGTTTCTGGGGCACAGAGAGATTAAATAAAATGTGGAAAGAACAGGTGCATAAGTCAAAGGGGCCAGTACAGAATGAAAACGTGGGGTCTCTTATTCAAAAATTATTAAGAATTTCAAGATGGGGACAGCAGAGTGTGAAACCAAGCAAGGAGCCCTTCTGAGTGCGCGACCTGTGCAACTGCACAAGGCAAGCACCCGTGAAGCCGGCCCTGAGTGGGAGGCACAGAGCCAGGAGGCAGTAGAGTCGGAATGTAAATCCAGGCTGCCTGACACGCCATCCTGAGAACGGATGACTTCCTCCTCCAAATGACAGAGGCCCCCGGGTGGCAGCGGGACCATGCAGGGCAGGCCAGGCTGGGCATCGGGCCGACACTTGGTGTGTATTGACTCAAAAGGATCAGGTGTTCTTAAGTGGGCAAGTCTAGGGGTGGGACCCTGGAGACTTCTCCTGCTGGTTGGCCCTGACTACAACCAGTTCAGGGTTGGCTTTCTGGACTGTTCACTGAAACCGAAATGGTGAAGGGGTCTGCTTTATTTCTACCCCCCATTTGCTTGGGGAAGCCTCCTTCACTGCCCTCCTCTGTGGGTGTCCTAATGCCACACCTTGCCCTCAGGTGAAATCTATTCTTACAGTAGAAAACTTTAGAAACTCATGCATACTAAGATGCTGATAACTAATAACGATTAAGAATGGGAAGGGAGGGGCATTACCATTTTAGTGTGGACAAGGCTTAAAGCTATACAGGAGAGTGGTCTGTTCAGCCAAAAATTAGGGAGTGGGTGGAAAAGTCTTTGGGGTCCTTCCTTGTGTCTTTGAAATTCTGGCACAGTGGGATGCTGGGTTGAGTAAGGCACAGTCCCTTTCCTTAAAGACCGTATGGAAAATAATACTTATGCCCTATTGAATAAGTCCCTGCTGCTTTCTACTTGATATACTGTATATCATTTGCAACTCTGAAATGTAGATTCTATTGCCCCCATTTTACAACAGAGGTTCAGAGAGGGTGAGCGACTTGCTCAAAGCCACACAGCTAATAAGTGGAGAACCTGGCTCCTGAGCCCATGTTGGTCTTACCCCAGAGCCTTGACTGGCTGCCCCCACCCACCCACTGGGCTGCCTCTAGTTAAGGAGTAGAGAATGAGCTGGTGGAGATTTAGGACAACCTGTCAACCACAGTCTTCTTCAGAGGGGCTGGCTCTTGTGGCTCATTCTAATTTGAGTCTTCAGCCCACAAAGCAAACAGGGCAAGGAGAAAACAGGCCCCTCCTAGAATATAAATAGCACCCACCCAGCTGGCCAGGGGTGGGCCGTCTTGGAGAGCGACAGGACGAAATCAATAGAACAGAAAACACTTCACTTTTTCCTTCTTGGTCTGGCCTAAGAGGTTAGGGCTTTTCTGGGTGGAGTATCTGAAGAGTCTCAGAGTCTCTGTCTGGCTCATTTATCTGTGTATTTTGAGTCATGATTGCTATGTCTTAATTTCTTAAACTTCCAACTACCCTCAATTCATCCATTTATTATTTACCCAACAAATAGTTACTGGGCGCATCCCATGATCATTCAGTCACCCGTTTATTCATTTACTCAACAAATACTGGTGAATTGTTTGTTAAGTGTTGGGCCCTGTACTAGGTTCTGGGAATATACAGGCAGATATTGGATCATCTAGAGGGAAGACAGCTCTGGCAGGACTCTCCCGTCCGCCCCTCCTGATCTAGTCTCCACCCTTCTCCACGTTCTGGCCGGGGAGGCTGACCTGTGGGGACGGCGCGGCCCAGGCTCCTTGCCCTCTGGTGTCCTGGGGTGCCCTGGCGGGCGGCCACCTGCTGGGAGGAGCAGAGTGAGGTCAGGCTCTGGGTGCTTGTGCTCCTCAACGGGAAGCTGCAGGTCCTAGTGGGGAGGCCAACGCCACACGACTTCCGGGTTCTGGTAACTGCTCTCCTCATTTTGGGGGGGGTCCAAGAGTGGTAACAGCTTGACTATTGCTAGCCCTAGATAACTGCGCTGTCTGTTGAGGTTTTCCTACACCCACACCTTTGTGAAAATGAACCCTCTTCAAATCACCCTGTTGTGAATGTGCCTTCTGTTATCTCTGGGGCCCTGACTGGGGTGATTTCCAAACATGCACTTACAAGCTGAGAAAGGTGCTGCAGAGAAAATCACCTGCTGAAATGGAGGCTGTTGGGGGTTTCTTTTAGTGGAGTCTGATAGGGGTTCTCTGAGGAGGTTCCATTTAAGCTAAAACTTAAAGCAGGAGATAGAGCCAAGCAGGGGCTGGGCAGGGGGAGGGCATCTCGGGCAAAGGGATGCCTGTGAAGCAAAATTCCAGGCAGGAGGGTGCTTGTCCATCAGCAGGAATGGAGGGAGCCCTGTGGGGCAGAGTGAGGAGGGTCGGGGAGAGAGACGGGGGCCTGGGGCAGGGCACTGGAGTCCTGTGTGGACTTCAGATTTATTCCAAGCATGTCGGACAGTTATTGAAGGCTTTTCTTTTTAATGCAATTTTATTGAGATGTATTCACATAACCTACATCCAAAGTGTACAATCAATTGTTCACAGTATCATCAAATAGTTGTGCATTCATCCCCACAATCAATTTTTGAACATTTTCATTACTCCAAAAAAAAGAATAAAAATAAAAATAAAAGTGAAAAAGAACACCCCAAATATTCCTTGCCCCTCCTAGACCCCTATTATTCATTTACTTTTTATCCCCATTTTTCTACTGATCTATCCATATACTGGATAAAGGGAGTGTGAACCAGAAGGTTTTCACAATCACATTTCACACCATATAAGCTATTTAGTTATATATTCATCTTCAAGAATCCAGACTGCTGTATTGCACTTCAACAGTTTCAGGTATTTCCTTCTAGCTATTCTAGTACACTAAAAACTAAAAAGGATATGTATATAATGCATAAGTGTAACCTCCAGAATGACCTCCATTTAAAATCTATTGAAGGGTTTTAAGAGAGAAGGGATATGCTCCAGTTTGCATTTTTAAAAAGGTCACCCTGGATGCTGTGTGGTGAGTGGATTGGAGAGAACACAGAAGGCATTTGAAGAATGAATGAATGAATGAATGAATGCTATCAAAGAGGCTGTAGCTGGCTGCCTTTCTGACTCCGGCTCTGTCTCACCCTCCCCTAGAGGGAGGGGTCCGTGTTCTGTTCACCCCTCTGTCCTTCGCATCCAACCGAGCACAGCCTTTGGCATCTAGAGATAGCTAATAACGCTTGTCCTTGAGCCCTCGTATCAAGTACAGGAGAAAGGCTTCACTTTGTCTTGCTGCTTCATGGAGCGCAGCTAGGGTGCTGGTGTTCCTTCTGTGCCTCTGTAGTGCGGAGCTTTTGTCTTTTGTTTCCTGAATGAGCAAATTGTAAAAACGGAGTTGAGTTCATCCTGTCCTCATTTTTGTGAGCTCCTGGGACACGAGGAGCTGTGTTAACCTGCCTTATGATTGGGTACAGTTTTGCATGGTTCTCTAAGTAAAATCAGAGAACCACAGCTGGGAGGTACCTTAGGGATTATTAAATCAATGGGTTTACGAGGTGAGTCCATGGAGCCCCGGGGTTCTGAGAAAGGGCCTCTGAGGTGCCTGAAGAAGCTGGCATTGGGCCCCGCGGGAGACTCCTGCTGCCTGTCCCAGCCCATGACAAGCAGGCTTGCTATAAATAGACCTGTGTCACATATTGAGGCTCGGTATGACATTACATTTGTAAGAGGGCGCTGTTGCTTTAAAAAAAATTGAAAACTACTTTTATCATCCAGTTCTTTCATTTTATAGGTGAGGAAAACAATGCCAGGGAATTGGCATTGAGCCCTCTTCCCCCTCCCCCATCCCACCCCCACCCACCCCACGTGCTTGGCAGGCACTGTGCAGGGGTCTTTAGAGATTTTGTTTCATTTAATTTTCATAACAACTCTGTGGGGTGGATAACATTGGCCTTGTTTTATAGATGAAGAAAACAGGGCTGAGAGAAATTAAGTAACTTGCCCCTAATTGCAGAGCTAGAAAGTGGCAGAGCTGGGATTTGAACCCCAATTTTTTTGGATTCACTTCATTGAACTACCCTGTGGAAGTCTCTTAGTGTATTAGAAAGTTGCATCCACTGTTTAGTTTTTGCCAGAAACATGGTGGGGAACGACCCTTAAGCTTTGCTGCACATCAGAATCACCTGTGGGAATTCAAAATATCTTGATATCCGGGCAACATCCAAGATCCATTCAATCAGATTCCCTGGCAGAAGAGGGAGAGGAGTGATGGTGGTGGCAAAGAATATGTTTACTATCCATTCATTTAAGTTTTCTAAGCCCTTGCTACTCAAAAGAGGTCCTCAGACCATTAGAAATAGCATCATCTGGGAGCTTGTTGTTAGAAATAAGAATCTGGGACCCCATCCCAGACCTGATGAATTAGAATCTGCATTTTAACAGGATCTCCCAGCAATTCCTATGCACATTAGATTTTGCTGATGAGGCTCAGAGAGTAACTTACTTGTTTAAAGTTCCAGTTCTAGTAAGTTGCAGGGTCATGACTTGAAAGCCTGTCCTTAAATTCATAATCAAATTTTCTTTCCACAATACCATGCATATAAATCTGCACTATCTCTTATTTTGAAAACAGATATATGATTATTATTTTTATTAAATTAAAGTATGTATCTGGCTTTTCTCTCAATAAGATATTAAGGTTTACACTTTTCTGTGCTGTGCCTTTTATGGTGCTGGCAGTGTAGGGACTCACCGTGTTTCATATTTAACAGGATTTCCTTCATTTGTTTGCTTCTCTAGAAGGACAAGAAGAAGCAGAAGCCCCACAGGAGGGGTCTTCCCACCATGAAGGACCGGGAGGCAATTTGGTTTCTGATGATGCTTCTACCACTCCTGTGCCCTCAGCTCCTCTGAAGAGAAGGTACAGTGTTGGATGCAGGCAGTCAACAAACATTCACTGAGCATCCTGGGTGCAGGGCCCCTGCAGGCACTGGGAGAACAGAGGAGAATAAGACCTAGTCACTGTCCTCTAGGAGCCGAAGGTCAAAGGCAGGAAGTTGGAGTTCTGCGTCGGCTCAGTTTTCTCTATGGCAAAGCTGGCCTCTTGGAACTGGCCAACCTTCAGCAGGCTGGGTCCAATCTCTATCAGCTTCTGGTCTTAAATACCTTGAGTTAAGGTCCTCATGTCCCTTATAGTTCAGGATTGACAGCAGCAGCAGAAGAAAAATTCGGGAGCTTCCCCTTACTGACTCTTTAAAAAGTTTTAGCAAGCTGCTAATGGCTATAGATTTGTGTTTGTCCCAGATGAGAAGGTGGTTCTTCTACTACTCAATAAGATATCCAAACAAACTGGCCCTCTGCATGAGATTTGCTCTATCGGTTAGCTATTGATGTGTAACGATTCATCCCAAAATGAAAGGACTTAATAGAATAAGCATTTATTATTGCTCACGAATCTACAGACCAGTTTGATAATTTTGTGGCTCTTGGCTAGTTGCAGATTCATCATTCATGTGTCTTTCATCAGCTATGAGTCAGATTGGCAGCTCTGCTGATTTTATTTTGGGGTCGACTGGTTGTAGGCTGATCCAGGATTGCTTCAGGCTCCCTTCCACATGGTCTCAGATCCTCCAGCATGTTGGCCCAAGTTTGTTCCAATGGAGGTGAAGGCAGGGTTCCAAGAGGGAGAGTGGAATACACAGGGCCTCTGTAGGTCTAGTCTTGGAACCAGCAAAAGTCATTCCTGTGGCATTCTATTGGCTGACAGATGTCATAAGGCCAGTCCCTGTCAGAGTGGAAGGCGACTACAAGGTTAACAGTGCATAGATCATGCATACAGAGCAGCCACTAATTGGGGTTATCACTGCTATCAGTCTACCATGTTTGTTTATGTCAATGTTTTACCCATGATGATCCATCATGCCCTTCCCTCCTTTTCCCACCTAGAGTTGTTACTAATAAAGCAAATTAATGCTTTCTTATGTGGCTGGTCCTGAGCTGTTGTTACTGGGCTGTGACAGGCTGGCAATGTATGTATGTATGGGGCAGAGGGGGAGTGGAAGATAGGTAGAAGTCCTGCAAGGCTGCAGCCCAGAGGGTGATATTTGAAAGAAGACATGAAACTCATGCACATACCACGGTTCTTCCTGCGCTGTGCCTTGGTAACCACGCCTCTGGCCCCAGAAGGAGGATTTAAATTATTTTTTAATATCCTTCAATGCATCCCTTGCCATTTACTTCACAACGATAACAGCCTCAAATGGAGGAAGGCAGGAGAAAGAGAAGTCAGGAATACTCGTAGTACATTCTCCATCAATAGAAATTCTATCCACCCACCAACGCTCCACTCAGATCCAACCTTTGCAGTGAAGTCTTTGTTGTTTACCCCAGCCCTCAGGTATTCTCTCTCCTCTGAATTCCTAGCACATCTTTTTCCTATGGCATGTTTTATACCTACACACTCTTTCTCTCTTTATATACCTTGGTCCTCTCTCCCCTGGATAGATTATTAGCTCTGCAAGGGCCAAGACCATGTCTATCCACCATTGTTTTTGTACTAACTGATACTAGCACAGGATTTTAACATAGCAAATGAACAATATGAATTTTACTGATTTTACTGATGAACATATTAAATGATATCTACCCTCTCCTACATGCAGTATCTCTTTTAATCCTTAGACCAACTCTATATTAGAAATTAATTCCAATTTCAGATGAGGAAAATAAGGCTAAAGAAACTTCCCAAAGTCATATGACTTGGCAGAGCAAATATTCTAACACAGAACAGTCTGACTCCAAAGATCTTGAGATTTTTTTTTACCACTTTACTCTATTCTCTGCTGGACTCGATTATAATCAGCAGAAATAGAATGAAGTCAAATGCCAGACAGCATTGTTAGAAGCCCAGAGAACAAAATTCAGCAGGAACTCAAGCTCAGTTCATTTCCCAACATTGCTGCATCTCTGACAACGGGGATTCTTCATCTCTTTACACTATTATCCAATTTCTAACTGCCCAGGTGTTGCACATCTGGTTTCGATGACCTGTGACAGTCCAGATAAATGAAATCCCCTGGAGATGGCATCTTAAATGCTCCTTCCAATTTTCTCCTTTGCCAATTCTTTCAAAAGCAATCGTGAAACTCAGAATTGTCATACCCACTAGAAATGGCAAAGTGGTCTTGTAGTAGGATCAGACAGGAGATTGGGGGATCCTTATTTAGACCCAGTTCTGCCGCGGAATTGCTGAGCCATCACAGTATATCCTCCTGTAAAATAAAAAATAAGTGTTACTGATAATCATATTCATACTAAGAGCTATAATTTATTCTTGAGTCAAACCTTCACATGCATTGCATGCATTTGATTCTAGCATCCTCTAATGTGGTTGGTGCCACACATTAACTCCATTTTTTAGGATGGGGAAACTGAGGCATTGAGAGGTCCAGTCGCTTGTCCATTTATACTTGGCTCCTCCAGAAGTGCAGACAGAACACATGATATGATATAAATGCCAGCACTTAGAGATATTTGGGAAAATATTATCAAGGCTAATTGGGATCTAAAGTATGATCGTATTTGATGAAACAAATATGTTAAACTTTCTTCTAATAGATCAAAACTGGTGACTAAGATCCTTGATGGGGAGGTCAAATCCCAAAATTATCAAGTAAGTAATCGACTCTGCCTGCCCCAGCCTCCCCCAGTGCTTCTTGTGTGAATGGGTGTGGCTTTCAGGATGGCATCCTCTCTGATTTGTGTTGCAGATTGCCATCAACATCACCGAGGCCCGCCAGCTGGTGGGCGAGAACATTGACCCAGTCGTGGTCATTGAGATCGGGGATGAGAAGAAGCAAAGCACAGTGAAGGAAGGAACCAACAGCCCGTTTTACAATGAAGTAAGTCACGGGGATCACCAACATCCTCCACGGCAACACCCTATTCACTGTCATTCTCCAGTTCTCTTCAGCCAAATAGAAAAACTGCTCCCCTTACCACTGCTTCCCAATCGCCCATCTGATCCTATAGCACTCTCTCTGAGCCTCCTTACAAACACAGCCCCGTAAAGTTTAACTGAAAGATAACGGAAAGGCGAGGCAAGGAATTCCTCCTGATTTTAATTTTTTTTTACAAAACCCCAGTAGTTCCATTATCTGATTTCTCGTAAGCCCATCTTCATCCTTTATGAATTTGGGTCCTATCTTAAAAAAATGGTTAGATTTAAGACACACATTCTTCTTTGTGGCAGAAACATCGGAAAGTTAATTATGAATTTTGAAATTGGGAGACTGGGTTGGAAAATAAAACATTAGTATTTTTTCTAAACTTTGTAGCAATTAGAAAGAAAAACATCAAAGAGAGACACAAAGCTTCCAAATATTAATCACACTGAACTCTCTTTAATGAAAATAATATTGCATGGTAAAAGCAAACACAAACAGTAAAAGATACCATGTGTATAAAGGGCCACATAATGAAAACTCTGTCTCCCTCCTAGCTCTGGTTCCCTAATCCTTTCTCGCCTTCCCTGGTGGTTGTGTATCCTTCCAGAGAATACAAATAAAAAATGGTAGCATTTTATACACATTGTTCTGCACTTGGCTCTTTTCACAGAACAATGTATTTTGGAGATCAATTCTTACCAGAACATACTGTTCAATCTCATTTTTCCCCTAACGCTGGAGAGTCTTTCATTGGAATAATGTACCATAATTTCCCAGTCAGTCCCTCATTGATAGATACTAAAATTTTTCCAGTCTTTTGCAACTATGTAGAATAGTATTGTATGGTATAACTGGGGCAGAGGGTATGCACATTTAAAGTTCTGATTAATTGCCCTCCAAAGAAGTGACAGATTATACTCCAACTAACAGTGCACAAAAGTGCTATCTCCCTATAGGCATTGGACACTGTGGATTACCAACAATGCAATATCTCTTAATCATTTTCCTAATGGGGAGCGATAATTAGAAAGGAAGGCAGGGAGAGCACGGATAATGAAATCAACAGAAAATGTCCAAATCCCATTTGTACTGTTGACTCCTTTCCTCTTTATCACTCCTGCCTCGAAGCCTTTTACCCAGAGTAAAAGATGACAGTTTTTTCCCTCCTACTCTTCTCCCACCCCTAAAAATCTTTTAGCGTCGAGAAGGACCAAATGAGATAACGTGTGTGTAAATGCTTTGAAACTGGAAAGCCCTACAGATTTGTTAATTACTATAATTAGTATTTATGCACACAAGTCCTGAATCTAAATGATACTAAATTGGGCCCAAATGAAATCGGGAGGAAAGCAAGTAAAAACATAGAAGTTGAACTAAAAAACCTTCGTTACGGCTTTTAGATCTATCATGCCCAAAGGCCATTACATTTTGAAGGCACCAGTTAGGAGGGGCTTTTAAAGAACTATTTCCCATTAAAAAAATGGGGGTGGGGGATGTCCAGAGCTCTAGGGAACCTGTGTGAGGCCAATGTATAGAAACACATGAAACTCAGCAGAGAGCAATCAATATGAAACACTGGAACAAATTTATCAGACCAAAGGAACCTGTAACATCTGATACATTCTGCCTTATCAGAGAATGCAGAATTTCACATACAGTAAGTGAATTTTCGTCATCAAAGAAATTTTGAACATACAAACTCTTAAAAAGCTTGAACATATATAATGAAAAATTTCCTAAAATGTGATACATATTTTTCTATTTTCTTAAAGAGAAGACACTGAACATAGTGTAATCTTTCCTTGATATCTAAGGACCACCAGTTTTGAAGATCTCTTATTGCAGTGTAGATATCTTTCAGTTTCTACAGTTTGGTTTTTCTGTCTTGCCATTTGAAAGCAGGCTGTTAGTGGCGACTGAATCTCCCCTTCCAATTATCTTTAAACCCGGCCCTAGCCTTGTATCATTCCTCCACCGTGCAGCTCAAAGATGAAACAAACATCCAGGTGACAGCTTCCCAAGTCCTCTTACACTAGCCCCCATCAGCCCTCAGAATACACAACCCACAACAAAACACCATTCCCATTCTTTCTTCCTGACAGGGGCTACCTCCAACTACAGGGGCAGGAGGCCTCTTGAGTAGCTGGAGCACAGATGTGCAACCCAGTCCTGGTCAAGGGGAACCCAGGGGAAACCTGCTAGGGAGTTTCTGGGGAAAAGCCTTCCAGCCTCACATTTGGGAAGAGCTGGACTTAAAGGAGAGGTGGTGTAACAGCTACTACCTGAACCCCTGTGTGGCAACTTTACGGGAACAGATGTTTGGTCCCAAGTCCAGCAATAACTAGCTAGACGAACCTAGGCACGGCTTTTTAAATTCTTTGGTCTTCATCTTCTCATCTGTAAAATACAGGGACTGGTCTAGATAGTTTCTTCAACTCTAAAATTTAAGGAGTTTCTCAATATTTGTAACCTTCCATGTCTGTAAGTTCTTTTCAGTTTCTCCCTGGTCAGTCTTGGGAATTTCACGGGATGTTTGAAACTGAAAAATAGTTCACTCCATATTAAAAGCATACTGAGATACCATTTTCACCAATTACTATAGGCCAAAAATTAAAAGGAGTGGCAATTTGAAGGGTTGGCAAAGCTATGAAGAAATGTCTATTTTCAAATGCTGCCCATGGGAATGTAAAATGGTTTAGCCCCTTTGGAAAGAAGTTTCATAATATCTATTAAAAATTTCCATGCACATAACCCACGACCCGACAAATCCACTTCTCATATCCATTTTAGGTGACTACTCACACATATCCAAGGATATGGATGGTGACGTATTTTTTTTATGTGAAAAAAATTGAAAACAATCTAAATGACGGGATGGTCAATCAGTTCATGCCATTGGGTGCTATGTAGCAGTTGGTAAGAAAGAGACAGATCCAAATTCACTCCAGGAATCGGGTACTTCCATGCAAAGCTGGAGTTGGTGCTCAGAATAAACTTTATGTTTTACAGTACTTCGTCTTTGACTTCCTTGGGCCCCAAGTGCATCTTTTTGACAAGATCATTAAAATCTCAGTAAGTAAACCATTGGAGGGGTGGGGAAAGGTGGGAGGGAGCCAGGATAGCTCAGCAAGCATGGGGGAGAACAGACTCAGAAGGGTGGGTGTGGGTTGGTGAGTTTGAAATCAACAGGGTAGAACTTGAAATAGTGAGTATGGAGGAGTTCGGGAAAGAAAACCATCTCAAGAAAAATCTATGCTTCTTGTAAGCTACTATGGACCTATTATGAATTGAATTGTGAATCCTAATGTGTGGATGTGAAACATGCTTTCAAATGACATCATAATGGATTGCCACTTTCAGGTGGTTTCCTTCCTTTTGTCAAGTGAATGTTAGTGGTTCTCCCTTGGGATGATGGGCACACTAATGGTATTTAATCACATCCCTTTCCCTTCCTACTTGGTAATAAGTAGAGAAATAGAAACAGGAAATAAATAGAGAATAGAAACAAGAAGGAACCAGATATATCAGCCCGATCAATGGTAAAGCTGGACGGTAGTGTAATTTGGAGTGAGCAGTGATAGGAGGTGATCACTGGGCTTGTTAATAATCACCTCTGACTGTAGACTTAGGACCTGCCTGGGGGGTTGGATCTGCTGGGTAGACCCGTCCTCAGCCCTGCCAGGGGAATTGCTGCCCCGCTCAGAGAAAGTCTGGAGAGTGGAGACAGAGCGAGCGTCTGGGACTAGCCAGAGGCCTCGTCCAGTTTGCCACTTCATAGAGGACAGGGATGGGAAGAGAAAATGCCCATGTTGAGATTATACTAGCCCAAAATTAGCGAGAAGGACAGGCCAAGTGGGATTACACCAACTTCACACCTGTCAGTAAAGGGACAGAGACCAGTGGACGACACATCTCCTCTAACTACCAGTCCGATTAATCACTGCTTCTCCCATGGAGAGGGGTGTCAGAGTGTGCATGCCTGAAAGCGAGGGGTGGGGACTGTAGAGGGGTAAGCGTTCTCCTCCAAACAGTTCCGAAAGGGCAGAATTCCTACTTTATGTGCCAATGCAAGATGTGTAGAGAATAAACCTTTTCCTCAACAGAAACACCACCTTTAATCTGAACTATGAAGATGGCAAAACTCGTCTTAGAGCCTCCCTTGCCTGTCTATCACCCATTCACTCTCAGTGATTAACTCACTTTAACCATCAACAAGGTCCTGTATTAAAGCTTTGCTAATAGTGGGTTATGATATTACCCCTCCCAGGGGCGCTTGAAGTATGTAACTCTTGAAGAATGAAGCAAAACATCCAGAGCAAAACATTCTTAATGTTTGAATTTCAAAGATGGTGACAGGTGGTGCAGAAGACATTTTGGGATGGGGGCATTGCCCAGGACACAGGCAGCTGCCTGTCTGAAAGGCTGGCTTCAGAGCGGGCCCCATGGATTGCAGATGAACAGTTAGCAACCAGTCAAGGGTCCTGACTGTCTGTGGGGCACGTGGGTTTGCAGACAGAGGATCAAAGCTGGAGTTTCCTATCTCTGTTCCTCTAACTTGGAAGAAGATGATACTCTGGTGTCCCTAAATGACCTTTAGGGCCAGGGACCAGAGATTTTAAAGGGAAGTTTCCTGCTGGTTGTTGAACTGAAAGTCGACATGCCCAGAATAAATTCGATGTGGGAGAAGAAGGGGAAAGTACTGTAAGCAGATGCTTTGGGGGCAGCCAGGCTGTAGCAGACCCTGGTGGTGCCAAAGAACATCTTCCCTTGGCAGCAGTCCAATGCATGCGGGACCCCAGCCCTCTAGGCAAGATGCCCCTGGAGTCCCTGGGACCTAATGCTTGACCACACCAGGGTTGCCTGGATCTCAACCCCTGGGCGCATGACTTGAGGAGGCCTCCTGTGTTATTTAAAGGTTCGTTTGGGGCTCTTGCATCCCGTCTTGCCCACAGGGATCTAGATGCCTGCAATCCTAGGGGAGAGCTTGAGACAGGCTTTGATTCTTGCTCAAACCTTTGGGAAGCCTCATTGGCAATTGCAAGCAGGCAGTTTGGAGTGAGCTATGTGTGTGGCCTTAGTAGCTCCTCTACTTGATCCAGGCTGTCTTTACTTCCCCTTGGGTCTATAACACCCTTGGGAAGTGTTTGGGCAAGGGAGAGTGTGGAAAGGGAAATGGGAAGAGCTGTCTTTTCTCGAAGCCAGTTGAATTGATTGTATCTTACTGCCTCTGCCAAAAAGAGCTGTTTGGAAGCCACAAAAGTCTTCCATTCATCCATCATTCAATCATTCATTCATAATTCACTGAATATTTATTGAACACCTATTATGAACAAGGTCCTGTGGTAGGCAAAAGACAGTAGGAAACTGTCCTTGATTCAAGAAACTCATGGAATTTTACAGTTAGAAGGAAGTTCAGAGGTCATCTGTGTCCTACTGCAGAAATCCACCACCTTGGGGTTCTTGGGGCACTCCTTGATTATATCCAGTGATGGGGAGCTCACTGCCTCTAGGAAAGCCCATTCCATTGCTAGAAAGTTTTAATTGTTATAAAATGTCCTTATATCGAACTCAAATCTGTCTTCCTATAATTTGGAAACCACTCAGGGAACCTGCTCCCTCTTCTGCATGGGGGCATATCCACGATTTGAAGACACTTAAATTATCACACACCCCAGTTTTCTCTTCTCTGGGTTAAAGGTTAAACTACTTGTAATTTCTGGACCCAGCACCAGCTCTGCCACCTTCCATTAGGCCTTCCTCATCTTGACAATATTAGCATCGAATGTGCTGCCAGAGCCAAACCATGCATTCCGCTGACTTCTGACCAGACAGAGTATGAACAATGACTACCTCCCCTGTTCTGAATATTGCATGTGTCCAAAACTTCTCAAGGCAATATGTGATGAGTTCTCCAAGGCAGGTTTGAGCACAGTGCTATGGGGATTCAAGGCAATAACGGATCCCTTCCAACTGCAGGGGATCAGGGAGGGCTGCTTGGAGGAGGTGACATTTGCTCTGGGCATTGAAGGATGGGAAGAGTTTCAACAGACAGAGATGGGCATCGAAGGGTGGGCTGCACTAGGGTTCATTTTGGTTAAAGAAAACTTTCAGGCAGTGAGAGTTGCCTCTCAACAGAGAAAAAACCTGCTGTGAGGAGGAGGTACAGGTGAGATACTTCAGGCAGCCTTTTACAACTCTGAGGTTTGATGACCAAACTTCATGGTGCTCCAGATGAGGCTCAAGGCCTAGTATCCTCTCTGCAGTACCCATTTCACAGACTCAACCTCAAAGATACATCTCGTGGGACTCACGGCTCCATCTCTCCTCAGGTGTTTCACCACAAGCTGATAGGAAGCATTCTGATCGGCTCTTTCAAAGTAGACCTGGGCACTGTGTACAGCCAACCTGGTGAGAAAGCATTGCCTCCCAATCTCTCTCACTCTTTTCTGGTTTACAGCACTCGGGGGTCATCTCATGCATTCACTCATTCATCCATTTACCCATTCATTCAGTAACATTCAGCACCAATTAGACAAAGTTCAATGACACATGGTTCTTACCCTCAAAAGTTTACAGTCTAATGATAAAACTATTTTATGTGTCCAGACTTCTGAGCAGTTTGTTTTTTTTTCCCCACAAATTCTGTATCATTTGTGCTGTAAGACAGGATGTGCAGGGCAGGCAGTAGAGCGTAGAAGTCAAGAAGATAGACTCTGGAGCCTGACTGCGTGGGTTCAGATGCCACTCTGCTGTTTCCTAGCTGTGCAGCCTTGGATAAATGGCTTAACTTCCCTATGCTTTGGCTTCAGGGATAAAGTAGTTTCTGCTTCATAGTGTTGCTGGAGGATTAAATAAAGTAATAAATATACATAAAGTGCCTAATATAGAACCAGCACATAATAATAACTAAGGGATGCCATGTAAGCATTTGTTATAATAATTATTATTGTCCATGGTATATAGGAAACTGAAAAACAGAGAGGTTGGTCATTTGTCCAAGGTCAAGAGCTAATAAGTAACAGCAGCAGCACCAAACATAGATCTTCTCTTGAAAAGGCCCTTTTCTTCAACAGTGATTCCCAGCTCACAGGACGTGGATGGTGGTCATCCCTGAGCACAGGGGCCCCAGTTATCACTGAGGGAAAGAGCAGGGCCACCACCCACAGGAAAGGAGCGGTGGCTTCTCAGCTCCCTCTCCCACTTGCTGTCATCTGGAAACGTGAACCCTGCATTGCCAGACCATCCTTTTTTTTTCTTAGGTCATCTGGAAGCCTAGATTTTGTAAAAACTTTTGAAATTTGATGCACGTTGTAGGTCAAGCAAAAATATCCATGAGCCATATTTATGGCCTGGGGGCAAATTTTGCATTTCTTCCACACTCCCTTAGTATCTCCCTGTCTGGTCCAAGCTGGAATCCTGTCTAGGTGATTGCCAGCAGTTTGAAGGCATCTCAAAGACTTAAGGGATTTGGAAAAGTCATGGAGAACTGAGCAGGGGGCCAAAGGAAAAGAGGGCAGAAGGAGAGGGAGGCAGCCTGGGATTTGGAAATAACTGAGGAGAGCTATTGCCTTGGACAGGAGGAGTAGAAGGGAAGGTGGGAGCCTTGGGATGTGGGGGGGAGTTGGGGTGGAGCTGCCGGGCCCATCTGTGCAGGCTGCCTGAGCTGCCAGGACTCTCTTACAGGCCATCAGTTCTGTGACAAGTGGGCCCTGCTCACAGACCCTGCTGACATCAGGACTGGCACCAAGGGGTACCTGAAGTGTGACATCAGCGTGACTGGGAAAGGCGACGTCTTAAAGACCAACCCCAAAACCTCTGACGCTGAGGAGCAGATAGAAAAGTGAGACAGGTCCTTCCAGGGCCGCACAAGAGGAATGATGTGTCTCAACTTTAATGTCTTTCCCTTCTCTCCACTCCACCCCTTTCCTTACGGGCACCCAGAATTGCCAAGTCCATGACGTTCCACCCGGGCTTCTGCTCCATCAGAGGCACCGAGGTGTGTCTCGTCACAGGCCGGTGTGAAGATGAAGATGTGTCTCATCTGCTGGAGAACAGCTGCTAGGATATGAATAGTCTGTCATCCTACAATCACCCACCGTAGAGAAGCTATTCCTGAGCTTAGCTGATTTTTCTTAGAGGGAATTATAATTTCAAGAGTGACTTGTGTAGTGGGAAATCTTAAATGTACTTCTTTTCAGGCACGGTGTGGGAGAGAGCGTTCATTCTATTACTCCAGGAGAATGAGTTTGCAATCTCTCCATTTAGACCCTTTGCAGTCATTTACACTAGGAGGGAAACTAGTTCCAGGGGTGAATCCTTATCTTTTTATATTTTTCTCATATGTTAGGATCCTTCTCTCAGCCTCTAAATTGCTTCTATCTTTTCTCTCTATTTTTTTTGAAGTGAGCTTTTTAATTTTCTTATTTTTCTTCCCCTCTAAGGAACCTTTTGATTCCTCAAGGGTTTCCATCAGAGAGACCCTGGGCCAGATTCTATGTGAGGCTCTACAAAGCCGAGGGGTTGCCCAAAATGAACTCCAGCATCATGGCAAACGTCACCAAAGCGTTTGTGGGCGACAGCAAGGACCTCGTGGATCCTTTTGTGGAGGTCTCCTTCGCGGGGCAGATGGTAGGGGACCGTCACTACCCACACTGGCAGGCCTGTGCCAGAGGCCTTCCCTTTACCCAGGACATTTGTAGTCAAATGGAGTTAGGTTGAAATAAAAAATAAGAAGTGCCTCAAAAAAGAAAGCTTGTTAGAAGGAGGCAGTGGCTCCCGTGGACAGGGAAGTAGGGAGGGGTGCCCATTCACTCCCCATTGGACATGAGGGAGAGGGGCCGTGGGTGATTGCTGTTCAGGAGCCCAGGCAGAGAGGCTTCCTCGCGCACTTCTGGCTACTTCTCCAAGCTGTGACTCAGTCCCCAGGCCCTGTAGAATGACCACCTCCCTCCCAATCTGCTCCACAACCTTCCTGGGGTGGTCCGTGTCCTATGTAAACCTGGGCATCTCTGTTCCCTGCTGTTCCCTGCTCAAGAGTCACTGGGAGTCCCAGGCCTGGGTATACAATCAGAGCTTAATCCTTGTTGGCTAGCTGTGAGGTTTCAGCCGACACACATTATCCCTTCCTTCAGAAAATATGCTTACTTTGACCTCTCCCCTTGGCAGGGGTGAACATTGTAGTATTTTGGATTTGGGAGGGCCTTGGAGGTCATATAGGATATCACTTTCATTTTATGAAGAGGACACTGAGGTTCAGAGTGGGGAAGTGATTCACACAAGGCCACACTTTCATAAAACACAAACTAAGGGTCTCATCATATCCCCTGCATTCCCAGAGGGGCATGGAACAGCTCCCGTCCATAACACAGGTGTCAGTTTCACCCCAGCTTCCTGAGGACAGGCCTGGGCTTGCTCACCTTCATCCCAGATGCCTGCACTGAGTAGGCTGTCAGTGATATCTGTTGGGTTTAACTGATTTCCATGGGGGTTGGGTGGAAGCAGGTTTGTTGCTTTGGCAGCTCACTTTATGTCTCGAGCTGTTTGCAGAGTTTCACCTCCTTCCACAGCTCACACCTCTGGCTTTGTGTCTAGGGGCGAACGACAGTGCAGAAGAACTGCGCCAACCCTGTGTGGCATGAACAGGTGATCTTCAAGGAAATGTTCCCTCCCTTGTGCCGGAGGGTGAAAATCCAGGTGTGGGATGAAGGCAGCATGAACGATGTGGCACTGGCAACCCATTTCATCGACCTGAAGAAAATCTCCAATGAACAGGAAGGGGACAAAGGTAAAGTCACACGTGTCTGACTTGGAAACTGTTGATTTAGAGCCCTCATCTTTGAAACAAGAGGGCTTGAGCTGACTGTGTGTTAGATACCTTCTGTGCTCTGTGCTCTCTGTGGTTGGGGGTTGGTGCAGTGGATGGAGTTGAGCTCTGGAAGCCAGGAGGTTTGGTCCTCATCCCAGGTCTTCCTTGTTCTGAAGTTTGCCTGTGTCCAAAACTTCTCAAGGCAATATGTGATGAGTTCTCCAAGAGAGGTTTGAGCAAAGCGCTATGGGAATTCCAGGGAATAAGGGATCCCTTACAACTGCAGGGAGTCAGGGAGGACTGCTTGGAGGAGGTGACATTTGCTTTGGGCATTGAAGGATGGGAAGAGTTTCAACAGGCAGAGATGGGCACTAAAGGATGGGCCAAATAGTTTTGTATGGCCCCAAAGCTAAGAATAATGGGTTTTATGTATTGAAATGATCTAAAAAAATGCATGGAAATCTGTTTTCTCTCTTATTATATAAATACCAACATAACACCCTCGATTTTGCCTTTTAGCCCACAAACCCTAAACTATTTACTATCTGGCTCTTTTAGAAAACATTTGCTGACCTCTGGATTAGATGAACTCTAGGTTCTCTTTTAGTGTTAGGATTATATGATGCAATAGAATGAAAAAAATTCCAAGAGATAAAAACAAAGCATTCCCAAAGGAGAAGAAAAAGTATAGAAGAAACCATTGTTAGTAGTGTCTCTCACAGTTATAGTTCTTTGGTTGGAACTGAGTGAAGTCACCCTTTCATGGACTGGGCGTTTTCAAGGAAACTTTCCATCCTGTTTTGGACACTCTCAGAAAGTACACATCACCTTCCTCATTCCATCTTTCTCTCCTCTCCCCCAATCCAAAGAAGCAAATATCATGGCCGATCAAATTTGGGTATGTGGAGTCCTTCCCAGTTACTGTTTACTGCTGTGGTTTCTGGTCCTATGGAAACATTTGATTTAACATTTGAGTTTAGTAGAAATGAGGGAGAAAAAAAAATTCTTGCCTACCCCTATTTAGTAGCAATATGAGAAGTTGAAAGGAGAGAGTGTGATTGTTTTCATGCTGAGCCAACTCTTTTAGATTATGTACTGCTAGGAAATTCTTATAATTTTACAGTGCTTGGGATAAGAAAAACAATTTCAGAAAATAGCAGTTTATATAATTTATTATGTTTATACTAGAGTTGACTTACATCTTAAGGTGTGGTAAGTTAATTTTTAAAAAATGGTTAAAAGAAGGAACTTTTAGAAATGATAAATATACTCCTATGTGTTTCCCTTTAACTTAATCTAAATTCAAATTCATTCTCTTATCATTTGATGTTGGGCCAAGTGATTTTCTTTGATCTTGGGCTTCCTGGTTAGAGTTCCATGTTACCTAGCTTGCAAAAACTAACAAAGAAAAACCTGCAAAGGTAACTAAAGGCTGAATCCTTCTAGAGTTTTCTTTTTTCCCCAGCATTTTATAATTGTCCCACCTACACCTAATTCAATAGTAGTTTTTTAGCAACTTGACTCAGTTGAGTGGTTACAAAATATTCAACTTAGTTTATGCAGAAACCAATTTTTTTTATTCTTGTATTTACCAGTTTATATAATATTTAATTACATTACATAATGAAAATTATAGGAATAACATGCATAACCATATTGGGAAATAAATAGCGCTATAAGTTCCCAAATCGCTGATGAAAGAACGTGAGTATAGCAGTGAGGTGCTGCTGACGTGGAGGGGAAAGGGGAGACCCTGCTAACCCTTGAGTCAGTTACGTGGCGATAGGTCAATGAGCTTCCACTCAGTATGATTCTTTATTTGCAAAACCTAAATTACAGGTGACAATTCCCTAAATAATGCAACAAAGTCCTCCCTCCTTAAATCTCAAGGCAATCTTCCTCTGAATTTTAAGCTTGTACTAATTGACTGATTATATGTGTGTGTATATAAACAATTTATATATATTTAAACATACATATACACATATATACATATACATCATAGATTTATATTGTATATGTGAAATCAGCATGATATATAATTATTTTATTTTTCTCCCCCAATTAAACTGAAAGCGCATCAAGAACAGAGAGCAAGACTTATACTTCTTTATGCTCCTTATAGAGTGATGCCCATAGATAGACCTCAATAAATATCTATTGTCTAATTCTTCTTATTAGAGAAGTGTTTACCACAAGGTTGGTTTGCACAGAAAGCACACTCAGCCCATCTAAACGATTTTTCAACCAAATGTAAACATGCTTTGTACACAGCTTTTTAGGGAACATCTTGATGGTGCTCAGGAAGATGTGTATAGTGGGTTAAAAAGCAGACACTAGGGGCCGTTAAATCTTTCCATCTTTTTAAAACAGTGTTTCCATTTCTTGAAATCTACCCCAAAGAGGGATAGAATTCGATCCACAGAAAAAAAAAAAAAATTAGACATAAATATATTGATAATAGTTAAACATATGGAAATGTAATTGTCCAACAACAGGAATGTAAACAAGTTATGATACCTATACTTATTAATATTAGTTACTAATATTTTTGAGCATTTCCTAAGCCCTGTGTGAAACACTTAATAGATATTATCTCTTTTAATCCTGACAGGTGACAAAGATATTCATAGCTCTGTTTTACAGATGAGAAAACTGAGGCATAGGTTGGTTAAGAAACTTGCCCGAGGTCACACAGCTTGAAAGTGACAGAGCTGGGATTTGCACCCTGCAGACAGAACATAAACAGAACATGGTGCTGCCAAAGAGATGCTCTCATGGACACTATATATATATTTTTAGATGCTATGTATTAACAAAGAAAAGTACTTACGTAAGAATAAGTTAAAGTCACCAAGTCTTTTTTAGGTCTAAATTTAAAACTGCTCTCAGAACATTCACTTCTCTCAATCTCCATTACCTTCATCCTAGTCCAAGCATCTTATGTCTTTAATTTTGACTATGCAATGGTCTCCTCACCAATCTGCCCACATTCACTCTTCCAACTTTCACACAGCAGCCGGAGTGATCTTAAAACAGAAATGATGATGCTGCATCTTTGCTTAAATCCCTTTAAACTCTTCCCATTGTTTTCAGGAGAAAGTCCAAAATCCTCATCAAAGTCTCCAAGACCCTGCTAAAGTGAGCCCTGCCCACCTAACCAAAAGCTTCACACATAGCCTGCTCTCTGGACTGCAGCCACGTGTACTTTCTCTCTCGGTTCCCCTGTATCTCCAAGCTCCTCTCCAACTGGCAGGAGCTGTTCCCTCCACCTAGAACACTTTTCCTCTCTCCCTCTGTCTGGCTAATCCCTCTCCTTGCTACATCAGCCTATTTGTGCTTACAGCACAAGGTCCATCGCCTTCACAGCATACAGTGGAAATACGTATTTATTTGTTCAGGTTCATTCCTGCTTTGTTCTCCAATGCGCTGTGTTGTTTAGCATCTATCATGGCACGTGGCTCTCATAAGAAGTCAATAAACAACTGGTGCAGGGATACGCAGAAGAGGATGCACATTGGTATTTATAGTATTAATACAACTGTGAACAAGTGTAAACCTTTGCAGAGAAGAAAGACTAGAAGAAAATAGACCAAATGACAACAGTGGTTGTCTTGGGCGGTAGCCTATCCTGTAAATATTTTCTTTTTGCCTTTTCTGTGTATTCTACATTTTGAAATGACTGTGCACAACTTTCATAAAGCAAAAAAATAATAAACTTGAGACCACAATCAGGTGACACAGCTTGGGGTCTTCCTAGGCTTTCTACCGACCTTTGGGCCTGCCTGGATCAACCTGTATGGAGCCCCCAGGAACCACAGTCTGATGGATGATTATCAGGAACTGAACGAAGGCTTTGGGGAAGGCGTGTCGTTCAGGGGCAGAATCCTGGTGGAGATTGCTGTGGAAATCCTCTCAGGAGGGGCACAGGAGTCTAAATTTTCCAAGGCCCTGAAGGAGTTCAAAATGCCTTCCAAGGACAAAGACTCCAAATCTTCCAAAGGCTCGAGTAAGGACAAGGCAGACAAAACCGATGACGGAAAATCCCAGCAGGCTTCTGGCAAAACCAACTCCACTGAGGTTGAGGTGGAGCCTTTCGATGTGCCCCCCGAGGTAGGTGGCCCTCACCTATGGGGTGAGCCCAGAGTTCCCCAAAGAATTTCCTGTATGTGTAGATTCTCCCTGCAGAATTTGCACTGGCCCAGCCCTGTTTTCCACAGCCAGTCCTCTCTCTCCCTCTTCTTGTATACATCTCAGCTGTCTGCTCATGACAATCCCAGATTCCCATGGAAACCAAAATAAAGAGAAATAAAATATGCTCTGGGGGAGCTGGTGGGAGTGGGTGGTAGGACAAAGGACTCAACTATAGCTGTGGCCTGGCTTCGTTTAGGTCTGTCAGCTTACAGTCTGCTCCGGATGCCAGAAAATGAGAGGAGGTGCAAGGTGGAACAGGAGAAGTGGAGAAATCTATCCCCTGTCCCAAGCTTGTGGGGAAATCACAACCCAAGGGAGCTCTTATCCTCACTTATTATTCACCATAAAGCGAATTAGCATTTTTCCCCAGCCCAGTTGTATTACGGGAAAGCCATCTGGGGCTCCAAGATGAATATAAACTGTAAATAACCTCTCAAGACTTTAGTTTGGCCATAGCAATTTGTAATTAAACAAATGAAAGAACTCCATGTTGTGTTAATAGTGGAGGTTGGTAGATTCCGGCTCTCAGCTTGGTGGATTCTGCTCTGGAGCGTGCATCTCAGGTCAACCAGACAATAATTTTGTCTGGAAGGGAGATGAAGGTTGTTCTCCCAGAGCTCTGTGTTCCTAGGGGAGATGAGACAGGTGAAAAGGATTATAGTGTGGTGGGTCACCTTAGCCTTAGAAGAGCCACTTATTTTCATTGCTGGAATCTGATAAATCCTAAGACACAGTGTGGGGGTGAGGTTGGAGCACGGGGTAGGCAATCTGAGGGGTTGGTTCTATTCATGGCTCTCACCCTAACACCTCTCTGTGTTTCAGCTTGCCCAGTAACAAATGGGGCAATAATGCTTTTGTTATAAACTTTTTCTGGGGGCTAAATGAGGGAATACATGTCAAAGTTTCAGCGTAATACTTGGCACACATGCAGTAAGCACGCAATGCATTTTTTTTTTCCTTTTATTACTAGTCACATTGCTACTCTGGTTTGTGTCCACCATCACTAGACAGCTGTTTAGAGCTCTCCACCCTGTTGCTGGTTGCTGACTTTGGATTTTGCAGACCTCCTTAGGACTCTGTTCTGAACTCACATGTTGGGAATACTCTCTGGATAGGTGTGTTGTGTGGTTAGAACTGATGTGGTCCTTATGTGATTTTGGGTATGTGCATGTGATTGTATTTCTTCAGAAAACATGCCAACTTTTAAAACTTGATTTTGGACTTGGCCATATTGTGGGTAACTTAGCAGCTATTGCACTGATATCTGGGCATCTGTCCCTCTGGCAGCCTTTCCTGCTGAGGGTTCATGCTGGCCATTCTTTTCTGAACCGGGATTGCAAGTAGAAAGGGTCTGGGGGAAGACTTTCTGAAGCCAAGTCAATATCTAGCTTTAAGATGTTTTGCTGAGGCCGTCTGAAAGGGTAACTTCTAGCAGACAGGGGGCCATTTGACTGTTCTGTTAAAAAGCTGTAGCTGAGGGGGAAATTCAGGCAGTGGTCAAACTCTTATTTCTCCTTCCTTCTCTCTTCCTCTTGGCTCCTTGTTTGTGACCAGTTTTTCCTGGGTTGGTTAGTTACCTATTACAGCATAACAAGCTACCCCACCATTCAGCAGCTTCACACAACAAACGTTTATTTTCTGTGTGGATCAGGAATTTGGGAAGAGCTCAGTTCAGTGGTTCTGGCTCTGGATCTCCCAGAGGTTTTAGTGAGACGTTGGCTGGGGCTTCACTGGGGCTGGACGGTCTGCTTCCAAGATGGCGCCCTCCACACGGCTGTCGGCGGGGGCCTCGGTTCCTTAGTACAGACTTTGGACCAGGTGCTCCATGTGGATGATCTCATTTCTCCCTTGCAGGCCCAATTTTGATGTTTATTTCACAGACAAGGAAAGTGACACCCTGTGAGTGGCTGTGACTTGCCTGAAGTCAACTAGCCAGGAAGCAGTGGAGTTGGGATTTGAAGAGTGTTCGTCTGGCTATGGCACCTGCAGTCTCTCTTCCCTTTCCCACCCACATTCCCTCCAGGTCTCCAGATAGTTTTCCGTCTCCTCCCAGAGAGTAAACTCAGTTTCCGAAAGACAAGATAAGAGGCTAGTTTACAGCCAGTGGATGGAGTGGCAGTCGGCAGCGGGAGGGTGTTTGTGCTGTGACTAAAATCGGCCCTGGGCTGCCTCCTGTTCTGACATTTCCCTTTGTTGACTGTGCCCCAGGAGGCTTCTGTGAGAAGGGAGGGGTCACTTTCCTCTAACAACGTAGACACCTTTTGGCTTTCTGAGGGACAGAGTTCAGTACTGACTAAACAGTTTTCCAGGGCCCACAGCTGCTTTACTTCCTTAGATTAACCTTACTGACTTTTCACAGAGTTTGACAAATCCAGCTGCAAAACAGGACCCACAGCCTGTGTGGTGCAGCTCATTTGGCCTCTTTGTGGAAATGCGATGCTGTGTGCCTGTGTCCCCTCTGTGTCTGCCCCTGCAGCTCCCGCCTGCTCCACGGCGCCAGGCATCATTTGGCAAATAATCGTGAACTACCTTGTGATGGCTCCTGTCTTGTGATCTGTCACATCCCATCTTCCAGACTGCAGGCTCCTGGAGACGGCAGCTTTGCTGGAGACCAGCTCTCAAATTTTGGCTGATATTAACTTGCTATGTGACCTTGGGAGATCCTCTTATCTCTCTGGGCTTTGGTTTGTTCACGTAAAAGGTGGAGGTTGAAGTAGATGCACTCTAGCTTTCCAAATGTAAAAGCACGTGTGATGCCAGGGCTATCAGCCCTCTCTGCCTCAGCCACAGCGCCTGCCTGCACGGTAGTTAGCCCTTGCTAACAGAAGGTGACCTAGGCTTCTGTTATTTTGGGGAATACAGTTTGACTATGAGTCACCAGGGCATTGGGTTAATATATGTTAGGGTTTGAAGAGCACTGGATCTTAGCATTTAAAGATACCAGAAACTTGTGAAAGTTACTTGACAACCGGGTTTTCTCAGTTTTCCTGTCTGTAAAATGGGATGACCCTAATTTTGATCTTGCAAAGTTGTTAAGAGGAACAAGTAACATAATGTAAGTGACCACCCTGTATAAAGCCCTGCTCAGATGCCAGGGTTGAATCTTTGACTCTGCATATTTGGTCTCTGCTCTTGTTTTCTAAATGCCTGATCACCAGAAAGTGATCACAAGCCTGTATTTCACCAACAGCATCTTAGAAAGACACACACACCAAACTTATCCTTTAAGAATCAGAGAGACTTTATTTTAAGGTAGAAGCTCGGAAGGTTGAGGCTGCATCATTCTAGACATATGGTTGAATTTGGATTTGCAGTCTGCTGGCCCTGATACCTGTCTGTCTGATGAGCAGGGAAACATTGTGCTGTTTCAGGCTGAAACTAGACTCAGATGCTTAAATATTGCCCCGGACCAGAAGTTTGGCCAGGGGAATATCACTAATTCAGCTTCCTGGGGAGAAAAAAAGAGAAAAAGCCAGTCCTAGCTAATAATTTTTTCTTTCTATAGATCGTGCCAGAAAAATATGAGGAATTTTTACTCTTCGGAGCATTTTTCGAAGCTACCATGATTGACCGGAAGATTGGGGATAAACCCATTAGCTTTGAAGTTTCTATTGGTAAGTGCAGACAAGCTCGGCTCCTGACACAGGGTGGATTTAGGACTTCATTGAGTAAATGAGTTAGTGTCTTACATGAAGATGACAGCACTGTGTGGGAGGTGTGCACCTCAGAAGAAATTAACATCGCCTTGTCCACTCTCGTCAATATGTAAGGAATAGATTTATTTCCATATAATTTTTAAAAAACAAAACAATGGTTAGGAGTGTAGGATTGAATTTAGACAAACTTGGATTACTAATCTTCACCTTACTTCCCTGGGTGTCAGTTTCTTACCTATAAAAGACTAGGTCCTCAAGGAATTGTGGCAAGGGTTTGAGTTAATGCATTCAAAGTGCCAGGCATCCTGTGGGTGCTCTTATTAGAACTCCCAGCAATCTTTCTGGGCTCTTATGTGGCAGGGAAAACCACATCATGAAAGAATGTTCCATCAGAGAAGGTCTTGGTTCACCTGTGAGCAGCCTTCTTTCAACAGACCGGAAGGAAATGGAGTCCAGGCCTTTTGAGCTGCATGTCCAGGGAGTGGCCCTGTGGGTGATGTATTTTGGGAACATGTATCTTTATAAGGAAGACAGATGCACCCAGGAGGTTAGTTCTGAGAAAAGAGGTTTGGTTGGGGTCTGAGAGGGACCTGATAGCTGGCCTCAGGCATGTAAGAGCTGGAGAAGAGAGAGGAAGCTTATGGTGTGGGGGCTCCAGGGCAGGAACCAAGGATGTGTGGACAGATATGACAAGGGGGGTGATTTGGGGTCTCTCCAAGGAAGAACTTGCCTCTAGGCCTCTTGGTGGACCTGGTTATGCAGGAAGACAGTGAGCTCCCCAAGTGGGAATGTCCACTTTCCAGAATCCCCGTCTCTAACCCCGACCCTGGCCCTCTCCTTTCCTTTTTCCATGGAATCTTCCTTTGACTCGTGGAGGCATCTGTCCTCTCCTCTGTCTCCTCTCCTGTTTCACTTCCTTCTCTGCCCATCTCAGACCATGTGGCTTGTCCCTTCAACCTCTCTCTTCCCAGTTGCCTCAATTCTTTTCCCTGTTGTACTATTGAGAAACCTCAACCCTGATCAACTCAACCATCCTTCTGAGATCACCACAAATCCAATATTTTCAACCATAATAGGTGTCCAGAAAGGTTGAGTAATCGTCCGAATTTACATAGCTGGTGAACATGAGAAAGAGGACTTCTAAATATAAGTTGCCTCCTCTTTCGAGGATACCATTATGTGTCCTGTTAGGCCGTAAGCTAAGGTAGAAGTAGTGGAGACGAGAAGGCGAGTGAATTGGACTGAGACTGGGAAGACAGACTTGTGAGCGGAGTAACACACTGAGGTCGTCGATTGACCAACCCTGTGTCGAGACCCTGCTTTTGTGCCACGACCTGCAGTGGACACTGAGGACACAAACATTAACAAGATACTTTTTCCATCCTCAAGAAGTTCACAGACATCTCAATAAATTATTCAAAAACAAGATAGTAGGGGAAGGGTAGAAAAATACATATGATGATTCTATGGAATCTGCCTTAGGTCAGCTTCCTAAAAGCAGAGCCTGAGGCTGGGGTTTTTGTGGGAGTTTTGGGGGCTGTGCTCTTGGGAGAAGGGGAGGGCACAGAGGTGTGGGCAGGTCTTCCTGGGACAGGGAGCCCAGCCTCAGCCTGACCCCCCGGGCGCTCCACAGTATGAACGAAGGAATGAACGAACAAACGAACGAACGGCACAGCAGGCTTGGCCCTGCCTTGAGGCGTGGGGCTGGGCGTTTATGTCCCCAGCACTGATAAGGGACATTATAATCTTCTGGGAGAGGGAGTATCCATCAGCAGCGGGCAATTCCCTAGAGAATCAGGCAGCTGTGAGCTGTTAACAGCCATCTCGGTCCCTGGGAGTTGGATGTCCCTGTCAGGGAAAGGGCACCCGGGTGAGACACCAACAGCATCTACTTTAGGAATGCTGAGAAGCATTCATGGTATGGTATTGAGTGAAAAGACGGGTTACAAAATGACTTATCTACAATGGTCCCTCGTCAAGATACATGAAAAGTTTTAGAAGGGATGTACAATAAAATATTAAAAAACATTGTAGCTGGGTTTTGAGATTTCAAATATTTTTTTCCTTTTTCCTACACTGTATTTTCAAATCTGTAATTTATATCATTTTTCCAAAAGAGAAAACAAGGTGAATGTAGACGATGGCTCATCGTCACTGCCAGTGCAGTGCTCTGGTCTGAAGGTTGCTCATCCCAACTCCATGCTGAGATCTGATGTCCCTGCCCTGGGACGGGAGCTTGGATCCCATCTGCCAACTAGCCCAGTTCTGCGGGCTGACGCCTTGCCCCTCTCCCTCTGCTTCCACCTCCTCAGGTAATTTTGGGAACCTGATTGACGGAGGGTCCCATCACGGGAGTAAGAAGAAGTCAGCCGAGTCAGGCGAAGACGACGTGCTCCCGCTGCTGCCTGAGGGGGAAGGGGACGCAGCCCACGATGTTGCCATCCCCATGGTCTCAACCACTCACCCTGAGAAGCCGCTGGTGACAGAAGGGAACAGGTAGGGGACACGGCAGGGAGAACGGCCAGGGGTTCTGGAGGTGGGATTTTGTCTCATTTTCTGGGACTGTATGATTCGGTTCTCCCCTAAAATCAGAAATATCGTTTTTTATCTCAGTTGTGGGAACAAAGTGCAAACAGGTAACATGAAAAGTGCCTCTCTCTGAAACCTCAGAAACACATTGCCAACTCTCCAAATGATACATCTAGGGAATTCATTTAAGGGCAGAGCACCAACAATTATTATTATCATATTGGAGGCCCCCTTTCTTCTATAACTCTGAGTGTAACAAGGTAGGAAAGTCAAAATTTAAAACTTCAGTCCAAATCCTATAACAGTTATTATATTCATCTGTGCTCTGGACTGTTATGTGAACTCAATTTGGTGGGATTATTGAACGCATCATTTCTTACCTTATTTTTACCACAGTCATCTGCAAGCTGAAGAACTAAAAAAAAACAACAGTCTTTCATCAAGGAAAGACCATTTCAGAAAACAAACGTGTACCCTCACTGGTCTCTTTAATCCATGTAAATGTTCAACCTGCAAAAAGAAGTAACATTATAGAATTCTGTTTTAAGAAAGTAGTGCCAAGGTTTATGAGTGATTTGTGTGAGGAAGGGAAAGGCACACACAGTGGGAGGCTTCTGTGTGCTGAGACTGAGTAAAAAGCCTGTGATCTCCCTGGATTCTCACTGTAGCACATTGCTCTCCCATTTTACAGGTGAGGAGATTGGGGTCCAGAGATGTTATGTGACCCCTACAAGGACACATTTCTCGTGTTCTTTATTCTTTCTGTTCTTTTCTCTCTAGATGTTCTCCTTGGAGACTGACCCTTACCCTTCCAAATCTATTTCCCCAGTCAACCCTCTTTCCTGAGAAGCAGAACCAAATACCTCCACCTGGGTGTCCCACAAATTATTCACCAGCCTTGTCTTCACAGCCAACAGTGCTTCTCTCCATATCTTCAGCACCTCAGAGACCGATCCCACCGTTCTCTGAGTCCTCCAAGCCACAAACTGGAACGTTGTTCATGTACTCTTTTCCTTTCTGTCCACATCCAATCAGTAATGAAGTCTGGTCAATTCTAGTAATAATGCATGCCTAGCAATTCTCATATCTATTGCCACTTTAATTCTGGCCATTGGCATCTTTGACCTGAATTTTTTTTGATACACTCCTACCTGGCTTGGATCTTCTTCAAGGCATTCATCAAATTCTCTTAGAGTGAGTTTTCCCAAAATGAAAACCTGAACCAATTATTCCCCCTGATTCACATGCTTCAGTGGCTCCCTGTGGTTTTCAGGATTAATTACGGGATTAATTTTGATGCACCAGATTCTTTCCATCCCAGTGGGCTTCTCTGCCATTATTTCCAGTCATCGTTTGATGCTTCTGGGCCTTGGAACATGCTCTTCCCTCTGCCTGACAACAACAACCCCCTTCCTCAGGCCTGGTAGCATCCTTTCCCTGAATTCCACGTCTGATTTGGACTTCTGGACTCACCTCCATGCAAGCACTAATCACACTGGGTTAAGAAGTTTTCGTTTGTCTTTCTCCCCTGTTAGACTCTGAAGGCAGGGGCTGTGTCTTACCTTTGTGTCTGCACAGCTTTGCACTTGGCACATGGGAGGTGCTCCCAGATGGTCTGAATGAACTAAGGAATTAGTGTAACCAGGCTGGGCTCAGGGCACCATGGAAGCAGAGGAGGGGTGGTGGCTAACTCTACCTGGGGAGGAGGTGAGCAGGTGAGGAAAAGTCTCATAGAAGATGACATTCTAAGGGGTGAGAGGGGGCTTAGGGACTGGAGGGAGAGGGTTCAGGATGAAGTAGGGTGGAATAATTAAGAGTAGTCTTAGCTGTCTATTTTCTCTCCTTAAGGTGTGCCCTGCCCAACACCCCTCCTTCCATGGATGATAGTTGGGGCCCTTCTTCACACACACTGAAAGGAGCCCCAAACTCCCCTGTCCTTTAGCTACATTCTCAAAACAGAGACCATCCACGAGTGCATCTGTAACTGGATCTGCAGCCCTGGGAGGCTTCTGAGACTACTCAGAGGTAGTCTGTGGCCTGCCACCAGGGCTGGCAGTGAAAATGTTCCTCACCTCGTTGAACTATTGGTGGGGACTTCAGGGGATCTAGTTTGGAAAGGGTTTTGGAGATGAGAGGCCTCGAGTTACCTCAGGTTAGTGCTGGCCGGCGCTGACCTGAGGGGACCAAAACAAGCCATGCAGGTGTTTTTTTGGTCCAGTTGGGCTCTCTGTGTATTCCTTGGTCACTCTCTCAAGGCTCTCTCCACATAGTGGAAAAGCCAGGAAGGCAGCAGATGAATTAGAAGATTCTGTGTCTATTATAGACCCTGTACCACATGTGTGTGCACACACACAATTTGTTTGACTTTTGCCTCCATTAAAATATTGCCTTGTATTTGTTCTGGGCTTTCCAGTCACCAAAGCATGTACATTTGCACATAATCTGTCTTGGCCTGGAGTTCAAGAATGAGATTGGAGCTGAAGACATTTATAAAAGTGTCTCACACAACTGTGGGTATGCATGAGTCCAAAGTCCGTAGGGCAAGCAGCAAACTGGCAACTCCAATGAAGATGTTCAATGAACTCCTCAGGCAGAGAACTGGCAACTTCGACGAACATATTCGACAAACTCCTCTAGAAACGCTTCGCTGGTCAGCCGGAGAAGAAGTGAAGGTTCTCTATCTGTCTCACTTCAAAGTCTTCAACTGATTGGATTAAATCCAGCCGACTGCATTCTCTCATTGTGGAAGACACGCCCTTCATTGACATCATCAGTCACAGCTACAGCCAGTTGACTGATGATTTAATAAACCAGCCTTCTGGTTTATTAAGCAGCCACAGATGTCCTTGCAGTAATGGCTAGGCCAGTGCTTGCTTGACCAGACACCTGGGTACGTACCATCACTTGGCCAAGTTGACACATGAACCTAACCATCACTGGGTTGGGTGTCATCATTTAATTCTTAGGATTGCAGACCTACCTGTGCCCAAGGCCACAAGCTGGTTTTGTGTTGGGGCTGCCATTCAAGCTGGCAGTCTTCTCTTTCCACCGGCATATGGCATCTCACATCTGCTGGCCTCCACATGCAGTGTCGTTTGCTTGAGCAGCCACAGCATCCTGGTCCACTTAGACACAGTAAGACAAGGAGAAAAAAACAAAACAAAACAAAACAAAACCCACTAAGGCCTTGAACATTATTAGCACAAAATATTCCAAACCAAAGGAACCTTTGAACAAAATGCAATATGGGCTGAAATTTTATTTGGTTGCAGGATTCTCAGTGCAATCATTTTAAAAGAGATAGAGAAGTTTGGTTTCAAACCTTTTGTTGTTCTGCTGCTGCAATAACTATCTCAGTTTCTGCCAAGAACTTATTTGTCTTCCCTTTTGAATGGACACCTGCTGGTTTATTTTCTGCACAACAGATGATTGGACACCTTTGCTAATTTTGTCGTCTCCTTCAGAAGAAATTTGTGTTGGAGAGATAAAAAGAACTATCCATTCTTTCAGGCTGAAGTTCTCTTTAGCTTTTTGAAATGGAAACAAAGTTTTCTCCCCTCTCTCTCTTCCTCTCATAGGCCTGTTGTCTCAAACACTGTCTATATTTATCAGGGACGCTTGCCCCACCATGCTCATTCCAAGAACTTTGTCTTGGCCTTCTTTCCACAGTTCTCTACACACTGTCCTATCTCGAGATGCTAGTCAAGAAAACAGCTGTCATTAGGCAGTAAACTTCTTCAAACGTTTTGCTGCACTTTCTCCTATCTTACCTGCCTCCATTCCTATCCCCACCCTTCTTGGGAACCAAAATCTACAAATAAGCTCCTCCTTTTCTGTCTTTAATTTCACTATGTTAATTGCCTCTTTCTCATCAGTATTTAAGCATATCCACCTGTCATCCTCAAAGATTCCCTTTGGCTTCACATATTTCCTTCTGTCTACTTTACTATCTCTCCTGACTCCTTAGCCAAGAGAATCACCTACATAATTAGCACCAATACCTGGAAACAATAAACATATGATGGATGGATGGATGGATGGATGGATGGATGGATAAAAGGAAGGAAGGAAGGGTGGATGGATGAAAGGAAGGCAGGATGGATGGATGGATGGATGGATGGGTGGACGGATGGATGAAGGATGATGGATAAAAGAAAGGAAGGAAGGATGGATGGAAGGATGGATGGAAGGAAGGATGGATGGATGGAAGGAAGGATGGAAGGATGGATGGATGAAAGGAAGGATGGATGGAAGATGGATGGATGGAAGGAAGGATGGAAGGATGGAAGGAAGGACGGATGAAAGGAAGGAAGGATGGATGGATGGATGGATAGGTGACAAGCCATGGAACACTGAAGATTTATTTGGTGGTGATGGTAGCATTTAGCTCAGGGGCACATGCTTTCAACTTCATTAATAATGTTATTACCCTCTTAAATTTCTCCAGCAATTTCAGTTTATAAAATGCATCCATAGCTGCTATTTTAATTGATCCTTACACAGTGCCTGGCAAGATACATATATATTTAAAGTTAGTTTTCCTCCCTTTCCTCTCAATTTAAGACCTTCCTCCTTGCAGAAGGCTTGCCTGATAAATCCTGCCCTCTAGTGATCATTTGCAAGATTTGCCCTGGGTCTGACGGCTGCTGTTACTACCTCTTTATTGTAGCCGCATAAACTATTCATTGTTTATTGTTCACCGATCCCCAGATAGAAGAGTTAATAGTTTGACAGTTTTCTCACCACCACCCCCACATCTCCCAGAATGCACAAAACTCAAACATGTGGCTAGATTGGCTGAAGACATCGATTGCCAACTCTCATCTAGGCCTAATGTGTTTTCACAGGAATTATAACTACTTGCCAATTGACTCCAGGAAGCCCTGTGTTTACTTCATCAGTTCATGGGGAAACCAGATCTTCAGACTCCAGTGGTCCAACATGCTGGAGAAAATGGCAGATCTCTTGGTAGGTGACTTGGATAGGAGATGGATTTGAAGATCGGGAAGCTGGGGACAAAATGGATTTTTTTTTTGTCCACTCACTAGAGGGTCATGACCTCAGTTTAAATTCAAATGAATTGAGACCTTTGCATTTGGAGGGCACCTGGCCCTTACCAGGTGGACTCGGGAATGGATACACAGTTTTCAAAGTCCCCAAGCTTTAAATCAAATTATCAGAATTCAGATCCCTGTTTGACTTCTTACTATTATAGGACTTAGGCCAGTTTCCTCATCTCCCAAGGGCTGGGTGTTGACAGCTTCCTCAGGAAATTGATAGATCCAGATGCACCTAAAATAAAATCCTATATCCCTAATGTGCTGACAGTCCTTACATAATCACACCTGTCTGCCTCTCTAACCCCGTGTCTTACACACGCTTCCTCCCTTACTTTGTTCCAACCAAATTTATCTCTTTTTGCTTTCTCGAGGAAACCAAGTTCTTTTAAGCATCCTAACCACCACCATGCTGTGCCCCCTGCCTGGGCAGCTCTCCATCTCCATTCTTCTCCTGCAGAGACCTGTCAGCTCCACGGCTCCGCTTTAGTGCATTTCTTCAGAGAAACTTTCCGATGCCCCCTCCTCCCTCTTATCCTCTCCCATAATGCCCTGTTCTTTATTTTCCCTGGAGTTCCTGCCTTAATTCACAATTTATTTGTTTATTTGTCCAATATCTAATAACCACTGATTTGATAATCTATAGTACCTGGCCCCTGGTAGGGACTAAATAATCATTTGAGAAATTGAATATGTAAAGTATTTAAAGCTGCCAATATGCAGTCAATGCTAGGTTGTCCCACCCAACCTCCAGGGCATCTTACACCCTCCCTTTGTGGCCCTTTCTCCTACTCTCACATTCCTCTTTCACCCGCCCACCTTACCAGGCCTTGTCCTCGAACCTCTGTTACAACCTGCCACACCAGATGACCTTTGTCTTCTCCCTCCCATTCCATTAGCACCTACACACTAGCCATTGATTTGAGTACATTGCAAATCACCTCTTCACTCTTCCTAGTACTGTTTCCCCTATTCCCTGATGGGTGTTGCTTCTGACAAACTTATAAGGAAAGAACAAATTCCTCTCTTCCATTTGCTTTATAATCCTTGTCTGCTTGTGTAAAGCAAAAGTACTTTGTCTTCGGCCGTGGGGATTCCCATGGAATCTGTAAGGCATCGGGGGAGGCTGGTCTGGTGTCACACCACGTGACGGCCATGTGTGGGGCTAGGCTTTGTAAGGCTAGTCTTGCTTCTTCTTCAGATAGAATACACAGTTTATTCCTAACAGACTCGACAAAAATCAGAAATGTTCCTAGAGGCCATAGGAGCCTTAGCACTCGTTTCTAATTCCATTCTCAGTGCCAGGAACCCCTCCATGCGTGGCATCTCAGTACTTCCTCAAGGCTAAAATGATTGAATGTTTGCTAAGTACCAAGCAGTGTTTGAAGAAGTTCACGCCCCCTACCTGTGGTAGGTGGGGCTATTATTATCCCATTTTACAGATGAGGAAACTGGGCACAAAGGGGTTGCAGAGTCTGGACTTGAACCTGGACAGTCTGACCCCACGGTTCCAAATCCTTAATAGCTCCATGATGTTGCCTGTTCTTATAGTGAAGAGGGGAAGCGGGGTACACACGTCCCCTGGCACCAGACTTCAGCGTGTGGTAGAGAAAGTTGTTTTTGTAAATTCTAGCAAAGCAGTGGCAGCGTATACCTTGCCCCTGGGCACCATTTTCCTTCAAGCCACTGAATGGAATCCTAGAATTTAGGCCCAAAAGGAAAAGTGCGATTATTAGGTATTCCAGCACACAGCCATTGCTATATACAGTATTTCCACCCACCCCTTTTCCCAGCCAAAAGCCCGTATAATCAGAAGAATTTATAGCCCTTTCATTTCAGAGATTATTCAATATGTTTATATTCCTGTATAGAAAATTGACTTGAAAATTGCTTTTGAAGTTTTTCCTAATTAGATCTAATTTACTCTACTGTGTTAGCTATTCCCCCATTGCATTAGATTTCTCCACAGGGTAGAGGCTAAGTAAATGAAGCCCAGCTGGAAAATGGATCTGTGAGAGAAAGAATGAGTTTGGGCAATGCAGGATCAATTCCAATTAAGAAAAGGAAGTTTCAAAGTTAGAATTATTTGTGTGCTTAGGGTACAGTAGCACTTCCCGGATCAAGCACAAGAAAGTGAGGAAAATCTTCCTCCACTTTGAAAATAAAAAAAAAAATTTAGCCAAATGCTATTTCTGGGATGCTACAATCAGTATCTCTGTTACAATGTTTGATTCCCACCCCTCATCCCTCCATCCCTGTGGTTTATTTCCAGGAAGAAAGTATAGAAGAAGTGAGAGAATTGATCAAGATTTCAGAGGATGCATCAGAAGAGAAAATGAAGATGGCACTCAGTGACTTTATCAGTCAAAGCAGGTATCAGGGGATACAGCTGGCATATGGGGAACTGTGCTTATGTGAAATCAGCTTTTAATTCCCTTGAAAAATTCATCGATTTCACATGCATTCAGATGGACATTTTAGGGTGTGGTATCTATCTCGAGTTTGTTTGGTAGTGCTAGCTACTACTGCTTCATGATACTTAAATAATGAAAGCATAAATCAAAGGAAAAAATAGAAAAGCAAAGCCAAGAAAGACTCACTTAAGAGACTCTTTATGAAATGAGAATATGTGTTAGTGCCCAGTATGGTTCTTGGCATTTGGTAGACACTCAACAAATATTTGAAAATTAGATGGATGAGTCATAAAAAATATTATTTAATATAAATTTTCATAGAGCATGTTAATAAGTATCAATTGATAACTCTTATTCCAGGTGGTAAATAGGAGAAAAAGATTTTAAAAATAGGATATATTAACAATAGACAAAAAAAAATAGGATATAGTAACTACCTATTACTGAGTAAAAAAAAATTACCTCAAAACTTGGTGACTTATAAAAACAGAGTGGTTAAATATGTTCTTTATAAGTTCTGTCTTTCCCAATCTTTCAACTACCCAACCATTTTTTACTTTAAAAAAAAAAGAAAAAGAAAATTATGTAGTTTTTTTCTTTCTCTTTTTATTTCTTTTTTCATTTTGAAAGATATGTATATATAGACACACACACACACACACATCAACATCACTGCTACTCTGCTGTGGGCTGTAAGTGCCACCTCTAATTCCCTTTAGGCATCTTTAAAAAACTTCATAAGCTCTTTATATTTTTAAAAATTCATAGCTGGCAATATGTGATGGTGTCCATTGCAGGGGAAAGGGCCTGTGGGGGTGGGGATATGCCAAAGGAATGGAAACTCATTTACCCAAAATACCTTTTTTTTAAAACTAAAGTTTATTCATTAAAACTGAAATGAATTATATCAAAATATATGTTGATACATGTTCATTGATACAACCTAAAAATTAGCCAAAACATAAAGCAGGGGAAAAAAAACATTGTTAAAAAAAATCAATAGCTCAATAATTTTTCTACATTAGGGCCCTACTCGGGGTGACAAGTATCATGCTCCTTTCAACCAACTGAAAACATATTCATGAGGGTCCAATGGAGACCAGAATATTAGTTTTAAATTTGGTAAACCTGGACTGGAGAAAGCAGCTCGGCCTGAGGTCAAAGTGGATTTCCTGCTCCCTCCACCCTCTCATGGCCGAGCAGCTGGGCTCCTGAGGCTCTCCCTCAGTGGAGGAGAGGAGGCTGTTCACAGCCCGCAGGTGGGCTGCGTCTAAAGCTGGAGAAGGAACAGAAACGTGCAATTGTCCTTTACTTTGAGAGATCAAAAGTTCTACCATGTCTCCCAAGCTGATCCATCCTGAGAGTGGAATGGAATTCCTGGTGCCTCTAGGAAAAGTGGGATTGGGGCAATAAGATTCCCTATTCAAAATAAGATATATATGTATATTTTTTTAAATTAAGATCAAGTGTAACTCTAATAGTATGCCCAAAGAGAATTTCTGGCCAGCAGGCAGGGTTCTGGTGTGGAACCTCTCATTGGGAGGTATGGCATCTTGGACTTCCTTTTTAAAATTAATTTTTAATTAACATTTTTCATTATAAAAGTAATACATTCTCATAGTAAAAATGAATGCAGAAATGTATAAATCAACAATGTTCTTATCTATTCTCTCTCCAACCTACTTTCCAGAGAGAACAGTTTTATTTTGCCCCCTGGACCTTTTTATCTGTGTTTGCAAACACACATTCATATATACATACACATAAAGATATTATATTTCTTCAAAAATGATATCACACTATACATTTTGTTCACCATGGTGCCTTTTCACTCAACATATCACAGGCATCTTCTAAAGTAGTGCAAATACTTGTCCCCAATATTCTATTGTGTGAATGGATCGTGATACGTTTAACTGGCCCCTTATGGTATTCAGGTTGTTTCCACTCATTTTGCTATTATAAACAGTGCTACCATAAACATTGCTGTGTAAACAAGTTCTTGCAAAATTGTTTAGTTAATTTTGAAGATTAGAATTCTACATACACATTTAATATTTGAAAGGTACTGTCAAATAACCTCTAAAACATAAAAATTTACACTTTTCTACAATAGAAGATAGAATATTTCCCCACATCATCACCAACCTTGAAAACTATACCTTTTTAAATATTTTCCTGACTGACAGATGAAACTGATATTAATTTTAATTTGCATTTAAGTTTTTACTAATGACAATAATATCCCCCCCCCTTTTTTTTTTTGGCCATTTATATTTCTTCTTTTAGGAATTGCATTAGTAACTTTTACCATTTTCCCACTGAGCACATTTTTAACTTTACCACCAAATGTTACTACTCAGTCCTTTGTACAGGTTTTTAAATGTGGGAACATAGTATTGAGACTAAAATATTTGCTTTGCATACAACTTTTCAGGTGAAGGGAACTACATTATTTTGTCTTTGTTGTTATGAATTTTAACAGTAAATTACAATGGATATAAATGGATATAAATGGAAAGAAAATGGAAAAACAAACATCCATCCCCCAAAACTAATCTGGGGCCAGAGCATCATTTCCAATTCTCATTTTGTTTCTTAGAAAAGTTAGTGCATCATTGCTTAATCCTAAATTAAAAATCTTGGCTCTGTGGCTTCATCAGCTTTCCTAATATGTGGCAAAAAGCATATTTGTAATCCTCTTGAATTATAGAAATGGATTATTGCCTAAATCGGCTTCAAAATTGTTTTTTCTTTTATAGAGCCTTTATCTCTGAAGCAGGAAAAAAGCCCAAGATGTTGAACCAAACCACTTTAGATAAGAAACGACTTACCCTCTGTTGGCAGGAGCTGGTATGTGAAAATCTATTTATAGTTTGAACAGAGTTAAAATGTGCTTTAAAAATAAACACCAGGAGTGAGGCAGAGTTCACAGACCAGACGAGGACAGAGTTCTGAAGGTCGTACATTTGTGCAGTGTGGAGGGGTGAGTGAGAAGGGTGATTGGAAAGGAACTAGCATTTATTGAATGCTTACAAAGTCCCACTTCCTATTCTGATGGTTGTTCTCTTGTTTATTTTCTTTACATTTATTTTTTGGTCAGAGGCTGTAGACTCTCTCACTTGGCCATCTGTCCCCCAAACTGAGATACCCAAAGAAATAACTCTATTCTCCCCCTCTTTGCTATCCTCCTATTAAGAATCATGTTAAAATGGAAGGGCCGTGCTTCCATGCACGTCCTGAGCCCCTGCCATGCCTTTCTGTGTCCTGAGCCCCTGTAGTGCCTTGTAGATGCTCAGCCTTTGTTGAGTGAGTGATGACTGAGAAACATCAGACCAAGTCAGATTCTCGATTATTTTGTCCCGAAACTTTAGCTCCAGCAATAACACAAGGGACATTTTGGTTGAAGCCATGATAATTATGTAAGGAAAAATCATGCCATGTTTGAGTTGTAAGGGACATTTTAAAGATGTGAGAGGGTCCCAGACTGTGATTTTCTAAAGGTGACAGCTAATTGATGGTAGTCCAGCAACTAAGATCCAAGTCTCCTAGTTCCTGGTTCATCCTTTCCACTACACCAGAATACTTCTTTTCTTCCTCCAGGATATTCAGGGGCCAGATTCCCACATTATATGAGGTCTTCTTCCTACCCCAGTTCTTCTTCAGCACCTCTAGCAACCTTCACCTGCCTCTGCAATGTCCATCCATTGTAGTTGTCCACAGTTCTATTGTCTTCTCATTGTCCCACAGTTCGTGGCCTGAACAAGTCCATGATATAAACAACCATCAATATCTTTGTAGTGACCCAGCTCTATCTCCCCACCTCTAAACCCATATTTCCAAACTCCTAATAGGCATCTCACCTGCTTGTCTGCCAGCACCTGAAACTCAATATATTCTACTGAACCCATCGTTTTCCCACCTAACCTTGATCCATGTCCTGCACTGGCACAGTTAGCTACATTTATTGCTCCAACCAGTGGCTTAAGAATCATACATTTATTGCTCCAACCAGTGGCTTAAGAATCAACTTTGAATCCTTCCTATCTTTCATCTTAAACAGCCAGTTGGACCCCAGGTCCTGTCAGTTCTGCCCCTTAAACACTCTGGAACTTTTATTCCATGTCTTCACCCCAGAATCACTGCCTAGACTTAGTTCCTTGGCATCTCTGGCATGGAAGGTTGCAACATCTTCCACACTACAACCAGTATCTTCTTTCTAAAACACAAACCTGATCAAGTTACTTACCACTTAAAGTCTTTGGAATCTTTAAATCATTCATAGGATAAAGTCCAGCAGGGCTGTCCACATCTGACTCCATCCTCACATCCCAGCCTTACCTCCCATGACCCCCTTCCCATATTTATATGCTTCACCCATTGTGAAGTCTCACTGATTACATGCCTTCACATGTAATTGTGGCTCTCTGGCTGAACTCTCCATTCTCTTCTTACTTCCTGGTGAATTCTATTAATTTTTTAGTTCTCAGCTTCAGTGTCACATCCTCCAGGAAACCTAGCATTGACCCCTCTAGTCCCATGATGCTCTGCACATTTAAAGTATTTGCATGTATTTCTTTCATCCCAACTTACTGTCAAAATCCCAGGTGAAGGAAGTACCGTGTCCTCTCCCCATTCCAGGCCTTGGCTCCTAATGTGTAGCAGGTGCTCAGCTCTTCCAACAGACATTTGCAGAATGCTTCCCATGTGCCAGGTACTGTGGTGCTAGAGACACAAAGCTGAAAACACTTGGTCCTTGTCCTTGAGGAACTTAGTGACATTGATTGGTTCATTCATTCCACAAATATTTAACACCTCCTATGTGCCTGGAACTCTACCCAACCTAGGGAACACAAAGTAAGAACAAGACAGAAGAGGTTCCTGCCCTAGTGAAGTTTAAGTGTTAGTGGAGAAGACAGAAGATAAACAGGTAAAAGGAAAAAACAAACAAACAAACAAACAAACAAATAAAAATGATTACAGGCTGTGATTTGAAGGGAAATTGTGGGGGAATGTAAGGCAGTGGTGATTTAAGCTGAGACCTGAAGGATGAGAAGGAACCAGCCATGTGGTGTCTAGGAGGAACGTTTGCACAAGAAGAAACAACAAGCCTTAGGATGGATGGAGCTTGGCATGTTCCAGGACCTCCTGGGACCAGTGTGCCTGGGACACTGTGAGTGGGGAGGATGCTATGAGATGATGCAGAGAGTAGGCAGGGACCAACTCACACAGGGCCCCGAAGCCACTGCAAAGAGTTTGGGTTTTTTTGTTTTATTTTGTTTTGTTTTTTTTTTGAAATAAATTCAGACTTACAGGAACAGTTGCAAAAATAATACAAACCCCATACACAGAACTCCAGCATACCCCAACCCCTCTCTACTGATACCCCGATCTACCAACTTTAATATTCTGTCACTTTACCATTTCTTTGTTTCCCTCCCTCCCTCCCTGTCTATCATCCATCATCTATTGCTCTGTCTTCTGAACATATGAGAACAAGTTGCACACATCCTTGAACAAATAATATAATTCACATATACATTTCCTATTAACACAAATATTCATTTATGTAATCACATTAAGTGTAGTTAAGAACAAGAAATTTAACACTGATATAAAGCTTACATTCTATATTTCATTTTTTTCCTTATGTCCCAATTGTGTCCTTTTGAGCCTTTTCTCCTCTATTCTTAGATCTCATCCAGGACTATCTATGGCATTTAATTGTCATTATCTGTTTAGACCTACTTTTTTTTTAAATTGTGGAAACATATATATAGCAGAAATCTTCCCATTCCAACCCTTCCAAGCACTCCATTTAGTGGGATTAATCACATTCACAGTGTTGCAATGCCATCACCTTCCCACCATCCATTACTAGAAACTTCCCTTCACCCCAAACAGAAACCCTACACTCATTTCTTATTAACTCCCCATTGCCCCTTCCCCCACTTCTTGGAACTCATACTCTACTTTTCATCTCTATGATCATATTCTCTAATACTTTCTTTGTGTTTACCATGGGGCTTAAATTTAACATCTTAAGTCTATAACAATCTTGTTTTCTTTGATACCAACTTAACTTAACTTCAATAGGACACATAAACTATGTCTCTATATTCCTCCATCCCCCCACCTTTATGTAGTTCTTGTCAAAAATTACGTATTTTACATTGAGTCCAAAACACTGATTTATCATTACACTTTATGTATTTTAGATCCTGTAGGAAATAAATAGTGGAGTTACAAATCAAAAATACAGTAGTATTGGTATTTATATTTACCCTGTGATCTTTACTGGAAATCTGTATTTCTTCATGTGGTTTCAGTCAATTGGTTAGTGTCCCTTCCTTTCAGCCTGCTCAATTCCCTTTAGCATTTCTTATAGGACTGATCTACTGGTGATGAAGTCCCTCAGCTTCTCACCCTCATTTTTAACCTCCAGGTGTTTGTGAATTTTCTAAGTCTCTGATGGTTATTGACTTCTATTTGTATTCCATTGTGGTTAGAGAATGTGCTTTGAACAAATTCATTTTTTTTTTTAATTTATTGAAGCTTATTTTTATGCCCCAGCATACGGTCCATTCTGGAGAAAGATCCATGATCACTAGAGAAGAATGTGTGTCCCGGTGACCTGGGATGTAATATTCTATGTATGTCTGTTAAAATTTTCTATATCTCTCTCCTTTCTGTGTTTCTCTGTCGGTAGGGCTCTCTTTAGTATCTGAAGTAGGGCAGGTCTTTTATTAGCAAAATCTCTCAGCATTTGTTTTTCTGTGAAAAATTTAAGCTCTCCCTCAAATTTGAAGGAGAGTTTTGCTGGATAAAGTATTCTTGGTTGGAAATTTTTCTCTCTCGGAATTTTAAATGTCATGTCACTGCCTTCTCGCCTCCACGGTGGCTGCTGAGTAGTGACTACTTAATCTCATGTTGTTTCCTTTGTATGTGGTGAATTGCTTTTCTCTTGCTGCTTTCAGAACTTGCTCCTTCTCTTCAGTATTTGAGAGTCTGATCAGAATATGTCTTGGGGTGGGTTTATTTGGATTTATTCTATTTGGAGTTCGCTGGGCATTTATGCTTTGTTTATTTATATTGTGTAGAAGGTTTGAGAAGTTTTCCCCAACAATTTCTTTGAATACTCTTTCTAGACCTTTACCCTTCTCTTCCCCTTCTGGTACACCAATGAATCTTAAAATTGGATGTTTTATTTTATCTATCATATCCCTGAGATCCATTTCGATTTTTCCCCCATTCTTTCTTTTGTTCTTTCATTTTCCATTCTGTGGTTCTCGAGGTCGCTGAGTTGTTGTTCATCTTCCCCTAGTCTTGTACTATGAGTATCCAGAATCTTTTTAATTTGGACAACACTTTCTTTTATTTCCATAAGAGCATCTTTTTTTATTTACTCTTGCAACTTCTTCTTTATGCTCTTCTAGGGTCTTCTTCATGTCCTTTATATCCTGTGCCATGCTCTTATTGTTTGTCTTTAGTTTTTTGATTAATTGCTCCAAGTACTGCATCTCCTCTGATCTTTTGAGTTAGGTGTTTAGGTTTGGGTTATCCATATCGTCTGGTTTTTTTCATATGCTTTAAAATTTTCTGTTGTTTTTGGGCTCTTGGCATTTGCTTTACTTGATAGGGTTCTTTTAGGATATGTAGGATTATTCAAAGATGAATCTCTAATTTGTCAGATCTACAGCTTGGTGGCGTACACTTTCTCGAACTAACCAGCAGATGGCGTCCATGAGTCACCTATTCCCCTCAAGTCAGTTCTCCCCAACTTTGTCTTTGTGGTATGTGGGGGTCTGGTTCTTGTGGGGTCCAATTGGTGCACCAAGTTTGGGTGTGTTGTTGATGCTGTCCACCCTGAATGTGGGGCATGTGTCTGGGTGGTTAGGGAGGCAGGGCACCTTTAATAACCAAACGTCCCAGTGTTCCTGGAGATTTAAGGCTGTTGCAAGAGTCTAAACCTTCATTTCAGTCTCGCCACAGGTGGTCTCTGCTGCTGACCCACAAGTCCTTGGTATTGGCATATGATTCCTGGGATTTCCAAGTGGGTCCCTCTTCTCAGCCATGCCCTTCCAGGGCCTCTGCTGGGGGAAGGCTGTGCTACATCACAAGTTCGTGCTGTCCCTCAAAGGAAGCCCTGGGCTGCTGGGCCGTGCAGGGGCGTTCACAGCCTGCTGTAAAGATGGCAGAATGGGGCGTGTTAACCTCTCCCTTTTAGCACCTCTCCGCCTTCCCAGTTCCGGGACAGCCAGCTGTGAGCGTGCAAAAGGCCACTGTCCATGCCTGATATTGTGGCGTGTGAGTGGTGTTGCGGAAAACACTTCCCGTCACACTGGGTCCCTTGGTGCGGCTCTGGTCCGCAGCTCTGGCGCTGGGCAGGAGTGTTCCCAGTCCGCCGGGAAGATGGCTGCAAGGGGCGTGTTTTTTTCTTTTTTTGGCTCACCTCTGCTCTCCACGCTCTGAGACAATTAGCAGCAGGTCCACAAAAGGCTATCTTACATGCCAGATATTGAGGTTTTCGCAAAGCCCGTTCCTGCTGCACTTCGCTTTGTGGTTCTCGCTGCCATATCTGCAGCCACTTTTGGGTTTTTTTTTAAAAAAGAACTAGTCCACCTCCAAATGCCAACCCACAGTTTCCCCACACCGCAGCATGGCTGCTGGACATTCAGCAGGTTCACTCACTCGTTTCAGAATGCAGACTCCTGTTTTCACCAAATGCACGGTCCCTGTGGATTTAGCAGACCTTGTCCAGCTGGTGCATCGCTGGAACTGGTGTTCTGGGTCACTCTCTGGCTTTTATCTAGTATTTTTCATGGAGGTGTTTTTTTGCCCTGTCTCTCCTAGACGCCATCTTAGGTTCTCTGCTCAAAGTCTTTATATCTGGGTTTTTTTTTTTTTTCCTACTGTTATAACTGTGGGCTGAATGAATCAATCAAAATAAATACTTTTGGATGCTCCAACCACTCATCCTGAGCTACCTGGTCGGTGTTTGTCAAATGATGCCCCCTTGTTCTGGAAGCATCCAACATACCTCTAGAAAGAGGTGGTGAGTACACTGATAGAGGGAAGGGACTCTGGACTCAGCTCAGAGTCAATTCCACCTCTGCATATTCCTCCTGCTTCCTCATAATAATGAGACATTATTATCATTTTTCTTAAGTGTCAGAAAGCCTGGGTTTGAGTCTGAGTTAACAAAGCTGTGTGTCTCAGTTTCTCATATGCCAAGCGAAGACGAGATGATGCTCCCTGCCTGCACATTCCCGTGGCATTTCTCTTCAACGGGCAGCGTGCATGGTGGGCCCTCACTAGCCAATGCGAGTAGCTCCGTGTGGCACTTCCAAGCATCGTCCAGAACTCTCCAGCCACGGCAGTGTTCTCTGTCCACGTTGGCTGAAAGATCTACACTGGCTCTTTTTTTGTTTTAGGAGGCAATAGCCAAGGAGGCCAAGGGCATCATTCAGCAGCAGCAGAAGAAGTTCTCTCTCGAGGAAATGATCCACGAAGCCCAAAACTTTGTGGACAAAATCCGCTTTCTTGTTGATGAGGTAATCGACTCTAAAGGCCAACCTCATTTGCAATATTAGGCTGAGCGTCTTCCTAGTGAGGTCTGAATGTTTAGTAAGGATGAAAGAGGGAGCACTGATTTTTGTGTTTTTGGTTTTTTTCCAAGTCTTGCTGGAAAAGATTTTTCCAAGCAGGCACTGCTAGTTTAGGGGATGAGAAAAGAGATTTTAAAATTAAGCTGAACATGTTTCTTATACATTATTTATTTTTTACAAAGCATGAGTGTTCAGTAGAAGTAAAAAGCATGTTCCCTGGTGGACTCAAGAAAAGTCAAAACAAGCCCTCTGTCTTTCATGAGTTTTCTACTATAAGAAGATTTAAGCCCATGTCCAGTAAAGGACAAGACAGCCTTTCATTTTAAAGTAAGTTGTAAGCAGTGCCCTCTGGTGACTACTAGAATGATCTAATAAGACCATCATGTTTCCATCTATCATGTTCTGAAGCTCCTTGTTGAAGCCTGAAAATATGGAGAAATTTCTTAAATTGGGTTTTGTGTGGAAGGTTTCAAGGAGAGGTACAGATTTATTGCTTCTGCTGTTCTCATAAGCTGTATTTCTTGTTGTGCATCAATTACTCCCTGGAGGCATCCCAAGCAGTGAGAGGCCAGCAGTCACTGGAATTTTAAGATGCACTCAGAAAGTCTGCACCAGGCACAGTGCCTCAGATCTGTGACCAAGGGACCCAGCGGCCAGGGACACCGCCATACCAGTGTCTGTTTCCGTATCAAGAGAGAAAGGAAGACCCTCTCTGGGCGTCAATTATACCCAAGTGTTATGGGGTTAGAAAGACAAAACATCTGCTTCTAGACCAGGAATGACAAATCCTAGTTTATGATAATATATCTCCTTATTTTTTTTTTTGGTAGTTATGTTGATACATAAATGTGCATTTCATTACATGGACAACATAATTGGTCACTTGGCAGGAAATTCTGCAATTCCTATCTTGATTAGCTCAACTTTAAAGTCACATTTTCCATTCAACTCAGCTGAGTTTCCCTGAATAACCCCCTAACATGGAGCTACAATCCTTGGGAATCATAGTTAAGGTTATCAAGTCCTTTGTAGAATTGTTTTCCATCTCTGAAGAGCAAATGGAAAGTCAATCGTGGATTTTCCTTTTTAAAATTTTAATGTTCTGGAAATGGTACCTGATTCTGAGGAGGTCCAATTCTTGAAGCTAAATCATTATTACAAGAGTACCCTTTCTCCTTCCCCCAAAAATAAATCCATGGAAAGGTGTAGAAAATATTTGTTTTACAGATGGAGAAAAGTTGACCACCAGAGGTGCCAAATCATGGGTCCAACTTGCATATCCTCAAAGAATAAGAGCTCTTTGGCATAGAGAGGTTAAATATACTTCTAATTCATGACCTGAAGCTCTCCCTTCTCAAGGAAGCTACACTTAATTTGCTTGATTACATAGACGCTTAGTTACATCAATGTTTTATATCATAGAATTTGTTTTGCAGGAGAAGAGGGGCTGTTTCAGAAAAGGGGAACCCTGAAATTGCACTTGTTAACTACCAGCTTACCAAATCCCATTCCCCTTTGTTTCCACAGCCACAGCACACCATCCCTGATGTCTTCATCTGGATGCTCAGCAATAACAAGAGAGTGGCATATGCCCGTATCGCCTCCAAAGACCTGCTCTATTCCCCCATCAGGGAGCAGATGGGCAAACACTGTGGGAAGATCAAAACTCATTTCCTCAAAGTAAGTCTGCGCTAGTTTAGACTGAAAGAAGGGACATCTCTGCTTATTCTGGGATTCTCCATATTTCTGTGTCCATATCTCTGACTCTCCCGCAGTGCTTTCAAAGGTACGAGGACAAGTAGAACACCTTGCACTTTTTGAGTCAAATTGCAATTCAGTAGACTGTCTTGAGGCTGTTTTCCAATTACCATGTTACCGGATACATATAAGTTCCTTTTTCATCTAGTGGGTGTACCACAAGGTCATTTTAATTTTTATTTCTTTCTTACTAGTAAGAATGAACATTTTTCTATTAGTTTTCTCATCGTCTTTCCTCTTGCGCAATTTGCCGTATCTTTTCAAATAAGCTAGTCTTTATATTTTTAACAGATTTCAAAGAAAATTGCAAGAGGAGTGGTTTATATTCCACAGAACTGCTAGCTCAGGATTCTGGTAACTTTAAATTGTGGAAATATGATAGTCTTTTCAATCTGGGGTCCCTTCAGCCTTCATGCAGAAGGGGTCCCCAATTCCCAGTGAATGGGATGAATGGACCCTCACAGACCTTCTCTCTCTGGATGAATTCTTCTAACTTTAGATTTGAGCCTTTCTTTGAGATCCTAGGTATTTTACTGTTGCTATAAAGAAATTTCTATCCTATCAGGTAGACATGAGCAATATGGGGGAAAAGTGGTCCAAAGGTTTAACACTCCCTTGGACTGGCAACAATTGTGTGGTTCAACTGATTAATTTTTCTCACCTCTTGGTAGACTGTCCTGCCAATTTCACTTCTGGTTTCTTGTTACAACATAATTATTCTTCTACTGCCTGAAAGGGAGAGTAGAGATGTGTAAAATTATGTCATATGAGGAATGGGTGAAGAGATAGCAATGCTTAGCTGAGAAGACTTGACCGTATGGTAGAGACCTTTAAGTAGGGCTGCCCTATGGATGAAGATTTGCGTGAATGTGTGTGTGTGTGTGTGTGTGTTTTCAGAAGATAAAATCAGGCCCCACAATAAACATTATAAGGAAATAGTTCCCTAAAGGGAAGACCGTAATGGGTTCCCCATCCCTTGAGGTGTTGGCAGAGGCTGGACATCTTGTGATATAACTATAATGTAAAGCAGTTAGATCAGATACCCTTTAAGTGCTGTCCAACTTCCAGAGTCCACTACAGATGGGATTGGTAAATGTTGCAGACAGAGGGTTCACCATATTGAGCATGAGAGGCAGTGTGGGGTGATGGTTTACAGCTGTGGGCTTTGACATAAGCTGGATGTGGGTTGAAATTCCAGGGCTAATATTTACTAGCAGTGTGACCTTGGACTTAATAGCCTGTGCTTCCTTCCCATATGTCATCTGTCAAATGGAGATGACTGTGAAGATTAAGTGAATAAATGCATATAAAGTTCAGAGTTGTATACCCCACAGTGTAATCACTCAACAACTGTTAGCATTAAGAAAATTGGTCATCCAACTTCCCAGAGGACATTTCTGTAATTGTGCATCTCCTTCACATCCAGTGAGTTGTTCATGGCTCTGTATCTTATTTTCTGTCATATATCTAAAATGTTGTTTAAACCCATCCTTGTAAAACTATACCTGAAAAACACAAACTCACCCAAGCCATTCACCACATATATCAGTGTTTTTCTTCAACTTCTCATCCAAGGCATGCTGGATTGCAAGAAAAATTTGTCTTAAAAATAGCAAATCATTTCGGATGGGCCTGTGCTAAAAATTCTAGGACATTGGTATAATGTTACTCCCTCTAAATATTTTGATGTAACAGGGCATTATTTAAAGTTAGAACAGAGAACAACTATCAAAAAAAAAAAAAAGCCAGAGGATAGACCTTACTGAGAATACAGAACCTTTGCCCTGTGACTTTCATATCTGTGTATTATTCCTTATCACTGTGCCTGTAAGCCTTGAATTACTTCATCTGTATTTTCTTTTTGCTGTTGGAATGGCTTTGAGTGAGTGTTTTCTAAATCCTGTTGAATTCAATTGCACTGACGTGATGAAACATCTCGATAAGATGATTCAGCAAAATTAATTTCATTCCTTTTTTAAATTGTCACCCCTGCTTTTCGCTCCCACCACCACCTCCCCTTACCTCCCTATCTCCTCACTGAATTGGTAAGTCTGAAAAGAGCCAGGGTTGCACCACGGAGAGAATGTCTTCACATATTTCCCACTCAGGCCTCTTGGCTAGAGATCAGGAAATAGAGTAAGACAAGCTTTGATGCAAATCTCTGGTTTCTTATGGAACAGTTGTCCTTAGCATGGCTGGGTAAAACAGCCCTCATTCAAACACCTTTACAGGCTGCAGTTGTATCCCTCCCCTGGGGTTGCACAATGCCTCCTAAGGCTCAGAGAAATCTTACCGTCAAGAAACATCTTTAATATTTTTAACTCATGTTTCCCCAGCATATTCACCCAGAACACCTATTTTCAAGTTTAAGAAAACAGCTTTTCCTAGGGGCACAATTTGGGGAATATTAATCTAGAGTAGCTTCTTTGCTTTACCTCTGAGTCATGTGGTTCAATAATGGTAACTCTTTAACTGCAACCAGGGTTTTATGATCCTTGGTTCCCTGAACTTTTTTTTTTTCCTACTTAAATATATTTATAATGCTGCTAAAAATATTGGAACAGAATTTTCAGAACTCAGCCCGGTCCCACCATCCAAAAGAAAATTAGAGTTCTACTCTTTCAATCTCATCCCTGCTGTGCCCCTCATGACTGGAAGATGGAAAAGGACATTCATTACCCAAAGGAAACTCTTCCTATAAAGAGAGCCGGATACACTTGGAGTCCAGAAGGTGGCGCTCAACCTTCTTTTCCCTTGAGGGTAGACTCTGCCCCGAGTTTAGTCTTTTCTTCTCCAAGCATCTGTTGGTTGCATTAGTTGATGCCATCCAGCCATTAAATTGGTTCCATCCAGCTTTCCATAACATGCAGCAGAAAGTGGTGAATGAAAGATACACTTTGGTGTCCTGCTCCAGGATGAAACATCTACAAGACAAGGAAACCTTTACTGTCTGTTCTAGTTTGCTAATGCTGCCAGAATGCAAAACACCAGAAATGGATCGGGTTTTCTAAAGGGGGTTTATGTGGTTACACAGTTAGAGTCTTAAGGCCATAAAGTGTCCAAGGTAATACATCAACAATCAGGTACCTTTGCTGGAGGATGGCCAAAGGCATCCGGAAAACCTCTGTTAGCTGGGAAGGCATGTGGCTGGCATCTGCTCCAAGTTCTGGTTTCAAAATGACTTTCTCCCAGCACGTTCCTCTCTAGGCCAGAAGCTCCTCTTCAAAATGTCACTCTCAGTTGCTCTTGGGACATTTTTCCTCTCTTAGTTTCTGCTTTCAATGGCTGTCTTCAAACTGTCTCTCATCTGCAGTTCCTCTCTCAGCTCCTGTGCATTCTTCAAAGTGTCCCTCTTGGCTGTAGCAAGCTCACTCCTTCTTTCTGAGCTTATATAGTGCTCCAGTAAACTAATCAAGGCCCATGCTGAATGGGCAGGGCCACATGTCCATGGAAATTATCCAATCAGAGTCATCACCTACAGTTGGGTGGGTTGTATCTCCATGGAAACGCTCAATCAAAGAATTACAATCTAATCAACATTAAATATCTCTGCCCACACAAGATTACATCAAAGATAATGGCATTTTGGGGAACATAATATACTCAAACCGGCACACTGCCCCTCCCTTTTAAGCTAGCTGCATGGACCAGGACCCCCAGGGGAAGCGAGTCAGGGTTGGGAGAGGCTAAGACTTTAGCCTTCTGTCTCGTGTAATTTTTATACACTGGTGGTCATAGTTTCAATGCACTTTTGCATTCTGTCATTAATTTTTTTCTGTTTTATTTTTAAATACCTTATGGTACCATTCTTAAAAGGAAAGGATTCCCTATGATTGATGAGGCTGCAGGGGCACAGCAGAGAGGACGGAAAGTGAGGGAGGAGGAGGAAGACGTGGGAAGACACACAGCTGGCTGAAAGCACGTGTGAAATTAAAATGGGAGTCTGTTTCTGAAAGCACCCACGAAGGTGCTCAATAATTGGGTGAATCCCAATTGGAACACTTAAGGGAGAGACTCTGCCTTGTCTTGCAAGCAGTTTAAATTTGTGTTTTTATAAAAATATGTACAAGCCACAAACTTTAGGGTTGGGGCCGTAGTCCTTGTCTAACACATTCATGAGGTGTTAGCTGAGTTTCAGGCTCGAACCATGAGTTCACACATACATTGTTTTCTTCGTGGTAGGAATGGATGATGCTTTTTGTTGCCGCTTTAATTTTACTTCACGAAAAAGTATATGGGACCTTCTTGGGGCGGTGTAGCATAGTAAGTTAAGAGTCTTGACGCTCAAGTACTTAAACTGTCATCCTTAAGCCAGAGGGCTGGCATCAATGGGTAGAAATGAAGACTCACCCCACTCCAGACCTGAGTCAGAATCTGCATTTTAACCAGGTGCCCAGACCATCACAGGCATCTATGTGAGCACGAGCCCTGAGAGCTGGGCAGAGCTGGGTAGAGCCGGGGTGAGTCTTGGCTCTATCTCTGCCTTGGCTGTGACCTTGAGCAATTGTCTTAACCTCTCTGCACCTCTGTTTCTTCCTCTTTAAAATGCACATCAGAAAACGATGTATCTTTTTGGAGTCATTGTGAGGATCGGTGATGTCAGTACTTACTAATGGTATGCAGGTAATATGACATTTTGTCTGTAAGGAAGAAACTTAGACCAGGGCCTGGAATGATGGAAGTGTTCAATATTGCTAAATATTATCATTATTATGGAAGAAAGGATTATTCACTCAACACATACTCAAGTACTTCCTGGGCACCAAGCACTCTTTTCGACATTGGGGACATCAGTGTGAACCAACAGACAAAAATCCCTGCCCTTGTGAACTGATGTCTACTAATGGCAGAGGGATTGCTTTGATTACAACGAAATAATCTTAGACACTCAATAAATATTTGTTTTATTGAAAAAGGGCTCAATACGTTTTAGCTATTATTATTACTACTACTGCTGCTAGTATTATTATTGTTGAAATGATGACTTGAGGATTACCTGCCTTATTGTAATTTCAAAAATGACAGGTTGCAGAGTGCTTGCTTTTGTCAACAACAACCTGATTTTAAGGGCTCAATCGTTATTTGTTTTATTGAGCTGAATAAATAATGGCATCTCTCTCCCTAAAATGTAAAATCCAAACTCCTCCATGTAACAGGCAAGCCTCTTCAGTCTCATCTGTGCCTTTCTCCATGATAGCTCTCATGCTCACTGGTTACAATTCCTTCTTTTCTGAAAGCTCTGGGCATTATTTCTGGCACAGAGGAAGCACTCACTAAATACCAGCTCATATTTTCATTATTGGTTCCTGTCCCCATATCTTTGCTCATGCACTTCTCTCTTCCTGGGATCCCTTTTCAACTGGTCCACTTCCAAAGTACCTTTTAAGCTTAGCCCAGCCAAACCCTTGAGTCTTAAAGATAAGATGGAAATAGCTGCTACTTCTTCATTGCCCCCTTAGCATTTCCTCTCTTAAACTTGGCGTTGCATTTAAATGAATACAAGTTGGCCTTGAGGAATGGCCAGGACTGTGTCTCAGTCATTCTTATGCCCTCTTGGTCTCACTCCCTCAGCAAGGGCCTAGCAACACTTGTAATTGCTGAATTGAGTTGCTCCAGACCCATTTATGAAACCCACAGAACAATCTAGAAAGGCAAAGAAACTGCTCAATTTTGGGGCTCAGGGGTGGTCCACAGAAGCCCTGGAAACTGTCCAAGCAAGTTCTGTCCTCTCATAATAGGATTTGTGATCCTCTCTGGAAGAGGAATAGTGCAGAAGAAAGGGGAAATTACTGAGAGGAAGTTCTAAGAAACACTAAGAGGAGACATTTAGAAGAGTCAACAAAATTCAGACAGTCTCAAGTGCCACAGGCCACTCTCAGAATGATGGCTTCGTCAGCAGTCCTGAACACAGCCACAAACCTGGGACTCCGTTAAGGAGGCGGGGGTCCCCTAATCCTAGTGACTGAGAAATAAGGGAGCCATACTCTCTGAATTGAGTCGTGTCCTTCGCATCTTGAGACTACATATGTGTACACACCTATGTACATACACACTCCCCTATGCACACACTCACACTCACTAATACACAGAAATTCAAAGAAACATAGATATACATTTAATCAGTAAGGGATTTGAAACCATGCTGCATAAAGAAGGGATAAAGCAGTTCTAGGCATTTAGCCAAGGCTGAAAGGACATGGTAGATCTAGAGAGGTAGGTTTCTCCAAGCACGTGAAGGCCTGATACATGGAAGAAGCATTTGTGTTCTTCTGAATGAACCAAAGGGGCAGAACCGTGACCGGTTCCAGGGAAGGAGACTTCAGCTCAGTGTGAGGAAGAGGAGGAGGCAGACTATGAGGGTTCAGAGTCTAGAGTCCAAATTTGGAATCATCTTTCCCGAGTTTGAGCCCTGGCTCTGTCTCCTAAAAGCCGAGTGAGCAAAAGCAACTTATTTAATCCTGCTGAGCTTGAGTGTCCTCATCTAGGAAACAGGGGCAGTCCTGGCACCCCGATTAGATACAGATGATCCAGTGCTTGGAAGTGCGTTTCACAGGCCTGTTTAAGATTCAGGCCCCACTGGACCAGGACCCTCCTGGGAGTCCAGCATCATGGCAACTGGGATCATAGCTCTCATCTTGGAATAAGACGAGTCCCCAGGAACTGCTCTCCAAACACACCCCCAGGCTCTGTCCCCATAAGAGGACCTCTTTCCTCAAAGAGTGAGTCCCAGAGGTGGCTCCTGCTAACCAGGCGGACTTCCCTGTGTCCTTCCCCAGCTTCCTGGAAAACGGCCAGCCGGTTGGTCGGTGCAAGCGAAAGTGGACACGTACCTGTGGTTGGGCTCCACCAAATACTCGGGCGCCATTTTGGACAACTTGCCAGCAGGCTATGAAGCAGAAATGCCCTCCAAAGTGACTGGCGCCAACCACCCCCCAGCCAACCTGCTCTACCAAGGTATGAAGCCCACTGGCAAGAGGGTCATTAAATGTTTTTGGTGGGCTTGTAAGAAAACAGTGAGGAGGACAGCCTGGCATTAGTTGTTTGCATGCTCTCTTATGATCAACTTATTTGCCTTCTTCTAATATAGTTTATAAATTTTCTTCCAGTGTCTCAGCTAAAAAGAATGAGAGGAAGTCCTTAAAAACTCTGGGATAAAATTTTATGTTTTATATGTTTATGGGGAGAAAGCAATGTGCATTTCTTTGTAGGCAGACTCTACAGGTTGAGTTTTCATTTTAAGCAAAAGATGTTTTTAATAAATATCAGTAAGTTCTTGTGTTGATGTTACCTGGGTAGAATTGAAGCAGATTTTCTTTTGACATGGCACTGGGGTTTTGACCTATAAAGAGCAGACATTTACATTTCCCAGTAATGCCCCCGTGGAAACTGATATTAGTGGGGTCACACATGTTTCTCTAGCTTGCTTCTTGGTTTGGCTGCTTATAGAAATTCAAAATGCTTTATGTAATCTTTTCTTCTATGGAGTATTTTCTTGGAGTGCCCCATGTTTAAATTTTCATACAGTTTTGAATTTTATTATAAATATAAATTACTTACAGTTGCATTTTGGATTGTTTCCAAATTATTTCTATTTGCATGGTCTGTTGCTTCTGAATCCAAATGAAGCAGGCTCAATTTTACCTTCATTTCTTCTGAGGTTGAGCTTGGAATCAAGCCCATGTTGGAAACACTGGAGAACTGTTTGCACACCCAGGTTTCCTGTGTTGCACATGTCTCTTCTGATATCAGTGCCCTCGGCTGCCAAAGGAATCTAAGACGCTCCATAGTTAGAGAAGACAAAGTCCTGGAGATATTTATTTGATGGCTCAGCTGGTAGTTTCTCCTCCTAATATCAGTGCATAAGAGCAAGGATATCCCTGTCTAGTCTCTTTTTGGAAAGTGCATAGCATCTACCAAACGGCAAGCATTGTGCTCTATACTTTATACATAAGATTTTGTTTATTTCTCACATCGGCCTTGGAAGTTTTCTTCATTTTACAGATGGAGAAAGTAACAGCCCAAGATCACAGCTAGTAAATGGTGAAGCAAGCTATCTCCAAATTCTGCTTTCTTTCCATTGCTTTCCATTCTGCCTTGAGTTTTTGTCTTTGGTTGGAAAACACCTGCATTGAGTTATCTTCCTATTTCTATAGACACTATCTGTAGAGATCCCAGGGACTTGAACATGCTTGCTGTCCCAGCTACTAATAATTCAGAGGAGGAGAAAGACTTTTTCCAAAGCTTTCTGATCCTTTGCAGTATATTGTTTTCATGGAAGGAACTAACAAACTTCCTTTGCCATGCCCTGGCATTGGCAGGCCTTGGCTGCCTTCCACACTCTCTGGAGAATTTTGTTTATTCAGCCATTTTATGCTTCAGAAAATATCCACTCAGCAAATAATTAGTTTGCATCTACGCTGTGGCATGCACAGTGGAAGATCTAGTGAGGGGGTCCAGGGATGAGTAAGAGGTGATCCTCGTTCTCAAGCTGGGGCAATTAGATCTTTAATAACCCAAAGGAAAAAAGTGAGCAATAGCAGAAGAGATGGATCACCAAAGTGTGAAGAAAACACAGCACAGGATGACTTGATTAGTCCAGGGAATAGAGCTGGTAAGACTGACGGTTTCACAGAAACAAAAGTTGAGACTAAATATCTGGCACCCACTGGAGTTGTGCAGCGTGCTGCCTGTGGGGTGGTACTTGGGAGCCCTGCTAAAATTCTTGGCTTGGTCACTTCAGGGGCAGCTGGTGGATGTTCTCAGGGGATGAGACATTCCCAAGTTCACTCCCAGCTGAGAACTGTGCCTCCCTGTGTGATGTAAGGGACAGGTGGGCCAACTCTAGACATCTTCTATCAGCAAATTCCTATGCCATCTGCTGAACATTCCATTCTTTGCTGTTGCCATTTTTAGTGGGCCCATCCTGCCCACTTAATGGTTTATTGGTATATGTGGGGGTGTGGGGTGGGAGGAGGACTTGGAACAGGGTCCAAAGAATCACGTCTCTGGTCCCCCTGGGTGACTTGGTGAGATCTGGGAGCATCCTGTGCTGCAAGTACCTGGACTTGGTTTGGGAGTGTGCAGACCTCAAGTTTCTAAATACTTTGCAGGATCAGAGTTGGGACAGATATGGTTGCTACGTTTCAGACTCTATGCTTGTTCCCACGTAGCCAGACAGTGGGTGGAGCGGAGGGACAGGAACATGTCCAGGCCTCCTGTCAATCCAGCAAGGAATTGTCTTTGATACCCGCTGCCTTCCCTGCCCGTCGTCCTGCCAGATGGAGGCCAAGTCTCACAGCATTGCTTCAAGCTTTCTCCAAGCCCCTTCTCAATTCTATCCCCTCTACCACTGCATGAGGTCGGGCCTTAAGACTTCCCACCTAGAGGGAGCCAAGCTGGCTCCTTGTTGATCCCCCTCTCTGGCATCTCTTCTCTCCCTTGCACCCTCGACTCACAGTTTCTTCTTCCTAAAGCTTTGCTCTGATATCATCAGCTCCTATGCACAGACCTTCAAGAGCTCCTTATTGCCTGCAAAACTAGGTAGAAGGTCTCAGTTAGGCTCCAAAGTCTTGGGCAATGTGCCCATAACTATCTGGGATGCTCTACTCCAGCCAAACCAAACCACGTTCTGTCTGGCTCTTTTGTTTTTGTCTTGTCCCACCCTGCTGCAGCCACTTGGAATGCTCTCCACAGCTTTCCTGAACCCCACTGCCCAACCCTGCCTATCAAATGCTGCCATTCTTGAGGGTCAGTGCCACCTCCCCCAGAGTCATCCCTTTCTCATTTGAGTGTGCTTTTGCAAAATGTGGATTTTTCTTATTTTATGTGAAGAGCACTATGTTACATACCCCATGCTGCTCCTGTCTTTTCTCACTAAGCACTATCCATTCTGCTATGTAAGCCTTGAATCCATCATTTCTAACTGCTGCACTCTACTCCTGACTTATTTCCTGTCCACTCCCCCAGCGATGGCCTCCTGCTTGCTTCCCGCTGCCCACCACCACAAGTAACACTGCAACGGACATCTTCACAACCACATTTAAAGTCCTTCCCATGTGCCAGGCACCATTCCCAGCCCTTCAATCCCCTCAATAATCCTACAAGATGGGAATTATTATTGCCCCCATTTTACAGACGAGGAAAGAAAGGCAAAGAGAGGTTTAGTAACCTTGTATGAGTCCACCTCCCACCCCCAACTTTAATCTCCCGTGTCCTTTGCCTGTCTCTCTCGCAGGACACCTGTCATCCCTGGCTTCCTGTCCCTGTGATTTCGGTGCTTGTCTCTTTACCTGGAACTCTCTCCCCAGAGCTCTGGAAAGGCAGGAACTATGTCTCTATGTCTCAGTTACCTTGGAATTCCAGGGACAGGACTGTACCTGGTATACAGCAGGCACTCAAAATGACGTTGGCTGGGCGAATGGAAGAATGGATGAATGGTGGCTCAATACATGCATTGAGTTTATTGAAGTGAAAACTATTTGTGGAGCAGCCCCTTTCACACATGTGCACCCCCCCCACACACACACATCAGAGGAAACGGGAGAAAGAGACTGAATTATTAGGGAGGAAAATGTGATATTTTAGAAAGAGCAGTGGGTTTTGGAATCAGACAGCGATGAGTCCAAATCCAGGCATTTGGTAACTCTGCAAACTCTGCACAAGTGTTTTAACCTTTTCACACCATTTTACTCCTCTGTAAAACGGGGATAATGATACTGGTTAAATTATGTTTGTCTGCAGACAGGCATGTCTTTCAGCTGAGAGCTCACATGTACCAAGCCCGGGGCCTCATCGCGGCCGACAGCAACGGACTGTCAGATCCCTTCGCCAAAGTCACGTTCCTCTCCCACTGCCAGACCACCAAGGTAATGGGGAGCCCACCTGCCTGCTCCCGCGGCGGCCTCCCACCCACCCGTAGCAGAGCCCAGGAAAGAGCAACAGGGCCCCTCGCAGATACTGGTGTTGCTGGGAGTGTGGGTGTGTCAGACTCAAAGCACAGGCATGTAAGGAAGAGAGGGGCAGCTATTTTCTACTGGGATGCATTGTCCTGCTGCAAGGGGAGCAGGTGCTGGAGAAGAGGAGGGAGGAGGAGGGGAGAAGGTACCTGGCCCTGCTGCAGCACCTGCTGAAGTGCCAGGCACAACACCACCACGGTGGGGAAAGAACAAAGGAGAGAACAACACATAGAGAAACAACCCTCGGGAGGTTCATGATGCGATCATTAGCGAGCGGTCCTGGTGGCAGGAACTTTTTCCAGCTTTGGGACCAGGAGGCCTAGACCTGGCCTTGCAGCTTTGTGCTTCCCCAGCTGGGAGGCCCGGGCACCTTTCACACCTCCACGTCCACGTCCCCTCCTCTGCAAAATCCTGCTTGGAAGTGGTGGTCCTGAGGATTGGAGATGGGTCAGATGTGTTTCCTCGTGCACCCTCCCTTCCCTTTACACAAGCACTGAAATGTGAAAGGCTCCTAATCAGCAAAAGTCCGACAGGATGCTTCTCTCCCTGGATGGTGTCCCCGAGGATTCACAGCTCTGACGGAGGGAAGCTCAGTAAAGAATTTGGCCCTCTTGGGGAGCTAAGACACAGGGAGAGACCTGAGGCTGCGTCTTAGCTCATCCACCCTCTAGCCACATGTCTTTGGACAAGTAACACAACCCCACCAAACAGGTTTATCATATAAAAATTGGTCTGTTGTGAAGAAGCAAAGGTTAAGGTGTCCGCAGTGATTGATGGTTGGTGGCATTATATTGCCTGATGATGAGAGGGCTGGCCTTTCTCCCCAAGGTGACGCCCATGATCTGGGTGATGGGGTTAGACTGAGGTTTGATTTATGACATGTCCATGCTCTTCCATGTCCATTCAACCAGCCCCCGGGAAGCCCTTGTGGCAGGTCCCATGCTAGGTTGTGGCGGAGGGGGGTCCAGACCCTGCTCCTGCATCCTGCACTCTCGGGCGGGCAGGTGGCTCCCTAGACGGTCAGTTCAACCACCCAACAGTAAGCTGCACAGTGCAGGGCTGTGTGAGGTCCTACAGGAGCCAAGAGGTGAGGGGGTTCTGCCTGGGAGGGAAGTTGGGAGAGGCCTCAGAAGGAAGGTGACTCCAGCCTCACTCAATGGATGACCATGAAGACACCAGGCTGCTCTCTCTTCCTGTGTTTTGGGGCTTACTATACAGCACAGTGGTTAAGGTTACAGATTTTGGAGCCAAATCACCCGGGTTCAAATCTGGGCTCTGCCATTTCTTGGCTGTGTGACCTTAAGCAAGTCACTTGCCCTCTGTGTACCTCAATTTCCTCATCTGTAGAAGAGGGATGATAACATTGTACATACTTCCCTGAGGGTGAAACACCAGGACAGTGCCTCTCTTGCTCACAACAGCCTCTACGTGAGGGCTTGTTATTATCGTTGAGGGTTCCCACCGCCACCAAAGGAATTCTCAAAGCGTGGACCCCTGGAGCCTCCTCCAGCTGCCACAACCACTGTGGAATTCCAGGGCCTCCAAGTGATCTCAGGGTCCCGGGGGGATGGGGGTTGTGTGAACTCACTGCACTGGAATGTGATTATCTTTCTCTTCCTATGATCTAGACCCATATCGCAAAGAAACAGATGCTTTTTGTTTATCAAATAATCATTTGAAAGGGAAAACAGGTTCTGTTGAGCCCTGGACTTTGCCTCTGTAATTTTGAACAGAGTACCTTAATTTTGTTAATAATAATATCTATCATTTATTAAAAGCTCCCCATGTGCCATGTGTTTAGCACGGTGCTAAACGTTTGATATGCATGGTTTGTTGAATTTCACTGAAGCCCCAAAGCAGGTATAATTAGTGTCGCTGTTCTGCAGGTGAGGCGGGCTTAGAGACCAGATAGCTAGAAGAGGGTGGAGCCAAGATGGAAACCCAGGTTTGTCCCCTTCCAAAGTCACTTTGCTTAACCTTTCTGCTTCTCTTTTGGGAAGAAAGGATTCCAGTTTCCCTCTCCTTTTTCAGTGTTGTTCTGCCTCTAAGGGACTGGTCCATGTGTGGTGTGCCCCCTTTCTCGCTGTTCAGGGTGGGGAAAGCCAAGACTGGTGGCCTTTGCAGTCATGTCCGAGCTCCACTGTCTACCTGTTAGCATTCGTCTGAAATGACAACATGGTGCTCAAGGAAAAGCCCCTGAAAGGGGGAGTCCTGCAAACCAACCCTTTAGAAAGTGACTAAATGGCACGAGACATTTCAAGGAGGTGGGGCCAGTTATTCCAGAAGTCACTGGGAACCTGGGGCTTAGAAACTTATGGCAACAGAAGGATAAAAGGAAAAGGAGAAAGTTCACAAAGAAAAAGGCTTGGGGATAGTAAGGGAGAGGGGATAAATGTTTAAAAGGGAATGGGGAGTGATAGAGAAGGAGACGGGATCTTAGAGGGGAGGGAAGCTTGGAGCTGGAGATTTCAAGCAGTCAGATAGTTGCTCAGTCCTGAGGATGTGAAAGGTGTCTTGTTGGGTGCTATTACCTCAGTGCACCAAGACGGACACATGGTAGGTGTTCTGTAATGATTACTCATAAAAGAATGTGGGCAGGAGTTTGGTAGGGTGGGCAACAAGCACTTAATGAGCACCTATTATGTGCTGTGTGCTTAATATGCTTTATCTCAGACAATCATCCTAACAATGCTGCAAGATAGGTGCTGTCCCCCATTTAAACAAGGGAAGCTAAGGTTCAGAGAGGTTAAATCACCTGCCCCTATTGGGCACAGAGCAGGTGATGAAAGTAGGTTTCCACCCATGGGGTATCTGACTTGAAAACCATGCTGTGTCTATGATATCTCACTCCATCTTCAATGTGTTAACAAACTGTTGTCATGAATAATGTGATCCCAAACAGTGTCACTTAACCCAGTTATAATGCATGTCTCCTTAAGGAAACCCTTAAATTAGGCTAATCATGGGCAACTTTCCAGAGAAGTGGAGGAATGTATTTTTGGTTAGATGAACCTTTCGGTACCTCTTTAAGGTGGCTGTGTGTCCTCCTACTCATGGGATCAGCCCTGAGGACAGGCCAGTGCCCACTTGTTGATTCACGCAAATATTTATTGATACCTACTATGTGTGGGATGATGGGCAAGTGCCTAATACAGAGACCAGCACATTGCAGGTCCTGAATAAATATGTGTTGAATGAAAGAATGAATGAACAAACAGATGAAGGCCCATGGGAGCTTGTCAAGTGACGTCTCACAGCCCAAAGTGCCAAGGAAGCCATCAAAATATTTCCACAGGGAAGATGCTGTGAAGGGCATAAATTGTCATAAATCATCCCTATCAGGTCCACACTGCAAAAGCAATCATATTTCCATTTAAAAAAATAGTTCTCTGTGATGTCAGCCACTAACCTGGGGTAACTGCAATGTGACCCCATAATTTTTGCTTATACGTTGGTTAAGATGTTCTTTCCCTGCCAGAAAATTTAGAGATTTTCTCTGAACTGTTATGTTACAAACCTCATTGTGTCCAAGGCATAAAATGCTCTAAAAGCAAGAAGGAAAGGAAAAGGTGAACATGCATGATACTTTTATGACTCACATAAAGAAAAGCAATAAAATTATTATTTTGTTGCAACGGTACAAACGATTTACTGCCATGGTTAGAGAATTTTTGATATAAAACTGCTCCAAGAAGATGATGGGATTATTTGGGTTTTGGAGTCTGGAAAATTGGTCCAGCCAGATCTTCCCCTGATCTCCCCCGGAGAAGAGCACGAGGTAGGAGGGCACCCGCTGTGCTGCAAAATCCCCCTTTTGCCAGCATATCCCAACAGGAGGGAAATGGATTGGGGCCTGCAGGGCTGACCCTCCTCTCTCTGGGCCAGTCTCGCATAGTAACGGGGCAGCTTCTGCTCAGGCATGGAAACCATCTCCCCAGAAACAACCTCGGCCTTTAGCTCTGAAATCCAGCATATTTCTAAACACCCAATAAACAGAGGCGAGGACCCCAGCCTGCCCACCCTTCCCGGGGCACCGCTTAAACAGCCTGTGTGGGGTCTGTGAGCCACTTTCGGGAACGTGGTTCTGGACCCTCGCGCAGGTTATTGTTGTTTGATTTCTCCAGCCACCTACAATGTCACGGTTTGATACCATAGCAAACTCCATAAAAGAAAGATGCCATGCAAAATGGTGAGAGTTGCTTGGAAGACCCTGGTTGGTTCAATGCAGTTAAATATCCACAAAACAGAATTCAAAATAAGGGGTGTAAGTTTTAAACCCTATTGAAGGAGATTTGATGATGAAAAGTTACTTGCTCATAAGTGAAAAATCACTAAATCTCCTCCATTCTAGGCTTGCTGTCCCATAAAATGGAGATTATATAGCATCTACTTGGTGAGGGTGGTGGAGGTTAGCAGCCTCGGCTTTGGTGACACCGTCAAATCCCAGTTCTGTTGCTTGCTGGCTGTTTCCTGGTCTGTAGAATGTGGGTGGATAGCTGTACCCACCTTGAAGTTTGAATGAGACAATGCATGTAAAGCGTAGCAGCTGGCATACAGCAAGTGCTCAATAAAGGGTAGGTAGTGCCATCATCTCAGCACCATTGTGATGATTGAGGTGAAATTATGCATGCAAATAGACTGTTAAATGAAGAATGTAAGTTCTTGGAGAGCAGGGAATCCATGCATCCCCTAGCATCTTACATAGAGGAGCAGTACAGTTTACATTGTTGCTTGAATGTTGAATAAATGAGTCATGATGACGATGATGTCATCCGTGCCCTCTGAAAGTAACTTAAATGCACCTCAGGGGGTTCCCTACAATCCAACTGAGTGATGTTTTGTTTTCTTTTGGCGCCACCCTCCAGGTCATTTCCCAGACCCTGTCCCCCACGTGGAACCAGATGCTGCTGTTCAGTGACCTGGTGCTGCACGGAGACCAGAGGGAGCTGCTGGAGTCCCCGCCCCACGTGGTGGTGGAGCTCTACGACAGCGACGCGGTGGTGAGGGTCCTGGGGGCAGCGCTGCCTGCACCTCGTTAAGAATGCCACATTGAACTAACTTACTTTATTTCAACATGGACTGATCAGGACCCTAGATGTGCCTGGAGGCGAACCTGACCTAGAAAAATGATGATTTACGGAACCAGGAAAACTAGTGATGATCAATTTCCTCACTAAAGAGTTTTCGTTTAGATTTCCCTTTAAATTGCAATTAAAATAGAATCTGGTTTACAAAATGACACCCTTCTTCAGGAATATGATACTCATGTACAGCAACTACAGCTGCCCCCATCCTGCAGCTAATTCCAGGTCTTAATGCCGTTTGACGTAAATGCCCATGCCTTTTGAAAACAGGAGGTTTTGACTCATCTCATCTGGCTGGGAATTGTCACAGACTCAGCCTTTATAACTGGGGCTTTTTGTTTTCTTGGTTATGTCTAAACTCTGCAACAACACATTCGTCTCCCTTTTTGTCATGATGAAAACCAAACCTCTTCTTCTCCAAAGATGTTTGTATTCTGAAAACTTGTGTAGATTTAATAGCTTACTGTAGAATTCAAAAATTACTAAGACATATATCCTTTGTCTTTTTCTGTTAATTACAAAGACTAAAAGGAATGGCAAAGGTTTATTTGTTTTCTTTGATGTCTTTACGTCCACAGGAGGTTATAGAAGCAAAAATATATTAAATACAACAGTTTTCCCAAGAAATTTTCCCAAAGCCTCCTTCCTCATCTGCTCAGGGTGCTCCTGGCAGCCCAGGCCTTGGTCCAGGGTCAGGTGGGAATTAGGATGTGAGAATCATAAAAGGTGAGCAGCAACATCACAGAGAATTAAGAGCATGTTAAGCCCACCATTAAGCCCAGAGAGGTCAAATACCATGTTCAAGGTCACAGCTAGCTGGTGGCAGAGCCAGGACTCGAACCCAGGTCTCCTGTGCCTGCTCCTTCCTATGCCTGTGGGTGTGGTTGGTGTGGCCATGTCCCTTAGAGACACACAACTGGTTCTCTGTGTCACTCCCTCTCTTGGGCCCTGTGTTCCCACGTATGTATTTATGGAATATGATTTTATTGTTCTACAAGCAGTACAGATTTTCTGTAGAGAAGGTCACAAAATGAAAACCTCAGTTTTGTTCCTAACAACATGCTTCCAATCCTAAGTACTTTTTGTTAATTGAAAACCACTCACAGCAATCAAGTATCCATGAAAGCTCCTTCTAAGCCAACTGGCTGGACTGAGCGGATTTCCCTTGGCTGCCCATTTGCTTTCCAGAACCTCGTCTAGATCCACACTCAGTGATGGTCTCCTGGACTCCACCCCAAGCCAAACCCTTCACAGAAAAATCAAGATTACATCCTTGAAATGTAGGAGAGAAAGGAAATAGGAACAGTTTCCACTTTTCTCCTTAAGAGCTATGTGTAGACAGGCAAAAGATTTCCTTCACACCTGTGGGCTGCAGCTAAACTGGGCCCACCATCTTACAGTGATCAGATGATTCAATTCTGACTCTACTTGGACCCAGCCTGGGGAAGAGGCAGGAGGTGGCTCCAGCAAACTGTTCTTAAAGAAACTTAAGGCCCATACACACACATACGAAGATACTTTGATATCCTCTTTTGCTACCAAGAAAAATTGGGCAAGCTTCCCTTAACTTAGACATACTGACCATGGATGATCACCACCACCATCATATAATGATGTACTGAGCACTTATTGTATACCTGTCACTGTGCAACTCACATAGATTATTAGATTTGGTCCTCTAGGCCCTATGGAACAGATATTATTTTTTTTTAATGCAATAGGTATTTTTTTTTTTTTACTTTATCAAAAAATTAAAAAAAAAAACTAATTCTAACAAAACAAAGGAATAAGAAAAACAAATAACCTAAAATAACTTCATTGCTTCCAACATGTCCCTACCATACCCCAAGAAAACTAACAAACCCTAACAAAACAAAGGAATAAGAAAAACAAATAACCTAAAGTAACTACATTGCTTCCAAAATGTGAACGGGTATTATTTTTATTTCTTTTTAAGGCATGAAGCTCAAAATGTTGAGTAAGTTGCCTAAGGCCACAGAGTTAGAAAGTAACGGATTGGGGACTCAAAACCTGGCTTTCCTGGACCCCAAGGCTCATGTTTCCAGCTGCACTGACACCCTGCCCTAGAGGTCCTTCAGAACATTTGATGCCACCTTTTTTATCCTTTTCTCCTTCATGTCTACCTTGTTTGGCCATTTTAACTTTATCCTGCTGAGCTCAACATGTTGAGGAGAGAGATGCTCCCTAAGGTGGATAGCCTTGGACCAGGGAGGCCCTAATACCCCAGGATGACTTCTTAGGGTTTCCCTGGGAGTCTGAAGGGATTCCAGTGCTCCCAAGCCTGTGGAAAGGGGTAAGAGGAGGGTGACAGAGGAAGAGTATGAGACGGTGGGCAAGAGGCAGACACTGATGTTGGCATTGTTGTGAAGATTATTTGCAAAATTGCACTGGCATGAGTCAGGACCAAGTAAGCTAATAATCGGGACAAAAGTTGATTTCTTTCTGTCTTAGGGGAAGCCAGAATATTTGGGTGCCACGGTGGCTGCCCCTGTTGTAAAGCTGGCGGACCAGGACTATGAGCCCCCGAGGCTGTCCTATCACCCCATCTTTTGTGGCAACCTCTCTGGAGGAGACCTCCTCGCCGTATTTGAACTTCTGCAAGTAAGTGAGCCAGAAGTGGCACCTGCTCCAGACATCTGTCTAGTCTGCCTGGTTGGAGAAGTGGCCTCACCAGACTTCAATGAAAGCCATGCCTTGCCCCTCTCTGCTCTCCCTTATCTGGAAGTGTCTTCTTCTGGGGATCTGGGAGGTGCCACTTAAGAACTCAGGTGACCTGAGCTATCCCCAGAGCCCCTATGTTACAAGTCTGAGTCCCAGGAGGAAAGATCCTTGTGGATTTGACCCACAATGCTTGAGCCTCCATATGTGAATTTAATTCCCTGAGCTCAATCCAGACCATGAGGAAATACCAAGAAGGAAGGGAGCAAACATTTGTGAGGCTCTTAACCATACACCCAGCGCTGTATTAGGGGCCTCACACACTCTTCATCACACCAGACCTCCCCTGATCCTGCTATGATGGGAATTATTATTCCCAACAGCTGCTTCCCGACAGCTGCCTTCATAGAGGAAGCACTGTGTAGCCTAAGAGATAAAATTCGTTAGGGTTTCATCAGGATGTCTTCTCACTTGATTACTTGTTCAAGAAGTAATTTGATCATCAGCATGACTTGCCTTAGCATTTGGGTCTCATACACACTGAGAAGAGTGAAGCTGGAAAATGCCTTTATTTGTTGCCAGCTGCTTTCAATTTTCATCTGTGGTGGGCTTACTTCAGCCTCTCCATCTCCATTATAGAATCACTTCCCCATCTCAGCAGAAGGATCTAGTATCTTGGTTCTTCTCTGCCCCAGACTGAATTCCTTGTCTTTCTTTCCCTTCCCTACCCAAGGTAGCTCACCTTTCAGCATATTACTCTCCACACAGTAGATGCCCGGTTTATGCAAGACGACTCCGAGTTCCCTGAGCTCACCACACAGATTTACTCCTCTGCTTTTTGTCGTGCTGATGTACCATCCTGAAATGTCTCCTCCTTCCCTACCCGAACCCACCCTACTTACCTATCCATGAAAATGTACATTATCAAAGCTCAGAACAAGAGATGCCTCATCCAGGAAGCTTTCTACATCCCCCCCTCAGTAAGAATTAAATGTTCTTTCTTCTTTCGTCCACAGCACTTTGTCTCTCTTCTTCAAATCAATTTCTCCTTTCTCCCTCTTTCTCTCTCTCTCTGTCTCTGTCTCTCTCTTTCACTGATCATTGCTTCCACCATCACATCTCTATCTGTGCCTCTGACCCTCCTGCCTCCCTCTTATAAGGACCCTTGTGATTACATTGATCCCACCCAGATAATCTGGGATCCTCTCTCCATATCAAGATTCTTAATCACATCTGCAAAGTCCTTTGTCACAGGTGCTGGGGGATTAGGATGAGGACATCCTGGGGCACAATTCATCTGCTGACCATGCTTCCTGACTCCTAGAAATGCCTCCTTACCTTTCTTCAGGGCTCGTGCACTGCACACCTCCAGAGGGTGCCATTTCCAATTGTGGTCTACGTGACTGGCTTCCCCTGGAGTTGTGCAGCATGCAGCCTTCATGGATTTATGTGGCAACTCTGTCTTCTTAGAATCCTCTCTTCCCTCTCTTTCACCTTTCTAGGGTTCCTTCCCTCACTATTGTGAATGCTCTTAGATTTTTTCATGTATTTTAATCTCCTTTGTATTTGTGGCATAGACCAAGGCAACCCTATTTCCTTCTTGTCTTTAAGTTTCTATTGGCTTGAAAAAATGAGACATTCTTCCTTCTAGCTTGGCACTCATTAAATCATCTCATTAGGGGTCTGAATTAGGTCATTGAAAGCTTCAGGCACCATCTCTGTCAGGGGTAAGGGGAGGAAAGCGTATTTTTAAGAATTTCCAGCAGATACCCGCCTAAGCCTGGGAGAGAAGCTCTTCAGGTCACCAACTTTATCATGGAGACCACTTGTCTCTCCTGGTATTTAGACCAGTGGCTCAGCACATTCTTGCTTCCTGCTGCCCTTCGAGTTCCTTCCCGGTGTTGTCTTATCTGCTGCAATGTTACCTCAGTGAAGATCTTCAGTCTCTTTCGGCTTTGCCACCATCTTACTTCGGCCCATTAGATTTCTTTTTGGACCTTTTTGTTTGCCTGAGTTAACAAAATTTTTTTTTTTTTTTGAAGATACCATTCCATTGTTTGATCTTATCTTGTTTTTGTTGAGAGGTTGGGTATCATTATTGTTCTTTAATAAGTGATCTTTGTTTTATCTTTTTTCCTCTTGTTTTTTTTTAAATTCAGTTTTATTGAGATATGTTGACATACCATACAGTCATCCGCAGTGTACAATCAGTTGTTCACAGTATCATCAGTTTTTGAACATTTTCATTATTCCAAAAAAAATAAAAATAAAAGTGAAAAAGAATACCTGAAACATGCCCCCCATCCCACTCTATGTTTCATTTAATTTTTGTCCCCATTTTTCTACTCATCTGTCCATACATTGGATAAAGGGAGTGTGAGCCACAAGGTTTTCACAAGCACATGGTCACACCGTGTAATCTACAGAGATATACAATTGTCTTCAAGAATCAAGGCTACTGGGTTGCAGTTCAACAGTTTCAGATATTTTGGACTAGCTATTCCAATACACTATAAACTACAAAGGGATATCTATATAGTGCTTAAGAATAACCTCCAGAATGACCTCTTGACTCCATTTGAAATCTCTCAGCCACTGAAACTTTATTTTGTTTCATTTTGCATCCCCCTGTTCGTCAAGAAGGCTTTCTCGATCCCTCTATGCTTTATTGTTTTTTAAGACATTTTTCTTTATCTTTGGCTTTTAGTAATTTTTCTATGTTGTACTAAAATGGGAATTTCTTTGTTTTTATCCTGTTTTGGGTTTGTAGACCTTCTTAAACTGTGGTTTGATGCTTTTAATTAGTTTTGGGAAATTCTCAGACATTACCTATTCAAATATAGCTTCTGTCCCATTCTATTCCTCCTCTTCTCTCTTCTCTCCTCACCTCTCCTCTTCTCTCATGTGACTCCAATTACATGTATGTTACAGCTTTGTACTGTGTGCTCTATGCCTCTCATGGTCTTTTCTGCATTTTGTAGCGTTTTGTATCTCTGAGCCTCATTCTGTAGGTCTTTAATAGTGGCCAGTCTTCCAGTTCATTAACTCTGCTTTTTCTTAAACCCATTCACTAGGTCTTCTTCCCAGTTTTTGTATTTCCAACCATAGAATTTCCATTTTTTCTTTTCTATTATAGTTTGCAGTTCTCCACTGAAATTTATTTATTTGAACAGATTAAGCATTTTCTTTTTAAAGTTCATATCTGATTATTACATTATCTGAATTCCCTCTGGGTGTGTTTCGCTGGTTTATTGTTTCTCTTGGTTTTTTAACATATCATCTTATCTCTTTGGTTATGTTTCATTGGGTGCTTGACATAGTGTATAAAAATGTATTCAGAAAATTTGAGCCTATCCTGATATTATTTTTCTCCAGAGAAGATTTAAATTTGCTTCTGAGGAAGCCTGGGGTACTAGCAATCCTGGATAATCTGTATCAACTAGAGATTTAGGTGATTTGAAGTTGTGTTTTAATCTTTGTAAAGGTCAGCCCATTTCCAGTTCACCTTTACTCCAGTTGATTTAATATGTTCCAGAAAGTGCTCTGCATGCTGTCTCAGCAATTCCTCACAGCCACCCTGTGTGTTCACTGTCATTGTCTTCATATAATAAATGATGGAACTGAGACTTAGAAGTATCGAGTGACTTTTCCAAGTTCACACAGCTTCTGAGTGATGGAGCACAAGCCTGGTCCCCTAACCCTGAATAAGAGGTCCCTGAATAGTAGATATAAAAGAAGTATAGACGATGGGCTGAGGAAGACAGAGAAAGGAGGAAGGCTTCTGAGTCAGTGACTTTTTTCAGCTGAATAGGGCCAGGACTAGGGTTATGCATGCCCCTGAGAGTGAGCAACTCTTTAAATTTTGCACCCTAAGTGCCTCACTTGCCTCATACTAGTTCTGACCCTGCAGCTGGGCCTCCTTTGAAAGCCTACTATTTTCTCTCCACTAGAATATTAGAGCACTCTAACTTTTGGACTTGCTTATTCTGCCCACCCCAACTCTTAACATTTTTTACCTTCATAATGATCTTTATTTTCCCTCAACCCATGTGCAGAGTAACTGCAAACCACGTGGTTTTATAGGCCAGAAGCCAACCCAGTCCACCATGAGAAAAGCTTTATCTTGCCTGGGAGCTAAGTCACCCGATCTCTACCATGCTGTGGGATTTCAGGTACTTTTGGAGCAAAGCCTCTTCAGGGTATTTCCCAAGCCAATTTTCCAGCAGCTCCAGGATAAGGAAACATATGGTGCTTTTAAAAAGCATACCCTGAGGCAGCCTCTTCTATGCCCCCATGACAGCTGTTTACCTTTAAAGCCGGAGGAGCAATTAGCTTTCCCAATGAGGCGATGTTTTGCAGACTGAATTGCTCACCTCTTCAATGCCAGGCAATATTGAGTGGGAGTCCTCATCATTTCCCTGCTCCTTTATCTGACTGGGCTCATCTGCAGCTTATCTCATGACTATTTGGCATTTGCAGTGTCTGCTCTTTTCTTTTCTGTGCTTTGTTATAATTAGCTTAACCACTTCTGCTGTTGCCAACTAGAGTATGTCTGTGGAAGAGACATGGTGATATGTTTGTGCTTTGCAGGTTTTGATGAGCAATTAGGCTTTTTCTAGCACATGGAGCGTGAGGAGCTAATGTGTCAGTCAGTCAATAAACATTTATCAAGAACCTGCTGTATATGGAGCATTGCTTGATGACTTGGTGAATGAAAATAAACAAAGGCTTTCTCTTGGCCAAATCTCAGGAAATCGTTCAGGAAGGAAAACAACCCCACTAAGAACTGTCTGCTTCAAAGCAATGTTTACTCGAATGCCTAACTCTAGAGGGGCTTTGGGTGTTATCTGGTCCCGTATCTGAGGCCCAGAGAGGACAAGTGTCTTGTGCAGGGTCACACAGCAGAACCCGATTTCCTGACTCATCCACAGATCACTCAGCCTATGCATCCACAGGACTTAGGGTCAGGGATAGCCTCTGAGGCCAGGATCAAATCAACAAAGACTACCTGAAAAACAGTTGTTTTGAGCCAGGGCTCAGAGGCACTGAGGGATAGCATACACAATGAGAAAAATCCTTTCCTTAGCAGACTCAGAGTCCTTTGCATGAGATTTCAATAAAGCGGAATGATTGTCTTCCAACAGTTTTGTTAACCCAAATCACAAATGAGATACCTTTCATCCTGGAGTTCTGCCTTTAAATGACTTCATTTTCTGTTTCACTGATTAAGATGTAGTCTCTGCTGTGACTTGAAACACGAATCTCTCTTGGCGGTCTTCATTAAGGTTTTTCTGGCAATCTTGACAAGTGGGAAGCAGGGGAATAGCTAAGGCTCAAAGGTTTGGTATCTGAGCTGAGCTCTTTCTCCATTCCACTTGTATATTTTCTGTATAATCTTGTCAGGTCATGAGAATTTATCTATATGTCTTTTTGTTCTCCCTTCTATACAATGACTTCCAAGAAAGGTGTCTTATTGACGTCTTGGCACATAAGTGCTCAATCAGTGTTGATTATCTTTGCTAACTAATGCATTTGTCCATAATAAATAAGTACATGTGGTAAAATGCATGGTTCTTGTTTCATTTCAAGCTGGAAATATCTTTGCTAACCTGATGAGGTGACAGTGTGGCCCTGTTGGTCTTCTTGCTGCTTCTCCCCGATCTTCTAACCAGCACTCGTTTTGTGTGGTAGGTCCCTGCATCCGGGCTTCAAGGGCTCCCTCCCATTGACCAGCCAGATGCCGCCCAGATCTACCCTGTTCCTGCCAACATCCGGCCAGTGCTGAGTAAATACCGAGTGGAGGTAGGGTGCCCAGAAGGCTCCGAGTTGTTCTTCAGGGTTAAAAGACTGCAGTCCTCCCTTCATTGCATGAGAGGCATGATGAGACCTAGCAACAAACCCCATCCAGCTCGCTCATGACCCAAGGGAGCCCTCGAGGAGGGTGGCTCTTTGCTGGAACATGTCTGAGTTTCCTACACCAAAGCCTGGGCAGACATGGGGGCTGCCCCTGGGTCCTTGAGTGACAGCTCTGCTGGTCCGCTCCTCAGGTTCTCTTCTGGGGAGTCCGAGAAATGAAGAAGGTGCAGCTCCTCTCGGTGGATCGTCCTCAGGTTCTCATTGAATGTGGGGGGAAAGGAGTCAAGTCCTGCGTGATCCAGAGCTACAAGAACAACCCAAACTTCAGCCTCCAGGCAGATGCTTTTGAAGTGGTACGAGCCGCCAGCTCTCCCACCTATCATGTCCTTTTCTTTCCATGATGGCAGCCATTCTTTCATTAACTTGGCTTGGGAAGATATTTTAGAGTTTCAGATATCTGCTGCCTATAAGAAAGGGTGATGTAATTTATTGAAAACCATAATTTCAGAATGGGGTAAAATAGATTTTTGTTTTGTAGTTTTGTTTGTTGTTTAGTTTTGCTTTGCTCTATTTTTGAAGGTTCCAAGTGCAGATCACACAGTAAATCAAAGCAGGTTGGCAAAATAATACCTAGAAAAGTGGTTCCCAGAATGTGTTTCCAGTTCAGCAGCGTCACCTGGGAACTTGTTAGAAATGCAAATTCTCAGGCCCTCCCCCAGTTCTACTGAATCAGAAACTGTTGGGAGTGGGGCCCAAAATCTCTGAGATCTATATGAGGTGATTCTCTTACACTCTAAATGTTGAGGACCACTAGCCTAGAAGTTACCCTAAGGAGACTTCTTTTAGTGATTAGATGAAGTTCTTTGTCCTTAGCATGGCAGTAGTTTACATGTAAACATATGCTTCTGAAGCGAGGTATTGGGGGCACCTGTACTTTTGTTTACTTCAACATCTCAACCATTCCTCAGAATACTTTTTGTGCTTTGATTTGGAACTAACTATAAAGAAAAAGTTTGTTTTGTCCAACCCATTCAGCTGCAAAGGACACATTCTAAGGTAATGAAGACTAGAATTAAAGAATGTGCAGCGCTTGCAAACCTTTCACACCGGGCTTCACTGAGTCTCAGGGACCACCGAGGGAAACAGGTGGGCAGGCCCTGGCCCTGACCCCAGCTCCATTTAAAAAAAAAAATTGTATGCGTTTTTTAAATTGTAAACTTTAGTGTGTATACGTAACAGTGATAACTTTCAAACTATGATTTAACAGGTAGTCAGAGAGCAAATTTCAAAGAATATTATGGGTTACAGTTCCACAATTTCAGTTCTTTCCTTATTGTGAAATATAGGATATATATAGAAAGGGGAAAACTTTCAAAGCACAATTCAAGGAATAACTAGAGAGCAAATTTCAAAGAATATTATAGGTTACAGTTCCACCATTTCAGTTATTTCCTTCTAGCTATTCTAATACCCTAGCATCTAAAAAATATGCATATATATTTATATAAAGTTTCAGTATTCATAATCCCTTGTAAATCCTATCTTGTCTGTTGCTACCCCTTCCTCTTGTTTAATCACTTTCTCGAACTTCAGGGGTGTCTAGGCAGTGAGCACCCTAACTTGCTTATATTGAAGGGGAGTGTCAACAGGACAGGGAAGGGGGCTGCCTCTGGTTGTTGTTCTTAAAGAGGCTGTTGCCTCTGGGTTTTAGGACTTGTCTGGCATAGGAACACTTCCAGCTCCATTTTTAGTGGCTCAACTGTCATTTGTTTCACATATTAGGCCTGGGAAAACTGTCATTTGAGGTAAGGATTCTGCTGGTCAATAAGGAAAACATAAGAGATTTCAAAACGACTTCCATAGAGAATTTGGAAGGGTACCATTTTGTAATTTAAACCTGAGTTGAATTGTTAGTAAGCCATCCTTCCTATTTTGGATAATTATTCCCTGGGTCTGGAGGATAATGAAGACCTCTCCAAAGCTTTGGCAAACTCCAGGGGTGGCCTGGAGAAGGAGGTGACTCTGAAGTAGTTGAACTGGATCGAATGATGGCAAGGCAGGGACAAAGGGAGGATGGGTGTGTGGCAGGCTTTGGTTCTGGCCCACAGGCAGGTCGCCCCAAGCAGTGCCCCCACTTTCCTCCTCCTCTCCCCCCAGGAGCTGCCCGAGAATGAGCTTCTGCACCCACCCCTGAGCATCTGCGTGGTGGACTGGAGAGCTTTCGGCAGGAGCACACTCGTGGGCACCTACACCATCAACTGCTTGAAGCAGTTCCTGTGCAAATCCAAGGAGCCCCCCACTCTCATCTCACAGGTGGATGGAATCCAGGTTGAGCCAGGTAGGAGGCTCTTCCTGGGTCCTGGAGCTACAGACAGTAAGGCGGCAGCACCTGCACTGTGTCTGCTATGGGAGCTGGCATGAGAAAGGTCCCCCAGAGCCAAATGGATCTTTCTGAGAATTTGCTCCTGCAGGTTTCTCTGCCTTCTTTAGCTGGCAGACTCTTACTTTAAGACTCAAGTCAGGGTCAACTCTTCTAAGAAGGCTTCCTTGACTATTAAGCTCCTCCTGCCTCTACTCCTTGACATTTTACTTGGCTTTGTGCTTCAGGTTATTCTATTTTGGTTGGTTTTGCATGTCAGGTGCAGAGAGTTGAGTTAGTTGCTCTTCTCAATTCATGCTCACCTGTTAACGTTGATGTGTTCAAGGCATCTCTCTTATTATATCCACCTCCCACCCCCAGGCCTTGTTCCCTGTCCTTAATCTGAATCCCTTCTCCACTGTAGATCCCAAGCCACCAATCCTTGTAAAATATGTGTTGCTCTCTTGTGTATGTGTGTGTTTAATCTGCATAAAAGGTACCAGTCTACACCAGCCTATACTCCTACCAGCAGTGCATCCAGAGCACCATTTTCCTCCTCTTCAACAGCACCTACTACTGTCCAACTTTCTGGGGTTTTGTTTCTGCTTGGTTTGGGTTTTGGGTTTTGCCACTCTGATGGATGTGAAGTAGCATCTCACTTTTATTTTAGCTTGAATTTCTCTGATTATTAGTGATTTTGCACAACTCTTCATATCTTGGTTGTCAATCTTGATGTTTTCCTTCTCTGATTTGCTTGTTCATATCCTTTGCCCATATTTGGTGTTTCCTTTAATTTTCTTTTTGATTCATGAGTTCTTTGTATAATCTAGAGGTTAACACCTTGTAGATTGTAGATGTTGCTTTTATCTTTTCCTAGTCTGATGACTGCTAACCTTGTCTGTGATCTCCATCTTTGAGCAGAACTTAATTTTGAGGTAATCAGATCCATCCATGTTTTAAACTCTGTGGTTTGTACTTTAAGGGACTTGTCAAAGAAACTTTTTCTCACCCATAAGTCACAATGGTATTATCTTACATTTTCTTCTATTAGCCTTATAGTTTTACCTTTCAAGTTAGATCTGGTTTAAGGTAGGGATCCGGCGGCATTTTTGTCCATATTGCAAACCACTGTTTCCCTAAAGAGTCTACTAACCACCATTAATTTCCACATTGATTTGTACTGCTGACTTTCTCATAAATCAAGTTGCTGTACATCCCTGGCATATTTCTGAGCCTTCTATTCTGTCCTACTGGTTTCTCTGTCTCTGTGCTCCACACAGAACAGATGCCTATAGGTGTTTGTTGGGTTGAATTCACTGTAGAGAAGTCAACAGCTGGCAGAGGGAGGACAAACTCTGGAGGCCATGGCAGCCATGGAGTCTCCAGATTGGGAGATGTCCATAAGTACTGAATCCCACAGCACAAAATGGAGAGAAGAGGATCCTTGACAAGAAAGGACACTTTTGTGACCTTTGTTTTGGATCAACAGCCCAGTTAAGAATCTCATGGAAACCAGAAACATAACTTCCACTCCCTGCCAAGCACATGTAATCTTATGCCTAGAGTTCTGCCTGTACTTGGGCAGTTCACAGACTTCTGGAGCCTCCAAGGGCTCCCGAGTTAATACACCAGAAGACAACCAACACAGAGGACCTGTGCCCTTAACCTTGATTTGCATGATCCCAATGACCACGATTGATTAAAATTAAGCTGAGGAGGCAATACACAGAACAACCATTTATTGGTTATTTGTTATGCACTTGTCACCTTTTATTATGATCTCATTTAATCTCCTGGTGAGAAGGATGTGCTTATTGCCATTTTATAAATAAGAAAAGTGAGATTCAGAGATATTAGGAACTTTCTGGATTTGAACTCTTGAACTAATTCCCAGTATTGGGCCCCTGAAATGCTCACCCTGCACTGCAGCCTTGTTCCCTGACTGCCTGACCTGACTTACTTTCCTTTCAACTATTTCAGATTCGCTGATAGCCACCGAGTCCCCCGGGCCCCTCAGCTCGTCCCCGGAGCCCCGGGCGGATCACATCTATGTGGATATCGAGGCGCCACCCACAGTGCTGGCTGCCTCTGCCCAGGCCCAGCCCGCCGGCCTGGCTGACGTTCCGGACTCGTCCCCCATGCTGGAGCCCGAACTCAAATCAGCAGCTCCTAAGCCATCGAAAGATGGGAAGGCTAAGGTCAGAATGAGATTCTTTCTTCATATTTACAAGGGCCCCTTGTGCTCACACTAGAGGCTCTACATACTGATTCTCCCACCCACTAGCTGTGTGATCTTGGGCAAGCAGCTTCACATTTCCAAGCATCAGTTTCCGCATCTGTAAAAATGGATAATAATCCACCTTCACAGCATTGTTGCCGGAGCAGATAAGTCAGTGTGTGTGGGGTTAAAATGCTAGTCAAATGTGATGATAATATTTAATTGAAAAGAAACTCTCCTTGATTCTTTAGCTGGGGAGATGATTGATTCTTCGCCCAGAGCTCTTCCACAAATATTGAGAACCTGCTTTACGCAAGGTCATGTGAGACCAAAAGGATGTGTCTTCTGGATTCCAAAGAGGTGTAAGGCACCTTATCCTCAGTTAGCTAAGCTTCTGGAAGGGGATATGGACAAGTACACAAAAAACCATAAAACAAGGATATAATGAATTGTTTCTGAGTAGTAAATTTGAGTATAGAATCTTGGTTTATCAACTGACGTAAAGGAGAAGGGACTTTTGAGAAAATCCTAAGGAATTGCTTACCCAGGGAATGGTAAGGGCCAAAATAAAAAAAAAACAGAGTAAGATAAATTCAGGGATATTCGCTCGGTCTGTTCCCAGCTCATCCATGCTCTGTGTGACCCTCCGTGACCCCCCACCATGCTCTCTCCATCCCTCCAGCTCCGCACTTGCCACTTTGTGTTGGAATTCTCAGTTTAAGTGTTTGTTGGCCCCATGAAACTGTGAGCTCCACCAGGTCGGGACTGACTTCTTGTCATCTCTGTACACCCTGCCCTCAGCAGTGCCTGGCACTTAGTAGGTACTCAACAGATGCCTGGGGGAGTGAGTAGATGATGGGTGCAGGACGAGTCTTGCCTGTACAGCCTCCAGTGGGACAACTGTCTTCTGCCCCGAATGCCTCCTTTCTGTCCTGTGTGTATCCTTGCCTCTCCTGCCACTGCCACCCCTCCTGCCCCTCACTTAGGTTATGGGTGCCATTTTTTTGCACCTGCTAAAATCAGAAGGATGCTGTATTAGTTAGGGTTCTTTAGGCAAACAGAATCAACAAGAGTTATCTATAAATATAAGATTTTATAAAAGTGTCTCACAAACTGTGGGTATGCACGAGTCCAAATTCCTTAGGGCAGGCAGCAAACTGGCGACTCCAGTGAAGATGTTCAATGAACTCCTCAGGCAGTGAACTGGCAACTTTGATGAACGTGTTCGATGAACTCCTCAGGAAACGAACTGGCAACTTTGATGAACTCCTCAGGAAGTGCTTCACTGGTTAGCCGAAGAAGTGAAGGTCCTCTATCTGTCTCCCTCAAAAGTCTTCAACTGATTGGATTAAATCCAGCTGATTGCATTCTCTCATTGTGGAAGACACACCCTTTGTTGATGTCATCAGTCACAGCTGCAGCCAATTGACTGATGATTTAATAAACCAGCCTTCTGGTTCATTAACCAGCCACAAATGTCCTTGCAATAATGGTTAGGCCAGTGCTTGCTTGACCAGACACCTAGACACCATCACCTGGCCAAGATGACACATGAACCTAACCATCACAGATGCCAAAGGGGCTTTGCCTACATTCTTTCACTTAATCCACACAACAGGGAAGTGGGCAGGCATTACTGTCCTAGTTGAGGAAACTGAGAATCACAAAAGCTATTAGGTTCATTTAATGTACAGTGAACGATGTGCTGTGGTTTATGACCCAGGTCTGTCAGAAGCTAATGCCGTCTCCACTATATTGCATTGTGTCTTACAGCCTGGTACCTCATCTGCATGCCTGTCTCCTCTAAGGAACTGTACGCTTCCCAAATGTGGGGATTGTGTCTAACTCCCTTACATCCCTAGTGTCAAATGCAGTACCTGACTTCTGCTCAATAAATGTTTGCTGAATGAATGAATGAATGGATTGTTACACTTTCATCTATTCAAGTGATACAGAAAGCTGCTACTAAAACCCAATACCTCCACCTACTTCCCTGGGGGCCCCTATATGTTCTCTTCCTCGTAACTGATCGGCCACCAGCAGGCAGCTCCATGAGGCCTTAACTAATAACCCCTCCTTTGTCCCTTGCCAGGATGCCAGGACACCTTCCCGGAGGTCCACGAAAAGGAGGAAGAGGACCATAGCTGATGAGTCTGCTGAAAACGTCATTGACTGGTGGTCTAAGTATTATGCCTCCCTGAAGAAAGCACAGAAGGTAGCGTGTCCCCTGGCCATGAGAGCCAAGGGCCTCAATAAGAAAACACGGCACCCTCTACCTCCCCAAATCCCCCATTCTCCCTCTTTTAAATTCCACTCAACCAAGGCCCTAGTCAGGTGTGGTCCTGTTAATTGCAGTGAGACAAAAAGCCTGGGAGGACCAGGGACCTGGATTTACAAAGTTCTGGTGGGAGCTGTTCTAGGACATGGATTCTTTTATAAAGGCTGGAAGAAAGTTCAGTCCAACATGGTATCTGGAGGATGTGCTCACCATTCAGATTCAGGGAGGTCCATCAAGGAGAGATGGGGTGTCTGGACAGGTGAGCATCAGCGAGGGGGTCCTCAGGCACACCTGAAGATTCCTAGGTTGAATGCCCAGGTCTCCAGCACAGTTCTAAGTTCAGATGGGTAACAATCAAAGTAAAGACAAAGGTCTTGGCTTTAGAAAGTGGGAATGCTTGACAGGTCCCCAGGGCAGGGAGTCATGCACAGGAAAGAAGAAAGGGATCAAGTTATGAAACTGTAGACCCAGTGGAGAGCAGGCCTGGAGATTCAGGTGAAAGCTCAGTGACTGAATTTGGCAAGACTTCTCATCCCCAGGTAAACAAAGAAAAGGAAGACTAGTCAGATGTTATCACATTTAATTGAATAGAAACGTCTAACTCTTTAATTTTGTAAGACTGTGGTTTCTTCAATTGGGACTGCTTCCCAAATATTGAAGTATAGTTAAATAAATAAACGAAATATTAGTCCCTACTCCAAGTTCCTTTCCTTTGCCGCAGAGAACACTGCCACTTCCAGTGAGCAATCCGTCCTTAGCCCTTTCTCTGCTAACTGCTCCCTGCCTGGTACAGACCCAACGAACCAGCAGGTGAAACTCACAGTGCAGGCTGGGTGGTGTTCCAAGGAAGTGGAGAAAGAGTGGGAAAGAGGGTGCTTTTCTAGAGTCTGAGAGCAACCTGCACTTGGAGGTCAAGGAAGTCTACCACAGGGATCCTCTCACTGCATTTCTGTCGCAGGTACTTGCAGTGAGGCTTCATTCTGGCGGCTACAGGGAGGGTAGTTTGAATGCTCTTTTAAAATGGCATCTCAGAATGCAGACGACTGAGGTAATTGAATTAGAACTGTTAGCAATCAGGATTAATAAATTAGGCATGACAGTGTCAGCAGTCTTATCTCCCTCTTTTCTCAAAAGGCCAAGGAGAGCAATTCCAAGGACAAAAAAGGAAATCCAGGTAAGTAGCTGTTCCAGGGATGTTTGGACATAAAATAGGACCATTTTCATGAGAAAATTGTAAAATGGAAGAAATGGGGAGGTATATCAAAACTCAACACCCTCATTTCTCAAGTGAGGAAACAATCTCAAGAAGATGACGAGACTTTAAAAAGATCATGTAGCTGGTGTGAACTGGACTGGGACCAGATCCCAGGTCTCCTGATTCCGGTTCAGTGCTGGAATTGACCTTTGGCTCATGTCCCTACATTAATTGTCTTAATATAGAAACAGTGTAGGAAAAATAGGAGCAAGGTGGGATGACAGGCCAAAATCAACATGATAAACTTTATTAGGGGTGAGTACAAAGACCTGGGATTAGGTTCCAAAACTTAGTTTAAGAAGTCAAGTAACTTGCCCAAGATTACACAATTAGAAAACAGTAGGGCCAGAAGTCCATCTCAGGCTGTTTGACTCCAGAGCCTGCTCCTAAAAAATTAGTGAGTAACCTCACTACCTATGTACGTGACTTTGTGCAGGTCCCTTAACATATTTGTACTTCAGGTTGTTGAACTAGATGATTTGCAACTTCCTGAACAGTATCTGATCGGAGATATACAACTTTGGAGTCAATCAAACCTAGGTGCGTTCTTTACTAGTTGGGTGACTTTGGGCAAATTACTTGCCCTCTCTCTGCCTGGTTTGCCATGTTCTTAGGTAGGCTGGGACAGGCCCCACATCAGCCAGCCCCAGAGATCCATTTATGTTGCATGTGTGAGTGGCATTCCCTGGAGTCGTATAGTGCCTTGTCTGTAGGACTCTAAGTAGTGACCCTACACCAAAATGTTACTATTTCTTTTCAAAAAGGAAGTTCATGACACACATCAGAGTGAAGGGAAAGAGGAGCTTGGCTTTGTTCCTTCTTATCTCAATAGCCGTGAGAAGTCTAACAGTTTCTACTGAATATCCACAGAGGCTAAGACAGACCAGGTAGTGGTCAATATGGAAGAGGGCCCAAAGAAGAAGAAAGACAAAATGCTCAAGAAGAAACTTAAAGAAGATGAAATCCCCAACCTGGCCGTCTTAAAGGTGTGTGGACGCAGTCATCTCAGTTGTCGGGGAGGTGGGAAGCTCAAAGAGGGGGTCCTGTTGGAGCTTCTGTCACACTTAGTAATGACTCTGTGGGAACTAACTTACTTTATCTTCACTGTAATCATTGATGCAGAGAATAAACAGCACTTTAACAAGCATGTAAACAAAGACAATGGTGCTTGCTAATTTTTCATGTTTTACATTCTTATATAATAAAGAGCATAACATAATTGTTTACAGTGTGTACATTCTCCTTGGTTTACCTCTTGAAGCTTGACACCATCCTGCAGATGCTTACACGCTCAAAATAGCAGGAGTTTTCATTCTACAATCTATTCTGTCAGATCAATCTTAATATTAGCCAGAGGCTATTAGCTAGAGACATATTTATGGATATGAGTATTAGGAGTATGAAAATTGTGTTATCTAGATAAGCAAACTGCATAAGTAATTTGGATAGGAAATTTGAATAAGTAATTTAATTATATAACCAAACCTAAAACTCAATTCACTTTTGCATTTCTCAAGTGTTTATATAATTTCCCGCTTGGAAAATTCATGTCTATTTGCTTAAAAATAAAAACAAATATTCCATCACTTTATATATGTTAAGAATTAGATGCTTCATAAACATTTATTGATTTGAATTTCCTCAAAATGTTTTAGTCTGTATCCAGCAACCAATGTCATCAATTAACTATAGAAAGCTTGTCATATTATATTTTTAAAGTTTTGGTTTGGTTACACTTCTTGGAATTTTGAAATTAATTTAAAAAGTTTTATATTTTTCAGAATAGTAGTTAGGTCTAGGAATGCTGAGCCAATCATCTTTTGTGTTTTGCCAAAGATAAATTAACACTAGACTTTTAGATTTTTCCAAGGGGCCTGTTGCAAGGCTGTTTTTGGAGAACCTTGGCATTTCTCATTAAATCAGTCCCTGACTTTCCTTCATATGAGCTCAAACTTCTCCCTTCTCCCTAAAGATATATGATGGTGATCTCGAGAGTGAATTCAACAATTTCCAAGACTGGGTAAAAACCTTTGAGCTCTTCAGAGGCAAATCTATGGAAGATGACCATGGCCTTGATGGAGACCGAGTCATAGGAAAGTTTAAGGTAGGTTCCATTGTTAAGCATTTCATTTGTCTCTCCCTGCCCATAAACATCAGCCATGGCTCAATTCTGTTTATGGGATTGTGGTATGGGGTGGGTGTAAGGAAACTCCTTAATCTTTACCCAAGACCCTCTCTAGAGCTCCACAAGACCTAGCCCCAGTCTTTTGAGATATTTCTAGGGCCACTGAAGTGGGTTGGAGCTCAGTCTGGTGGAATAAAAGGGAGACAGAGTCATTACCTGAAAGGACCACTGAATTTCACTTTTCTTGCCCCACATAGACTGTGCCCTTACCTCCCACTTCTGATATCCCAAATATATGATTTATGCAAAACCTATCAGTTGGGTGGTTAAACTAATTAAACAGCACAACCCCCTCATCTAGTAGACCTATGGTGTCAGCCTCACGAAATAGCAGCTAACATTTGCTGTGAACCTACTGCACACAGGGCCCTTTAGATGCAGTGGGTCATGTGGGAAATAGCATGGGCATTGCAGTTTCACCCCTCTAGATTTAAATCCTAGTTGTAGTGCTTACTTGTACCACATCTGGAAATGGGATACTTTTGTAAGGATCAAATGAGATAATGGTGGAAAGCTCTAGCACAGCATCCGGGCATGTAAAAGCCCCTCAGTATCCCACTTGATGGTCCTGGTCATGCCCCTCGCGTAACAGTCCATGAAGAAGCCCAGATGCAAACATGTTACATGAATCTGCCCAAGGGCAATTAGCTGGCAAGCGTAGCACCAACCCAGGTTGGGGTCCAGCCTGTGCACATTTCCCCAGTGCTGTGGCCTGCATGGTTTTGGTGGGGCATATAACTGTCTCGTTTCAGTGGGTTGCCCTTGGTTGTTCTAGGGTTCCTTCTGCATCTACAAAAGCCCTGAGGATTCCAGCACCGAGGACCGCGGGCAACTGAGGATCCAGCAAGGAATTCCACCCAATCACCCCATCAAAGTCCTGATCAGGGTGTACATTGTCGCGGTGAGCCATCCTTGTTTGCGCTGATGGGGCATGGAGTTTAGATGGTAACATGGACATTTCCCGGTTGGCAGGGTAAATACTTCCCAGGTAGCTTTATTTGCCTTCTGCAGTTGCCCGATGGCTGGGAAAGAAAACAAATAGGACTGAAGCAGGAAGCTCACAGGCAAGACAGTGAAAGGGAAAAGACTGGGTAGGTCAGGGCAGCTGCCATTGTGAACCCCCTCCCTCACAGCTATAGCTCTTGTTTTAGTTTCAAGCTGCTAAAACAAATACCATACAATGGGTTTGCTTAAGCAATGGAAATTTATTGGCTCCCGTTTTGAAGCTAGAAGTTCAAAACCAAAGCATCAGCAAGGCAATGCTTTCCTCCCAAGACCGTGGTGTTCTGGGGCTGGCTGCCGGTGATACTTGGTCCTTGGCTTTTCTGTCACATGACATTGCACATGGCGGCCTCTCCTGGCTTCTCTCTGTGTCTGACCTTCACTCGGCCTACAAAGGACTCCAGTAGTCTGCATTAAAGCCCAGTCTGACTCGGGGGCCGCACGTTAACTGAAGTAACATCTTGAAGAGATTTTATTTACAGTAGGTCTGCACCCACTAGAATGTAGGTCAAGACACTGTCCAAACTGGGGTACACAATTCAATTTACCACACCTCTGCAGTGTTGCAATTAGAAATTTCATTTCATATGTATTGCCAAGCAAGATGTCATCACCACTAGGCTTCTCTCTTTCTGATAATGAGTATGAAACCTTAATCAGGAAACTTTTTGGCTGATTGCCGGGAATTTCAAGGCTAAGTCTGATGTTCAATCAAAGCAACTATATGAACTTTAATGGCTCATGTATTTGTTTCCATCTCCTGACCTTGGTCTTGATTTTAATAATTGTATTTGATTGTAGTAATGATATTTTGCTCTTTGCTTAAATTTCCTACATCCATTTTTGGAAACATAAATTAAATAAAACATAAAATATAGATGAATTATTCCGTAATACTCAAAGGAGAACTAAATGTTCTCTTTCCGTTATGCAGTACTTGTGTTTCCTTCACCGTCATCATCATCTTCACCAATTACCATGTGCCAGGTGTGTTCTAATCTTTAAGGATTCTGTGATTAAATGGACACAGCCTCTACCCTTAAGGAAGTCATAATCTAGTTGGAAAGGTTAGAGGTACTTGTAAAGAATCAGTGACAATGCAAGGTAGTCTATATTAAACATCTGTCCACAGAATAATTGAGATGAGCCTTTCCAAAAATTTGTTCTGGAAGTCACTCTTGTCTTGGGAGATAATTAATAGACATTCCTTAGGAAAAGATCTGTGTGTTAAGATAAATTCAAGAAATGCTGCATATAATGTTAATTTCCCTTCTCCAAAATCCCCGAGAGTCACAAAGCTCACTAGCACATTCAAGGCTCTGAGAACTCCTGAGGCAAAGAAACCTATTTAATTGTTGAATCCTTAATAGTAATTTTTAAACCTATTCCCTCCCCTCCCCCAAAGAAAAACCTGCAGAACTAATGTTTGATGGGACACAGTTTAGGGAATCCAGAATCAGAGTAATGAACAGTAGAAAGGAGAAGAAAGAATTTCTTTGGACTACAGAGATTGGGGAAAGTTTTGTCCCCTTATTCACTTACTCATTCAGCAGATCTTGACTGCACCCCTTTTATGTGTCCAGTATCCCCTAGACAAAGGTCAAGGATGAAAATCAGGAACCTGCTCACAGAGCAAGGAGGGCTTGGGGCTGGAACTTGAGGACTGGAAGGCCTTGACCAAAAGCGGGGCATGCTTGGGTAGGGGAGAGTAGGATAAATTCACCAGTGTTACGGACAGTCAGTATTTTCATTGGCATTCCTGAAGGGCTAATAAATGTGTGGTTTGTTCCTTCACACTAAGATTTAAAAACATAAACAAGAAGTTCATTCAAAAATCTTTTGAATTTAAAACAAAGAAAATCATACTACCTAAAAATTGCTTAATGAAAGAAATCAAACCGCTCTACCTCTGAAATTCCATCCCCAGAAATGACTTACTTTTCCTATGCTTATGCAAATACATCAATGAGAATAAGTATGAAAATAAACAAAGAAACACATAAATAAATGGGATGAGTGTCAGAGATCACTGCTATGCAGATAATTAAAACTGGGTGGTGTGATAGAGTAAAGGGAGAAACAGCTACTTTGGATTGTGTTTCTACCCAAATAATTGACATGTAGGTTGTTTACAATTTTTGGCTATCAAATGATACTCTAATGAGCATCCTTAAAAATACAGCTTTATATGTTTATGCCCTTCTTTCTGTAGGTTAGAATCCTAGAAATGGGATTGCTTCTTACTCAGCTTTCGTCTCTGTAGAGTTTCTCCATCTTTTCAGTACCATCGCTCACCAGCCCCCTACCCTGGCCTTTACTTAGAAAGTGCTTGCCTTTGATGGATAGTTTAAGACCCAGCTTCTCTGGAATCAGACTTCACTCTCAGAAGCAGATCTCCACTCAACTGGCCAGAACTGAATGCATGACTGCCAGGGTCATGGGTTCCAAGACCATTCGATCTGGGAGGGGCACTCAGGGTCCACCCAGGATTTCTCAGATCACACGACTAGTTAGATCTAGACCAGAACTTAAACTCATGACTTCCACTCCTGACCCGGCATATTCCTCATTACACTGTGCCTTTCTCTGGGGTGATGACTCCAGAGAAAGTCAAATTTGGGCAAAGCCGATAACTTTTCTTTTAACAGCAAAATGGGGAGGCTAAAGCAGTGGTTCTTAACTCTGGCTGCATGCTGGAATCATCTGCGGAGCATTGAAAAATCCCAGTGCCCAGGGCCAGCTTAATCAGAATATCTGGGGAAGGGCCCCAGGCCCCAGTATGTTTTAAAGCTCCCAGTGTGCAGGCAGCATGGAGAACTGCTGGAATAAAGGGATTTTCTTTCTCCTGCCCAGGCATTTAATCTCAGCCCAGCTGACCCAGATGGCAAATCAGATCCCTACATTGTGGTCAAGCTTGGCAAAACCGAAATCAAAGACCGGGACAAATACATCCCCAAACAACTGAACCCAGTGTTTGGAAGGTCAGTGGCCACCTGGGCTGCCTCATGTCATCCTTTCCCTGTCTGCTTCTGCTGTGTTTCTGAGACGTGTGTGTGTGTGTGTGTGTGTGTGTGTGTGTGTGTGTGTGTGTGTGTGTGTTTCTGGGTAAACGATGACATGAGGTTAAATGCTCACTTCCACTCTTAATAACAGCCAACCAAACCTACATTGATGAAGAAGGGCTGAATCCTCTCCTTGGTCCCCTCAGGAATTTGGTGGAATATGGTGGTTTTTAGACCCATGGTTTCCAATAATGATTTCCCAGTTCTTAGATTTAAGAGGCACCTTGAAGGGCATTGGCTTCAGCTTCCGGCCTTTGGAAAGGTAGATTTCCTTTTTACAGACAAGGCAACCAAGGCCCAGAAAGGCTAAGAAACTTATTCAAGCTCACACAGCTCATTAAGTGGACAAGAAGGGGCCAGAAGTTTGGTCTTCTGTCTTCTGCCAAAATTTTTCTACCATAAAATCCTGCAGCTCATTCAAGGTGACCTGAGGTCACCCCAGAGTTTTGTTTCTCTGCAGAGTGGTTTTAAAATGTGTGTGGCCATTGCATTTGTGTATGCTTAGGTGGGCAAGGCATTCTCCGGTTCACAATAACCCCACCACCCTCATATCCCAGAGTGTGTTAAACATTCTTGTGAAGAGTTCTGAGTTTCTGTCCCTTGCTACCATCGATTTGGAACTAAACAGACCTGGGATTCACTTTGGCTTTGCAAGCTGTGTAACCTTATGCAGATGGCTTGACCTCTCTGAACCTTGGTTCCTTCATTTGTAAAGCAACAAGAGTGATGCCTGACTCTCAGAATGCTTTCGAAGATTAAATATGTATAGCGTTTAGCATGTTGCCCATGCTAGCACTGAGTAGGTATTCAAAACACGTTGGCTTCATTCTTCTCCCCCTTGATCATCATTTTAACAATGGATACATTATAGTGTATTTAATTTTTTTTTCTGAGTAACCAGGAGAATGGGATGTAATCTCCACCAGCCTCATGTAAATTCATTTACATGTTGGTGATCACTGTGGAACTTCTGACATTTGATCAGCACCAACCTCTTACATTTTATTGCTCCTGAGGAAATGAGGCAATAAATGATCTTGCCTGTTCAGATTAATGAAAATGATTAAAACGACATTGCCAGGGAATCTTATCCTTGCTTCCCTGCATCCAGAGATGACTTTATCATCACCTTCCGTTTATGTAACTAGCACTTAATTTTGCCAAGTGCTTTGCAGTCACTTTTTATTAGCTATTTTCACAATGCCATGAATTCGACTGGCACTGTTATGGCCGTGGAAAACAAAAGAAGAGAATGATGTAATATTCCCTCCCACCTCTGGCATTTCAGAGCTTCTTCCAGAAGCCCGCCATGTGTGGGCTTCACATTTGTTGGGTGTATTTAATTGTTACTCAGGAACAAAAGTTCTCTGCTAAGTCCTGCAGTGCTCTCGGGCCTGACCCGGCCTGCGGTCTGGGGAATCCCTCTTTGCAGACCTCACCACCTTGATATCCATATGATGATGTCACGGGCTCCACCCCTGATGCCCTGGCACCTTGCTCTGCATTTACTTTTCACCAGGGCCTCTGACACGTGGTGACATATTCACATGTTTATTGCCTGTCTCCCCTCTCCCCGCTAGAATGGACACTGCATTCCAGCAGGAACTTGGTCTAGTCTGTTCACTGCCAGATCCCCAACACCTTGGACAGGGCCTGGCATAGGGCAGAGGCTCAGTTAGTATTTGTAGAATGCATGGATGGATGGATGGATGGATGGAAGAATGAGCTTTCAGTCACTTGTCATTCAGTCACAGTGGGATTCAATGGGACCTGCCACTCTGCATAGCCCTGAGGTAAAACACATGTCTGTGGGCTTTGGCAGCTCCTCGTGGCTCTCATGGTTTCCCAGAATGTTCCCCACTATCTCCATTGCCTTGATGTTAACTATGAAGAAAAATAATGAGATCCCAAGGAACTGGTCTGTGGATTATTAAAATAGTTGTGTGGCTTCCCTTGCTCATTGACACCCACAGGACTTCACCCTTGCTGTGCCCTCACCACGTCATGGCCTTCATTTTCTTGTTTACCTGGAGAACTTCATTCACTACTCACAGTTATTCAGAGTCCACCATATGCCAGACACTCTGCTGGGTTCTGGGACACAGTGGCGACCAAGCCACAGTCTGTACCTTTAAGGATCCTGTGACTATTGAAAGAGAAAATCAACTAGTTGGGCTATTACCAGAGGTTGGCAGGTCCTGTGAGAAACATGGGACCATCTGGGCATGTCGGGTGGGCGAAGGGTGGGGGTTCTCAGCAGGCAGCAGGTGCAAGGTCCAGAGTGGATGTGATGTGTCAGGACTGTGAGCAGCTGGCTAGTGCTAGTTTCTTCCAATCAGGGAGCCATTTGGTGATAGACTGTGTGCCAGATATTGGACAGGTACAGAGATGACACAGCCCTGTTTTTAAGGAACCTAGAGACTCATGCAAGAGGCAGACAATAACCAAAATAATCAGACAAATATAAATTGCTTGTGTGATGGACACTAAAGGTGAGATGTGTGGTCCTTTGAGCATGTATTTTAGAGGAACTTGAACTGGTCAGGGGACAAATGGCTAAGATTAGAAGTTCCCTGTATCTGGAGCAGGGAGAACTCCTATCTGTGCTCATGTTCCAGCTAAAGTGTCATCTCTGGGACAGCTTCTCTACCCGCCTTTCCCCAAACAGGCTTACTTATAACACCCTGGCCATAGCTCGGTCTGAACACCTGCCACCTCTATTTAGCCATTTTCTTATCTGCCTTCCCCACCTTCCAGGTATCGTTCCCCTTGTCACTGGGACAGGGATCTTCTGTGCTGGAAGATATATACGATTACAGATGATAATAGAAGAGGAAGCTTTAGAGTTAAAAAAAAATCTATCTCCCATCTAAGGCAGGCCATCAGCTCATTAGCTGACGAAGTATTGGAACTTCACAAAATGACTCTACAAAATTGATTAGCATTAGACTATATTCTGGCTTCCCAGGGAGGTGTGTGCACTGGTGGGGACCCAGTGCTGTGTATTTGTAAATGACAGTCAAGAGGATGTTTACCAAGAGGTAGTTGTAGCAGAAGCCCGTGCTGGAGAAGCAGCGAAATCAGCTTACACACCTCCTGAATCTGATGGAACTGGTTAACTTCTAGGGTCATGGGGACCTGGCTCAGAGATGTCCTTTAGGAGCACTTGTAATCGTATTCATAAAATCCTTCAGTAACTGTCGGATCTCTCTACTCTTAAATGCTACTGTGTAGCTGCTAACTCGACAAGTGATAACAACAGAGGATACAAAACCAGCGTGAATGGGACGACGAAAATCTCAAAACTTCAGCTAACCCATAAACTGGGTGATGAAACATGAAAGACTTTTAGTGGTGAATGAGAAACGAACAACATCTTTGGTCAAGCCCTCGTAACCGAGGGAACGAACAAAAGGGAGTAAATTGATAAAATTGTATAGAGGAAAGCCCTGGGGATGCTTCAGAGCAAAAAATCCATGCCCTACTTTCTCTTTAATTCCTTTTTTATCTTTTGAAATTTAAAATCTGCACCCAGATAGCTAATCAAGCCCCTAGTTCATGAAAATAAAAAATAAAAAAAACATAAAAACCCTTTTCCTCATTTTTTAAATAACTGCCGTTCCTAGCACATAGTGGATGTATAATAAATGTCAAATAAATAAATAAAAGAATAAATCAAGGAACAGAGGAACCATGGGAAAACAGCTTGGCGCTGAAGCTTACAGGTGCTGTGTGCTTTCACCAAGGCTCAGATTTTGCCTTTTTCATGAAGCATTATCTTTTCGCAAACTATCATTGCCTATAATGATAATATCTCATTGACAGGTGGTCGGGATAAGCCTAGTTTTGTCCTAGGAAGTCTAACTGTGGCGGGCGGTTTTAGATAACCCCTTTAATGTCAGTTCCATTGAAAACTCAGGAAAGGTTAATCTGGGAACCCACAGCTTGGGAAGATGGACCAGAGTGATTGAGTCCTCTGCCGTGATTTCCCGGGGCAGTTAAGCCCTTAATAAGTCCTTTCTCCATGGCAGCTGTGACTCGTGAGACACCTCCAGAATATCAATTACAGCTTGGAGTCCAACTCTTGGAGCCCTAGGGAGGCAATGCTTTGCCTTCAGATGGAACGACACACGATCTGCTCCCCCCTGCAGCTGTATCTCTGGCCCACTGCAGTCACTTTCTCTCACTAGGTCTGTCAAGCATATCTGCTTTTTTCCTCTCCGGGGAGGTTTTACTGGCTCCAGGCAGTGCTGTAGTTGCAGCCCCTGCCACGCTGGAGAGCGAGTGTCAGAGCTAAGTGGATGTGACCATGAGGACACTGTGGACGTACTGGGAAATAATGGGCCCACCATTCTCCCCTGCCCCCTCCTCTCGGTCCCTTGCTCCCAGACCAGTCCACCCTACCCTGTCCCAGCTACCAGAGTTCAAACGGCTGGGAAAACCCTGGTGCCTACTTGTTTTTCTTTTCAGGGAGATATTTCCCTAATATACAGGGTTTCACTCAACAGTTCATTCTCAGTTATCTGATCTAATGCAGGAATGCAGTGGTGTGGATAACCCATTGTGATAGGAAATCCAACGGCATTGCTGTGCTTGTGTTGGTACAATATCATAGAAACTGCACCCAGCTAGGAGTCAGGCAACGGGTCCTTATCCCAGGGTGGCCTGATGTATGATCCTGAGCAAGCCACTGGATTTCAATCTCCTTATCTGTGAAATGAAGGGATTGGACATAGTGGTTCCGAAGATCCCTTATAATTCTAGTAAACATTTATTAAGTATGTACTTTCGGCAGGTCCGGAGCAACCTCCACCAGTGCAGAAATTAAAAAGGCAGGTCCCTGTTTTCAGGAAGTTCCAAATCTTGTAAAGACAGCACTCCAGTCCTGCAATTCTTTGTTTTTATGATTTTTCATCCTCAATAGCGTTTTCATTTAAAATAAGCCCAGCTGGCTTTCTCTGATAAAGCAACAGTGGATGGGAAAGGGAATGGCAATTGATTGGGTGTTAGTTCAATGCCCAGAAGCAAAATATGTGCTTTATATAAACAATATCACATTTGCCCACTATACTGTATTATAAAGAAGACATATTTATCCCTATTTACACATAGGAGGCTGAGAGAGATTCAACAACTTTCCCAAAGTTATATAGCCAGGGAATTGCAGATTCAAAACCAAGATTGGTAATCAATCCTGTTTGAAACCAAAACCCAAGGATTTTCTCCTCTATCATGCTGTCACCCTAGCTGAAGACTGCAAGACATGGTCTGTGGAAGGGGATATTATGGGCTATTGGAATTGACAAAGGAATTGAAAACTGATGCTGTCTTGCACAATTAAATGAAATAAATGTACCCTAGGTGTTAACTGAGTTGCTGAGCATTTAGTGAGTTCCTGTGAACCAAAGGCTAGCTAAAATCAAAGAGGGGAAGAGGTTCCCTCTGTCACCAATCGTTTTTGACTCCTGAAGCCTCTGCTTGGGCTGCAGGTCATTTGAGATCCAGGCCACATTCCCAAAGGAGTCTCTGCTCTCTGTGCTGATCTACGACCACGACATGATTGGGACGGATGACCTCATTGGTGAGACCAAGATCGACCTGGAGAACCGCTTCTACAGCAAACACCGAGCCGTCTGTGGCTTGCAGAGCCAGTACGAGATGTAAGTCCTTTCCCCCATGGAGACACTGTGGGTGTTCTGAGGCCACAGCCTCCAGGGCTTTGCGCAACGTGACCCACTTGTCAATGCTCTAGGAAGGCCCGGCAAGGCTCGGCTCTCATATCCCACATGGGCTCCACGTCCAGCAGGCCTAGTTTGCAGAGACTCTGTTCAGTGCCTTGAGTGTCTTTGGGGTTGGGAGGACAGCTCTATTCAGAACCAAAGGCAAGTTCTTATAGAGTCAAGACAGAACTATATGAGTTTGCTCAATCAGCTGGGCCTGGTGGGCAGGAGTCCCTGGTGGGAATGATGCTAGAAGGAGAATGATTAATATAATTCAAATGCCAATATCTCAGCTAATTAAAGCCAACACTCATGAGGGCTTAAAATATGTCAAACACTGTCCTAAGAGCTTTACATGGATTAGCTCATTCATTTCTCTAAACAACCCACTGAGGTGATCCCCACCCCCCACCCCCCATTTTACAAATAAGGGAAGAGTGGGCCCCAACTCTCACTCTTTAGAAAGATGTTGAATTCTACTTAATTTAAAAGTATAGAATACCAGCTTTATTTTTTTTTTAAGTATGTGTATCTGAGATCTTAAGAGGAAAAAACAACTCTTCCAAATATCAGTGAGGAAATATATGAAAACATTCATTACACCATTATTACCCAGGGTATAATTTTAAAAATATTTTTCCTCAATGTAAAATAATACATATTCATTGTAGAAAATTTAGGAAATACAGAAAGTACAAAAAATGCTCAGATTATTCCACCCAGAGATAATTTATATAAAAATTTCTGTGTATTTTTCTATATTTTTTTCTGTGCCATTTTCCCCCCAAGTTGGACTAATACTATCCATGCAATTTTGTGACATGCTTGTTGCCTTTACCCTTATATCAAAAGCATTGTATCATGTTATTAAATATTCTTTGAAAAATTTATTTTAATAGCTTTATTGTATTCCATCATTTAACTTTATTATAAAATGATCTAACCAATTTGCCTTCCTGAACTGTAGGGCTCATATCATTTCTTCTTTTTTCTATTATAAATAATGCTGCTATGAGCATTCTCATACAAAAAGTTTATGTGTCCCAGTGGCCCCCCAAGAGGCTTGCACAATTCACGCTCCCACTCGCAGAGTCTGAGCATCTATTTCACACGTGGCGTGAGTTTTAGACAAGTCTCTACTTATGGCCTGGGCTTCCCTGAGCCTAGAAATCCAGTTCAGCGTTGGGACTCTAGTGAATATAAAAGCCTCCTGGGGTATTTCCACCCCCTCCAAGGACCCGAGAGAATAGGACCCGAGAGAATGATGAGCTGTCCTTGCTCTGAAGTCTGGGAAGGACGCCACGGGCGAGCATGGTGCATCCTTTGTTCAGAAGAATTTACTGCCAGTGAGTAGAACAGCTTAGTCAGGAAAGTTGCAACCTTTGTTCACTGGAAAGTTTAAAAAATAAGACAATAGTGCCTATTTCTGGGGAGGCCTGTGTGTGACTCTCTGGTGACAGAGGATGAGACAGGATCTTCATCTCTGGAACACTGTAGAAAAAAACGCCTTTATTGTTCTGTTTTATGAGCCATGTTTTGACTTATTTAGATGCTTAAACAAGTTAAGTTCTGATGAATCCATTGTCCCAATGAGCAGAAACATCCAAACCTGCCTTGGTCATTGGCTCTTAGGGATTATTTCGTTGTAAATCAGTAATTTTTAACCAACAGCTAGTTGGAAAGAGGGAGTTGGGAAGATTTAGAAGCCCACCACCAGAAAATCACTGGTTAGAGAAACATCACATCAAGACTTTTTGCTTATAACATGAGCCTATAATATGATTTGGAGGGTGGGGTAGAGAGGGAAAGAGAGAAGCAGGGAAAATTGAAAGAATGAAAATTGAAATTCTTCCCTCTTAGAATAAGTAGAAACCAATGGTTAGTTATCCTGTTAGGGTCAGAACAAACACTGAGCAAAAATTGCTGCAAAGGTTTTTTATGTTGAAGGCCTGCCTTACAGGCAAGCTGTACGTATGAAGAGTATTTGCCTGGACTGGACTAGTATCCAGAAGAGAAGAAAAGAAGTTTAAACCAGAACAGCCCCACGTGTGTAACATGACCAGCTCATCTGGTGGTATCTGGGCAGCTCTTAACAGGGAATAAAAGTATGTCCTCTCCAGGTAGGAAGCCAGTCCTCACCGTGCCTGTCCTTCCATCCTTCAGAGAAGGGTACAATGCCTGGAGAGACACATCCAAACCCACCGAAATTCTCACCAAGCTCTGCAAAGACAACAAGCTGGATGGACCCTACTTTCGTCCTGGGAAAATACAGATAGGAAACAAGGTCTTTTCTGGAAAAACCGTCTTCACTGAAGAGGACACTGGTAACTCCCCACAAAATGTCCTGATGATGTTCTTTTTTTTTTTGAAAAGCTTGCTTCTAGTGATATTTGTGGCAAAGAGACAGTGGGTCATCTAATTATAAAAGTAGTATATGCTTACTGTAGGAAATATGGAAAAATAAAGGAAATAATGAAAATCAGTTATAGTCCCAAAAAATCAGAGATAACCATGCTGGTATATTTTCCTGCAGTCTTTATGGTGTGTGTGTGTGTGTGTGTGTGTGTGTGTGTGATGTGTCACATTTTTACAGAATTGTAAAATGTATCATATACACAATTTTATGCCCTGCTTTTTCTATTTCCAGTGGAGTATGACAATACTCCCTTGCTCTTTGAAAAGATCATTGATAATATTCCATTTTATGGCTATGCCATCATTTGATTAACCAATCTCTTATTTTTAGAAATTTGCCTTCTGTCCACTTTTTATAGTGATTCCTTTTGCGTATTTTTGCACTCTTCTGATATTTCTATAGTATAGGTCATAGAAGTAAAATTATTTTGTTAGAAGATAGGCAATAGCCTTAAAAGGAATATTATATAATATAAATAATTGGACATAACTCAAATTACCCCCATGAATGTTATATCAATGTACTCTTCTATTTCAACATCAAGAGATTTTTTTTTATATGGGCATCATGGGACATGCCATAAAGATCTCAGACAGGCTTCCCATAAATTTAGGATAAGAAAAAAGCCCAAATTACTTTAATGATGTAGAACAATTCTTGTACTGTCACTTCTCTCCATTTGATTCTTAAAATGCCCTACATATGGTGCACTGCTTACAATGCAGACAGCCCAGTTAAGGACTGGGTATAAGATGTTTTGACACTGCTATTGGACCCAATCACTTTAACATCAAGATTTTCTTTTTACATTGCCATTTTGACACTAAGAACCTTTTCAAGCCTCTTGCATACAGAGTTATTGATATTTAGATGAATTTGCATTAATGACATATTGATGAATTTCTGTTGAGAAAAGTATTTTTCACACTAAAATCTGTGAAGCCAATTTAGTTCCTTGGCCATTATCCTATACTTCATGATTAAACAATTACCTTTTTTTTTTTTTTGCCCACAAAATAATTTAAAATTACTTTCATCAAGATCAGTTTTTGACTGATTAAACTTGATGACAATGATTTAGTTCACTAATTGTCCAGATCAACTTTTACCGATTGTAATTATTGCTACTGAAGATTTCTTCTGTGGTCCCTTAATTTTTAAACCAAGTTTAATTTCCCTACGTTAAATTTGGCCATTCTAAATTTTGTCAAGATTTTATTCTTCCAACAATTTTTGTCTTATTTTTGTGTGTATTTTTTCTACCAGTAATGTTCATTATGAATTAGAGAAACAAGTCACGGTTTGTGCTTATTTGTTAGCAAATCCATGAGAAAACTATGGGCAGTTTTATAAGATGCAAAGATAAAAACTGAAGTTATGAAAGAATGACAGAGCAAAAGAGAGATAGCAAAATGGAGTAAGAGAACGAAAGAGGCTAGAGTTTTCTGGAGCATTGATTTCAAAATGGTGTCAAAATCGCCTTTGAATCAAAATGGCCAGTCAAAATGCCCTGCTTCAATAAAATGACAGGCCTTAGAACCTTTCCTGAGAGCAGGTGCTGGTAGGAGGGAGAGACACCTCCAAAGGGCAGCATAACATACATTGTGCCCGTCCCCACTTGCTAAGCGCCACTCCCTGGTTCCCCAGCCCCTCTCAGGCTACAGCATTAACAAGCAGTTTCAGATCTCGAGGAAACATGCCCTGCACAGTACACTGACTGTAGACTGTGGTGAGTCTGATTCAGGGGGTGAATGAACCCAGTTTAGGTCTTCCTGTGGACCCATCTCATCTCCCTTGCTCCAAACTTTCCATGGCCCTTTACCATCACTCTACCCCAATCTCTTTCCAGTCTCTCTTTCTCCTTTTCCTCTTTTGATGTCCCTTCCCTCTTCCCACTCCTTGGCACATTTAAATGACCCTTAAGGGAGTCTTCACACATGCTTCTGACAGCCCCTCTACTGCCTCCTTGCAGGAGTGCGTGGGGTCCTCTCCCCCCTTCCCCACCATATGACAAGTGTCTATTTTTCTCCCTTCCGTACAGATGAGACAGTGGAGTCTTATGAGCACTTGGCCCTGAAGGTTTTGCACTCTTGGGAGGATGTCCCGGAGGTCGGGTGTAGACTGGTTCCTGAGCACATAGAGACTCGGCCGCTGTACCACAAGGATAAACCAGGAATGGAGCAGGTAGTGGGCAAGATGGTTCTGGCCCCAATAGGAATCCTCAACCCCAAGAATGCTCAACTCCAAGTATTGTGACTTTTCCCTATAAGCTAATCTTGTAAAGTTTCTCAGCGAGGGGTGATTTTTTTTTCCCCTAAGGGACACCTGGCAATGTCTAGAGACATTTTTAGTTGTCACAATTGAGGGGGAGGGGGTTGCTACTGGCATCTAGTGGGTAGATGCCAGGATGCTGCTTAACATCCCACAGTGCACAGGACAGCCCCCCACAACAGAGAATTATCTAGCCCAAAATGTGAACAGGGCCAAGGTTGAGAAACCTGCCCGGGAGTCAGAGTTCGGCTTAGTGGTTTTTCCTTTTTAGGATTTGAGTTATCAGACTCTTTTGAGAAACTTCAAAATCCATCTGATATGCCCAAGACTTTATCCAAATGCTAACATTAGCCACACAGCCCCCTAGTTTTCCCAGAGGAGTAACAGACTGAGGCTCACTGTGAACTGGCAAGAAGAAACTGCATGGGCAAAATGACTAGACAGCTGGACTAGAGTCAGAAGAGAAGAGAAGATCAACTTTATTAAGAACCTTCCATATACTAGGCCCTTTACATAAATTATCTCACCTAATTAGGGGGGCCATATAATTGTCTACCAAACTGGGGCCATTTTGAGAGTGAAAGAAGACACTGTGAATAATTAAGCTGGTACAAGAGGCATAAGCCAGAAATCTCCTAGACAGGATGTTTGGGTCACTTTACCCTTATTTCTTAATATAGCCTTATGATGTAGTTATTATGATCCTCATTGTAAGAAGAGGAAATTGAATTCCAGAGAGCTTATGCAACTAGCCCAGGGTTACCCAGCTGGTAAGAAGTAGAGCTGACCTTTGAGTCCATCGCCCATGGTCTTATACAACCTCAAGCTAAGGCCATCCCAGCTCTGCACTCACTCACTGAGTACCTTGGACAAGCCTGTGAGCTCTGTGTCTATGGGGGGGAGGGGGGCAGGAATACCACCCTGCAGGATCCCAGCCATGTTGGGGTGTAGACCTAGTGATAACGTGTGTGTGGAAGAACCTTGGAATGGTAAACCCTTATCCAGTGTAAAATCATGATTGTTCTTTGGATTGCATTACCAAATGCCTGCAATATTTTGGTTACTGGGATCCTTTGTTTTGCCTGTGAGATGTGGCTTTTTGACTAAGGCTGCATGTAAGTGTATCTTTAGGGAATAGATCATCCTACTTTTCCCTGGGATTATAATCCTCCACTGAGTTGGTGTTTTTCTTCCCAAATGCTAAACCTTGGTTTATATTATCCCTTCCCCTGGAAATCCTTTCTAGCCAAAGCCTCTCCCTCATCCATATCTGGCATATCTTGCTTGTTCTGGTGGAAGCCCACCTCCTTTGTATAAAATCTCCTGTAACCATCCCAGCTCTCAGGAATCACTCACCTTGCCTCGGCTGACCGAGCACTCAGAATATACACTACACAGCTGAGCATGGGATCCACTGAGCTTTCTCCCAGCATGAGCCCTTAAGTCCTTTGCAACAGGGTAAAGTCTGATGTGTGGAGTTCAAGGCAATGGGTGACCAATCTGCCACTAAGTGTCCACAGAACGCCAGCAACTTTGTTGACCTCCCTAAGCCTCAGTTTCTTTATGTGTAAAACAGAAGCATGATTGGGATGAGCACTGAAAGTCTAGTGAACGTTCAGCTACACTGAAAACAATCAAGTGTGATTATTTTGTCAGATAGTATTATCATCTTTTTAATCCTTGAGAGTATGCAGAAAGAGCAGGTTCTCTGGGGTCAACAGACAAGGGTTAAATCCAGACTCTGCTACATTTTAGCTCTGCAAGAACAGGCAAGATGTTTTCTCATCTGTCGGAGGAATAGTAACATCTACCTGGTAGGGATATTGCAAGAGTTAATGAGATAGTGTGTGTCAAGTGCATAGCACTTTGTCTACCACATAGTACGTGCTGAATAAGGGTTTGCTCAGCCTTCTTATGCCGTTAATTTATGCTCTCATTAATTTATAATAATGATCTTTGACAACAAATATGCTAAACATTTATAAAGCTACCAAGCTCCCATTTCTTGTAAAGGGATCTTTTAAAACCATACATGGCTAATTGCCCATGATCCACCCCGTTCCCCTCCCCAAAGCCAAAAGAGGTCTTCTTTTCTTAACAAGGGCCGCCTGCAGATGTGGGTGGACATGTTTCCCAAGGACATGACTCAACCTGGACCTCCTGTTGACATTTCGCCTAGAAAACCCAAAGGGTAAGTCAGCCGAAACACCACCATTAGGGGAAGAGACCACGGTGGCACTCTCAAAGATCATGACATGTGACCTGGTGTCTGACTGGTTACACTGGTCAGCTGACACCTGATAATCCTACCTCCCTTTCCAGCTACCCAGTTATAACAGGGGTGTGTGGAGGCAATGGTGGCAATGGTGGTAGTTGAAATGGTGGCCCCTGTCTTACGGTAGAGGCTTCTTAATTTAACATTCCTTATCTGAAAAAAAAGTTAATGGATGGAGGACCTGCTCGGAGTAATCCATGTCCTTAGTGACTATGGAGGTCTCCACCCAGCTGGGACACTTGGTTCTGATGGAACCAAGACCTTGAGTGTTGGTATTTTTGAGCTTGGCCAACTTGGGGAAGCTTACAGACCCTATGGCCATACCAGGATCACTTAGGTGCCAGTTGGCTCAGCTTCCAAGTTCTTCAACCTAATGCTGCCTCCCATTACCCAGGTATGAATTGAGGGTAACCATTTGGAACACTGAAGATGTCATTTTAGAGGATGAGAATATCTTCACAGGACAAAAATCAAGTGATATTTATGTTAAAGGGTAAGTTCTTCAAGAAATTCTGCCCTTCCTTTTCTTCCTCTCCTCACTTCACTTATCCCTGACCAAATCTAAGCCTCAGGGAAGATCTCCACCTCATGCCCCACAAAGGGAGCCCACTCTACTCATTGTGTTAGACAAGGTCACTTTCTTTGTCAAATACTTTTTTTTATTTGGTCATTTTTCTAAGAATTACTATCTAATGAAAATATTTCCTGGCAGCAAATCTTACTCGTGTTTTCCTTAATTCAGTTAAATGTCAGATATGTAAACTTTTTGAGTGACATTCAAAATACATCTACCTTTTAAACCTGAAGGAAGTAGATAGATGAAGTGCTATTGATGAAAGATTGTGTTTAGCGTATTATAATGCTAAAGCAAAAGCTAAAATTCAGACTTCCCCTTTTGCTAGTTCTTTTGATAAAAGAGATACCAATTCAGGATCCAGGGAATTAAGCATTTTATCTCTCTCTTACATCTTGGCTCTGGCACTGAGTGTTTTGTATACTTCCTTTTAGCCTCTAGTTAAGGAGGGAAGTAAGGTGGTTGAGAAACAGGAGCAAAAGTAATTTAAACCTGTACCCTAAGATAAAGCTCATCTTAGAAGTAGTGAACTCATCTAAGCCTCATGCCAGTACCTCTTTGCCTTCTCCAAACAAGAAACATCCTTTCTTCAGAATCCATATTAACAACACATTTGGCAGTCAAAGCATGTCCAGTGGTTCAAAATTCCCAGTTCTCAGGCTCAGAATTCCAAAGTGAGTTAAACTGTTAAAAGGAGGAGCAATGATCCAAAATAAACTATTTTTTAAAAGTAGAATTAAGATGTTCTGAATTTGCTGTCTTATCACTAATTCAGGAAAGACTAATTCATCCTGTAAAGAGAGGGTTTTACCATGGCTCAAGATACGGAAGGATTCTGGAAGAGTTCAGTTTAGGACTTCCAGAGCTCTGGCTCATTAAATGTATGGGAAGAGATGTTTCTATTCATTCTCTCCATTTCTTCCCCTGCCGCTCACTTGTCACCCAACTCCAATCTTGTGTTTGCCCCCAACAGCCACCAAAGCAGTTCTAGCTAAAGTTGACTGTGCACTTTATATTGCTAAATCCAATGGTCCTGGGGTTTTTGAAGTTAGTTCTTATTGCCCTCTCAGAAGCATTTGTCATTTGTCTTGCCTTAAGTTCTGTGGCAACACACTCTTCTGCTTTTCTTCCTACCCCTTTTGTTACTTCTCAGTATCCTTTGAAGGCTCATTTCCCTCCACCCAGCTGTTAAATAGTTCATGTGCCATCTTAGGCCCTCTTCTTGTCTTACACTCTTTTGTCTTTCTACCATTTTCATCTGTTTCACTTAAATAAAGTGGGTTGAATAATCAGTGGCTTCAATGACCATTTTAATTTTCAGTCTTGACAACTCCTGTTCCAGATATGCATATCCACTTGGATTTCTCAAAAGCAGCACCTCAAATAAAATAGGTCTAAAACTCAAATGATGGTATTACACCCCGAAGCTGTTTCTTCTCTAGGGTTCCTTGTCTTTCAATGACTGGCACTACCATTATACAATGTCATAAGACTCAATCTATAGAACCCTCAACCTCATTAACTCTCTGATTTCTAATATACCATCAAATCTCATCAGTATTACCTCCCAAATGGCCATCAGCATCTTCCACACCACCCACCATAGTCCTATCCACCATCATCTTTTGCTTGAACCTCTGCAGTGCCACTTGAATTGGGCTCTCCACATTTACTCTTGCCCTCTAATAATCTGATTATCTTTTTAAAATGCTATCTGATCATGAAAGTCCTGTACTTAAAACCCTTCAATACCACCCTATTTTTCTGAACAAATCCCTAATATGACCTAAAATATCCCATATGACTAGCCTCTGTCTCTCTGTCCTTATCTCACAGCATATTCCCCCTTGCTCTCTGCTCTCTAGTCACACTGGCTCTCTTTCCAGTTTTAGAATACTTTTCACTCCTTCTTCCATAGGGCCTTTGTACATGTCCTTCTGATGACCTCTGCCACTTGACCAACACCCCTCTATCCCCATGATTTTAAGCTCCATGAGGGCAGGGTCCATGTCTGTTTGTTTCCCATCAGTCCCCATGGCATCTAGCTTGCTCCTTGTCTTATAACAGATACCACATATATATTGGTTGAGTGAGCGCTACCTGTAGCTAAATCATTGGGTCCCTACTCCAAAAGGTGCCACAGCTCTATGAAGACTAGGGTTGTCTCCTTCGCCCTGGGGAGGAGGGACATTCCTTTCAGAAAGCAAATGGTTTAGAATTATCAGTTAGTTTGGATAAAAAGTATCTACTTTCTCAACAATTAACTCACAATAGATGAAATACTAGGGGAAAATGTATTTATTGTAGCTTACTTTATACTGAGGATGGAGAAGAAAGGCCAAATGATACTAAGAGAAAATGGTATAGATAATTTAGTAATACTCAAAGCACTTTACAGATATTATCTCATGTAATCCCTCAGAACAAACCTATGATGTCAGTACTAAAATTACGTCCATTTTACAGGTGAAACAAAGGCACAGAGAGGTTAGTTAACTTGCCTAGTTGCACAGTTAGTAAGTGATGGAGCCAGGATCGGAACCCAGGTGTTCTGCTGACTGTAGAGTCAGCACTCCTGACCTCCATGTCACAATGACCCAGGGTTGCTGGGCTTTTGGGGTCCAGAACCAGAGATCCAAACCCACTAGGGAGATGAGAGGAGGGGCCACCATACGGGTCCTGACTAGTACAGGGTCTAGACCAGCCCAACTTTAGAGGCCTCTACTCTCCATCAGTGTAGAGAGTCATCTTGCTCTAACACTTGGCCCCTTACAAAGAAAGCTTCCAGGGTGAAAGGAAACAGATTACACTTTCAGTGCACACTGAGAAAAATGGATAAAGTGGAATTGTGTTCTCAGAGGCCCTTGTATCCAAATTCCTTCACTTTTCCTGAATTTTCCCTCTTTATTGCGTGGAGCTTCTGGTCTACCCAAGAACAATTGGAAACACTTCCTTAACCTGGCCTGGTATGCGAATCTTATTTCTGTTCCAGATCCTTTGACTCCCTGTTTTCCTCTTTGAGATTCAATGGAAATTTCCATTGGAATCTAACTATATAATAATCTTTAAACTGTGAGCTGTGACCATATTGAAACTACTTAATTCAGTCTAGGTAATACTGATTCCTGAATAATGTCCACTGAGTGTTTTATTTTTTACTGTCTTTATTCAGGTGGTTAAAGGGTTTGGAGGATGATAAGCAGGAGACAGATGTGCATTACAACTCGCTGACTGGAGAGGGAAACTTCAACTGGCGCTTCCTGTTTCCATTTCAGTATCTCCCAGCTGAGAAGCAAATGGTCATTACTAAGAGGGAGCACATCTTTTCCTTGGAGAAGATGGAGTGTAAAACTCCAGTTGTGTTGGTGCTCCAGGTTTGGGATTTTGAAAGGCTGTCCTCAGATGACTTCCTGGGTAAACACATCAGCTTGATCATAAAGAACCCTATGGCACATGTTAATGTTAAGTTGTTGGTTCTAGCTCTCAGAGCACTTGGTCTGATACAGCCACGGGGATGATAATTTCTGTGCTATTTATGATAGCAAAAAAATGGAAACAGACCAAATGGCCATTAATAGGGGATGGTCTAAATAAGTTATTGTGCATCCATATGGTGGAACCCTACATAATCAAACTGAGTTAAGTTTAGATCTTCGCTCTACCACTAAAGAAACTGTTAAACTTTGAACTAATTACTTTTCCACTCTGTGCCTCAGTTTTCTTCAGGGGTAAAATGGGGATAGTAATATTACCTACCTCAGAGGATGTTGGGAACTATAAGTGTGATAATAAAATTAAACAATTAAAGAGCACAATGCTCACACAGAGTAAGCATTTGGTTTGTGATAATCCAGTGGTCATTAAAAATATTTGAATATTTAATGACCTGGAACACTGTGCAGGATGCATTAAGTGAAAAAACCAGTGCAGAAAATAATCATTTCTGTACATCATATATTGATATGTATAGGAGCACGGGATAGTCAGAGAGAGAGAGAGACTAACAAACAGACACCAGTACATATAGCAGTGGTCAATTTTATGGGGGGGTTGGGGATTATGGAAACTTCTTCTTTTCTTATTATTTTTTGCTTCTGTCTATGGTCTAGATTTTCTACAATTGACAAATATTACTTTTGTAATAGGAAAAACATTATTAAAGTAAGAGATATGTAACTCTCTCTGCCTGGTATTCATGCATTCAAGAAACATTTCTGAGAGCCCACTAAGGTGCTCAGTCTGTCCTGGAAAGCAGATACAAAGACAGTCAGGCTTGTTCTCTGACCTGGAGGAGTTTGTTGAACTCACGGTTGGAGGGAGATAGGGCCCTCGTAGGGTGCTAGTGCTCAGCTAGAGGAGGGTTCTCAGGAGAACCGTGTAACCCAGACTGCTCTCGGGAGCAGCAGTGCCCAGTGAGTGGTGACTCCAAACTGAGGCTTGAAAGTTAGGTTTTGTATCCCTGCCCTTGCCTTCTACCTGCTACCACATTATTAATTCTTCAAGACGCCAAACGTGTCTAAATCATATTTGCACCTCTAATACCTAACACACGACAGTAATCCAAAATGGTGCTAATTGAATGATGAGGGAGGGAATGGATGAATGAATGAATGGGTGAATGAGGAGGGTGATCAATTTTAAAAGCCCTTCCATAACTGATATGACGTCCTTCACAGGCTCCCTGGAAATGAACCTCAATAGTTTCCCTCGAGCGGCCAAGTCTGCCAAAACCTGCGAGCTCACCAAGTTTGAAAATGCGAGTGAGGAAAGCAAGATCTCCATATTCCAGCAAAAGCGAGTGAGGGGCTGGTGGCCTTTTGCTAAAAGCAAAGAACTCACAGTAAGTGAAGTCTGTAGGGGTGAGGAGGGAGCCGGTCCGGGGCATCATTCTCTGTAAATGAGTTGTTTTGTGAACTGAAAGTCAAGTGCCTTGAAGTGACAAGTCAAATGCCTTAAAGCAAAGGTTCTGCTGAGAAGCAAGAATTTTTAAAACTTTATAAATGCATTAAGGCTCCCCTATTTCAGCACACTCTATTTCTTAGCTGTCTATGTTGATTTTTTATCCTCTTGGCTTGAACTGATGCTCCAAGTATTACTTTTTCTCAACGTTTCTTGAAATTATGCATGAGATCCTGACTAATGTACAACTGCAATGTAAATGCCTTTTATTTTCTTCCTCAAATGCGAGACTCAATTTAAAAAGTGCTCCATCTTTTTAAAACTTCCGTGAGAGCATGAGAACAGGAGAAGTCATTTGTCCCTTCCCTGAGTTGCCAACTTGGTCTGCCCTGTGTGGCCCGAACTGTAGGAATTTCTGCCCTTTCCCTCTACTGGGAAGAAAGTTCCATCTGCCCTTCCTTCCAGCCCTCTCATGACTCTTCCCTAAGGGAGCAGGCATGACTCCTGCAGTTGGCGAGGTTAAGAGAAGGGACTGAGACTGCATAGGTGGGCTTTGGTGGCCGGCCTCCCTTGGGGCGAGCTCAGCCTCCTCTCTGCTCCTGGTGACTTGTGCAAGCACATCCCAGTCGGGATCCTTTGGGGATTAGGTCTGCACGGAGACCCATCTATCCCTCTCCCTGCTCTAGGGGCCCAGGGTGTGCAAGGCAGGGATTCTCTCTGTACTGACTGGGGAGGTGACAGCTGCTGGCCTGACTCCATGGTGCCTAGTTTTATTATTTCATCTGGGAGTTTTTCTCTTCCTCTTCATTTTCAGTATAATCCCCTCTGGTTGGTGAGATTAGAGAAAGAGACCGAGGCTCAGGCAGGTTCATTCTTCCCAATCCTCCCAAGTACCTATGGGGGGTTTACTACATGCCAGCCTCTGTGCTAGATTCCAGACTTCTGTGCTAAGCACCTAATAGATGGTCAATAAATATTTCTTGGATGAAGGCTTGAATTCAGAAATGAGTTAGGCGTAATCTCTACCCTCAACAAGTTCCCGGTTGGCGAGAGGTACAAAAGTGTTGGTCATCCAGGCAAGCCTGACATAATGGCAGTGTGAGTGATGGAAAAACGGACAGAGAAGAGGGAGGGACCCAGTTCTCCTGAGGGAGGTGGTGCAGGATCGCACAGAGCAGAGCATGATTTCTATAGAATGATGGGAGATGAAAGGCATGTTCTAGATGAAGAGGGCAGGTGAGAAGGCCAGAAACAGCCCCACATGGAAGGCTCAGTGCCCATGAGTCAGAACTGCCAGAATGTCAAGGGTGAGGTTGGGAAATGAGGATGGCTGAGTCCAGAAATTCAAATGCTTATCTTTTGGTCTAAGTCCTGTTTCTATAAAATAATGGGCAGTAAGTAATTACATGTGTATGATTATAAAAATCTATCACATTTTTATAGTTGTTTCGAGTTGGCCAAATATATTCAGACTCCTTGTTATTTCATTTGATTTCTCTTGACTTTTTATTTTCCACTTCATTTATTTATTTCTTTATTTCATTCAACAAGCATTTATTGAGCACCTATTAAATGAGAGGCCCTGGGAATAAAATATGAGTAATACAGAGATGGTCTTTGCCCTCATGGAGCTTATGGTCTAATTTCACGGACAGACAGACACACATACAAAGCACCCATAGCCAGAAAGCAAATATTTGGAACAAAGGTAGGGAAGGAATCAAAGTGCTGAGATAAAGCTCTTCCCATGTGGGGACTTCCATTTGACATGGTGGTCAGGGAAGGCCTTTTTGTGGCTACGACGCTTTAAGTTGAGACCCAAAGGATGAACCGTGGCCAGCCTTCGGAGCGAATCCTGCAGGCACAGGCCCTGAGCTGAGAATGGGGTTGGTGCTTTAGAGGAACTAAAACAAAAACTTCCCACAGGAGCACAGTGAGTGAGGACAGTGCCCGTGAAGGAGAGAAATTTCATTCTCAGAGCCGTGGGGAGCCCACAGGGAAGTGAGGGGCCCTGACTCACGGCTCTGTGGAGACTGGATGGGAGAAGGTCCCAAGTGGAGAAAGACAGAGTAGAACCAGGCAGAAAGGTAGGAAGGAAACAATAAAAATGTGCTGAAACAGAAAACCAGAGGAGACTCTTTTGAGAAGGGCAGCTGGGTCACTGCGCCAAGTGCTCCTGAATTGTTGTCTCAGAAGCAACCGAGATGTGTCCATTGGATTTAGCAACATGGAGGTAACTGGCCACCTTTAAAAAGCAGTCTTATGAATGTTCATAGCAACACTATTCACGAGGGCCCAAAAGAGGAAACAACCCAGGTGTCTATCAATTGATGTGCCCGTCAACAAAATGTGGCATATCCATAGGATGGAATCTTGTTTGGCAATAAAGATGAATGAAGCACTGACACATGCTATAGTACAGATGAACCTTGAACACACTATGTCCAGTGAAAGAAACCAGACACAGAAGACCACATATCACATGATTCCATTATATGAAATGTCCAGAACAGGCAGCTCCATTAAGTCACAAAGTAGATTGGTGGTTTCTAGGGACCAGGGAGAGGGGAATAGAAAGCAAGTGCTCAATGGGTGTAGGGTTTCCTTTTTGAAGTGAAGAAAATGTTCTGGGATTCGATAATGGTGATGGATGCACAACTTTGTGAATGTAATAAAATCCACTAAATCTTACACTTTAAAAGGGTGGATTTTATGGTATATGAATTGTATCTCAAGTTTTTTAAAAAACAATTGTTAATGGAATGGTGAGAACAGCAACACATTGGCATGGATTGTAGAATGACTGGGAAGTAAGTTAGTGGAAACCGTTAGTATAGACTCTTCGGAAGTCTCCACAAGTTCATCTCTCACTACTCCGTCCTTATGCCCTGGCAGCCATCCTGAACTTCATTGTTCCCCAGCCACTTCCTGTTTCCCCCAGGCCCCTCCTGATCTCTGGACTGGTCCTTCTGCCTGGAAGGCCCTTCCGCCTTCTCCTCCGGGAGAACTCACACTCCTTCAGTGCTTTGAGACTCTTTTCAGCTGTCCCCCTTCTGGGAGGCCTGCCTCGTACCCTCAGCGTGCACTGAGCTTCCTCAGCTCTTATCACACTGATGGGTAACCATGTTGGACTTCGTGGATCTTCTGCTGTGAGCAGCCTGAGGCCAAAGAGTATTTTCTCTTTCTGTTGTTTCCTTTCTGAATTTTCACTGTCTAACCTGGTGCCTGGCACATCATAGATACTCAATCAATATTTATTGAATGAGTCACTAAATACATGAAAAATTAAGAAATTGACCCTAAAACTGAAAAGCTTATATGGTTTCCACCTTTGTGTATTTAGTATACTGAGCACATAGTAAATGCTCAGTAAATATCCTTTGAATGAATGAACATATTAGTACATATTGATTGATAAAGAAAATCCACGTGTGACTTTAGAAGTGTCCTAAAGAACTAGGACAGAAGGCAGGTGGATTTTGATGGCAGGAGGATTGAAGGATACATATAGGTTGTTCAGGGTCAGCAGTGAATGGGTGAAGGCCCATTTAGGCTATGTCAGTCTGTTTTCCTAGACTGGATGAAGACCGTAGAAGGATCTGAGTTTATAATCTGAACCACCCACTGGTCCGAGCAGGGTTATCTCTAGGAGCAGCCCCTTCTCCCGGGCTGACCTCACTGGCCCCTGATCACCAGAGGTTGGCCATGTCAGCATATGATAGTGACCTAAATGCTTGTGTCTAATAGCTCTATAACAACTGGGTCTTAAGGGAGACATTTATGGGAAATTTACTTTCCAGTTTGATGGACTCAGTGCAGAGTTTCTCTGCCCTCGGGCTTTGGAGAGTCCATTAGAGGCCCCTCTCTCTTGGCTCCCATGGGTCCCCCAGGCCAGATGGCCTCTTACAGTCCTGATGGAAGAAAGGTACCTTCTTCATGAGGACATCAAATTTTGAATAATTCAGGATCCCCCAGAGGGCTTCTGTGTATCAGGGGGGAAAAAACAAAACCACATTCCGGTTAAAACAGAAGCTTTCTGGCTTGCCCTAAAGGGTGTGATTAGTAACAATGGGGGGTGGGTGGCAGCCTGGAGTGGCCCCAGTTCAGCAGTCACTTGGGTTCAAAGTGTGGCTTCCTGCTTTACCAACTGGGTGACCTTGGGCAACATACTGCGCCTTATGTGTAAAACAGAGACAATTCAGTATGCACTTCATGGAGTTCTTCTGATGCTTAAATGAGAGAGAATCTGTGTACCTGGAACATAGGAAGTATTTGATACATATCAGAATTCTGCTTGAGCCCTTGCCCATTTCCCGCCTCCTTTTGTTCCCCCAAGATGATAGAAATGCCTCAGAACAGAAGGATCTTAGTTAATAGGCAGCATCTAATCCTTAGGGATTAAACTTTTGGTAAATACAAGAAAGGGGGAAATGAAAGACTAGAACTTCTACCATGATACTTTCAATCACTTCACAAATGCATTTCTTGATGAACTGGCCAGGATGGTTGACTTCCACGGGAAATTCTTTTAAAGACTCTTTCTTTAGGAAGTATAGGAGCTTTGAATTAAATGCTCTTCATCTCCATTCAATGTGTAGTTTCCGCCTCTGAGTAGAGGTTATCAAGCAGCTCATTCAGCTACTCATTTTTTCAGCAATTATAGAGCACCCCCTTAGAGTGGGCATTGGGAAGCATGTCCCCAGCACAGAGATGAATGGGGTGCAGCCCTTGCCCTCAGGGAGCTTGGGGTGTAGTGAGAAGACAGACAAGAGAAGCAACCACAGCTTTGCTGAGTGGGGAGGGCTCTGACAGGGCTTTGACTGTGGCAATAACCGGCATCACTAATATGTACTGACTCATGCAGGCACAGTTCTAAACTCTCATTTATTTGCTAAATGTATATTAACTCATTTATCTGCTAAAACCTTAAGAGATAGGCATATGTTATCATTCCCTGTTTTATAGATAAGGAAGCTAAGGCACAGGGAGGTTAAGGAACTTGTCTAAGGTCACACAGCTAGTCAGGGGAGGATGGGATTCAAACCCAACACTTCTTCTGGCAGAGAGTCATGGAAATAGATAGAAGGGACATCCAGCTTGGTCCTGGAGGAGTCAGAAAGCTTCCCCATGGAGGTGAAGTCTGAGGTGACATCCGAAAGGAAAGGAAGCGTTAACTTCATCCTCACCCACATCTGCAGCCCGTGGTCCGAGCCCCAGTGGCCTCAGCATGACGCCTGGCCCCGGAAGCCTGCTCTGGCCTGTGCAGTCCCAGTGTGAGCCAGCTGCCCTCGTTCTCTTTCCTCCTTAAGTAACCAGTAACCACAGGGAGGAAGCTAACCCACCAATAACTTTCTCCCCTATGTGGTAGAAAGTCAGATGTTCCTGTAGTAATAAGATGTGACTGAAAACCTCTGCCAAGGCTCTGCCGCTCCCCAGATGATTCATGTCTCTGAGTCTCAGTTTCTGTGTCTGTGAAATGGGTGGGTCGGGCTGGGGGCCTCCACGGTGTCTTTCCTGCAGTCCTTTGAAACCAGCTGTGGGAACGTCCCTGGCCTCTTGTTGCAGTCCTCAACAGGCCAGAAGAGGTTTGTTTATGGACTGCTCCTGCCAGGTTTATTTTTAAAGCTGTTTATCTGTACACTCAGGCAGTGTTATTTCGACATTTGGATCACACAGCTTCTAGTGAGGACTGAGGCTGTCCTCATAGTAAGTGAAAAATATTGTCAAGGAACATGTACCCTTGGAGGGAGGAGAGGAAAAACGTATTGACGGGTGTTCTTTGTGGAACACATCACACTGCACATTTTATTTGCCTTACCCCAATTAATAGTACTCCTAAAAGCGACCTTTTAGGAAAATCACTCTTTTAGGAGATGGAAATCGGGATGTTTCTTTGGGATTAATCCCTCAAGTTGACAGTTAGCTAGCCCAGATAAGTCAGGGACATCAACAACTGAAATGAAAAGGGAAGTTAGTTTGAAGAAATTGCCAGCATCTACTATAGCTGTATTCTTGTAGGTAGGTGCTAAAGGCTCAATGATGAGTAAGATGAATTCCTGGCATCCAGAAGTTCACAGCTTAATTGAGGAGCTGGCAGACAGACACATCATCTAAACAGTATGTGGCAAATTAAGATTCTCTGGGAGCAGAGAAGGGAGATATTTCCATGTGAACATAATTTTTAAGATAGGGTATAAATATGCCTTTATGGAAAAATATTCCTTTATAGGAAATTTGAAAGGCAGAAAAATGTGGGAAGGATGATATAATACCTATATGTGCAACATTCAAAGAAAACTATTGCTGATGTTTTAATTATTACTAGTAGTTTTTCTATGTATAGATTTTGTTTACCTTTACATAGTAGTGATCATTCTGTATTTAAAATTATGTCTTCTTTTTGTTTCATTCAGTGTGATAATGAACATTTCCCTACATCATCATCAGCATCACCACCACCATCATTAATTACTAATTATTCTTCATAATCTCAAAATAGCTTAATCATTTTTTTTCCTTAAAATTTATTTATTAAAAATTTAAGCATATAGAAAAGTTGGAAGAATAAATGATCAGCCATAGATCTACCACCTAGATTCAACACTTATTAATGTTTTTCCATATTTATTTTGTCTATATATTTGAGTGTATGGATGTGTGTATATATACACACACACGTATACAACACACAGACATATATACATATATATGAAAGCATATGTGTATGTATATTGGGTTTTTTTGCTGAACCGTTTAGGAGTAAGTTGTAGACATCCTGACACCTCACCCCTAAATACATCAGCATGCATCTCCTAAGAATATGGACATTCTCCTGCATAACCACAATGCCATCATCACCAATAAGAAAGTTAATAATGATTGCCTAACATAATCTGATATCCACACCCTATTCATTTCTCCATCTATAAAAAGGAGACCCTACTGCTCCCAAAATGTCTCTTACAGCTGTTTCTTTTTCAAAATAGGGTCCAGTCAAGATTCACATGTCCTTTGGGTTGTTGGATCTCTTTGTCTGTTTTAGAACAGTCCCCCACCGTTTCTCTCCCATGGCACTGACTATTTAACAAGACCAGGCATGACTTCTCTGGTGGTTTTCTCATGATGTTGCTTATCTTGTTCCTCTATCCTCTGGATTTCCTGTAAGCTGGAAGTTAGGTGCGATGGCTTTATCAGGTTCAGGTTAAACGTTTTTGTCAAGAATACTTAATATGTGATACTGTTTATTTCATATTGAATCATGTCAGGAAGCACATATCAGACGGGCTTGCTATTAGTGATGCTGTGTTTGCTGGACTGCGTCAGTGACCATGAGATCTCTTTTTTATAAAGGTACATTTTTCCCTTCGCAATTAGCAAGTCACCTGTGAGGTGACACTGTGGCACTGTGGGAGACCTCTGTTCTGCCTCCACCTTTCACACAGTGGTTTTAGCAACCACTGGTGATCTTGATTAATTTTTACATTGGGGTTACAAAACAGTTTTTCTAACCCACCCTAATCCACCCTTCCTTCCTTTCCTCCCTCCCTTCCTTTCTATCATCTCTCTATCTATATCTATCTATCTATCTATCTTTCTATCTATCACTTCTATAATTCTTTCCCTATTTATTAGTTGGCATTTATTGGCTAAGAAGAGCATTTACTCACCAAGTGGAAATAAATATCAGTTCCCCCACCAAAAAAAAAAAGGAAGAAAAAAGACAGGAGTCTTTTTTTTTTAATTACCAAGTTTTCAAATCAAGAATTGGTATAAGAATCACCTCCAATAAGATTCCCCCTTCCCCCTCCCCCCCTTTTTTTGGTATCACTGTGGACCCACGGATTTTTAAAATATATTTTATAGCTCTTTTCATTGAAAAGACCTAGAAGTAAAAATCACCCCAGCAGCAAAGAATACACTTTGTACCCAATTCCTGGTTTATTAATACTTCAGGAGAATAACTGATGACTCCTATGCCTACTAAAAGAAATCAGAAAACTTTAGAGAAATGTCTTACTCCAGGTCTACAGCAGAGAAAATACAAGATAAGTCTGGGCCATCTCATTTTGACAAATAAGACAATTTCAATATCCAAAAGAATATTAACTGTGTTTGCGCATAAACTTCTTCTGAGTTTTGGGTTATTTCCTCAATTTAGCAACCCAGAAGTGGAATTTCTAGGTTCAGAGTATGATTACATGAAATTTTACACATATTCCTTTTCCTAAAATATTTTGCAGGTGTACATTCCCACCATTAATTTATAAGCATGCCTCATCTCAAATAGTGAGGGTTGCATTTTAATAGGCATTAATTATTCCTGAGGAAAGTGTGTCCACTCTGAACCCCATCACTTCACAGCCTCCCCAGGCATCTCTTTGTAAAGTTTGAAGCCCATATATACAATATATGCAGTACAACAAATCTCGAATTTTTGTGGCCTTACCCTATCATTTCCTTCCATCTATAGATATCATTAGGTTAACAGTCTCCCGAAACAGTTAGCTTTTTTCCTAGCTCTGATTTAAAATTACATTTGGAGGATATCATTAGCTTAAAGCCTCCACTTGATGCTAGGGCGAATAGTGATGATTGAAATAGGACCTGGAGGCCTCTGGGTGGAGAGATACGGATGAGCAGCCTGTGTTTATCAGAATGAGTCAGTATCCAAGTCCTTCTGCTGCCTTCCTGACACTGTAAAACCTCCGTGACCACTCAGGCAAGGCAGTGATGCGGGGACGAGCCTCTTCGGAATAATAACTGACGACTCCTATGCCTAGAGCAGAATTAATTTAATATTCCTTGTCTCCTTTTTCTTTGCCCCCCCCCCCCACTCTGAGGAAATCTGAGTCCATGGCAGGTGATGTTTCCTATTAAACGATGTATTTTCCCCTTGAAATAATGTTGAAGGATAACAACTTTCATTTTTTTTTTTTTTTTTGATGACTTACTACCTACCAGGCACTAGGCTAAGCACATATATATGCTATTTCATTTACTCCTCCAAGCAACCTTAAGGGGTTCATGCTATTAATTTCCCCAGGACAGTGAGACTCATAGAGGACATTGTTTACCCAAGGTCACAGAGCTAGTAAATGGTAGCTCTGTCTGCACCAAATCCTAGTCACCCAATTCTTGCTATACCATATTATGCTATGCTATGCTGTGATGAACTGTGCTGTGCTATAATCTTCTTTGAACTACCCCAAGGCCAGACCTTAGATAGAGGTTAACATAGCAAATGCCAGTGGCAACAATTTTAGGGTTCCTCTAGAATATTTCAGAAAAGGCACATTTATTCATTGCTAAATAAATAGCCTACTCCTACAAAAAGGTCCAGTTGGGCACATAAAGTAACAGAGGAATGGGATTTGGTGTCAGAGTGCCTCGGTACAAATCCTGGTTTGAAACACAAGTTAACAAACATCATCAAGCCTTGGTTTCCTTGACTGTAAATGGGAATGAAAATGCTCTACTTTGCAGGATTGTTGAATGGAATATGCATGTTTGAAATGCCAAATCACAAAGCCCTGTGGTTGAGCTTATTGTTAAGCAGTGGAGAATAAGGAGGCAGCAGTGATCATTTTACTGTGGTCCTAACTTGTTTTCCATTGATTTTTATCCTCCCTCCCAAGCATTCTGGAACTTCCTGCTTGGTTAGCTTCTCTTAAACTGACAGTGAGCAAATGGGCATCTCTTTGAAGTAGAGAGGAATTAGATGAAGCTCCTAATGTATAAATATACTGCTTGGTTGAAGCTGAAGTCATCTCTGAAAGACCTCTGGAAATAAGCCCCCTCAACTGTGAATTTTGGGCTGGCTTCTTGGATTCCTTCCAGCCATAAAGTATTGTGGAGGCTCCTTGGGTTTTAGCTACGCCTTTCATAAATCCTAGATGTTAGAGGCAGAAGTAGACTTAGAGAGCATCTGGCCATTTGGCAAATGAGAAAACTGAGGACCAAGAAGACAGGTGCCTTAAGACGTGATTATAAAGAGACTGATAGACAACATCTTCTTGACCAAAAGGGGGATGTGAAAGGAAATGAAATAAGCTTCAGTGGCAGAGAGATTCCAAAAGGAGCCGAGAGGTCACTCTGGTGGGCACTCTTATGCACACTTTAGACAACCCTTTTTAGGTTCCAAAGAATTGGGGTAGCTGGTGGTGGATACCTGAAACTATCAAACTACAACCCAGAACCCATGAATCTCGAAGACAGTTGTATAAAAATGTAGCTTATGAGGGGTGACAATGGGATTGGGAAAGCCATAAGGACCACACTCCACTTTGTCTAGTTTATGGATGGATGAGTAGAAAAATAGGGGAAGGAAACAAACAGACAAAGGTACCCAGTGTTCTTTTTTACTTCAATTGCTCTTTTTCACTCTAATTATTATTCTTGTTATTTTTGTGTGTGTGCTAATGAAGGTGTCAGGGATTGATTTAGGTGATGAATGTACAACTATGTAATGGTACTGTGAACAATCGAAAGTACGATTTGTTTTGTATGACTGCGTGGTATGTGAATATATCTCAATAAAATGAAGATAAAAAAAAAAATAAAGAGACTCATAGAATCATCTCATGTTAGAGTTGGAAAGGGCCTTGTAAAGTTTCTAGTCCAATCATCTGATATGTGGATAAATAAGTGGGGAAGCAGTCTGCTATAATGGAAAGCTTTGACATCATAAAGACCTGGATTCAAATTCCAGTTGGGCGGCTTATTGCCTGTGTGTCCTTGAGAAGGGTATTTGACCTCTTAAGGCTTCATTTCTCTACCTTTAAAAAGGAGACCTCCCTTCCTTGCTTTTGTGATAGACAGATGGACAGACAGACAGACAAATGTGAGAGAAACAAACAAACTTGGGACAAAGTGGGCATTTGATAAAGACTGCATTTATAGTCACACTTTTATTTGATAAAGACACTTTTATTTGATAAAGACTGCATTTATAGTCACACTTTTATTATTATTATTACTGTACTTTCAAATATTATTATTATTATTACTCTACTTTGAAATATTTCCTGAATCCCTGTATGTGCAAGTCATTGCTTACAGGGCCAAGATTTCCCAAGGGGCATCATGAGACTACATAAATAGATGTTTTTCAGGAACATTTCTGAATCATAGGGCATTTCAGGCTCCTCTGATTTGGGCCAGGGTTCCAGTCCAAAGAATGGGTGAGATCCCTCCATGTGAACTCATGGCTTCCCTAGAAACCCAGGCAGCTATGCCACTCCCTCTCTTCTCAGCATCCCCCTACCCCAGTACCTCTCCCCACAAATACTCTACTTCTCTCTAATTTCTCTCCTGCAACATTGTTATGGCTACCAGCAACCAAACCTTCTTGTTAAGAATTCCTGGCCTTTTCAGGTCAAATCAGTAAGTTAACAGGAGACTAATGGCTTCTCAGAATCCTAGACCTATTTACTGGAATAAGAAATCTTCCATGACACAGAAGTCAGGTAATGTCCCCATCTGTGTGTGATTCCAAGAGAAGCTTTGACAGTGATCATTAATGCTTAAACTCTTTGATGATGCTCCAGTCTCCTACCAGCTCTGTCTGCCTCCGATCACCTTGAATCTCAATCACAAAACCAAAAGAGGCAGGAGAAGAGAGGGTCTCCTCCACCAAGAATGTGAGCTCCAGAAGATCGAGGAGCCTGTTTTTTCTTACTCATTGTTAAATCTCCAGAGCCTAGAACAGAGCCAGGCATAGAGAGAGCCCTCAAAACATAGTCAGCAAATGAATGAACAACAAAGAATGACTTTTACCTTCTGCGGGAGTCTTGGCTCATCTTTTTATAATCCAAGACTTACACAACTGACAATAACTTAGGCTTAGTGCACTGAAGAAATACATTACACAGTTTTCAAATCAGAGAGCTCTTTCCTATTGAGGGGAGAAGAAACGGGAGGGAATGCTGGGATAAGAAGACAATTCTAAAACAATTAGTGGGAACAACAAAAAGAATGAAGGGATGACAGAAAAACCATTTGACACAGGTGGGGCCATGCCCACGAATTCCTCTTGAGAATCCTTGGCAAAGAAGGAAGAAGGCAGATTCAAAAGGGTTCTGCCAGTCAAGTAATTAGTCCCCTTTCTAATTATATTGTTTCTATAATAATATTATCTCTTCAGATATTAAATGATTACAGGCAAAATAGTACATGTGACTGAGTCTAAGTGTGTCTATACATGTGGGTCCCTCTCTTCACAAAACTCAACAGTAACATCATTTCAGGGGTTTTGTTGTTCCTCAAAAAAAAAAAAAAAAAAAAAAAGAGGCTTCTCCTGGGACCAAATGGGCGAGAATTTTTCTCAAAATAAAGCAGCAGGGTAGTCAAAATACTTGCTGTCATCCCCCAACATGATACTTCTCCTAGGCGGTTGGCATTGCCCCAAGATGTCTTTGTGACTGGAAACTAAAACTTTAATCTTTATACAGGGCAAGGTTGAAGCTGAGTTCCACCTAGTTTCGGCAGAAGAAGCTGAGAAAAATCCTGTAGGAAAAGCCCGAAAGGAGCCAGAGCCCCTGGCCAAGCCCAAGTGAGTGGAGTCGGGGATGGGGGCACTGGAAAGGGGAATGGCTCTCTGTGCCCTGCGGAGCCGAGGATGCGGGGATTCAACTCGGGGGTCTCTGGGGGAAACTCAGAAGCCAGGACGTGGTCAATAGGTACCAGCTAACTTACGTAGCTTTTTGTTTCCATCATTGAAAAACATAAAAACATTACTGAGTGTTTGGTAAATGAAGGAGGAGGGGTTTGTCTATGATCTTACCACATAAGCATTTCTAGAATAATTTCATATATATTATTCTCTGTTCATTTTTTTATGTGAATATGAGTTTCACCTAATTATTTTTCTACTCAATCTCTAATTATACATATAAAATTGCCTTAATATTTCACTTATCCTTTCCTGCAAAGTTCTGTTTTGTTACTGAGTTGTCATAATTAGAATTATTAATGGCTATTGAATATTCCATAAAATTAATACCCCATATTTGATTTGGTTTCCCCACCCCATAACTGGATGTTTAATTTACTTCTAACTTTTTCCCATTATTATAATGTAATGAAGACATTTTTCCCTTTTTAAATTATTACATTAAAATAAATTCCCGGAAGTAGAATTACTTAGAGAAAGGGTTACCCTATTCAGTTTGATCCATGGCTATATATCAAATAAAACATGACTATAGAGAGAGAGATAGACATGAATATGCATACAAAACTACTTTTTGAAATTGCATTTGTTCTGTCCCTCTCCAAGTGATTCAACACGAGTGGTCTTAACTCTGCACCTACATTGTATCTATTAGAGTGTTAGGAACATAATGAGTGCTTAATCATTAATTCAAAATTATATTAAGCTCCTACTATGTATACTTAGCACTTGAAAAAGCTACTTTGTGTAACACAGAAGAAATAAAAGACATAGCCTCTGCCTTCCAGGAGCTTATTAGGGAGAAATAACATACAAACTCACAAAAATAGTTATCAGAGCATAGAAGACAAATACATTGGATTCCAGAAGGGGGTAAGTCAATTGGTAAGTGGGGTGGGGATCAGAGTGAGAGGTATCGTTATGGATGGGGTGGTCAGGGAGGCTTCCTGGAGGAGGCTGTGCTCAAGCTGGTGAGGGTTGGACAGGTGGAGGGAGGTCAGCCTCTGGCTGGGTTGTAACTAGCCTCCTGCCTTCCTCCAGGCCAACCTTTCAAATGATGCAGGAATCATTATCATCCAACCCATTACGCTGCTCCTGCTTCAAGCAACACATTCTTCTCCCATTCCCGGGCCTCTCCCATATTCACTTTGACGTTGTGGCCCCAGCAAGTGGGAGCCAGAAATGCTTCCTGGGTCCTGAGATCCCTGAGTGTTGACAACAAGACTCCTGTCCCTAACTGGTTTTCTCTCACTTCCCCCACAGCCGCCCAAACACCTCCTTCTCCTGGATTCTGAGCCCCTTCAAGTGCCTGTACTATCTCATCTGGAAGAACTACAAGAAGTACATCATCATTGGCTTCCTTCTCATCATCCTCATCGTCTTCCTGGTCCTCTTCATCTACACCCTGCCCGGAGCCATAAGCCGGAAGATCGTTGTGGGTTCATAGAGGACGGCCGAGGACCCGGCCCTCGCTCTCCACGAATCCCCTCCTCTTCCTCACCTGCAGACATCTAAGAGCTCCTGCTGCAGGCTGGCACTGCGCTGGGGGCGAAGGGGATGAAACCAAAAGAGCTGGTCCCTTACGTCCAAGGACAGGCCAGCTCTTTCTAGAAGAGACAGAGGCGAAGCATGCCCTCCCTACCCCGACCCCGACACCAGCTTCCAAACCTGTAAGCCTTAAGTCATGGTTTTGTCCGTGGACAGCTTGAAATAATAACTGCTTCACCTCAGGATAATCAATAGTGACCTCAAATTGACTTGGGTGAATTTTTTTTTAATGCAATTGGTGTTATTCTGAGAAGTTTAATTCTGGGTCTGAGATTTTATTAGAAGTATATTTTTAAAATAAAATTTCATAGCAAGTAGACTGAAAACATTTTAGCACATGTCTAGATATTTAACCTGCCCCACATATCTTAACCTTGTTTAATCCTTACAATTTACAGAACACATTCACTTGTCCAGGCTATGAAACTGGCTTAGAGCAAATCACCTAAAATACCTCATTGTTAAAATTCCCATCTAGAGGGACAAGATGTTGCTGATTTTTCATTAAAGTCCACATTTGTAGACCACATTCAACAGAGGTAGTATATTCTAGAAAAATCCATTATGATTTATGCTCTATGGCAATTTCCAAGTAGGAATTTTAAGAAATGTTGTAAGATATATGAAACCTGATTGTGTGTGTGTGTGTGTGTGTGTTTGTGTGTGTGTGTGTCCTCACCACTAGTAGGAATTCTCTTTAGCCAGCTTTACAGGCCCCACCAAGTCCGGCATTTTCACAGAATATGATGCCAACAGCCACCCCTGGTGCTTTTTGTCACTTAGCCTGCCTGTCATACATGGGCGACTCCATCATGAAGTTCAACCACAAATTAATTTCAATGGCAGCCTTAGAAACAACATCCTATGCACCTGTCAGATGGGGCTGGTATTTCTTAAAGGTAAACCATTGATTTTCAAAGTAATGCAGTCCAGATCTTTTGAAATGAGGGGCTGGTTTTCTCAGAATAAGATAGCAAAGGAATTTCAGGAATGTTGGCCTCAATTCCAAGGTAGAATTTTGGGATCATAAGAATTATGGCAACTGTTTCCTCTTTCTGTCATCAGGGTCCTTTGGTGTGTGGGGGGAGGCTGGGTTGGACGTCCCATCTTTACACCAGAGGCAGCAGGGCTACTGTTTATCCCTGTACAGGGTGACTCTCCTGAAAGCAAAGGATGTTCCTGATTCACCAAAGAAAGACTGAGGCATGTTCTGTGTAGTTTTAGACTTTGGCATGGCTCCCTGCCTAGGAACTGTGAGGTCTTCTTTTCCCCAAGTGCTGGGGAACAGAGTATTTACCACATCAGCAAAATTTCCATGTGGGGCTGATTAAATAAATGATGGTTCATTCTTACTATAGAATAACAACAGTCAATAATGACATAGCAGAAAAATACTTGATGGCTTGGAACACATACATTGGATATATTGTAGGTTTATATGTATATTAGGAAACCGTATGTACAGCAGGATGTAAAAAGAAAAAAAATATATATCTATATGCAGAGAAAAAAATGCCTAGAGGAATATGCCAAACTGTTAATAGTGGTTATCTATAAGTGATAGTTCTTTTATTTTCCTTCTTATTTTTCTGTTTCCCTTAATGTCTAAAATAAACATGTATTTTTTGATGTAAAATGTTTTTAATAAATAATATAATTTTAATGTGTTCATTCTTTGAGTCAAAAAAATATTTGTGACTCCTATGTGCTAGGCTAGACAGTGGGAATAGCTGAGATAGGATTAACATGGCCCGGCTGTCATGAATTTTGCATTCTTGTAGCACCCTAAGATACTGTTTTAGCTTCAAATTATGGGTTGTTCAAGAAGGGCACCATGTAAGGAATGGGTTTCATGGATGAGTTTTAAGAATAAGCACAACTTACATGTATGGCATTGCTGAAAAGGAAAACGACAGCAGTATTCCAGGAAAAATTTAGAATTAAGGTATTATGCTGCTTACTGGATTGTGGCCAGGAAAATAACATCTAAACTCTTGACAAATATAAGGCACATTGTTCAAATCCATAATAAAAATTAGAAAAGAAATCTAAAATAATTCTAGGTTAAATAGAGTTTATCAATTTTCTTTTGATATCAAAGATGTTGAAATGCTGAAAGGCCTTTAGCAGAAACATCTGAAACACTTTCAGATCAGATGGCATCATAAGAAATGTGTGAGAAGTAGAAATCAAAGATAATTTTGGAATCAGCTCTGTCTGATGTTCTATACATAGGATATCATAGCTCATCCTGTATGTAAAATAAACAAACAAAAAAAATAAATTTATGTATTTATTTCTAGGCCTAATTCTGAAGCCCAGGCCCTAAAGATGTTAGTCTAAAAATTAAAAAAAAACAGAGATCCCATTTCCCAAGAAGTTGTCATGAGTCCCTACTTGTATTAATAGATAAGATGAATTTAAATGTATTCATTTGACAGATCAGAATTTTTCTTAGTTTAAATCTGTTTCAGAGTGGTTTTGTTTGCGTTTTTACACTTGAATCCTTGCCCCCAGTCAAAGCAAAACAAAATTAATACCAGCAACAATAAAAACAACTACCACAAAAACAAACAATCCACAGGGTAGACTATTCAATTCTATGTCTCTAGGAGAGACATAGACCAACTGTTTCAACCCTCCAGTTGAAAATTTGGTGTGTTTCTTTCTCTTTTCTTTATAAGACACATAAAATAGAAATCATAGAATTGGCTTCACAGCTGGGATCATTTAGTGTTGATTCATTCTACAGGAAATGCTTGCTTTCCATCTTCATTCCTGGTGCTGTAATCAGCCCTGGGCACACAAAAGTGCACAGCCAGATAAAGTCCCTGCTCTCATGGAGCGTAGTTTGATGGAGAGAAGACCTCAATCAACTAATCACACAGAGAGACAATTATGAACTGATGGATTGAACAGGGGCAAAGTGCAGGAGTTGTGAGAGCATCTCATGGAGAGCCCACACCCAGACTGGCAGTCAAGGAAGGCTTCCTGGGGGAAGTGGTAGCTGAAAGGAGATGAAGCATGAGGAAGAGAGATGAAGAACAGGACAAGTGCTCTAAGCAGGGAAGACAGCAGATGCCAAGGCCCTGCGGTGGGAGGGAGCAAGGGGTCTGAAAGGGCGAGAGCCATAGTGAGAGGCTGAGGTTCCTGAGACAGGGCTGGAAAATTATGTAGGGGCCACACCCTGAGGAGGCTTACGATGGGGTGATGAGAAGTCTATGGCATATTATGGTGCAAAGTGATGTTCTGACAGGTCCGTAGCAGGGAGGGTTTGAATGGATGGATTAGACCAGTTGTGAAGGGCTTTGAATGTCATGCTACGTAGGCTGGGCTTTATGCAGCAGAGAGAAGGGATCTCTGAGGGGGTTAAGCAAGAACTTATCTGTATATTAGAGAAGTTGCTCTGCCTGCAGTGCGTGATGAATTTGATGGAGATGAGCTCCAGAGGAAACACCTTGGCAGGCAGTGACCATACCCAGGCTGGAGATGAGAGCCTGAGCCAGGGGCAGGGCTAGGGAATGGAGAACAGGAGCCAGATTCCAGAATGCTGGTGAGGTTCACCCTGTGGGTGACATTTCTATCCTGGCTCCATCCTTCTATCTGTGCAGTTCACTTCACCTCTCAGAATCTCGTTTTCCTCATTCAATACAAAGAAGGTGATACCTCCTTTTGGCAAGAGTTATTGTAAAGACTGGAGAAAAGTATGCAGTGCCTAGCTGTGCTTGGCATGAAGCCAGTCCTAAATGCCAGTAGCTGGCATCACAAGTATCATTTCCACAGGTGGAATCAACAGGAGGAGTCTAATTGGGTTGGGGAGTGAGGAAAGAGGATGAGACCTGTGTTTCAGAAATGTTCTGGCACACAGACTAAGAAACTTTTCAACCAATAATACTCCCAAGTGTATTAGTTTTCTGTTGCTGCTATAACAAATGTTCACAAATTTACAAATAAAAACCACACAAAATTATCTATAGGTCAGAAGTCTGACATCGGTTTCCCTGAGCTAAACCAGTGTTGGCAGGGCTGCCTTCCCTCCTGGAGGCTCTAGGAGAGAAGTTGTTTCTTGCCTTTTCCAGCTTCCAGAGGTCGCCCACATTCCTTGGCTCCTGGTCCCATCCTCCATCTTCAAAGTCAGCAGTGCTGCTTTTCTCTGTTCTTCCACAGTCACATCCCCTCTGAGCACAGTTGGGAAAGGGTCTCTGTTTTTAAAGACCCATGTGAATAGGTCGGCCCACCCGGAAGATCCAGCATAGTCTCCTGAGCTCAAGGTCATTAACTCAAGTACCTCTGTATGGGTCCTTTTCCCATGTCAGGTAGCATATCCACAGGTTCCGAGGATGGGGGCCTCAGGGGTCGTGGGGAGGGGATGATTCTGCCTAGGACACTATCACCAGGCGTTGAATTCAGCCCAACTGGGAAAGCTTTGAAAACGTGTGGTGTGATTATGCTACAAGAAAGGAGGGGCTTCTCTGGAAGCCTCTCAAGAGACAATTGCCTCAGGGCGGTGGAGGGTGGGGAGGAAGATCCAGTCCATCCTTCCCTGACCAACAAAAGCTTTCAGGAACACAGCAGATGCGCTTTCCCAGCTGCGGGTGAGAGGACTTCCATTTCCACCTGCATCTCTGCCTCAGGAGTTTCCAAACAAGCCCCTTGCCTCAGCTTCCCCTTAAACCCATCAGCAGCTTTCCTTCCAAATTAAGAGAAAACAGGTGTCTCTGCTCTCTTTAGTTTTTTTTTTTTTTTTAACATTTGTTCTTTTTTTTAATCTTCATTTTATTGAGATATATTCACATACCATGCAGTCATACAAAACAAATCGTACATTCGATTGTTCACAGTACCATTACATAGTTGTACATTCATCACCTAAATCAATCCCTGACACCTTCATTAGCACACACACAAAAATGACAAGAATAATAATTAAAGTGAAAAAGAGCAATTGAAGTAAAAAAGAACACTGGGTACCTTTGTCTGTTTGTTTCCTTCCCCTATTTTTCTACTCATCCATCCCTAAACTAGACAAAGTGGAGTGTGGTCCTTATGGCTTTCCCAATCCCATTGTCACCTCTCATAAGCTACATTTTTATACAACTGTCTTCGAGATTCATGGGTTCTGGGTTGTAGTTTGATAGTTTCAGGTATCCACCACCAGCTACCCCAATTCTTTAGAACCTAAAAAGGGTTGTCTAAAGTGTGCTTAAGAGTGCCCACCAGAGTGACCTCTCGGCTCCTTTTGGAATCTCTCTACCACTGAAGCTTATTTCATTTCCTTTCACATCCCCCTTTTGGTCAAGAAGATGTTCTCCGTCCCACGATGCCAGGTCTACATTCCTCCCCGGGAGTCATATTCCACGTTGCCAGGGAGATTCACTCCCCTGGGTGTCTGATCCCACGTAGGGGGGAGGGCAGTGATTTCACCTTTCAATTTGGTTTAGCTAGAGAGAGAGGGCCACATCTGAGCAACAAAGAGGGATTTGGGAGGAGGCTCTTAGGCACAATTATAGGGAGGCCTAGCCTCTCCTTTGCAGCAACCGTCTTCCCAAGGGTAAAACCTATGGTAGAGGGCTCAACCCATCAAACCACCAGTCCCCTATGTCTGTGGTCATGTTAGCAACCACCGAGGTGGGGTAGGCGAATACCCCTGCATTCTCCACAGGCTCCTCAAGGGGGCACTACATCTTTTTTTCCTTGTTTTTCTTTTTTTTTTTCCTCCTTTCCCTTCTTTTTTAAATCAACTGTATGAAAAAAAAGTTAAAAAGAAAACAAACATACAATAAAAGAACATTTCAAAGAGACCATAACAAGGGAGTAAGAAAAAGACAACTAACCTAAGATAACTGCTTAACTTCCAACATGTTCCTACTTTACCCCAAGAAAGTTACCTAATATAGCAACATTTCTGTGAACTTGTTCCTACTATATCCATCAGAAATTAACAGACCACAGTCATTCCTGGGCATCCCCAGAAAGTTAAATAGCTTATCTGTTCTTCTTGGATTATTGTTCCCCCTTCCTTAATTGCTCTCTATTGCTAGTTCCCCTACATTCTACATTATAAACCATTTGTTTTACATTTTTCAAAGTTCACATTAGTGGTAGCATATAATATTTCTCTTTTTGTGCCTGGCTTATTTCGCTCAGCATTATGTCTTCAAGGTTCATCCATGTTGTCATATGTTTCACGAGATCGTTCCTTCTTACTGCCGCGTAGTATTCCATCGTGTGTATATACCACATTTTATTTATCCACTCATCTGTTGAAGGACATTTGGGTTGTTTCCATCTCTTGGCAATTGTGAATAATGCTGCTATGAACATTGGTGTGCAGATATCTGTTCATGTCACTGCTTTCCGATCTTTCGGGTATATACCGAGAAGTGCAATCGCTGGATCGAATGGTAACTCTGTATCTAGTTTTCTAAGGAACTGCCAGACTGACTTCCAGAGTGGCTGAACCATTATACAGTCCCACTAACAATGAATAAGAGTTCCAATTTCTCCACATCCTTTCCAGCATCTGTAGTTTCCTGTTTGTTTAATGGCAGCCATTCTAATCGGTGTTAGATGGTATCTGTCTTAGTTTGCTAATGCTGCAGAATGCAAAACACCAGAGATGAATAGGCTTTTATAAAACAGGGGTTTATTTCACTACACAATTACAGTCTTAAGGCCACAAAGTGTCCAAGGTAACACATCAGCAATCGGGTACCCTCACCGGAGGATGGCCAATGGCCTCCGGAAAACCTCTGTTAGCTAGGAAGGCAGCTGGCATCTGCTCCAAAGCTCCGGCCTCAAAACGGCTTTCTCCCAGGACGTTCCTCTCTAGCAAGCTTGCTCCTCTTCAAAACATCACTCCCAGCTGCACTCTCTTCCTCCCCCCAAGTCAGCTCATTTATGTAGCTCCACCGATCAAGGCCCACCCCGAATGGGTGGGGCCACGCCTCCATGAGAACATCTCATCAGAATCATTGCCCACAGCTGGGTGGGGCACATTCCAAGCAAATCCAACCATCACCAAAACGCCTGCCCCACACAAAACCACAAAGATAATGGCATTTGGGGGACACAATACACTCAAACCGGCACAGTATCCCATTGTGGTCTTAATTTGCATCTCTCTAATAGCTAGTGAAGCTGAACATTTTTTCATGTGTTTCTTGGCCATTTGTATTTCCTCTTCAGAGAACTGTCTTTTCATCTCTTTTGCCCATTTTATAATTGGGCTGTCTGTACTATTGTCATTGAGTTGTAGGATTTCTTTATAGATGCAAGATATCAGTCTTTTGTCAGATACATGGTTTCCAAAAATTTTTTCCCATTGAGTTGACTGCCTCTTTACCTTTTTGAGATATTCCTTTGAGGTGCAGAAACTTCTAAGCTTGAGGAGTTCCCATTTATCTATTTTCTCTTTTGTTGCTTGTGCTTCGGGTGTAAAGTCTAGGAAGTGGCCGCCTAATACAAAGTCTTGAAGATGTTTTCCTACATTATCTTCTAGGAGTTTTATGGTACTTTCTTTTATATTGAGATCTTTGGTCCATTTTGAGTTAATTTTTGTGTAGGGGGTGAGGTAGGGGTCCTCTTTCATTCTTTTGGATATGGATATCCAACTCTCCCAGCCCCATTTGTTGAAAAGACCATTATGACTCAGTTCAGTGACTTTGGGGGCCTTATCAAAGATCAGTCGGCCGTAGATCTGAGGGTCTATCTCTGAATTCTCAATTCGATTCCATTGATCTATATGTCTATCTTTGTGCCAGTACCATGCTGTTTTGGCAACTGTGGCTTTATAATAAGCTTCAAAGTCAGGGAGTGTAAGTCCTCCCACTTCGTTTTTCTGTTTTAGAGTGTCTTTAGCAATTCGAGGCATCTTCCCTTTCCAAATAAATTTGATAACTAGCTTTTCCAAGTCTGCAAAATAGGTTGTTAGAATTTTGATTAGGATTGCATTGAATCTGTAGATGAGTTTGGGTAGAATTGACATCTTAATGACATTTAGTCTTCCTATCCATGAACATGGAATATTTTTCCATCTTTTAAGGTCTCCTTCTATTTCTTTTAGTAGAGTTATGTACTTTTCTTTGTATAGGTCTTTTACATCTTTGGTTAAGTTTATTCCTAGGTACTTGATTTTTTTAGTTGCTATTGAAAATGGTATCTTTTTCTTGAGTATCTCTTCAGTTTGTTCATTTCTAGCATATAGAAACATTGCTGACATATGTGCATTAATCTTGTATCCCGCTACTTTGCTTAATTTGTTGATTAGCTCTAGTAGCTGTATCGTCGATTTCTCAGGGTTTTCTAGATATAAGATCATATCATCTGCAAACAATGACAGTTTTACTTCTTCTTTTCCAATCTGGATGCCTTTTATTTCTTTGTCTTGCTGGATTGCCCTGGCTAGCACTTCCAGCACAATGTTGAATAACAGTGGTGACAGCGGGCATCCTTGTCTTGTTCCTGATCTTAGAGGGAAGGCTTTCAGTCTCTCACCATTGAGTACTGTGCTGGCTGTGGGTTTTTCATATATGCTCTTTATCATGTTGAGGAAGTTTCCTTCAATTCCTACCTTTTGAAGTGTTCTTATCAAAAACGGATGTTGGATTTTGTCAAATGCTTTTTCAGCATCTATTGAGATGATCAATTGATTTTTCCCTTTTGACTTGTTAATGTGTTGTAATACATTGATTGATTTTCTTATGTTCAAACATCCTTGCATGCCTGGAATGAACCCCACTTGGTCATGGTGTATGATTTTTTTAATGTGTCTTTGGATTCGATTTGCAAGTATTTTGTTGAGGATTTTTGCATCTATATTCATTAGGGAGATTGGCCTGTAGTTTTCCTTTTTTGTAGCATCCTTGCCTGGTTTTGGTATTAGATTGATGTTAGCTTCATAAAATGAGTTAGGTAGTGTTCCATTTTCTTCAATGTTTTGAAAGAGTTTGAGTAAGATTGGTGTCAGTTCTTTCTGGAAAGTTTGGTAGAATTCCCCTGTGAAGCCATCTGGCCCTGGGCATTTATTTGTGGGAAGATTTTTGATGACTGATTGGATCTCTTTGCTTGTGATGGGCTGGTTGAGGTCTTCTATTTCTTCTCTGGTCAGTCTAGGTTGTTCATATGTTTCCAGGAAATTGTCCATTTCTTCTACATTATCCAGTTTGTTGCCATACAGTTGTTCATAGTATCCTCTTATAATTTTTTTAATTTCTTCAGGATCTGCAGTTATGTCACCTTTTTCATTCATTATTTTGTTTATATGGGTCTTCTCTCTTTTTGATTTTGTCAGTCTAGCTAGGGGCTTGTCAATCTTGTTGATCTTCTCAAAGAACCAACTTTTGGTGATATTTATCCTCTCTATTGTTTTTTTGTTCTCTATGTCATTTATTTCTACTTTAATCCTTGTTATTTCTTTTCTTCTACTTGGTTTAGGATTGGTTTGCTGTTCATTTTCTAGCTTCTTCAGTTGATCCATTAGTTCTTTGATTTTGGCTCTTTCTTCCTTTTTAATATATGCGTTTAGTGCTATAAATTTCCCCCTTAGCACTGCTTTTGCTGCATCTCATAGGTTTTGGTATGTTGTGTTCTTATTTTCATTCGTCTCTATATATTTATCAATTTCTCTTGCTATTTCTTCGTTAACCCACTGATTGTTTAGGAGTGTGTTGTTTAACCTCCAGGTATTTGTGAATTTTCTAAGTCTCTGATGGTTATTGACTTCTAATTGTATTCCATTGTGGTCAGAGAATGTGCTTTGAATAATTTCAATCTTTTTAAATTTATTGAGGCTTGTTTTATGTCCCAGCATATGATCTATTCTGGAGAAAGTTCCATGAGCACTAGAAAAGTATGTGTATCCTGGTGATTTGGGATGTAATGTCCTGTAGATGTCTGTTAAATCTAATTCATTTATCAGATTGTTTAGGTTTTCAATTTCCTTATTGGTCTTCTGTCTGGTTGATCTATCTATAGGAGAGAGTGATGTGTTGAAGTCTCCCACAATTATTGTGGAAACATCAATTGCTTCCTTTAGTTTTGCCAGTGTTTCTCTCATGTGTTTTGTGGCACCTTGATTGGGTGCATAGACATTTACGATTGTTATTTCTTCTTGTTGAATTGCCCCTTTTATTAGTATGTAGTGGCCTTCTTTGTCTCTCAAAACATCCCTGCATTTAAAGTTTATTTTATCTGAGATTAATATTGCTACACCTGCTTTCTTTTGGCTGTAGCTTGCATGAAATATTTTTTTCCAGCCTTTGACTTTCAATGTCTTTGTGTCCCTGTGTCTAAGATGAGTCTCTTGTACACAACATATTGATGGTTCATTTTTTTTTGATCCATTCTGCGAATCTATATCTTTTAATTGGGGAGTTTAATCCATTTACATTCAACGTTATAACCGTGAAGGCATTTCTTGAATCAGCCATCTTATCCTTTGGTTTATGTTTGTCATGTTTTTCCCCTCTCTCTATTAATATCCTTTATTGTACCCATACCGAATCTCTTTAGTACTGAACCTTTCTCCAAGTCTCTCTGTCCTTTCTTTGTTTCTCTGTCTGTAGGGCTCCCTTTACTATCTCCAGTAGGGCAGGTCTCTTGTTAGCAAATTCTCTCAGCATTTCTTTGTCTGTGAAAAATTTAAGCTCTCCCTCAAATTTGAAGGAGAGCTTTGCTGGATAAAGTATTCTTGGTTGGAAATTTTTCTCACTCAGAATTTTATATAGATCGTGCCACTGCCTTCTCGCCTCCATGGTGGCTGCTGAGTAGTGACTACTTAGTCTTATGCTGTTTCCTCTCTATGTGGTGAATTGCTTTTCTCTTGCTGCTTTCAGAACTTGCTCCTTCTCTTCCGTGTTTGACAGTGTGATCAGAATATGTCTCGGAGTGGGTTTATTTGGATTTATTCTATTTGGAGTTCGCTGAGCATTTATGATTTGTGTATTTATGTTGTTTAGAAGATTTGGGAAGTTTTCCCCAACAATTTCTTTGAATATTCTTCCTAGACCTTTACCCTTTTCTTCCCCTTCTGGGACACCAATGAGTCTTATATTTGGATGTTTCATATTATCTATCATATCCCTAAGGTCCATTTCGATTTTTTCAATTTTTTTCCCCATTCTTTCTTTTATGCTTTCATTTTCCATTCTGTCATCTTCCAGGTCACTGATTCATTGTTCAACTTCCTCTAGTTTTGTACTATGAGTGTCCAGAATATTTTTAGTTTGGTCAACAGTTTCTTTAATTTCCATAAGATCATCCATTTTTTTATTTAGTCTTGCAATGTCTTCTTTATGCTCTACTAGGGTCTTCTTGATCTCCTTTGTATCCCGTACTATGGTCTCATTGTTCATCTTTAGTTCTTTGAGTAGCTGCTCTAGGTGCTGTGTCTCTTCTGATCTTTTGATTTGGGTGCTTGGGCTTGGGTTATCCATATTGTCTGTTTTTTTCATATGCTTTATAATTTTCTGTTGTTTTTGGCCTCTTGGCATTTGCTGAACTTGATAGGGTTCTTTTAAGATTTGTAGACCAATTGAAGTCCTTATCTCTAATTTATCAGATCTACAGCTTCATGGAGTACACTTTCTCTAACTAACCAGCAGGTGGCATCCACGAGCCTCCTGTTCTCCACAAGCCAGTTCTCCCCTGCTTAGCCTTTTTGGTGAGTGGGGGAGTGAGTCTTGTGGGGTCCAGTTGGTGTACCAAGCTTGCGTGTGTAGTTGGTGTTGCCTGCCCTGTATATGGGGCGTGTTTCTGGGCAGTCAGGGAGGGGGGGTGGCTCTAACAATCAAATCTCCCTGGTGATCCTAGAATTTTAAAGCTGCTGCAATAGTCTAATCCTTCACTTCAGTCCTGCCACAGTTTGTCTCTGCCACTGATCCACAAGTCCTTGGTATTGGCGTATGGCTCCTGAGACTTGCAAGTGGGCCCCTCTTCCAGGCTGTGCACCCCGGGTCCTCTGTTGAGGGATGACTGTGCTATGTCACAGGTGAGTGCCGTCCCCCCAGGGCGGTTCTGGGCTGCTGGGCTGTGTAGGGAGGCTCCCAGTCTGCTGAAATGATGGCTGAATGGGGCTTTGTTAATTCACACTGCTCCACCTTCCCAACTCTGGGAGAATCAGCTGAGGTTGCAGGGAAGGCTAATGTCCACACCCAGTTTTGTGGTGTGTGCCTGTTATTTGAAGCACTTCCGTCACACTGGGTTGTCTGGGGCAGCTCTGGGCTATGGGGCTGGTGATGGGCAGGAGTGTTTCCTGTCCACCAGGATGATGGCTGTGAGCGGACACCCCCCTTTTCTTGGGAAGTTGTGGTGTTTAGTGAATTTTCTCAGCCACTGGATTATTGCCTTTTGTCTCAGAGCTCTCTTAGTTCTGCTCTTGTCTTGACCTGCCCAAATTGCAAGTCTTTGAAGCTTTCTGTATTGGGCTTCTTAGAGTAATTGTTTTAGAAAAAGAAAAAAGGATTAAAAAAAAGGGGCACTCCTCAGAGATCTAATGGGTTATTGAAATGCTAAGAGACAAAGCAATTAGGGCCATTAAGGAAAGGTTCACAGGGCAGAGAGATCAGCTTTTCTTCAGGATTTGCATATGCACCTCAGGGCCTGAGCTCTGCCCTTCCCCTTTCTATGTTCACCAGAACTCCAAAAATCCTCCGCTTTTATTTTGGAGTTTTTCGTGTTGTGTTTTCTATGCCTGTCTCCTCTCTGCTGGGCTGGCTGCTCTCAGATTCTCTGGTGTCTGGTCTCAGTCTATCTATGGTTGGCGTTGGATCAGTAGAATGAGTTTCTGATAAGGGCTGCCACTGCAGTTCTCCCTTCTCCTTCCCGGAGCTGACAGCCCCTCCTCCCACGGGACTGAGCCTGGCAGGGAGGGGTATGGGTCCCCTGGCCACAAAAACTTACAGATTTCGCTGATCTCAGCAGTTCCACGTTTTCATCAGTGTTGTATGAAGTATGCCCAAAGTCAGATTGCTCTGTGGTGTCCAGTCCACGCAGTTCCTGGCTTTCTCTCTCTTTAGTTTTTAAAGAGAAATTTGAAAAAAGCCCACTCTTTTTCTGAAGTGCGGTGTGGTCTCTGAATTGCTGTACTATTGGAAAGAAAAGGGGCTTTGGAGATGGAGATAATAACACTGAAATCTGCGCACAACCATTTCCTAGCTGTGTGAGCTGAAGCAAGATACTTAACAACGCTGAGTCTCATTTCCTGATCTATAAAATGGGTAAAATTACACCCATCTTTCAGGATTGCGTGTGCTTCAGTATCGCGTGTACTTCAATATGCACAATTCTGGCATTTGTGCTCCTCTATTGGAGATGAAGGGAGAGGAACATTTATAAAGTGCCTAGAATACGTCTTGTAAAGCATGGGTGTTCACATTAAGTATCGCTGACTATTAATGTAACAAATAACTAGTTCTTATTGAGTGGTGTTATAGATTACAAAGCAACACACACAGTTTCTCCCTAATTCTCACAACAACCTCATTTTATAGACAAGGAAACAGCTTCAGGGACTTCCAAAATCCCCCAGCTCCTTTGTTAACAGACCTAAGAAGCAAGCCCAGGCCCCCTTCTCCTGCCCCCTGCTCTCTCCTCTTTAAGAGGCAGTCTGATGATTGATTTAAGGGGGGTGGGGCTATCTCCAGACAGAAAATTCCTCAGCGATTTTTAAAGATTTGCCCCTGCCCTTAGTATTCGAGAACACCTAAAACATTTCAAATGTGTTTTCCACAATACCGTGGAAGCATGTTTTGAGCTCTTCTTTTTTATTTATTTCAAACTTGAACCACTGTGATCGAAATGTGATTGGTATCTCTTATTTGTGCTGCCCCAGGTCTTTTAAACACTCTTTTCCACATTTTACCACTTCTTGTTGTGGGAATTCCCCCATTCCCAATGCAGGGAAAAACTCTATTTCCCAGTTCCATTGCCACTGGAGTGAAGACATTTAACTTAGCTCCTCATAGTCAGGCATAGAACTTAAATTTGGAAATTAGTTTATGTGAAGACACAGAGTGGAAGGCATTCAATTATCCCAGAAACTGCTAGCTGTGTACCAAATATTTTCTCCTTCTGCCTTGGTAAAGAACCCCAGCTGTATAGGGTGGCAGCAAGGTGCTTAGTGAAAAGAACACATTTTTCAGTCTCTCTTGCTATTAGTGTTAGCCAAGGATATATAAGCACAAGTCACTAGGTAGGGCTTACAGGAAATCTCATTGAAGGAGGTTCACTCAGCTGTCAGACCCTTTGTACCTTTTCCCCTTTCTCCTTCATCCCACCTGAGTTGTGGATGTGATGGCTGGAACTCCATCAGTTATCTTGGATCATGAGGTAGACTTGAGTATGGAAACCACCATAAAGAATGGTGGGACAGAAAGACAGAAGGAGCCTCAGTCCCTGTTGGTTATGGAGTCACAAAACCATTCCTGGATGGACTATCTCTGGACTTTTCTACACAACAGCAAAACAATTATTTATCTTGCTAAAGCCACAATATTTGTGATTATTATTATATGCAGCTGAGCTGAATCTTAACCGATACAAAGAAGCTTTCTTTGACCTTACAGAAGTGGAGTCACTTTCTTCCAGTATGTTCTCTGAGTTACTTCACCTTAAACCAGTAAGGGGCCAGATATTACTACTTTCTTTGTGAAGACATCCTATCTTCCTTCAGATTGGAGCCGAGACCCATGGAGAATTGCATGTCATGAGAAACCTCTGTCTTTGAGAACCAAATCAAGCAGTTAGAATTTTCAAGTGAAAGTTCCCCTTTTCCTTCCTAAGCTTCTCGTAAACCTCACCTTTTATATGTTTCCTGTACTTCAGTAATACATAACACTAATATTAGCAGCTCTTTATCATCAGCCAAGTATGCCAGCTAGTTTTATGTATTATCTTCTTTAATTCCTATGATGACCCTATGAATAGTCCATAGTCAGGGTAGGCTAGGATATGTTGCAGTAACAAACAACCCCCAAGTCTCAGAGGCATAACAAAAGTTTATTTATTTCTCACTTAGGGAATTGGCTCTAGGTCTGAGTAACTCTCCCTGTGGGGTGCAGGATTCCAGGCTGCTTTGATCCTAGGGACCCTCCATCTCAACACTAATTCCACAATTCCCCGGGCAGGGAAAGTAGAGTATTGAGTCTCCAACAACGAATACTAAACGCTTCCTCCTGAAGTAACACATGACACTTCCATTCACATTTCAGTGGTTAAAAGAAACCACATGGATGTGCCCAACTTCCAGGGAGCAGGGAAGTGTAATCCCCCCATGTTCTCAGAAGTAGGGGAGAACCGATACTGGTGAATAACAGTAAAGCTTTCTACGTGTGGGAATGATTATTCCCAACTTACAGATCAAGAAATTAGGGCCCTAGAGCTAATTAGAAGGAAGTTCTGTTTGATTTCAAAGCCATCTCCTCTCCTTATTCCCAACAGAGTAGTTGTTGCATTATGTTATACTAGATACAGACTATTTTCTCCCTAAAGAATTATTCCGTTTTCTGCCAGTGCCAGCCTTTGTGATGCTTATGATGATTTAATGAAACTGCTTGCTTAATTGTAAGCCAACTTGTTTTCAATAAAATAATCGAAATCAGACGGTGGTGAATCATTTTTATGGTTTTCTTGAGCTCCCTCACTAGAACCATTTACTGCTACTAAGAGCCCACACGGGGTTTTCAAAAAATACCCTAGCAGCCCTTTCCTTCCTTTGGCATTCCAGAAGCTCAGCTGGAGTCTTAGTGTTTAGGATCCAGGAATGTAGAAGCAGTTAAGGTAGCCATTAAGTAGAAGTAAATTTGCATCAATATATATTTAAAATGCATTGATGTCATTTCAAAAACAGGCATTAGAAGTCCATGACCAGGTTGCCTCCTTTCCTTCCTTCCAAACCCCAATGAACTTTCACAATTTATCTGCTTTTAGATCAGAACACAATTTGTCTGCTTCTAGAATTTAACACTGACATATCACCTTGCCTTATTCATCTCCGCACACTGAGTTTCCTCAGATGGCGTTGACTGGTGGGCAGAACTGGGATTACAGTAACAGAATAACCCAAATTCATGGACTCTCTTCATCCAATTTGATCCATAGGACCTTGGCCTCCTAACAAGTCTTATCACCTCATTCATCCCCAGAAGCTTTTAAATAAAAGCTTAAACTAAGCCTGGAAGAGATCCCCCACAATCATTTCACCTCCAGATATGTGGACAGAGGTAGAGACCAGGGTGGTCATGTGACAAGTTTTGACCAATGGTAAGTAATAAGAAATCTGCTGGCTGGGATTTTGAAAAGCTCTAGTTCACCTAATTAAAGGTGTGCCACACAGTTCTTGCCCTTTGTCCTTTCTCCTGATTCCTTCCTGGACTGTGGATGTGATGTACGGAGTTGCAGCAGCCATCTTTCCACATGAGGACTAAAGTCAAGGCTAATGCTAGTGCATCAGGAAGTGTGAAGGAGCCTTAGCTCTGTACTGCCTCCCTTTAGACTTCCTATTACATGGAGAAAAACCACACCTCTCTATTGTCTAAGCCAATGTTAGTTGGGTTTTCTGTGGTTTGCAACCAGCAGCTATCCTAAATGGTGCACAGAGGCAAGGCATGTGTCTACAAAAAATACAGAAGATATTAATCTGTTGTTAAGGGAAGATACACCCATTTGAATCAAAAGTGCAGAGGAAGAGCAGAGCAAAAAGCAGGGACTGGCCAGATTGGGGTACAAGGGCAAGATGGAAGCCCACAAAAATATAGATTATAGTAACCCCCATTTAAGAACAACCCCACACTGCCCCCCCCCCCCATCAGCACCACTCACACATAGCAAAGCAGGGGCAAGGGCAGGGCAGGCACAGGAGTCAAACTAGAACTTTATAAAAACTCCTCCAGAAGTCAGTGACTTGGTTATTTTGTGAATTGGCTTTTAGTAAATTAGCTCTTAGCAAAACGGCTTTCAGCAGAAGACTTAAAGCCTGCGTTTTTGGCTGGAACCACTGTCATTTCCCAGGCCTCCTGCAGTAGCTGAGCGCTGCTCGGTGCCAAAGCTGGGCTGGGGTGGACTAAGCAGAGACATGCCTTTCCCCCCGCTCATTGTATGCTCCAGTAAACGCCCCAGGAGAGGGCTGCTTTGTCCCACAGTCCTGCAGGGAATTTAGTGGAACAGCTCTTTCACATTCCACCCTCTCTGGAGGATTCTGGCACGAGTCAATCGCAGGAGCTGGGCACAGGGACAAACCCGTGGGGATGCTGGGACTTCCCTCACACCTGCCCCTCGCCTCTGAGGGCTGAGCTGTGGGACTGGCCCAAACTCTCGGCATGTGCCCCCTGCACCGCCAGCTTGAGGTCTCTCCCAGGAGGCTCACAGAGCCCCTTAGAAAGAACCAGATGTGGGCCTCAGCCAGTTTTATCCAGATGTGCCTTGACAGGATCGACCCCAGCTGAGGCCCAAGCTGAGTATGTGCTGCCCAGGTACACAGGCAGTGCCTGGCCTGTGACGAAAGGTTTGCTGAAGAAATGGTTGAAACAATCGCTGCTCTCTCTGGAGGGCCTACTATGTTCCCTGCACTTAGCCAGATGCTTTATTTACCCAGAATATATCCTCTCTAGGCAGTCACCTGAGTTTAGAGTGTCCCCCACCCCCACCCTGCCCCCTGAAACAGGAATAAGGCAAATAAAACTGACCCCTGATAATTAAACTATGATAACATTCACTGGGGGAAACTGGTCAGTCACAGACCAATCAGCCTCAGCAATAGCTGTGAAATGGGCAGGATGTTGGGGCTGAAGCAAAATAAAGCAGATCTTTATCCAAGGCATTGATATCCAATGACAATAACATTGTCGAAATCATCTGCTACTGCCTTTATCTGCTCTGAGCCTCTTTCCCTTGGGGAGTCATCTTGTTCCCACTTCAGTCCACATGGTCATGGTGAAGATGACTTTAGACCTATCCCCCCAGCTTCTGGAGCAGACATGGGTCCCAGACATCATCAGTGAGTGTCCAACCCCAAGGGCACAGGGACTCACGTGACCCAAGTCAATTAGCGTCATTCCTGGACTATCACTGCCCCTCACTTATTTATTTATATTTTTCTACTATGACAAGCTATCATAAGTGCCTGCCTGAGGATAAAGTCAGCATGGAAAATAGCAAACTCTGAGATGAGTCATAGAGAGACAGACAGACAGATAAAGAGAGACAGAGAGAACTGATCCAGCCATGCCTGAAACTGAAACATGTACCTGCTCACATGCTTCCCAGTTCTTAGCCAATATAGTTTCTTTTGTGTTAAGCATGCTGAGTCAAAGTGCAACCCAAAGTGTACTGACTAATGCAGAAATAAAGAAAAATATGAATGCCACCAGGCAGTAGCTGTGATTGCCATAGAAAATGGCAGGCAGATCTAAAATCTGGTCAGAGTACTCAGAGAGCTCTCCAGGGAGAAGACTGGCACACAGACTTTACATATTCTGGTCCCATTGGCAAAATTATCTCTATGCTTAACATATCATACAGAAACATTGATTTTCCTGCCCTTCAATTCCAAATCTATTGATCTCCCAAATTCCTCACAGACACAGATAATGGCAGGTTCTTGGTTTAGGCACCTGGATGGGGACACTGATTGAGGAAACAGAGGAGGAAAGTACACTGGGGCTTTGGGAGCACATTGGAAATCCACTTTTGGATGTACTGAGGTTTGGGTGTCTATATGACCTTCAGTTGGATATATGCAGAATGTAGCTGAACACGTGAATTCAGCACTTGGTGATGCAGGTTTAGAAGCCAGTAGCAGGAGGTGGGAAGTGAAGTCGTAGGAGAAAGGAGTCCACCCAGGAAAAGTCCAGCAGCAGAGAGGGTTAGGACAGAAACTTCAGGCGGGAGGTTTGGAAGCCTGCACAGAGGCTGAGCAGGACCTGAGAAGGAGGACGGGGTGCTGAGCAGGCAAGGGAAGGAGGCTTTTTCAAAGAGAACGGTGGCAGCGCTGTGAAAAGCTGCAGAGAGGTCAACTGAAATAAGAACTGAGATGTTCATCGATCTGAGCCACAGGGACATCTTGATGACTGGCGAAAGCCACAGTGAGGGGAACTGAGGACTGAACGAGCAGTGAGGGAACACAGAGAGAGAGCAGAGGCAGCTTGTGCTATGAGGGTGGCTGTGAAGAGAGGGGAGAAATGGAGCCACGGGTGGGGAGGCCATAGGGTCAAGGGACGACTTTTCAAGATGACTCAAAAGTGTTTGGATACTGAATGGAAGGAGGGACAGTGAGGGAAGGACTGAAGATAAAGGAGAGAGCAAGGGCAGGAGAGGCTAAGTTTCTGAGTCGGTGGGAAGTGATCGGATCTGGAGCGCAGGCAACCCCAGCCCTGGGTAGAAGGAGAACAGCACCGACACCACGGAAAACTGATTCAAGTCCAGCTTCAAACACTCAGCTTCCTTCTGAGACCGGGAAATGGGGATGATAGTCCCAAACCTGTAGGTCAGCCACGCGGATAAATGAGTTGCTGAAGTCAAATTCTTGGCACAGCGTAGCGCTCAATAAAGGATATGACGACCTTGACCTGTGGCTTGAGTCCCAAATGATAATCTTCTCAATGTTCATAGGTATTTCCAGGAATTTAAAACACACATGTCTTCATTACTTACTACTGTCTTTCTTTCTCCCTTTCTTTCCTTCCCTCTCTCTTTCTTTCTTTTTCTCTCCCCCACCCCCCTCTCTCTCTCAGTAGATAAGGGTTGGAGTTCCAGCTTAGCTACCAATCAACTATGTGACCCCTGGATGAATGACTTCACCTCTTGAAGAGTCAGTTTCTTTCTCAGAAAAATAGTAGTAATGGCTATTATTTAATGAGTCACACTCTGCTAAGGGGTATTAATACAATATACGATTCACTCTTCTTAACCCCATAAGGAAGCATCTTTCCCATTTTAGAGATGAATAAAATGAGTCTTAAAGAGATTAATAACTGGCCAAGGTTACTCAACTGGTGAGGAGCTAGGCCAAAATTCTAGCTCTGGACTGCTGGGCTTCAAAGCTGATGCTCTTTTGCCTGCATCGCACTCTTCTTTCTCAGGCTGACAGTGCTGTGCCTCCCACAGGGCTTTGGTGTGAACATGAAGTCTATGGATGGGAAACTGCTTTCTGCATTGGAAAGAGTCGGAGAAAATGTCAGTTATTATTTCATCTGAGGTGCTAGCTCCACATCTGCCCTCCCTGTGGGACCTGCCTCTCCACCCGCAGCATCTCCATGGAAGGAAAGAACCAGCAAACCTGCTGCTCTGCCGCTGAGCAGATTCCCCTTCTGAACCTGGGAATGGTTGCTTTGGGTACCAAATTCCCTACTCTCTGCTCTGAGGATGGGCAGGCTGGTGAGGCTGATGGAGATGGGCTTCTACCGGTTTGGCGTGCCAGGAGCTATTCACCTTAGCCTCTAGGACACTTGCACGTTGGGTAGAAACCAGGAGGTGCAGTGTTGAAGAAGATCACAGAAAATTAGGTGCAGAGCAAAACAAAACTCAGGAAGACCATCCAACTGGACTCTAAATCTGAAGGCTCCAGACAGGGAAGGAGACAAAATGTGGAGAGACCAGAATGAAGAAGTAGACAGGTTAGGAGTCAGAACCCAGAGAGACATGTTTTTGGAGAAGTGGGTGCAGAGGCTCTTAGAAGAGAGCAGAAACCTTGGACATAGGCAGAAGGAGCTTCCCAAGCACTGAATATACTCAGATTGGTGGGTTTAGTCCATCATGACCTTTTGTTTCCCAACAGGGGGCCCTCAGGATGGGTCAGTTTGGGTGGAAAGAGTTGTTAGGACACAAGAGAACTCCTTAAAAGATAGTGCTTGGTGTCTAGATAAAGAGTAAGGTAGGGAAAGAAGGGTGGAGCCAAAGGATGGCAAAGCAACAGGAGGGAAAAAATAGTAAAGTCTGGAATACCTGTTCCCAAGGCTGTCTCTAGTTAGAGGCCTCATCTTCATTTGACCTTGATTCAGCCTTCACTGAATTAGAATTGCCTACTGGTGTCAGGCCCTGTCCCCAGGGATTTTGCCAACTAGTTGCAAGAATCACAAGTCATTACTACCCCAATTCACTGACTTTCCAATTGGCTTCCCCTATAAAAGAAAAAAATATTTCTCGTGTCTTCCCTTCATAGTGTACATGCTCAGAATTTACAGCAGTAGTAGTAACACAATAAATCAAATTATGCTAAAGCCTATTCTCACATCCACACCAAGAACCTTGGTCTCCACATTGCTTCCAAAGGTTGCCCACCAAGGCACTGCATGTTGCAGTTCAGGACAACCAATTACTCATTCCCCTCCCTCCAGGTGGTAACCAGTTAGCAATGGACACAAGGAGCCAAATGGGGACTAGAAAAGCAGTTTCACCAATAGCATCAAATACCCCCAAACTCTCAAGTTCCTAGTTTTCCAGTGAACTACTTCCCTCTCCCAACCCTGAATGGAAGGTAGTTGAGCCAGCATAGGTGCTGCTAAGGAAGCTGGAGGACAGTGGGATCATGAGGTTCAGTGTGCCTGGGCACAGATCCAACAAGAAGCAGAGCACTGACTTTAGCTCATTAACTCTGCCCAAGAGAGCAACATGGCTGCTGAGCGCCTGCTCTTGCCACCTCTCCAATGAATGAGTCAGCGTTCTCCCCTTATGCTAATGGGGAGTGAAAAGGAAACAGAGATATAGCCGCATTCTAGGGTGACCAACCATCCCGGTTTGTCCAGTCCTGAGGAGGTCCAGGAGTGGGACTTTCAGTGCTAAAATCAGGAAAGTCTCAGGCAAGCCAGGATGAGTTGGTCACCCAACACCTTCCTTGAGCCTTAGCAAATGCATCCTCTCTAAAGAGGGGGACAGCAATGTGAAGAGAGGAAAGAAGAAGTTCTCCCTATTGTGGCTCCAGCGGCACCCCTAGGCTGATGAGAACTGGGGTAATTAGTGGATTGGGTGTGAGAATAAGGATAAAATTTGGGTGTAAATACACCACCATCTTACAGTAGGACTGTTTGTGTGGTAGGCATACTAATGATTTTTATGTTCTTTGTACCTTTCAATTTTTTCCAAACTTTCTACAATAATCATCTGTAGCATGATAATCAGAAAAAAAAGAAATAAATTATATTTAAACAGTAGTAATAAAAAGAGAACACCAGTAATTCAAACAATAAAACTCATTTTTTAAATGTGATCCTTGGATCATTTTCTCTGCAGTATTCTGAGAAGCAAAGTTATATTAATTAATAGATGCAGAACAACTAATAAGGAAAATGAGAACGTGCTCCAAATTTACCCTGGATGGCCTTTGGATTATCAGTGATGATACTGAAGTACCTGTTCTGCTACTCTCTTCTCCTTAGTGGTAATCAACTGTGAATACTTATTTGGATTCTCCAGATCCTGTCAAATGCAGATTACATTATCCTCTTCCTCCCCAAAGATCGTCATTGAATTGTAATTGAAATTTAATGTTATGCCCCCATTTACATAGAAGTTTGCATCTTTTGAGCAAGCATGATTGAAGATAAAATTTGCTCTCTTACGCATCTAACTGAAGGGAGAAAATAAAGAACTGGATTGTTGGTGAGACTGGGCCACTTCCTGACTGTATGAACTTAAATACTCCAAGAGTCAGGTTCTTCATCCAAAGAGTGGAGCTGGGTGATACTTTCTGCCAAGCCTCAGAGTGCCCTTGAGAGGTTCAATCAAAAACAGTGACAGTAGAAGTGCTCCGTATACTGTAGAATGCATCCAAAGATTTTAAACTGCAACAACAAGGGATTGCTCCTTTTGTCTTGGGTGCCAGGAAACAGAAACCAATTCAACTAGAAAACAAAGAAACTCATTCATTCATTCATCCATTCATTTATCCAAAAGCCATCCCTGATCACTTTGATATGCCAGGTTCTGTGCTTGGAGCAAGAGACTAAGATAAATAAGACAGTCTCTAACTGGGGACTGAGTCTGGGGTGTCTAGTACACAGTAATGCTTTACAGATGGAGACCACCTTCCACCCACTTCCCTTAGTTCTAGACCCTGGGACCACATGAGAAAGTGTGATCACTGCTAGGGTTAGACAGCAAAGCTTCCAACCACTTCTCCACTGGTAGCATTTTTCTTTCCTTTTATCCAAAGGGAAAAATATATGCTTTGAGAATGATAAAAGGCCTTCCTGTCAGGTAGGAAACTGGACTCTGACCTAGAAAAGCCAGACAGTAAACACTCCAGATAGCAAAGAGAAAATATCTTCTCTAAAGAGCTTCTGCAAAGCATCCACTGAAGAGGCTGAAAATAAACCCTTTTGAAGAACACAAGAGTGGGTCTCGTCTCCTTCACATAAGTTTACAGCAAACTCTGTTTCAAGCTGTATCTTGGAGCAAAGAAATCATTAAATACAGACAGACAGACACACTCAGACAAAGGACCTGCCACTCCTAGCGGAGTGAGGTGGAGGGCAGACAAGGATGCTCACCTCCCGGAGGACCACTGTGCTTCACAAGTAGCAACATCCCATGAAATACACATGGATGCTGGAAAGCCACCCCAGCCACCACACGCCACCTCAGCCCCTCCTGCCCCAGTCCAACCTGCCTTACGATGTCTGAATCTCACCCCCATTACAATTTCATTCTTCTAGGTTAAGACATTGCCTCTATTATCTAACCCACTCCCAATGGGGAAAGGGAGTGAAATTCAGCAAACCAAATCCCAGGCATTTGCAGGAGGGAAGAGGAGTTAATAATGAGTTAGTCAGAGCAGAGACACCCCTTCTTAGATGTCTATCAAGAGGAAGCTCTAGCCCTTGGTTCTCAAACTTCAGGGCACCTCAGAATTGCCAGGAGGGCATGTTAAAACAGATTGCTGCCCAGCACCCTGCACCTGCCCCACTTACACTTGGCTAGAGAAAGGATTTCAGTTTCAAAGGTTCATTTCCCAGCACTTTAAAACTGGTAAGTACTTCATTTCCTCCTGGCATCTGGTGCTGCTACTGAGAAGTTGATGTCAATGTGGTTCTCATGCTGTTGGAGGGCATCTGGCTTTCCTTTGGTAGCAGTTAGGGTTTTCGCTTTATTTCCTTGTTATCCTGAAGCAGTGATACATTGTGTCCAGCTGTTCCATTTTGTTTTGTTTTGTTTGTTTTCCAGTCCACTCAAGAGATTTTTTTCATTCTCAGGGTTCAAGTCTTTCCTCAGAACTGGGGAATCTCTCAGGTAATAAATCTTCAAATGCCACCTCTTTATCCTTTTGAACTCCTATTAGAGGTGTGTTGTAGCTTCTTGTTCAGTCTTCTCCATTTCTTACCTTTCTTCTTGTCTACTACTTTATCACTTCATGCTTAATCTCACAGTTCACCAATTTACTCTTCAGGAAGCTCCAGAATCCTGTACTTGTTGGGAATGAATTAACTTCCTGTTCTTGCTTGAAAATAGTCACTGTTCTTGTTCAATAATCAGTGTATTCATTCCATAAACTCTTAGAGATTATTAAATATATTTATTAACGCTCCACACAACACACCCCATAGACACACATACAAACTGCTGACTATTTACCACTCTCTTTGAGATTCGACTCTGTTTCTGGTATATAGAAATTTTACAATGGTGTTACACATTTATCATTTCTATGTGCTTTTGAAATGAGGGCATTTATCCCATGCTCAATCCACCCTTAAGAATCAGAAATCTGGGTATGTGCGCTCAATCTGTTTCAATTCCCAGCAGCTACCTCCAAGAAGCCAGCTTCAGAGCAGCTCCAAAAGCCCAGAGATCCATCTGCAAATCTCACATGGCTCTTCTTCAGAGAAACCCAGCACTTACAATTTCTGTTCTCTCTCTGTATTCAGGAAGCATACCAATTCCCTGGATTCAGTTTAATAATATATAAGCCAGAAAAGGAGGGGGAATAAAGCCATTTGCTCAGGTTCCCATCTGTGATGAATATATGCCTTCCACCTCTCCCCCACTCTAGCATATTTATCCCAGGGAAGTCAACTTCAGAAGTTTACCAACTGGTCTGTATGCTCCATGGAGGCAGGTTCAGTGTCATTCACAGCTGTAACCTTCTACCTAACACAGCACCTAACATACAGTGGCTAGGTATGATCTGTTTATCACTAAATGACCTTGAGAAGCAAGCAGAATGTATTTTATTACAGTTGTTTCTTGGTTGAGGAAACTGAGGGTCAGAGTCACAGCCAGGTACTGGCAGAGCTGGATTAGAACCCTGACACTTGTCCCAACTCAACATGTCCCAGGAGAGACAACACACCTTCTGTTGGTGATCCATTGACTACACACCGCTCAAAGCCATGAACTGCCTTTTACTTAACTCTGTGCTCACAGGAACACATAGAAGGTGTTCAATAAGATTACATGTTAGATTTCTATGATTAAATTAATTATCCATTTGTTCCTAACATTTTTGTCTTCATGGAACACCACAGAATTGAAAAACAGCATTAGGACCCTCTTCCCAGAAAAATGCATGTTTTTTTGCTTATGCACACTCACACGCACAATTTTGCAACAATTTCAAAGGGTTCCCAGAACTCCTAAAAATCTTTAGTTAAACCTTAAAACCCCCTTTCAAAATCTTGAAATTTAGAAGAGGCCTTAAACATCATTGATTTCAACTTCCTCATTTCACTGATACATAAATGAAAGACCAGAGAGGGGAAGTTACTGGTAGATTGACTTTAGAGCGCATTCAAGGAAGACATGCGATATCTGCTGGTTGGAGGTCTCCCGCGGAATTAGCCGAGAAAGGACGAGCCACCTCTCTGGGACATGGGCCTTGTTCAGAACTGTTCTTCTCCCTCCTTTTGCCTTCCTGGGGCTTTTATTGACAGAAGCGAGCCACGCAAGGCTCCCAACTAATTATCAGCCATGCCAAGACCAGACCCCAGGCTGCCGCTCTTTCCAGGACAAACTTCACCCCCCAAAGTCTCTTCAAACCTCTCCCTCCACCCTGCCAACCAGCTTGCTAGAGTCTAACTTCTCTCTTCCCAGCCTTTCTCTGGCTTCTGTTTTCAGTACTGCTTCTCCCATCCCTTTCTTACTTTAAAAAGGAATCAACATTTTATTCCATAAAGTGATCAAGTTAGATTAGGATGGGGCATAGCACACCTGCTCTACCCTTGAAAATTTCAATTTTCACATTTTTTGCTTAAAACCAAAAATGACTTCTATATATCCAGTGTCATGCTCCCCAAACTAAACTCTTTAAAAATAAATAAATAAACAAATCATGACATGTCATTCCTCACAATCCTGAAAAAAAACCCAATAACATAAATTTGACAAGCTGAGGAACTGGATAACAGGTGACATTTAAAATTATGTCCTGAAAATGTCACTAGAGGCTTGAGTAAATCCTTATTATGGTAAAATAAATTGAAATAAAAACAAATTTTATATCTATGGAGAGATATGGGCACAGAACAAAATTAAGTTTTGCTGTTGATAATATGAAGTGATTAAACCAAAATGAATTGACCGTTCCTGATAATAAAAATTTAACTGCCTCAGAAACGTAATTAAATAATGACTGATGAATCCTGTAGAATTGGAAAAAAAAAAATCAAACAACAGCAAAACCCTCTTCAGGGTTAACCCCTGCAAAGGCCTCAAAAAGAATATGAAGAATAAGATATTTTTGAATATTTAGCCAGTGGTGGAAGCCTAGTTTCAGGGCAGGACAATGACTTACCCAAGTCATACAGAATCAAGTTGTACCAGCTAGTTTTCCAAATAAGGCCATGAGAGCTGTGAATTGGTTTATCTAAAAATAACAATGTATACTGGTGGTGAGTTTTGTTTTCAGCAGTGGATGACAAGGTTGTGTTGGACCAACCATCCTGCTGAAGACTAAGAAAGCCTGGACAAAATATAGAGAACACCTATTTGAAGGCATCAGAAACAGAATAAGGCAAAGAGAATCTGAAGGGCCAAGACCCAGAAAAGCCAGCAGAAGTGAGGCCAGAAAGTGGAGCTCCCTTACTCCTCAATTTGGTTGCAGATTCTAAAAGCAAAAGCTGAGCCTGAGAGGCTGAATAGAGCTTTGGGGATTTTCACAGGACTAGAAGGAAATAAAATAGTTTCCGAGTCCTCCAAAGAGGAGGAGCTTTGAAAAATATGGAAGGCATTGAGTTGGAAAATAAAGGGCTGCCACCGAGGACTCAGAGTAAATGGAAAACAGAACATACCTCCTAAGGGTCGAAGCTTCTAATAATTTCAATTTGATTAAGGTGATATGCTTCTCTGCTCCCATGATTAGCTTAGTTTAGGAAAGTTCCACCAGAGAAAAGAAAAACAAATATGACAAATAGGAAACAAATAGCAAAATGTTAAATTTGAACGCAGTCATACAAATAATTACGTTAAATTAAAATGGAGTGAACATTCCAATTATAAGGCAGAAATCGTTGAACTGGACAGAAAAGCAAGATCCAACTATATAATGTCTATAAAAGATGTATTTTAAATACAAAGGCACAGATAAGTTGAACACAAAAGGATGGAAAAAGATAGACCATGGAAAACTAAGCATAAGAGAACTAGTGAGGTCATACTCATATCAAAATAGATTTCAAGATTAAGAGTATTACCAGAGATAAAGAGGAACTTTCTAAATAATGAAAGTATATATTTGTCAAGAAGACATAATCCTAAATGAGTATGCACCAAATCACTAAAGTTCAAAATACGTGAAGCAAAAACTGACTAAAAAAAAAAAAAAAAAAAAAAAAAACACTATAAGAAAGAAATTCACAATCATAGTTGTTGACTTTAACACTCCTTTCTCAATAGTTGATAGAATTATCAATACCATCAGTACTATCTCCCAATTTGAACTAATTGACATTTTTAGAATTTACACCCAACCCAACAACAGCAGAATAAATACTTCTCTTTTCAAATTCACATAGACCATATGCCTTTCCATAAATAGGTCTCAATTCATAGTAAAAGAGAGAAATCTTACTGTATATATTCTTAGCCACATTGGAAACAAACAGATATCAATAGCAATACATCTTCTACTTGGAAATAAACAACACACTTCCAACAATCCATGTGTCAGTAGTAAAACTAGGACATTTTTGATTGAATGATAAGAAACACAACATATCAAAATGTGTGGGATGCAATTAAAACAGTACCTAGAGGGAAATTTACATCTTTAAAGATTTATATAAGACAAAAATGAAGGGTTTAAAATCAAAGATCTAAGTTTTTCACCTTAAAAAGTTAGAAAAAGAAAAGAAAATTAAACCCATTGTACAAGGAAGAAAATAGTGAAGATCAAAAGTCAGTGAAATATAAAACAAACAATAGAAAAGTTAACAAAGCCAAAGATAATAAAGAAAACAAAATTGCCAGCATCAAGAATAAAAGTGATATCACTACATATCCTACAGACATTAAGAGATAATAAGGCAACATTAGAGACAACTTTGTACCCAACAATAGCAACTGGACAAATTCTTTGAAAACGCAACTAACCAAAACTAACAAGAGAAGAAGTGGTTGACTCAAATACTGCTATATTTACTAAGGAAATTGAATTCATAATCAAAAAATGTTCTCACAAAGAGCAGACAATTCTACTGTAAATTCTACCAGACTTACAAAGCCTCTTCCTCTGATGAGCCTAGTTTTTGCCTTCAGGGGTCTATTGTCTGGATAAGTGGATTTTGGGAAAGAACCTGAACCAAACAATAAAATTACTTAAAATTTCATATTCTTGAGCAAGAGTTTCCTGCAACAATAAAATTATGTAAATGCAGGTTGTGAGCTGTATGGTTGCAGGAGCTTTCTGTTCTCAATATAAAGTTCCAATAGCCTAATCTAGTCTCTGGTGTTGGAAGCCAGGATAGTGGCGGCCTTGGGAGTGGAGGGAGTAGCGATTGGGTGGGGACATAAGGGGAGCTCCTGGGCAGCTGGAAATGTTCTCTTTCTCGACATGAGTGGTGGTTAGACAGGTGTGCTCACTTCGTGATCATCCATCAAGCTTTCACTCCAGTTAGTGTTGTTTCCTTTAGGTACATTATATTTCAATCAAAAGTTCATTAAAATGTATTAAGTAATAAATAAACAAAAGTTAAAATAGTAGTAACATTATGATTTCTAAAGTATTCACTGTCACAACTGCTTTCTGGTCTGATTTATGAGATAAAAGAAAATGAATTGGATCATTGCCAATATGTGGATGAGATATTGTAAGCCATTTAACTGATCATTATCCTACAGTGCAAGTCTTATGATTACAATTAAATGGAAACAGTTAAAAATCACTTTTAGCTTATGACTGGAACTATATAAAAAATATATGCTCGAAAATGAAGTCTGAAAAAAAATACAGAAAAATGAAAAAAGTTTTTATGTTTTTCTACTGAAATTAATAAAAGTGGTTTCCATGAGTAAAAACAGTCTGATTAGTATGGCAGGTTGTGGAGCGGGGAGGGTTTCCTTTCCCAAATTCAGTTCATTTATTTATTTCTTATTTCTTACTTCCTTGATTAATTTTGTATTGATGTATAGTATATGTATATATAGTATACAATTATCATGCACAAGCCTTAAGCATACTGCTCAATAAATTCTTACCAAGTGATTAGCAATCAGATCAATTTACAGAATCTTATCAAGATTCCAGAAACTTCCTTTGAGCTCTTCTCCATTCATCCCCACACCCCACCAAAGGTAACCGCTATTCCAAGTTCTATCATGATAGTTAATCTGAACTTCAGAACATACACTAGGAACACTTTTGTGTCTGGCTTCCTTCTCTCAACATTATGTCTGTGAGCTTGTGTCTTGTTTTTGGCATCATTGCAAAGGCAGGTCATCAAAAGGCCATTAAACGAGGCCCTGGAGTAAAATGGAAAGAGGATGGACTCTTCAAATAGTCTGAGCTGGATTTGAGTTCTGTCTCTACTACTTTGACCTCTGGCTAGATTTTGAACCTCTCTTGGCTCATCACCTCATCTTTAGAATAAGAAAATAATAACTATTTAGCAGGATTTGGGGAAGGATCATAAATAATAATATTAATAATGACAAGACAATCATTCATTGAACCCTCATTACATGTCGGATTGAACGGACCCAGCAGCAGTTCACTGGCCTTTGTTGTTGGCACGGCCATTCGCGTGACTCCCAGCCTCTGCCCCTCCCTCTACTCCAAATTCCAAATTTCGGAGAGGCCATTTCATTGGCCCAGCCTGGGTCAGGTAGACACCTCTGGAAAAATCTAATCATCCATGGCCAGTAGGGTGTGGAGGGTGGGCAGTAACATAGCTGTAACCACACCACAAGCACCCGTGCCTGAAGATTGGGTGGGCCCCCAGGGAAGCATCAGATCCCAGGCCATCACCTGCAGAAGCACCTACTGTACCACCAGGAGACTAGCCACAGAATCATTCAACCTCTGCACCTGATTGTGCTTGGGAAGAAAAACTCCTTATGTGTTCACAATGTTGTCCTCCAACTCACAAAGAAAACTAGTCCTAGATTTCCAAGATTACATGAGGTTTCACATACAAAAACAAAAAAATAATGTGGCTCTAGTAACATGCTGAGATCAACCAGTGAACAAGCCCAGCAAGTACAGCCTGAGCTAAGTGAACCCGTCCTTCGGGTCAGTTGAGTTGGAACTACCATCATGTAGTGTTAACACTTGGCGAAGCTCTGCTTGTGTCTCCAAACTCAAGCAAGGAAACAAACGAACAAACAAAAAAAAACACCCTTTGAGGTCACTAGGGTGTGTTCTATATTAATATCCCCATTTTCCAGATAAGAAAACTGACTCACAGAGATTCTGTGACTTGCCCAAGTCCACATAGTGTCTTAGTTTCCCAACTGCTATGACAAATATCACACAATGGGTTGGTTTAAATGACAGGAATTTATTGGCTCATGGTCCCAGAGGCTAGAAGGCTTGCTTCCTCCCAGGGCTGATAGCATTCTGGCTGGCTGCTGATTCTTGGGTTTCTTGGCTTTTCCATCACATGATGATATCCTCTCCTTTCTCTTCCACATTCCCTGGACTTCCAGCTTCCGCTCCTCCCTGTGGCTTTTTCTTTTATAAGTTTCCCAGTAATAGGATTAAGATCCATCCTGATTTCATTGGCCACAACTTAACTAAAAATAACATCTTCAAAAAGGTCTTAATTACAATGGGTCACACCCACAGCAATGGGACTAAGAACATGTTTTTTTCATGGGCACATAATTTAACCTTCCATACCCAGTTAGAAAGGGGCAAAGCTATGGCCAGGCTCATCTGACTATGGATGCAGGCTGCCTTATGTTGTATGGTTCCTGCCTGCATTGTTTTCTTACTTTAAAAAATAATTTTGGATCAACTGTTATTTCAGTTGGTCTAATTTGAGTGCCAACTGGATTACAAGCAGGGAGGGAGGCCATTGACAAAAGGGCCTCTGCTTTTCTTTTGCTCTTACTCTCCCAGCTCCCCTGACCTCTCTTGCTTTATCTACCTCCCCATTTTGCTGAGATTTGTTGCATCTATGATGTTTAAATGAGAACAAAGAACATAAAACAGAACAGCTATTCGGCTCGCAAAAGGTGACAGAAGAGGGCAAAAATGCATATTAAAAGAGGCTCATTTTTAAAAAGAGTGAGTGATTATTTCCTCCCAGAATAAAATTATGTAAATTCATTCACAGCAGGGAAGGGAAAAGATGCCCTTTGGAGGATGAAGCTAAACAAATTTTAGCTCAATTTGCATTTCTAAGACCTTCTTTTCAATTTGGGGTGGAGGAGAGAGGCTGACTCAATTTCACATCTTAAAAGGGGGCAGGAAGAGCAAGTCTTGCTAATGCTTACACTGGGCATGACAGGGTGTGCTCTGGGTCATTTACAGTGGGAAGGACAAAGAGGATGTGGGCAGAGGGCATTCCTTCCCCACGAAGCCAAGCTCTGACTTGAATCCCCAGGGAGTCACAAGAGGCAGCGTGATGTGTTGGATGTAGGGAGAGCAGAACCCTCTCCTTGGGCAAGTCTGAGCCTCTGTGCCTCCTGTCCTTTTCTGAGAAATGAGAGCTTATCTACCTGTAAGGATTCCAGGTAATCACGTAAGTAGAGCACCTGGCACAAGTGGACACTCAAGAAGGGAAGCTATTATTGTTAGTGTGGCTCAACCCCATGCTCATCCCTGTCATTCATCCCTCCCTCCATGCATACATTCATTCATTCATCCAGCTCCCCTTCATTCATTCAACATTCATCTGTACAAGATGCTGGCACAGCAGAGGAGATGGAGCCAAACAGCCCCTTCCGGTGGGGTAGGTCGAGAGTTGACAGCTGACTCTAGTACAAGCAGGGTGGGGAAAGGGCTGAAGGCCCTGCAGGGGTGGGTCTGTGCGAGACCCGATTTGTGTTTATTAAGGGAGAGATGAGAAAAAGTTTCATGCTGAAAGGGGTGATCAGACAGGAAGTACAGGATTTCACCACAAACAATTTGGGGTGGAGTAGGTGTTCCAGCCTGGGGCAGGGAGGAGGAGGGGGTGGGCAAGAGCAGCCCTTGGACAGGGACTTGGGCCTGTCCAGATTAGAGACCCTTTTTCCCCACCGAGAACACAGCAGCAACTCCAGGTGCACCTTTATCCAATATTGGGCCAGCTTCCTCAGTGACAGTGTTCTCCCCCAGGCACTAGAAAACAAGAAGGTGGGAAAGCGAAGAGGACTTAGTTTAACTGCCTTGTTTTTAACTTAGCAGCAGAGGACTTGGGCACTGCTCCAGCCAGGAAATCGTGAGAAATGGATTACAGAGACAGCCTGAAGTTTGTGAGGTTGATGGATTCCTGAAAAGTCCTCCTTATTTCCAAGTTGTGTTAATCAAATGAACTGCAAAATATACTTGGTATACTAGCTATTTAGGAAGAAAGAAGAGAGAGAGAGAGAGGAGGGAGGCAGAGAGAGAAAAAGGAACAAAGGAAACAAACCTGCAGTGAATTATTTTGTAAAGCAAAGACTCAGCTCTTCATTTCTCTGATCCAAAAATTTAGGTTTTCATGCAGAATAATAGACCCTCAGGATGGAATATGACTCCATGCTATACGCTGTCCTGGGAGGCTGGGGATGGAGAGGAAAAAGTATACCTGCATGTGGTTTTACACAGACCAAAATAAAGCAAAAACAAACAACAACAACAAAAAACCCCTAGTTTTTTTTAAAAAACCAATTCTACCTTTTTTAACAGTGAGCTTTTTCACAGTGGCTTGAAGGTAATAGACATTTAAAACCAATCATTAAAGGAAACTTAATTTTCCTCCCTAAAAGACAGCAAAACTGGAATCTGATTCCCAGCTTCACTATTTGAACCTCCCTGGCCTGCATTTTCCCATCCATATAATAAGGAAAAGAATCCCCACCTAGTTGATGGTGCCTTGTGATAAAAAGGCAACGTTAATTCTTCCTCTTAAACTCTGTTCCTGGGCTGGTGGGGGTGGGGGCGTGGCTGGCTGGTGGAGGTTCCCTGCCCTCCCCCAGCTCCCCGTCTCCTGCTGCTGAGCTGCAGCGTCAGCCCTGCCAGGATCAGAGGAGGGGACGGTTTTTGCTTAGTGGGTGACTCTCAACTTTCAGGCCCTGGCAGGCAGGTAAGACTGCAAGGAAAACATGGCGAAGTCCAGGAGAGGTTCCCTTGACTTCCCTTTATCAATCCTCTCTCAACCTCAAACCGGGCAAGGGAGTCCTAGAGATGGCAGGTTCTACCTCGTTCCCATGATATATCCCGCATGGGGAGGTCTCTCTTACACCTCCCTTGTTATCCTCACATCCAGTAAACTGATGCCTCAGTAAAAACTGCATTAGGAAAACTCTCCTTCAAATATCCCGTCACATAAAGATTAGAAATAATGTATCTCAAGCGCTTGGCTTATAATAGGTGCTCAATGAATATCGTCTTGAGTATTATCATTAAAAGGTTTTTTTTCTTCCACCTGGCAGATGAGAGGTGAATTTATGGAAAAAAAAATGCCAGCTTGGGCCTGTTTAAATATATCCGAATCCTTTTCTAAAACTGCATTAGTGCTCAACAAATTCAGATTTCCCAAACCAAATTCTTGTTAATTATTTAGATATGCCATAAGTAAAATCACACGCTTGAGAACTACTAATTATTCAAAAACATCCTGCTGTTGGCACATCCAGTGGTTTTTGGTGATGATCCAGAATCAGAATTAAAATAAGAGACTCCACTGGGAGTTTGAGGTTCCTTACGAAAAGAAAGAAACAAAAAAAGTCACTTTCTCAAGACTGAATGCATTTTATTGTGCAGTTCTATGTGAAAGACTAAAACACAAATTTAAAAAATGATTCAGAAATCTCACTGAAAATCTGCTCCCACCAGCTATTTGGAAAATACAGATTAGAATGCTAATTCTGGTTCCACCACCTCTGAGCTGGGCAGATAAAGCTTTGGACTATTTTCCTGACACCAACTCAACCCTAAAGCATGAGCCTTCCGGGGAACCTGAGAGTGCCAATTACCCAGCCTCTGTGTTTGTGCACTTACCATGTGCATGTGGGATGTCTTCCTCCTGCCCCTCCCTAATGCTGTGGGCGCTGAGGTTCCCTGCTGGGCGAGCTGCACGTTTTGTTTTGCTCCTGGCAACGTCACGGATTCACAACTGCTCTCAATTCACTGTAATTTGGCTGACTCCCACGAGAAACAGCACCTTTTCCAAAGCTGGAGGGAGCTTTGGTCTCACCCAAGGATAACGAGGCACAAATGCTTTCTTCTCCTCTGAGCAGGACCCTTTTGCACACCTTAGGTTATTTGGCTATGAACCCCACCTTCCTTTGTTAGTCCAACTCAATCCCCCATCGGCCTCCCTCTCTCCCACCCACAGTAGTACTCTCCATTCCTTGTCACTACAGCTGGCAACCTTCTTTCTTCTGCTGTTGTCCTCACAGCTCTGTACAGCACCATCCGACCCTGCAACCAATACTGGAGACGACCAGCTGAACCCCTTCTGAGACTCTCAGTTTTTCCCTGCTGCCCAACACCACGGGGTTCAAGCAGAGGCTGGGTAAACCACTTAAAGCAGATATTACATATAGAGGATGTCACTTAAGAATCACAGAGAATTTATGCATAGCGTGCCAGACTCCTGTTCAATGAGGCTCAGAGAGGTGAATTAACACACACCAAGGTGCATTGCCCAGAAGAAGCCCTCACCACTCTAGGAGCTCTGAGTTGTCCACAGGGGTGACACCCCCATCACTGTTTTTTTTTCTGTCTCCCTCAAGCTGTTTCCCTCTGGCTGTCATCACTACTGTTCTCAAGGGAACATCCCTAGACTAAGTGTTCCCAAATCCTTCCATCAGAATGGTAGGTCAATCTGAATGGATGGAATGTTGGGGGGAGACAAAAAGGAAGATACAGAAAAACAGTATGGAGTGATTCCAATCTGGTATTTTCTGGGAAGATGCACACCAGGCTGCTAATAGCAACTGTCCTTCAGGAGTAGAGTTATGAGATGCAAGGAGGAAATGGTTAGCCTCTTACTTGGTGCATTTCCATTATTTAATTTTTTAAAATGTAGTGGTTGCCCTAGAGTTTGCAATAAACATTTATAACTAATCTAGGTCCACCTTCAAATAACACTATGTCCTACTTCACATGTAGTGTGAGTACATTATTAACAGAGGATTCACAATTCTTCCTTCCTATCCCTTATGACATCATTTCACTTATCCATATGCTGTAATCACCCAATACATTGTTGCCGTTACTACTTTAAATGAACAATTTTCTCTAGATCAATTAAGAATAAGAAAAGTAAAGATTTTATATATCTTCATTTATTCTTTCTCTGAAGCTTTTCCTTTATTTACTTAGATCCAAGTTTCTGACCTATATCATTTTTTCTTCCTTCTTCCTGAAGAACTTCTTTAACATTTCTTGCAGGGCAATTCTGCTGATAATAAATTCTCTCGGTTTTAGTTTTTTCTGAGAAAGTCTTACATCTCCTTCCCTTTTTTTTTACATCTTTTTTTTTATTGAGATTGTTCACATACCATACAATTATTCAAAGATCCAAAGTGTACAATCAATTGCCCACGGTACCATCATGCAGCTGTGTATCCATCACCACAATTAATTTTCTTTGAATTTTTAGAACATTTTCATTACTCCAGAAAAGAAATAAAGACAAAAAAAGGAAACTCAAATCCTCCCATACCCCTAACCACCCCCCCATTATTGACTCATAGTATTGTTATAGTACATTTGTTATTATTGATGAAAGAATGTTAAAATACTACTAACTGTAGTATATAGTTTGCAATAGATATATTTTTTTCCCTATATGCCACTCTATTATCAACTTCTAGTTATAGTGTCATACATTTGTTCTAGTTCGTGAAGAGGTTTCTAATACTTGTACAGTTAATCACGGACACTGCCCACCACAAGATTCAATGTTTTATAAATTCCCATATTTTAACTTCCAACTTTCCTTCTGGCAGCATACAAGCCTCTGAGCTTACCTTTTCCACAACCTTCACACACCTTTCAGCACTGTTAGTTATTCTCAGAACATGCTACTATCACCTCTGTCCATTTCCAAAAATTTAAGTTCAACCTAGTTGAACATTTTGCTCACAATAAGCAACGATTCCCCATTCTTTAGCCTCGTTCTATATCCTGGTAACATATTTCATGTCTATGAGTTTACATATTATAATTAGTTCATATCAGTGAGACCCTGCAATATTTATCCTTATGTGCCTGACTTATTTCACTCAATATAGTGCCCTTAAGTTTTCTTCATCAACCCATTTTTTTTAAGATAGTTTTGTTCAAACATCATACATTTTGTCCTAAGTAAAAAATCAATGGTTCCCTGTAAAGTCAAGTATTTATGTATTCACCACCATCACCACTATCTATATAAGGACATCTCCATTTCTTCCACAAAGGAGGGAGAATCAAAGAAGGTAGAGAGACAAAAGAAAAAGAAAAAAGAAACAGAAAAAAATAAAAAATAAATAAATAAAAACATGACAGTTAGGAAGCAACAAAGGAAATAAAGAATTAAACTAAAGTATAATAAAGAGTCAGACAACATCACCAATGCCAAGAGTCCCATACCCCTCCCTTATGTCCCCCTGTTACATGCATTTAGTTTTGGTATATTGCCTTTGTTACATTAAAGGAAGCATAATACAGTGTTTCTGTTAATTAGTCTCTAGTTTACATAGATGGTATTTTTCCTACCAGTTCCACCCTATTTTTAACACCTTGCAAGGTTGACATTCATTTGTTCTCCCTCGTGTAAAAACATATTTGTACATTTTATCACAATTGTTTTGCACTCTAGGTTTTACTGAGTTAATACAGTCCCAGTCTTTATCTTTCCTCTTTCCTTTTGGTGTCCCACATGCTCCTAACCTTCCTCTTTCAACCATACTCACAGTCATCTTCGTTCAGTATACTTACATTGCTGTGCTACCATCACCCAAAATTGTGTTCCAAACATCTCACTCCTATTTTTTCCTATCTGTCTGTAGTGCTCCCTTTATTATTTCCTGTAGAGCAGGTACCTTGTTCACAAACTCTGTCACTGTCTGTCAGAGAATATTTTATACTTTCCCTCGTAATTGAAGGACAGTTTGGCCGGATATTGGATTCTTGGTTGGCAGTTTTTCTCTTTCGGTATCTTAAATATATCACCCTACTTCCTTCTTGCCTCCATGGTTTCTACTGAGAAATCTGCACATAGTTTTATCAAGCTACCTCTGTATGTGATGGATCACTTTTCTCTAGCAGCTTTCAGGATTCTCTTTGTCTTTGACATTTGATCATCTGATTATTAAGTGTCTTGGCATAGGCCTATTCAGAGCTATTCTGTTTGGGGTACGCGGTGCTTCTTGGGTCTGTAATTTTATGTCTTTCATAAGAGATGGCAAATTTTCATTGATTATTTCCTCTATATTGCTTCTGCCCCTTTTCCCTTCTCTTCTCCTTCTGGGACACCCATGACACATACATTCATGTGTTTCATTTTGTCATTCAATTCCCTGAGACATTGCTTATATTTTTCCATTCTTTTCCCTCTTTATTCTTGTTACGGTTTGCTAATACTGCCTTTTTGCAAAACACCAGAAATGGATCAGCTTTTATAAAGGGGGTTTATTTGGTTACAAAGTTACAGTCTTAAGGCCAGAAACTGTCCAAGATAAGAACACTAATACATTTGCCCATTCAAGATTGCATCAAAGATAATGGGATTTTGGGGGACATAATACATTCAAACTGGCACAGTTCTTTTGTGTGTAGGATTTCAGGTGTCTTGTTCTCCAGTTCCTGAGTGTTTTCTTCTGCCTCTTGATATCTGCTGTTGTATGTCTCCATTGTGTCTTCCATCTCTTGTGCTGTGCCTTTCATTTCCATAGATTCTGCCAGTTGCTTTTTCAAACTTTTGATTTCTACCTTTTGTACACCCAGTGTTTTCATTATATGCCTTCACTTCTTTTACCATATCTTCCCTAAACTTTTTTAATTGATTTTGCATCAGTTGTTTCAATTTCTGTGTCTCAGTTGAAGTGTAAGTTTGTTCCTTTGACTGGGCCATAACTTTGTTTTTCTTAGTGTAGGTTGTAGTTTTCTGTTGTCTAGGCATCTGGTTTTGTTGGTTACCCCAATCTGGTATTTCCAGACCAGAATGGGCTCAGGTCTCAGAAGGGGGCAATATTCAGTATCAGGTTGTGTCTTAGAAGGTTGACACACCCCACGAAGCCTCTAGTCTCTGTGCTTTTCCTAACCTGCCCAGCAGGTAGCACCTGTCAGCCTGTTGCTCCTGACTGGTATAAGGAGGTGTCGCCCGCTTAGTTTCTGTTTTGGCTGTTTTCCCCCAGGCTCTGGGGTCTGGTTCTGAATGGAAGGCTGGTAGTAGAGCTGGGTAACACCTCCTTCCTCTTAGGGAAGATACATCCCCTAGAGAGTTATCATCTGCATTAAATAGGTTCTTTGTCTCTCTGACTCTGCTATCTCCACCCTTGTCTGGGTCAGAACACTGAGAATTGAAAATGGCTGAGGCTTTCTCCACTGAGCTGCCTAGGTTGAGAAAGAGAAAAAGGGACAGAAAGCCCCCCTCTAGGGCCAGTCCATGCCACCACCACCACCACCACCACCCCAGCTTCACCCACCAGCCAGAGATAGCACCTGGTCCTCTGGGCTCCCCTCCTGGGACAGAGAAGTCCTCCAGCTCTTTAAAGGTCAGTCATCACTAAAAGCGTTTGTCTGCTTGTAGGGGATTTGTAGCTTGTATTGAGCAGTCCATGTTTGTTAATTAAAACCCCAGTTGGAGCTGGACTGAGGTATATTCGCTTGTTCAGAGAGTGCTGCTCTCTACCACAGCAAGATTTTGAAGTTCAGGCTGCCATGGGGGGAGGGGGCTCCTGGCACAGGTCCACAGTTTTTACTTATAGATTTTATGCTGCAATCTCAGGCATTCTCCTTAATCCAGGTTGGTGTACGATGTGTGGACAGTTATGGTTGTTCCACAGCAGTTATTCCAGATTATTTACTAGTTGTTCCTGATTGTTTATTATTTGTTCCAGGGGGACAACTAACTTCCACTCCTCCTATGTCACCATTTTCTTTGTCCTCCTTCACTTTTGAAGGATAATTTCACTGGATATAGAGTTACAGGTTGGTGGGTTTTTTCTTTCTACATTTTACATGTTTTACTCCATCCTCTCCTTGCTTACATGGCTCTGACAAGAAGTCTGCTGTAATTCTTATCCTTGCTCCTCTACAGGTAAGGATTTTTTCTCTGACTTCTTTTAATATTTTCTCTTTGTTTTTGGATTTCTGTAATTTAATATGATGTGCCTGGATGTAGATCTTTTGTATTTATTCTGCTTGGTGTTCTCTGAGCTTCCTGGATCTGTGGTTTGATGTCTTTCATTAATTTTGGAACATTTTCAGCCATTTTTATTTCAAATATTTCTTCTCCATTTTATTTATCTTCTCATTCGGACATTCCACTTACATGGTATATATTATATCTTTTAAAATTTCTCCACAGTTCTTGGATGTTAAGGATTTTTTCTTATTCTTTTTTCTCTTTGCATTTCAATTTGGGAAGTTTCTATTGACTCATCTTCAAGATAACTGATTGTGTCTTTGGCCATATTCAGTCTACTGATGAGTCAATCAAAGACACTTCATTTCTTTTGTAGTGGTTTTAATTTCTTGCATTTTCTTTTGGTTTTTCTTACAGTTTCCATCTCTCAGCTTGCATTTTCTATCTGTTCTTGTATGTTATCTAGTTTTTCATTAGACCCCTTAACATAGTAATCAGAGTTATTTTAAATTCCCAGTCTGATAATTCCAACATCTGTGCCATATCTGACTCTGGTTCTGATGCTTGTCTTGTTTCTTTAGACTGTGTTTTCTTCTTGCTTTTTAGCATGCCTTATAAATTTTTGTTGAAAGCTGAACATGATGAATTGGTTGATAGGAACTGAGGTAAATAGGCTTTTGGTATAAGGTTTTACATTAATCTGGCTAGGAATTGGCCTGTAAGTAATGTTTACAGTGGCTGTAGGTACAAGAAGCTTCATATTCCTTTAATGTTATTCCTCTCTCTCTTGAAGCTAAACCTCACCAAGACAAGCAGAATATTATGAGCTTCACTGCACTGTACTGAGAAAGGTGGTTTAGCAGCACTGACATTGTAACAGCATTGAGCTTTGGGCAAACTCCTTCACATTTTTGAGCTTCATTATGCTTAACTATAAAATGAGAACAAATCCTCCAACTTGGCCTCTTCTGACACTGCCCTGGCAAGGATGTTGGAGTGCCTTGTTACAGCCTGGTGAGGTGCAAATCTAAGCTCCCCTCTTAGCCTTTGCTGATGGGGTTGGGACCACAGCTTTTTCTGTGGTATTTGGGTGGAGAAAAGAGCATTATTATCTGAAAGTTTCCAGTCTTGTTAGGCCACCTCTTTTCTGGTCTTTTGCCTAAGGAGAGCAGTTTCTTCTTAGAGTGTTTTTTGTCTACTGTCAGTTTCTCTTCTAGGTTGCCAATTTCATCAGCTCCAAGTCTGGGATATATGAGCAAAAAAAAAAAACAAACAATAACAACAAAAAAGAACCATGAACAAAAAAACCCACAAGACTCACCATCATGTCCTTCCTTGGGTCCCAATTGCCCCAGCTGGTTTGCCATCTTCTCTCCACTTTCAGAGTCTTTTTTCTATTTGTTTCATACGTCATGTCCAGGTTTTTAGTTGTACTCACTGGCAAGAATAAGGAAAAGTGCATCTAGTCCATCTTCCCAGAAGTGGAAATCTACATTCCTGTTTTATGACATGCTTTCAATGGAACACCTTTTCATGTGAATACATCTCATATGATCATTTTAGTGGCTGCATAATCTTCTATTACACTGATACACATTCCTTTGATTAAATCAATTATCTTGTTGGACATATGGGATTTTTTTTTACCACACAGATTTCTTCTATTACAAATAACACTGAAGTGAATATCCAAATAGCTAAATATTTGTCATATTCTTAATTATTCTCTTCTGATAAACTTCTGGACACAATGCTGCCAAATTAAAGAATGTGTATGTGTTAAGGTTTTTTAAAAGTGCAGCTCATTACCATTCAGAGAACTGGAAAGGTTGCAGCAAATTATGCAACATCAGCAGCCTCTGTTCCCTCAATATCACTATTATTGTGTTTTTTTAAATTGGCAATCCAGTAAGCTAAAAATAGTATGTCAATCTTCAAAAATTACCATTACTTGATTGCTTATAAGAATCATCATTTTGAGAGCAATTATTTTTGTCTATTATTATTCAATGCGTAAGCAATAAGAGAGGAGGTGGGGAAAGCTGAGATTGGGGGCTTGAAAGGGTCCCCCAGATAGGCTGGAGACATGGTACATTGTGGCTTAATCAGTCAAATTTCTTAGACAGAAGGAATAGCACATTATTGTACTATAGCAGACACAGGCAGGACCTGGGGTTTCAGGCCAGACTGAGAGAGGCAGATGATGGAGAAAGTGGGGGATCAGCTTTCATCTTAGCTCAGAGTGCCTTTTCCCTGTCATTCAAGAGTGCTTTTAATTTCTCTGGAATTCTTGGGCTACTTCCTAAAGAAGTATTTGTCACCCATCAGAATCAGTGGTTGTCATCACAGTGAATGGATTGAAAGCATTATTTAATTGTTGTTTTATAACTACTGGCTACACACACACACACACACACACACAAATAGAAGCACATGCACCCACATACACAGCCAACCCTGGCTAGTTTTAATCCTGGGCTTCTGTCCTATGCTACAATTAGTCAGCACAGGACTTAAATTGTTTTATATCACAGTTGGGCTGTCATAACCATCATACAGGTTGAGTGCAAGGTGATAGGAGTTCGGCCAGGGTGGAAAGAGAGAGAAAGCTTTCTTCACTGCAATTCTCAGCTCCCTCTTAGATTTCATCACTAACCATCTTGTTGCTCAGCAATTGACAATAACCATGGTGACTTGCATTTTTTTCCAAAGGGTTTTTAAGCCAAGGTCCTTGGAGGTAGGAACTCCCCAGGTGCCCCATTCCCCAAATTTGACCTAGTGACAGCCTCATACAGTTGCTCCATTCCACATTGGCTGAACTGGAATACACTGAATTATATTTCATAACTTGATTTGTCTAGACTCTGGCATAAAGAGGGGCCCCTGTGCTGGGAGGGGAGGGCACCCCAGGATAACTGGTACCCAGTGCCTTAAAAATGCATTTGTTTCTTCAGACTGTTTCATCTGGAAACATTAGATTTTTTTTTGTTTATCAAAAAATTTAAAAACAAACAATAAAAAAACATTTCAAACAAAACCAAAACAAAGGAATAAGAAAAAACAAATAACCTAAAATAACTACATTGCTTCCAACATGTTCCTACCCTACCCCAAGAAAATAAACAGACTATAACCCAACAAAGGAATAAGAAAAACAAATAACCTAAAATAACTACATTTCTGTGAACTTATGGGTTCCTACCATACCCCCCAGAAATTAACAAACTGTAGTCAATCCTGAGTATTCCCAGAACATTAAGCTTACCCTCCATAACTTATTTGTTCTTATTAGATTATCGTTCCCCCTTCACTATTTACTATCTATGGCTAGGTCCCCTACATTCGACAATATAAACAAGTTATTTTATATTTTTCACGGTGTTCACATTAGTGGTAACATACAATATTTCTCTTTTTGTGCCTGGCTTATTTCACTCAGCATTATGTCTTCAACGTTATCCATGTTGTCATATGTTTCACGACATCGTTCCTTCTTACTGCCATGTAGCATTCCATTGGTCTTTATCCACTCATCTGTTGAAGGACATTTGGGTTGTTTCCATCTCTTGGCAATTGTGAATAATGCTGCTACGAACATTGGCGTGCAGATATCTGTTCATGTCATTGCTTTCAGATCTTCTGGGTATATACTGAGAAGTGCAATTGCTGGATCTAAGGGTAACTCTATATCTAGTTTTCTAAGGAACTGCCAGACTGTCTTCCAGAGTGGCTGTACCATTACACAGTCCCACCAACAATGAATAAGAGTTCCAATTTCTCCACATTACCTCCAGCATTTGTAGTTTCCTGTTTGTTTAATGGTAGCCAATCTAATTGGTGTGAGATGATATCTCATTGTAGCCTTAATTTGCATCTCCCTAATAGCTAGTGAAGCTGAACATTTTTTCATGTGTTTTTTGGCCACTTGTATTTCCTCTTCAGAGAACTGTCTTTTCACATCTTTTGCCCATTTTATAATCAGGCTGTCTGCACTACTGTTGTTGAGTTGTAGGATTTCTTTATAAATGCAAGATATCAGTCTTTTGTCAGATACATGGTGTGCCAGTTTGATTGTATATGCCCCCAGAAAAAGCCATATTCTTTGCTGCAATCTTGTGGGGCAGACATATTAGTGGGGATTAAGTTGGAACATTTGGATTAGGTTGTTTGCATGGAAATGTGCCCCACCCAACTGTAGGTGATAACTCTGATGAGATATTTCCATGGAGGCATGGCCCCACCCATTCAGGGTGGGTCTTGATCGGTGGAGCCATATAAATGAGCTGACAAACAGAAAGAACTCAGTGCAGCTGTGAGTGACATTTTGAAGAGGAGCTACGGCCAAGAGGGACACTTTGAAGAAAGCACAGGAGCTGCAGATGAGAGACAGTTTGAAGATGGCCTTTGACAGCAGACTCTTGCTCCAGAGAAGCTCAGAGAGGACAAATATCCCAAGTGCAACTAAGAGTGACATTTTTGAGGAACCGCAGCCTGGAGAGGAACATCCTGGGAGAAAGCCATTTTGAAACCAGAACTTTGGAGCAGACGCCAGCCACGTGCCTTCTGCGCTAACAGAGGTTTTCCGGACACCACTGGCCATCCTCCAGTGAAGGTACCCAATTGCTGATGTGTTACCTTGGACACTTTATGGCCTTAAGACTGTAACTGTGTAACCAAATAAACCCCCTTTTATAAAAGCCAATTCATCTCTGGTGTTTTGCATTCCGGCAGCATTAGCAAACTGGAACACATCTTTTCCAAAAATTTTTCCCATTGAGTTGGCCGCCTCTTCACCTTTTTGACAAATTCCTTTGACATACAGAAACTTTTAAGTTTGAGGAGTTCCCATTTATCTATTTTTTCTTTTGTTGCTTATGCTTTGGGTGTGAGGTTAGATCCATTAGATTTTATCAGGACAGGTTGCTCAGGTATGCTGAGTGCAACCTGATACTTGGGAGTATGTAAAACATGAGACTTCACTCAAAGATGCGCTCAGTGCTTGAAGTTCTGCCATAGATTTGGGTTCTACAAACACAAGAATTCTCATAAATTCTATTTTGCTTAATTCACATGAAAAAGAAAAAAGGTAAAGTACGTTTGTAACTATATATGCTATGTTATATAATTTTTTCCTGTTAGGAGGATATTTCCATTTTGAATAGGCATCAATGAAAACAGAATACTCTACTTACAGTATTATACAGTTGATGACTGGAATAATTTTCCACAGAGTAGCTTCTGGCTCTGTACATTTCAACCTTGTTTCCCCTTCACCACCCAAATACCATCAGTACCAACCACAAGAAGACATGGTCATATGATGATCCAACCCCTAGCCCTGCCTCTTTGAGTCACTGGAGCTGAGTTGGCACAGTGGACAGTTGGAGGACTACTGGAAGTCAGGATGCAAGGAGGCTGTTTTCTATAATTTAACCATGGCATAGAAGTTACTGTAAACCACATAAATATATCCCATTAAACCTAAACTAAATGTATCTCTCATCCAACTTCCTTGTAGTTGGATCCCACTCTGGGCTGCCACTCCAACAAGCTGACACAAGATGAAGATACAAGACATGATGTTAGAAGGAAGAGACAGCAATTTTACCTGATGATATCTTAACTTGAAATTTTATAGCAGCATTTGGCCACATGATCACATTGCTAGAACCCCTCCTAGGGCCTTGCAAGTAGCCCAAATAAGCTTCACAGTAAATCCACCTCTGGATTTAGGTCAACCACAATAATAATAATAATAATAATAATAATAATAATAATAATAACAATAATAACACAAAAGAATTGTCCAATAATCAAATAGAAATACAATGCAAATGTATCAAATAGTGCTTGGACCTGGCAATGATAAATTGATTGTGATACCTGCTCTGTCAGTCGGACCCTGGGGAGTTTGATGGATGCTGAGAATCTAGTGTGATGACGTTCGTTGATTGGTTCTGAGAACTATTATCCATCAAATCTTAGGTTGAAGCACCTTCATCATAACAGTTAAGTCCTGGAAGGAACTTTAGAAATAATCATGTCCACCCACTTCTCTTTACACAAGACAGACCTGAGAGAGAAGTGCTCTTACTTGGTCAAAGTCACACAGTTAATTAGCGGCAGGAAAGTGGGAACGGAAGCCATTCTCCCAATGTCCAGTCCATTGCTTTTTCTGCTTATAACCTAAGTTTTGCTGTTTAGCACAGGATATTCTAGGAAAAGAGAATACTCTAACTACCTGAAATAATATGATTTCTGTGTCACAAATTTAGATAGAGCAAGAGTCTAATGATCTCTACCAGATCTTTCCAAATAAAATAACCACAAATATAATGGAAACAAATCAGCTTATTATAGACACCTTGGTCTATAATAGACTATGAACCACGTCTGGTGAGTGGTCAGTGGTGACAGAGAGGAAATCAATTGGAAAGCCTACAAAGGGTCCCTAAAATGTCTCTACTATCCATCTGGAGGGATGCTGGAATTGCCACCATTTGACCTCCCCAACTGGGTCCATTTTGGAAAGACAAAGAATAAAACAGCTGCTATTTGTGGGGCGTGTTCTCAGATGCATTGTTCTTTCACATGCTCATCTCATTTAATCCTCCCTAAACTGACTCACTGGATGGGAAGCCCCCCCCCCACCAAGTACCCTACCCTAAGGTGAGGTGGGGGGTTCTTGGAGGGAACAACCCCCCCTGTTGCTCCCTTCTCTTCACAAGCAGTGACTAATCTGATTAATGAAACCCATGAGAGGTGGGAAACCAAGGAACAACATTATCAGAGATTTGAGCGACTTCAGCTCTTGCTTTCTTCACCCCTTTTACCTACTGGTGCCAGGTGTGATGGGAACTCACATTTCCTAATCCCTCTCTCAACAAGGCCATCCTCCGCCTGCAACTGGATGGGTATTCATTTCTGGAAGAGAGAGAAGCAGTACCACCTGGGGTTACTGACCACTTGCCAGCTGTCATTTCCAAAGTTGACAGTTGGATCATTGTCTGGCTCCTTTCTTTTTTTTTTTTTTTTTTTTTTTTTTTAATCATCATTTTATTGAGATATATTCACATACCACGCAGTCATACAAAACAAATTGTACTTTCGATTGTTTACAGTACCATTACATAGTTGTACATTCATCACCTAAATCAATCCCTGACACCTTCATTAGCACACACACAAAAATAACAAGAATAATAATTAGAGTGAAAAAGAGCAATTGAAGTAAAAAAGAACACTGGGTACCTTTGTCTGTTTGTTTGCTTCCCCTACTTTTCTACACATCCATCCATAAACTAGACAAAGTGGAGTTTGGTCCTTATGGCATTCCCAATCCCACTGTCACCCCTCATAAGCTACATTTTATACAACTGTCTTCGAGATTCATGGGTTCTGGGTTGTAGTTTAATAGTTTCAGGTATCCACCACCAGCTACCCCAATTCTTTAGAACCTAAAAAAGGTTGTCTAAAGTGTGCGTAAGAGTGCCCACCAGAGTGATCTCTCGGCTCGTTTTGGAATCTCTCTGCCACTGAAGCTTATTTCATTTCCTTTCCCATCCCCCTTTTGGTCAAGAAGATGTTCTCCATCCCACGATGCCGGGTCTACATTCCTCCCCGGGAGTCATATTCCACGTTGCCAGGGAGATTCACTTCCCTGGGTGTCTGATCCCACGTAGGGGGGAGGGCAGTGATTTCACCTTTCAAGTTGGCTTAGCCAGAGAGAGAGGGCCACATCTGAGCAACAAAGAGGCATTCAGGAGGAGACTCTTAGGCACAAATACAGGGAGGCCTAGCCTCTCCTTTGCAGCAACCGTCTTCCCAAGGGTAAAACTTATGGTAGAGGGCTCAACCCATCAAACCACCAGTCCCCTATGTCTGTGGTCATGTTAGCAACCATGGAGGTGGGGTAGGCGAATACCCCTGCATTCTCCACAGGCTCCTCAAGGGGGCACTACATCTTTTTTTTTTTTTTTCCTTGTTTGTCTTTTTTCTTTCTTTTTTTTTTTTTTAACTTTCCCTTCTTTTTTAAATCAACTGTATGAAAAAAAAAGTTAAAAAGAAAACAAACATACAATAAAAGAACATTTCAAAGAGACCATAACAAGGGAGTAAGAAAAAGACAACTAACCTAAGATAACTGCTTAACTTCCAACATGTTCCTACTTTACCCCAAGAAAGTTACATAATATAGCAACATTTCAGTGACCTTGTTCCTACTACATCCATCAGAAATTAACAGACCATAGCCATTTCTGGGCATCCCCAGAACGTTAAATAGCTTATCTGTTCTTCTTGGATTATTGTTCCCCCTTCCTTAATTGCTCTCTACTGCTAGTTCCCCTACATTCTACATTATAAACCATTTGTTTTACATTTTTCAAAGTTCACATTAGTGGTAGCATATAATATTTCTCTTTTTGTGCCTGGCTTATTTCGCTCAGCATTATGTCTTCAAGGTTCATCCATGTTGTCATATGTTTCACCAGATCGTTCCTTCTTACTGCCGCGTAGTATTCCATCGTGTGTATATACCACATTTTATTTATCCACTCATCTGTTGAAGGACATTTGGGTTGTTTCCATCTCTTGGCAATTGTGAATAATGCTGCTATGAACATTGGCGTGCAGATATCTGTTCGTGTCACTGCTTTCCGATCTTCCGGGTATATACCGAGAAGTGCAATCGCTGGATCGAATGGTAGCTCTATATCTAGTTTTCTAAGGAACTGCCAGACTGACTTCCAGAGTGGCTGAACCATTATACAGTCCCACCAACAATGAATAAGAGTTCCAATTTCTCCACATCCCCTCCAGCATTTGTAGTTTCCTGTTTGTTTAATGGCAGCCATTCTAACCGGTGTTAGATGGTATCTCATTGTGGTCTTAATTTGCATCTCTCTAATAGCTAGTGAAGCTGAACATTTTTTCATGTGTTTCTTGGCCATTTGTATTTCCTCTTCAGAGAACTGTCTTTTCATATCTTTTGCCCATTTTATAATTGGGCTCTCTGTACTATTGTCATTGAGTTGTAGGATTTCTTTGTATATGCAAGATATCAGTCTTTTGTCAGATACATGGTTTCCAAAAATTTTTTCCCATTGAGTTGGCTGCCTCTTTACCTTTTTGAGAAATTCCTTTGAGGTGCAGAAACTTCTAAGCTTGAGGAGTTCCCATTTATCTATTTTCTCTTTTGTTGCTTGTGCTTTGGGTGTAAAGTCTAGGAAGTGGCCTCCTAATACAAGGTCTTGAAGATGTTTTCCTACATTATCTTCTAGGAGTTTTATGGTACTTTCTTTTATATTGAGATCTTTGGTCCATTTTGAGTTAATTTTTGTGTAGGGGGTGAGGTAGGGGTCCTCTTTCATTCTTTTGGATATGGATATCCAACTCTCCCAGCCCCATTTGTTGAAAAGACCATTATGGCTCAGTTCGGTGACTTCGGGGGCCTTATCAAAGATCAGTCGGCCATAGATCTGAGGGTCTATCTCTGAATTCTCAATTCGATTCCATTGATCTATATGTCTATCTTTGTGCCAGTACCATGCTGTTTTGGCAACTGTGGCTTTATAATAAGCTTCAAAGTCAGGGAGTGTTAAGTCCTCCCACTTCGTTTTTCTTTTTTAGAGTGTCTTTAGCAATTCGAGGCATCTTCCCTTTCCAAATAAATTTGATAACTAGCTTTTCCAAGTCTGCAAAGTAGGTTGTTGGAATTTTGATTGGGATTGCATTGAATCTGTAGATGAGTTTGGGTAGAATTGACATCTTAATGACATTTAGCCTTCCTATCCATGAACATGGAATATTTTTCCATCTTTTAAGGTCCCCTTCTATTTCTTTTAGTAGAGTTATGTAGTTTTCTTTGTATAGGTCTTTTACATCTTTGGTTAAGTTTATTCCTAGGTACTTGATTTTTTTAGTTGCTATTGAAAATGGTATCTTTTTCTTGAGTGTCTCTTCAGTTTGTTCATTTCTAGCATATAGAAAAATTACTGACTTATGTGCATTAATCTTGTATCCTGCTACTTTGCTAAATTTGTTTATTAGCTCTAGTAGGTGTATCGTCGATTTCTCAGGGATTTCTAGATATAAGATCATATCATCTGCAAACAATGACAGTTTTACTTCTTCTTTTCCAATTTGGATGCCTTTTATTTCTTTGTCTTGCCGGATTGCCCTGGCTAGCACTTCCAGCACAATGTTGAATAACAGTGGTGACAGCGGGCATCCTTGTCTTGTTCCTGATCTTAGAGGGAAGGCTTTCAGTCTCTCACCATTGAGTACTATGCTGGCTGTGGGTTTTTCATATATGCTCTTTATCATGTTGAGGAAGTTTCCTTCAATTCCTACCTTTTGAAGTGTTTTTATCAAAAAGGGATGTTGGATTTTGTCAAATGCTTTTTCAGCATCTATTGAGATGATCAATTGATTTTTCCCTTTCGAGTTTTTAATGTGTTGTAATACATTGATTGTTTTTCTTATGTTGAACCATCCTTGCATGCCTGGAATGAACCCCACTTGGTCATGGTGTATGATTTTTTTAATGTGTCTTTGGATTCGATTTGCAAGTATTTTGTTGAGGATTTTTGCATCTATATTCATTAGGGAGATTGGCCGGTAGTTTTCCTTTTTTGTAGCATCTTTGCCTGGTTTTGGTATTAGATTGATGTTAGCTTCATAAAATGAGTTAGGTAGTGTTCCATTTTTTTCAATGTTTTGAAAGAGTTTGAGTAAGATTGGTGTCAGTTCTTTCTGGAAAGTTTGGTAGAATTCCCCTGTGAAGCCATCTGGCCCTGGGCATTTATTTGTGGGAAGATTTTTGATGACTGATTGGATCTCTTTGCTTGTGATGGGTTGCTTGAGGTCTTCTATTTCTTCTCTGGTCAGTCTAGGTTGTTCATATGTTTCCAGGAAATTGTCCATTTCTTCTACATTATCCAGTTTGTTGCCATACAGTTGTTCATAATATCCTCTTATAATTTTTTTAATTTCTTCAGGATCTGCAGTTATGTCACCTTTTTCATTCATTATTTTGTTTATATGGGTCTTCTCTCTTTTTGATTTTGTCAGTCTAGCTAGGGGCTTGTCAATCTTGTTGATCTTCTCAAAGAACCAACTTTTGGTGATATTTATCCTTTCTATTGTCTTTTTGTTCTCTATGTCATTTATTTCTGCTTTAATCCTTGTTATTTCTTTTCTTGTACTTGGTTTAGGATTGGTTTGCTGTTCATTTTCTAGCTTCTTCAGTTGATCCATTAGTTCTTTGATTTTGGCTCTTTCTTCCTTTTTAATATATGCGTTTAGTGCTATAAATTTCCCCCTTAGCACTGCTTTTGCTGCATCCCATAGGTTTTGGTATGTTGTGTTCTCATTTTCATTCGTCTCTATATATTTAGCAATTTCTCTTGCTATTTCTTCTTTAACCCACTGATTGTTTAGGAGTGTGTTGTTTAACCTCCAGGTATTTGTGAATTTTCTAGGTCTCTGATGGTTATTGACTTCTAATTGTATTCCATTGTGGTCAGAGAATGTGCTTTGAATAATTTCAATCTTTTTAAATTTATTGAGGCTTGTTTTATGTCCCAGCATATGATCTATTCTGGAGAAAGTTCCGTGAGCACTAGAAAAGTATGTGTATCCTGGTGATTTGGGATGTAATGTCCTGTAGATGTCTGTTAAATCTAATTCATTTATCAGATTGTTTAGGTTTTCAATTTCCTTATTGGTCTTCTGTCTGGTTGATCTATCTATAGGAGAGAGTGATGTGTTGAAGTCTCCCACAATTATTGTGGAAACATCAATTGCTTCCTTTAGTTTTGCCAATGTTTCTCTCATGTATTTTGTGGCACCTTGATTGGGTGCATAGACATTTACGATTGTTATTTCTTCTTGCTGAATTGCCCCTTTTATTAGTATGTAGTGGCCTTCTTTGTCTCTCAAAACATCCCTGCATTTGAAGTCTATTTTATCTGAGATTAATATTGCTACACCTGCTTTCTTTTGGCTGTAGCTTGCATGAAATATTTTTTTCCATCCTTTCACTTTCAGTTTCTTTGTGTCCCTGTGTCTAAGATGAGTCTCTTTAATGCAACATATTGATGGTTCATTTTTTTTGATCCATTCTGCGAATCTATATCTTTTAATTGGGGAGTTTAATCCATTTACATTCAACGTTAAAACCGTGAAGGCATTTCTTGAATCGGCCATCTTATCCTTTGGATTATGTTTGCCATATTTTTCCCTCTCTCTATTAATATCCTTTATTGTACCCATACCGAATCTCTTTAGTACTGAACCTTTCTCCAGGTCTCTCTGTCCTGTCTTTGTTTCTCTGTCTGTAGGGCTCCCTTTAGTATCTCCAGTAGGGCAGGTCTCTTGTTAGCAAATTCTCTCAGCATTTCTTTGTCTGTGAAAAATTTAAGCTCTCCCTCAAATTTGAAGGAGAGCTTTGCTGGATAAAGTATTCTTGGCTGGAAATTCCTCTCACTCAGAATTTTAAATATATCGTGCCACTGCCTTCTCGCCTCCATGGTGGCTGCTGAGTAGTCACTACTTAGTCTTATGCTGTTTCCTTTGTATGTGGTGAATTGCTTTTCTCTTGCTGCTTTCAGAACTTGCTCCTTCTCTTCTATGTTTGACAGTGTGATCAGTATATGTCTCGGAGTGGGTTTTTTTGGATTTATTCTATTTGGAGTTCGCTGAGCATTTATGATTTGTGTATTTATGTTGTTTAGAAGATTTGGGAAGTTTTCCCCAACAATTTCTTTGAATACTCTTCCTAGACCTTTACCCTTTTCTTCCCCTTCTGGGACACCAATGAGTCTTATATTTGGACGTTTCATATTATCTATCATATCCCTGAGGTCCATTTCGAGTTTTTCAATTTTTTTCCCCATTCTTTCTTTTATGCTTTCATTTTCCATTCTGTCATCTTCCAGGTCACTGATTCGTTGTTCAACTTCCTCTAGTCTTGTACTATGAGTGTCCAGAATCTTTTTAATTTGGTCAACAGTTTCTTTAATTTCCATAAGATCATCCATTTTTTTATTTAGTCTTGCAATGTCTTCTTTATGCTCTTCTAGGGTCTTCTTGATTTCCTTCATATCCCGTACTATGGTCTCATTGTTCATCTTTAGTTCTTTGAGTAGCTGCTCTAGGTGGTGTGTCTCTTCTGGTCTTTTGATTTGGGTGCTTGGGCTTGGGTTATCCATATCGTCTGGTTTTTTCATATGCTTTATAATTTTCTGCTGTTTTTGGCCTCGTGGCATTTGCTGAACTTGATAGGGTTCTTTTAGGGTTTGTAGACCAGTTGAAGTCCTTATCTCTAATTTATCAGATCTACAGCTTCGTGGAGTACACTTTCTCTAACTAACCAGCAGGTGGCGTCCACGAGCCACCTGTTCTCCACAAGCTAGATCTCCCCTGCTTAGCCTTTTTGGTGAGTGGGGGAGTGAGTCTTGTGGGGCCCAATTGGTGTACCAAGCTTGCGTGTGTAGTTGGTGTTGCCTGCCCTGTATGTGGGGCGTGTTTCTGGGCAGTCGGGGAGGGGGGGGTGGCCCTAACAATCAAATCTCCCTCATGATCCTAGAGTTTTAAAGCTGCTGCAATAGTCTAATCCTTCAGTTCAGTCCTGCCACAGTTTGTCTCTGCCACTGACCCACAAGTCTTTGGTATTGGCGTATGGCTCCTGAGACTTGCAAGTGGGCCCCTCTTCCAGGCTGTGCACCCCGGGTCCTCTGTTGAGGGATGACTGTGCTATGTCACAGGTGAGTGCCGTCCCCCCAGGGCAGTTCTGGGCTGCTGGGCTGTGTTGGGAGGCTCCCAGTCTGCTCAAATGATGGCTGAATGGGGCTCTGTTAATTCACACTGCTCCCCCTTCCCAGCTCTGGGACATTCAGCTGAGGTTGCAGGGAAGGCTAATGTCCACGCCCAGTTTTGTGGTGTGTGCCTGTTATTTGAAGCACTTCCGTCACACTGGGTTGTCTGGGGCAGCTCTGGGCTATGGGGCTGGCGATGGGCAGGAGTGTTTCCTGTCCACCAGGATGGTGGCTGTGAGCGGACACCCCCCTTTTCTTGGGAAGTTGTGTTGTTTAGTGAATTTTCTCAGCCACTGGAATATTGCCTTTTGTCTCAGAGCTCTCTTAGTTCTGCTCTTGACTTGACGTGCCCAAATTTCAATTCTTTGAAGCTTTCTGTATTGAGCTTCTTAGAGTAATTGTTTTAGAAAAAGCAAAAAGGATTTAAAAAAAAAAAAAAAAAAAAAAAAAAAAAACGGCCCTCCTCAGAGATCTAATGGGTTATTGAAATGCTAATAGACAAAGCAACCAGGGCCATTAAGGAAAGGTGCACAGGGCAGAGAGATCAGCTTTGCTTCGGGATTTGCATATGCGCCTCAAGGCCTGATCTCCGCCCTTCCCCTTTCTGTGTTCACCAGAACTCGAAAAATCCTCTGCTTTTATTTTGGAGTTTTTCGTGTTGTTTTTTTTCTATGTCTGTCTTCTCTCTGCTGGGCTGGCTGCTCTCAGAGTCTCTGGTGTCTGGTCTCAGTCTATCTATGGTTGGAGTTTGAATCAGTAGAATGAGTTTCCGATAAGAGCAGCCACTGCAATTCTCCCTTCTCCTTCCCGGAGCTGACAGCCCCTCCTCCCCCGGGACTGAGCCTGGCAGGGAGGGGCGCGGGTCCCCTGGCCGCAAAAACTTACAGATTTCGCTGATCTCAGCAGTTCCACGTTTTCATGAGTGTTGTATGAAGTATGCCCAAAGACAGATTGCTCTGTGGTGTCCAGTCCACGCAGTTCCTGGCTTTTTACCTACTTTCCTGGAGGAGTAACTAAAACATACAGCTCACCAGTCTGCCATCTTGCCCCGCCTCTCTGGCTCCTTTCAATGGTTGCTTTCATAGTTAGAACCCAGATGTGAAGTGAATTATTCATCCCATGACATCCGCACTCACTAGATTTTTATCATGTTACAGATGACACTATAGTTCAGAGGAATCTGGCCCACAATGGCCCAACCAGTGAATACCAAGAGAGAGACTGGTCATAAGCATTTGTCATTTGCAACTCTCCAATTCTCTGAACCCCTTGTCTACTCCTTGGTAATTTTTCACATTATGAGTCCTGCCATTTCAAGATAAAACCCCAAACTCTCACATTCCCAGAATCCTTTATAGCTACATTGCAAACAAGTGACCAAGGTCCCTCCTGCCCATTCCATGTGTATAAGGTCAGGCTTCAGAACTGAGCACTGCAAAGGGGTGTCCCCAAGCTGGGGCAGCTAGTGTGCTGCCAGAGATGCCCAGACTCATGGGCACTGCAGCGGTGGCAGCTCTGGAGTCTGGCCGCAGTGGTGCGGTGTCCAGGAACGGTGGTGATGGCAGTGGTGGTTTCACTGCAGCAGCTCCTGGTTTTGTCAGACACTGATACTGGCTGTGTAGCTTCAAAGTTCTCGGAGCCTCACAAGATGTTGTGACCTACCTAATACATTTTAATAAATTCCTTTCTTGCCTAAAATAGTAAGAGTTGATTTTGTTGTTTGCAACTAAAAATCAATGCTAACTGGAACCTAGGATTTCTGATTTCAAACTCAGAGCTCCTTTCCTCTCCCCACAGTCAGATATTAGATTTAAACTCACACCTTATTAACTACGGAATTAAAACAGAACTTTGGACCCTGGGACCCAGCCAGAAAGGACAACCCAGGGTGGGGTGACACGAGAAAACTGAGGGCACTGGACCACACTAGGGGAAAGCAGAGGGACAAGTGGAGCGCAAAGGAGAAAGGAAGAAAAAGGGAAGGAAATTCACATTTACAGAGCAATGCCACTTTGTAAACAGAGCTAGAGGAAAAAAATCTAAAATAGTTATTCAAAGCTGTTCTCGTGTCCCTGCTCTCTAAGGAGGAGTCTTTGTTTGAGCTCTTTTTGTGGGAATAGGATGAAAGAATAAGCAGAAGAAATGTCTCAGAGTTATGCACAGAAGAAAGAAGAGATACAGAAAACAGGAAGAGGGGGTTACATAAAGGCAGTGTGGGGGAGAGCAACAGAAATGAGAAATCGGGAGGGGGTATCCTGATGAATGGGACTTTGGGGAGGGTTTTAAGAGGGTTTCTGGAGATTTTCTGGTATTGCCCAGTGGATGGCCACCCCTCTTCTCTTTGAGGACCTTCAGCACGTCTGACATTACTCTCAGGATCTTGATAAGGACATGTTCCTCCTCTGGAAGCATCAGCAGCTAGGCCAGCCTTAAGGAATGAGTAAAGGCGTCACCTTATTTGACCTTCTTTATAAGCCTGTGATGATCACTCTCAGTGAACCCGTTTCTCAAGGGAAGAGTCTGAGGCTCAGCGAGGTTCTTATGGCTGTCTCAAAATCACGCAGCTTTCTACTAGGTGAGACCAAGATTTGAACCCAGACTCACACCATTCCAGAACCCTTTCATAGAAGAAGGTAGATGTGGCAGTTGTCCACTACTTCACAGTCTGCCCACTTGCTGTCGTGGGTGATCACATGGATTTGGGAAATCCTGAGTTGATTTAGGGCTCTGAAAATTAGTTAGAGCCACCCAAAAACAAAACAAAACAAAACAAAAAAAACTATGATGTCCCATACAACCATTCCAAAGGTAAAAGGATAGAACTTCCCAAACTATAAGCAAGAGCTAACTTGGGTAAATTATTCAGAAAATATAAATTAATTAGAAGGAAAGGATAAAACAGCTGTGCAATACTCCCTTGGTCTGCCCATAGTGCAACTCATTTCTGAAAGGCAATTAATTTAATAAGCACTTTTTAAAAGTTTAAACACCATTACCACATGGCAGTTTATAACCGTACAGACCAGAAGATAACGCCATGGGAGAAATATCCCCATTGTGTAATAATTGTAGTCTAATGTATGAGTATTGGGGCCTGGAGAAATGAACGCCCTGTTTTATGTAAGAGCTCGATGGGTGTTATTTCATTTATCCTCACCACACGCTTGAAGGTTGATCCCATTAGTCACAGCCTACAAATGCTTCAGTGAGGCTCCAAAACATTAAGTGATTTACTCAGTTGCACAGCTCCGGTTTCAATTCGAAGACCATAGGTCCTGGCATGTCTGGGATAGTCCCCGATTATACCTGTTGTCTTGGGGTAACTAAGAGTAGCTCCCCCTCATTCTCAAAATTGTCCCCATTTAGATGATAAATTGTAGGTCAACCTTGTCATCACTGGCAAGATTGGGGTGACCCAGGTGGATGGACCCTCATGTGCCCTATAAGCATTAGAGCCTTAGAGAGGGATTTCCACCAGCAGGGCCTGTCCATGGAAACCCTTATTCAGTGGGTCTGGAGAGGAGACCAGGAATCTTCATTTTAACGATCCCTCCCAACCCCCAGGTGAATCTGTTGCTGATGATCAGAAAGCCAGGTTCTGAGAAAGACTCTCCCATACCATGCTGTCCTGTTAGGTACAGAAGGTGGGTCATGGAGGGAAATAGGAAAATCTTTTCTGAGGCTCTTTAAAAGTGAAGCAAGGGACATCCCTGTGAAGGACGGTGTAGGTGTGAGCCAGGTACAAGGTGAGAGCTGGTTAATTCCATCACTGCCCACAGTTGGAATGCATCAAAGCTCATGAACGTGAGACTTGGCCCAGCAGTGGGAGGGGCTGTGAGTTCCAGGGACAGCTTTTTTCACTCCCACACCATTCTCTACTGGGTAAAGCAGAGCAGCAAAAGTGCCTACAGTTACTAGAAGATAAGGACGGGTGGTGAATCAAGTGCAAATTTGGGAGAAACTCCACGGCAGACACTGTTACTTATGTACCTTCCCATTCTTCCTTCCTGACAGAAGCTACCCAAACTACAAAGGGGGAGGCCTCTTGGGTAGTTGGAGCATGGACAGGCGACTAAATACTGGGCAAGGGGAGCCCAGGAGAAACCTGCTAGAGAGTTTTTAAGAAAGATCCTTCCTTCCTGATAGGATAGACCATGAAAGAGAAGCCTCTTCCTGCCTGCCTAATTCATGATGATTTGCAGATGCATGCTCGGAGCTATGGCTGCCATTTTGGGACCACAGGTAAGAAGGCATGCCCTTAGGAACTGACCCAGAGCCCTCCTACGGGCACCAAACCTGGCACCTGCCTCTACTCACCCAGTGAAACAATAAATGTCCAATTTTTTAGGCCTTCTTTAGTCAGGGTTGCTGTTACTGGCAACACAAACCCTCCTATTTGGTATAAGGAAAAGACTCCAGGTTTTACGTTTTAAAGTGTTAATGGTTCTTTGAAAATTAGCGAGTAACACATGTTCATTATAGTCATAAGCAAAAATAAACTTGTATTTATAAATCAATTTTCAATAGATACACTATATAATTATTTTTCACATTCTAGATAATATCCTACCAAATGTTTTTCCTGGCTGTTCTAGTTTCCTAATGCTGCAGAATGCAAAACACCGGAGATGGATAGGCTTTTATAAAAAGGGGGTTTATTTCACTACACTGTTACAGTCTTAAGGCCACAAAGTGTCCAAGGCAACACATCAGCAACCGGGCACCTTCACCGGAAGATGGCCAATGGCGTCCGGAAAACCTCTGCTAGCTAGGAAGGCAGCTAGCGTCTGCTCCAAAGCTCCGGCCTCAAAACAGCTTTCTCCCAGGATGTTCCTCTCTAGCAAGCTTGCTCCTCTTCAAAACATCACTCCCAGCTGCACTCAGTTCCCTCCCCCCGAGTCAGCTCATTTATATAGCTCCACCAATCAAGGCCCACCCTGAATGGGCGGGGCCACGCCTCCATGGGAACAGCTCATCAGAATCATTACCCACAGCTGGGTGGGGCACATTCCAAGCAAATCCAACCATCACCAAAACGTCTCCTCACAAGACCACAAAGATAATGGCATTTGGGGGACACAATACATTCAAACCGGCACACTGGCATATATATGGATATTTATTTTACAAAACTGGCATCATATTCCTTCCCTTTTTTTATAATCTGTTATGTATCTGTGAATGTGCAAGCTTAATATTATATCATGATGTTCTTTTCATTTTTTTTTTTTTTTGATGGTGGCAAGGTGTTCCATTGTGCAGATGTTCCATAATTTAAATCACCTTATACTGGTGGATTTTTATATTGTTTATAGTTTTTAACCAATATCACTACTATTATAAATACCACGGCAAACATCTTTATGAATATGAATTTGCCCATTTGGCTGAATACTTGCATAGGATAAACTAAAAGTGGAATTGCTGGGTTAAAAGTTGCTATGTAAATGCCTCGAGGATTTGGGTCTGAATTGCAAGATCACTCTCCAGGAAGGCTGTAGTCCTGGATGCTCCCACAGACAGGGTTTCACATTCCCAGCTTTTCCATGCTTCCCTAGTGCTGGATATTTTTCTTCTAATCCTTGCCAATCCAATAACCCAAAAAGGAAAACATTTTCTTTGAAAGCCTTTGGCTCCCAAATAAAGATGGACCTTTTGGCTTCTTATTAAAGGCCTGGCTATCTCAGAACACAGGACATTTTCCTATTTTACTCAAATGTGGGCCTGTGAGGCCTTGAGTACCTGGGAGGTTCGACAACAGCTCCCCACCCCCACCCCCACCCCCTGCACTCTCTCCAACTGAGTAAAGGATCCAACATGTCTGGTAGAGTAAATTCTCCTCCCAGCCTGCTTCAGTGACAACCCATCACTCAAGCTGCCCAGGAAGCCCCCATTTAAATATTCCTGTCTAATTTCAGCTCCTTTTTTGAAATAACCTGTGATGGTTAATTTCAGGTGACAAGTCAGCTACTGGATTCCATAGATATCCAGTCATTTGGTCAAGCAAGCACTGGCCTGATTGTTACTCTGAGGGTATTTTATCAATGGATTTGCATCTATAGTCAGTTGATTGCATCTATCGCTGATTGCATCTACAGTCAACAAAGATTGTCCTCAGCATGAGGGGAATCACTTCATCCAAACAGTTGGAGGTCTTAAAAGCCAGAACTCAAAATTTCTGAAATTGAAAAGAAGAATTTCTGTCTCTACTTCAGCCAGCCAGCAGCTTCCCCTGGGGAATTCACCTTCAGCATTATCAGTTTCTAGCTTGCAGCTCGCCTGTGGAATTCAGACATTCAGACTTGCCAGCCCCAACAGATGCATAAGCCTGTGTGTGTGTGTGCGTGTGTGTGTCTGTGTGTGTATCAGTTCTGTTTCTCTGAAGAATACTGCCTAAAACACATCCTGTCTTCAATGGGTTATTTTCAACCTTGACCACACAACAGAATCACTTAAGCAGGGTTTTGTTTGTTTGTTTTTATTTTCTTATATGATTCACAATAAAAATGCAAAATTTCCCTCTTATCTCTGGCCCAAGACACCCAATTCCCCTCCCCAGAAGCAATCAATGTTCCCAATTTTGTGTGGATCCTCCATAGATACCTCATGGGCAGATATTTTAAAGGGTCTTTTCTAGGATTCCTAAACACTTTCTGAATCAAAATGTCCATGGTGGACAATCTGGGAACTTGGATTGTTTAAAAAGGCCCCAGACAGGGTCCAGAAGAATGCTTTAGCATGCCATTCATTCATGCATGCATCCTTTCTTTCATTCATGTACTATATTTATTGAGCATGTGCTTGTACATGCCAGACACTGTGCTTGGTGCCAGGGATACAGCAGCGAACAGAACAAAGTCCTTGTTCTCACAGAGCTTAGATTATAGCGTTGGGTAGAGGGCAAGAGCAGAAAACAAACTGTAATTGCCAAAAAGTGAGCAGAGCTATGACGAAAACTAATGCAGGGTAATGGAAAGTCCTCAAATTGCTTTTATCACAACTTGGGCCTCATTTTTCCTCTCCTTCTAGACATTTTTAGCCCCTCCACGGGAGGGCAGGTGGGGATAAAAGAAAAATGGGACAAATTTGGTCAGGCAATTGGATTATGCCCCAAGCCCAAATTCAGGATGAGTCTGAAGTTAGCACCCAAAGTCATTCCCACGTGGGGTTCTTCATTTCTCTTCATTAGCACAGAACCCTGAATTTTATGCCAAGACTTAGAAATAATGCTGAGAAATGTCAATTTGCTTGTAACTCTAAAAAGGAAAGTCTCATTTCTTCTTTCTCTCCTGCAAGCCAGTAATTCAACGCTAAAGTATTGCAGGGGCTCCTGCATGCCCAGCTGATGTCCAAGAACTGGGGGTGTTTCTTTCAGAGTGGGGGAAACTCCAAATATCTCCCAAAGGGAAAGGTGGTCAGGAGTCTCCTTGCCAGTGACACTTACAAAATTCAGTTCAATTCAGCCCAACCCTAAGGTTATCCACATGTGCAAAGCACTATGGTAGGTTCCATTATTATCTTGTTTTGAAATGAGGAAGAAACTCAGGCTCAGAGAGATTAGGCAGCTTGCCAAAGTCACCCTGGATTCAGACCTAGGTTAACATCATACCTGCCACAAGGTGAGTTGACCAGAATGGAAGGTGGGTTGTGGCTGCTGTTAACCTGGGAGAGTCACTAAATTTGGCAGCTGCAGACTCATGCCCACCATTTTTCTGAAGCAAACTAATGAGAAGGGAGAAGGTGAAGAGTTTGAAACCAGGTGCTGGGATCTGGGAGCTTGGCTGTCACAAGCTGGGGCTCTGGAGGGACCCATGGGGCCACAACCAAGAGAAGTTCTGATTTGGCCAGCACTGCCAGTGCCCTGAAAACCTGCCACCCCATCTGCTGGTGAGCTACGGGAGGACTCAATCCTCTTTCTATTCTTGGTGCCTAGTATAGGGTCTGGCACGTAGTGGGTGCCAAATGTGGAATGAATGAAGAAATGACTGAATGAGCTGCCTGCCCTTTCCAGCTTCCTCTCCTCCAAGGTTGGACCCTACCTCCATATCATCAGTCACTCTTCATTTAGCATTTATTCGTGCCAGGTTCAGTGCTGCAGCCTGCAGGTATATACTCACCCTTAGTTCTCACATCTCCCCCCAAATCCTATAAAACTCAATCTTTTCCTTTGATGAGACACTCCATGGTTCCATTGGGATGTGCTCTCCCTCATGGCAATGGATCAGGAAACCCAACTCCATCAGACTGCAGATTTATTCCTTGCAGTCTTAGGCTGATTGGGTAAAGACAACCCAATTTGATTCCCAGGATCTATTATGTGCTAATGAAATCCTACAGTTGAGAACTCCAGAAGCATATCTCCGATGCAGTGGGATGTTACCTCTTGGTTATCTTTCCACCCAACTCTTTGTCTCTCTTTACCTCCACCTGGACCTCTCTACTTCTTGGATCCATAAACTATTCCCAAATCACTTGTCCACTCCCCCACCCATACCCCTAACAATGCCTCCATTCTGGAAAATGTCATGGGAAGATTGAATTTGAGATCTGCCCACTCACTAGCAGCTTGGGCAAGTTACTTAAATCTTCTCTCAGTTTCATCATCTGTAAAATGGGGATTATACTACCCAACAAGATAATCCACAAGTAGCATAGTAGTAAAACAGCATTCCATAACCTGAGTCATTATTATTGTTCTCTCTGTCAACCATAGGACAGGCCAGCCTGAACCACCTCTGCCCTCTCTTATCCGCTCCTCTTTTCTTCAGTTACATGGCTCATCATCAGACATCTGTCCCCATTCCACAGGGAAGACAAGGCCTCCCCTAGCTCTGCCTGAAAGGCCCAGCAGAATTTCCCCCAGTGGGATCCATGAATTACCTACATCAGTATCAACTGACAGAACTTATTGAAAATGCAGATTTCATGGCCTCTGAATCAGGTAACATAGGCCCAGGTTGAAAGTAAGCAGACAGGGGACTGTGGGCAGGAGGCTGGAAGATTTGGAGGTCAAATCATCAGGCCCAACTGCCCCGCACAGCCCCATCCATCCGTTCATTCAGACGGTAGGACTGAGCAGCTCCCGACACAGCACCACGCCAAGCTCAGGCAGGCAGGAGGACAGGACAGACAAGTCCCCAGCCTCATGGCGTTTACAGCCCAGTGGGGGCTAGTGAGCAGTAAGCAGTGCAAATCCAAGAGTGCTGGGATAAGAGGCACACAGGGGCTTTGGGGACCTGGGAGGGGCACCAATTCACATGGGGGGTTGGCATAAAGGCTTTCTGGGGAAGTGGCTTCAAGCAGAGCCTGAAGGATGCCAGGAATTGCTCCAAAGGAGGAGGGGGGAGCATTCCAGGCAGTGGGAGCATGATCACAAAAGGCCAGGGAGAAGGAGCGGGTCAAAGTGCTGGGGAATTGCACGTGGCCTCGTAGAGGATCACTGACAGCTGGAGAGGGGGAAGGGGTGAGCCCTGCAGCTGCCAGGCCAGTAGGACCAGATCCAGAGGGGCCTTGAAAACCAAAAGAGAGGTTAGGGGCTTTAATCTGTAGGGAAGCCCTGCTTAAAACGGCAGGGGCAGGGGCGTGATCTGAATTACATTTTCAAAAAATCACCCTGGGTCCTCAAGAGAAAATAGCTTGGAGGGGAGCAAGATTGGCTAGTTAAAGGGCTACCGCATGGTAGAGGAGAGGGTGGGCGCATTAAGAATGGATGGATTTTAGAGGCATGTGGAAGCTCCAACACATGGGACTTAATTATTAAGGAGACAGGGTGTGTGTGTGTGTGTGTGTGTGGGTGGGTGGGTGTAGTTTGGGGTGGAGGTGGCATTAGAGGCAAAGTAAGGTGTATCTGTTGTCAAAATAGTGCTGGGAAGGGCTCTGCCAGCCTCAGCACAACACCTTGCGCCCATCATGCTTCCACCCCTCATCGTGTCTTTCTACCTGAACTGAAGCCTAAATTTACTAGGACATGCCCCCTCTGTAGCATTTACAATGCTGTATTATAATACTCCATTGTGTGTCTGCCTCCTCCAATTAGGCTGTGGATTCCTTAAGACAGACCCTGGGTCTAGGGGAAGTAGGGATACAGTAATTCACTAAGTGTGGTCTTCAGCTGCCTGGGATTAGCCACTTGGGGGTTACAGTAGAACATGCAAATCCCGGGACCCAACCCCAGCTTCCAGAATCAGAATCACTGAGAGTGTGGCCTGGAAATCAGCTTTTCAAACTAACTCCCCAAGTGCATCTAATGCCCACTAAAGTTTCAGTCCCTTGGACTCTAAAATTAAGAGGATATATGGATAAGAGGACGAGCTCTGGAGTCAGACAGCCTGACCCCTATTCAGATATTCATTGAAACTCGGAGTCCTCATCTCTGAGATGGGGATGCTGTCTCACTTCTCCAGGGACAGTGGGATAGTGTCTGCAACACAGCACAGGCCGTGACACATGGCAGACATCCCACGATCGCTGCCTGAATAGACTCACAAAAGATGGTGGAGGCAGAGGGCCAGCAAATTCGTTTGCATTTTCATCTGTGGTTCTATCGGCAACTCCATAGCCACTGAGCACTCGTGAGACTTCACAGCGGCTAACTGGCAGTGGCAAAAAACAATGGAGCAACTGTTCTCAGGAACCTGGGGTTCCACCAGCTCAGTTAAAATGAAATTGTACTTAGTCGATGACCACAGGGACATGGTGTAGCAAAGGGAATGTGGAACTGGGAGTCAGTCGGGGGCCAGCTCCAGCCCTTACCAGCTGGGCAACCTTGGGCAAGTCACTGAACGCCTCTGAGCCTCAATGATAATCTCTGTAAAGTGGGCATATTTGCAGTTTCTACCTACAGGGCTATTTAAGAATTAAATAATTCTTACAAAGCCCTTAGAAAAATGCTTGGCACTGAGCATTTTCAATTGACTACTAGTGTTTTTATTCTCAAATGTATCCAGCAGCAAATTTTAGGCTGGTTCTTGAATGTCTCTATTTTTTCGTCTTATATGCCCTCTAAATCTAGCCAGGGAGGTCTGTCTCTCCAGGGTCCAGTGTTCCCTTGCCCAATCCAAAACCAAACCCTCCTCAGAAAGAGAGGAGAAAACGCCTCTCCACTAGATCGTGGTTGATGGGAAGCAGCTTTGTCTCTGACCCCTGCCAGAAGGGTTGTAGTTTCATAAGGTACCAAGCCTAAAACTTACCTAAATCCTGTCTAACCTACCCACGTGGGGCAACTAAATTGAGACGGCAATGGGAAGCTTTTAAAAACAAGAAGCTGGACCTATTGATGGGTGTAATGGGCAGCAACAGAAGTAGGAGGAAATGAGATACTCTCTACTCGTCCATCCTAATCTCCACCCCTGGTTTCAAGGCAAGTTATCTTTGTCATCTGAGCATTCTGCAAAATGACTGTGGCTAGCAGCAGAAAGCACTTCAGTGGCTCTGTGTGGACCAGCTCTAGGCTGTGCAGAGAGTCTCCAATTAAAACCAGAGCAGTCAGGTTGAATTTGGAGGCATTATTTCAACAAGATGGACATGACAGTGTACCAACTATAGCTGTTCCACCTCTTCTCTGGGGCTCTGTCTCCTTAGCACAGCCCCTCATGAACCACAACTGCCAAATATCCCTTTGGTCTCCAGCCTCTGGTCTATTTCACTTCCCACTCCCCATCTTCCGAACTCCTCATGAATGAAAACCCACGCTAGGCCTTGTTTATGGCTGGCTCAGTCACTGTGAGGTTGATTTACAGCCTTCTCAAGTGAGACAGTATTAAGGGAAATTGGAGAAACATCCAATGTGGATGTCTTTACCAAGCCCCAACTCTTGGGAAAACTCCCTGTGCTCTGGGCCTAGAATGACTGAAAATGAAGATGGAATTTTTCCCTGGGGCTTGTGCCCTCTGAATGTGTCTCTACAGCCTGGGATTGTCCCTAAGAACACAGGACAGGGACAAATCACACTGGATGACTCTTATGCTATGAAAAGGGTTAAAGAGTCCAAGGTTCAAATTCAGGCCCCTTCATGCTCACTCCCACCCCCTTGCAGCTGGAAGACCTTAGGTAGGTGTTCTAGTTTGCTAATGCTGCCAGAACGCAAAACACCAGAGATGGATTGGCTTTTATAAAAGGGGGTTTATTTGGTTACACTGTTACAGTCTTAAGGCCATAAAGTGTCCAATGTAACACATCAGCAGTCGGGTACCTTCACTGGAGGATGGCAAACGGTATCTGGAAAACCTCTGTTAGCTGGGAAGGCACATGGCTGGCATCTGCTCCAAAGTTCTGGTTTCAAAATGGCTTTTTCCCAGGACATCCCTCTCTAGGCTGCAGTTCCTCAAAAATGTCACTCTTAGTTGCACTTGGGGTATTTGTCCTCTCTCAGCTTCTCCAGAGCAAGAGTCTGCTTTCAGCGGCCGTCTTCAAACTCTCTCTCGTCTGTGGTTCCTGTGCTTTCTTCAAAGTGTCCCTCTTGGCCGTAGCTCCTCTTCAAAATGTCACTCTCAGCTGCACTGAGTTCCTTCTGTTTGTCAGCTCATTTATATGGCTCCACTGATCAAGGACCACCCTGAATGGGTGGGGCCATGCCTCCATGGAAATATCTCATCAGTGTTATCACCTACAGTTGGGTGGGGCGCATTTCCATGCAAATATAATCAGCATCAAAACATCTGCCCCACAAGACTACATCAAAGAATATGGCTTTTTCTGGGGGAAATACATTCAAACCGGCACAGTAGGTTATGGTAAAATAGAGTTAATTTCTACCTCATAGCTTTGTTATTAGGGTTGACTGAGATATACCTGTTAACTGGACCAGCATGGTAGCCTGACACACGGTAGGTGCTAAATCTTGGTTAGGTTCCCTCTTCTCCCACCGCACATTTTTATGGGAGAGTGTGATATTGGAGTGAAAATCAGTTTCAAGCAGGATTTCTCAACAGTGGCACTATTCCAACATTTGGGACCGTGTAATTCTTTGTTGTCCTGTACACTGTAGGGTATTTAGCAGCATCCCTGGCCTCTACCCACTAGATGCCAGTAGCACCCCTCTGTCATGACAACCAAAAATGTCTCCAGACATTGACAGATGTTCTCTAGTTAAGAACCATTGGTTTAAAGGGAACAAAGTCAGCCTCAAGGAGAAAAGTCATAAAACAGAAACGTGTATCCCAAGGGGGCTCACTCCCTTAACCTTAGTGGGGGTGGGTTTGGACCATGGTCTCATCATGGGTGGTGAGGTTGCACCCTTGGTCCCCTCCCTGCCCCCATTTCCTTCGGAGGGACTGCCCAGGACTGCCAGGCTTAGACAACCCCTCCTTTCAACATTCTGAACCTGGAGAAATGGACAGTCACACCCTCCTTCTTCACAAATACTTCCTGCTAATCTGAAAAGGCAACCGTGATGACAAAAGGAGAGGGAGGAGGAGAGGAGATCCCCTTTGGGGGTCCCCCCATAGCATGAGCATAAGCCTCCTCCTCCCAGGGGAGAATTAAGAAGATTAAGAAGAAAATCTGCATACCCCACCTCTCTGGCTGACATCCACCTGGTTCTACTCATCAGATGCACCCCATGAGCCTTTGATTCAGCAGTGAGCTGTGTGGGGGGCACACACTGGACGTAGGACATGGGCTTTCCAGGTACAGGAGGCAGCCAAGGCAGGGCAGAGTGTCAGGTCAGGGACGTCAGCAGGTTCGTGAATGGGACAATCCTGCAGTGTGGATTAGAAATTGGGAAACCCAGAAGCTCTAGCAAGTCACACTTGTTCTCTGAGCCTCGGTTTTCTCATCTGAAAAATGACAAGACTGTGATTACCAAAGCTGCCATTGTGTGTTGAACACTAGACTTAATTCAAGCCTCTGGGCCAGTCTTCCCTCACGACGCTGGGAGGCCAGTACTTCTGTTTTGCAATTCACCAGTGGAAACCTGGGCTTGGAGAGGTTCAGAAACCACCCAAAGTCACAGTGTCGGTGAGCAGTAGAATCACTTCCGGGGCTGGCTCTTGCTAAAGCCCATGCTCTTGACCTCTACCTGTCACTGCCCCTAGTGCCTACCTGCCTAAGAAAGTTGTCAGGTGACAAAGGAAGTCATGTGTGAGAGCACTTGATGAATGGAGGGCTTCCATCAGATTTTGAAAGCTGAGCTTTATACCCCGAAAACCTGGCATCAAGTCTGGCTCTGCCATTTGCTTCCTCTACGAATTTAGACAATTTACTTGGTCTCTCTGAGTTTCTTTCTTTTTCCATAAATGTGACCAGTGCCCAAGTCTACCTCCCAGAATGAGGATGAAAATAAAGGTAATAAAAAGAGCAGCAGCAACAAAACTGACATTTATGTGATGCTTAATAAACCTTGGGCACTGTTTTCCGTGCTTTTTAGAAATGTGAGCTAATGTAAGGGAATGCAATTTGAAAATGGGAAAAGAGATTTTATTTACCTCAAGCTTTTATGGCCAAACTCAAATGTCACAGGCCTGGCTGGGCTGCTCTGTTTGTTTCAGGCGCCACCATGAAGGAGTCAAATCTTGAAGTGAATACGCAGGTTCTGCCCAGTGATGGACCATCTCAGCTCTCACTTCCCCACACAGCAGCCGGGGCTCTGGAGAGAGAATGTGGCAGATGACCCAAAGCGAAACTCGAGATGCTCTGATCAATGGGGCACCACTCACCCTCTCCTCAAGCCGTGGGCTTACAGACCTGAACTTTTGCTCACAATGACTTCAGCACTGAACAGCAGAATCTACCATCAAATTTCTCCCTCGGTTATTTCTCCCTTCTCTAGGACAGACACAAGGACACTGGCTCCAGGAGTCCTTCTTCTCCCCAAGGAAGCATCGTAAATAGCTCTACTCCTGCTCTGCCAGCCGCCTCACCTCCCTTTTCTCTTTCTGCCCCCTCCAGATCCGTTTTAACCACCCTGTCTCGCAGGACCTGAGAATCATGGAGAAGTGTCCTTTCCCCTCCCTAGACCAGCAAATATGGTCCCAAGAAGCATCATTATCTTTCTGGGAAAACCCGTCTGGGAGATAGGCAAAAAAGAAGCATCCCTTGTTAGAGAAGTTGCAGCTTGCACATCCTCACCACATTCATTGCCAAATTTCTTTTTCCTCATCTTCAGTCATTTTTATCAAACCTTCATGATTTTTGTCATGTTTGTATCCTACCCACAGTATTATTTACTCAATGATTGACTTTAAATCAAGTCACTTGTTAGCTTATTTAAGTTCATTTTCAAAGAAGACTTTATATGACTATCAGAAATGGAAAGCCAGTATTGAGATTTTTCCATTACTGTACTCTTTGCAGTTACTCAAAGAGTCTCCTAATTTCTAGCTTGGGGTTAATGCAAAATGATTATTATAAAATGAAAACCAAGCAATATTATTAGATTCTAACTAGACAGAATTGCCTACTGAAGACACTGTACCTGAGGCCTGCTTTGTCTAGACAGAATTGAAAGGACTGAAAGAAAATGGAAAAGAGAATTGCTCCCTGGTTCTGACTCAATGTTATTTCATGCCTTGCCTATAAAAGATCTAAAATCACTGCAAGTAGAAACACAGTGTGCTTCCTGTACTTAGAGAAACACTGGTTTAAAGGGACAGAGGTCCTCCTGGACCTGGCCACAATGTCCACTGGGCCCCCAGAGACCAGCCCAGTCCCTGCCTGTCTCCCCTGCCAACTCCCCACCTCCACCCTTTGCTCATAAAGTGAAAGATCTTCCAAACAGCCTTTTCATCCATTGCCATCAGCCTTGAAGTTTCCATGCTCCCCGAGGTCCTCTAAGGAAGCAGTTCCAGAGGCCAAGGGCCACTGGCAATAAGATACAGTAGTTACCCTTCCATTATCAGCATAAATGACCCAAGAAAAAGATGGCCACTGTGGCAGGGCAGGATCCCACTTTGCTCTGAACACTCATTCCTCCTCTCGGGTGCTGGGAGATTCTCTGTGTTCCCAAGGTCTACTGTAATAAGAACCCGAGAGGTTCTTTCCCCCTGGGCAGTGCTCCCTCCCTAGCCAGGCTGGGGGTGAGGAAATTTGCCCCTGCTCTGGTCTGGGCCTTTGGGACATGCTGGTTTTGGTTTCTTGGACATTGTTTTCCTCCACACGGAAGTAATAAGACACCAAGCATTCAGTCATGGCTGTGACACAGGGGAAGGGCTGTGCACACAATCTTCTCTTGCGTCCACCACTTGAGATTCCCGTAACCTGGGCAGATCAGGCCTCCACGGGCCCAGGCCAGGTCACCAGGGCCCTCAGAGGATTTGGACCAAAGTTTCAGTGTCACGAAGACCTGTGCCACCTGGCTTTGTCCTCTACATATATACTTTCTTGGGGCAGCGGGATTTGGGAGTTTAGGATCCTGGGTCTCTGCCAAATAACATCATCCCATTGGGGCAATACTAACATTTGGGCGGAGAAAATATCTGGAAGGAAATACAAAACCCACCAGTATGGATTCTTGCAAGGTGGCAAGTGATTTTAGATTTTATGTTTTAAATGAAGTACTTGATAAACATTCCTATTTTCCCTGTGTGATTTTAATTTTTCTTTCTGCTGATTTTGAGAACTTTTCTGTATTTTCTACTTTGAGTATAATAAATTCACATTATTTTTCAGCTGAAATAGTAAAAAAAAAAAAGTACTGTCACTCTACCTACAAAGTGATATCGAACCTTCCAGCTAGTATGGGGCCAATTAGTCCTTGAAAATTGAAATGGTTCTCTAGTCAAAAAAAGATTTTTCTGTCCAGAAAACTCTGCATTTTTAATCTAACTTTTAGCATGTCATATTGTACGTGCATATCTTATAAGTTCTGATAGACCCTTAAAAATGAAAATTAAAAAATGAAAAATCCATGTTAATTTTTTTGAATCTAGTGTTTTTTGATCTTGGAGCCCTTTTTCCATGGAAGACCTATTAATGGCCTATAGAATTGAGTGTTCCAGCAAACACACTTCTCAAAACATTGATCTGGCCCATTTTCTATTCTCTGTTTTGCAGCTGATAGAACTAAGGCCCAGAGAGACGAAGGGGCTCCTTTAGAGAATTGTACAACCATAATGATCAAGCTGGAACGTGAGCTAAGGCCCTCCCATGACACAAGTTTTGCACGCACAACTCCAGGGACCCCAGGCACATTGTCGCCTCAGTGAATGGTGCCTCCTGGAGTTGTGCAGGGCACATCCGCATGGCCGATGACACTGAGTCACACTGTTACCAGCAAAAGGTATGGACTTTCACAGTATGGCTGAGACCATGATAAAGAAGCTGCTGAACAGAACAGATGATTGAAGTATTTTCTATTATTCTTTGAAGGCAGCAAAATAATTCCATAGCTGTTAAGGAGGTCCTGAGAGGGGAGATGTAGCAGCTTTGCTCTTCTACAAACCATGAAGTTCTCAGTGTAGGAAGCTGACTGACTGAGGTGTAATTTGAGAAACAAACGTTCTCCTCTTTCCCTGCTGCCCTCCCTTCCTCCTTCTTTAAAAAATTCACTGAGGGCCCAAGGGGTGTGTGAAGTATCATGCTGCGAGGCAGGCCTCACGGGAGGTGTTGGAATATCACCAGCATCGCCGCTGGAACAGGGCCTCCTAACCTGCCTGAGTCCCATCTTCAGGACAAATTCACTACACTTCATTTTGGTCTTCCTCCCATGGCACCAAGTGAGCTGACCCCAAAACAGCAATCAAAATGCCAAGGACCTCTCCCTTCCTTCTTCTGCCTCACCCTTCCCTGTCGCGAGCAGCTCAGCACCCTCGGCACATCTGCCTGTCCCTGTCCCTCTATGTCAGCCCAGCAGGCAGATGTCTCGCTTGACTTCTCTGAACCCAAAAGGCTCCTCCTTGCCAAGTCCAACCCATGAACGAGTCCCACTGAGTCCAACTCTGATACTTCCCGCAAATCCCTCTATTGTTCAGGGTCCCCACCGCCACTGCCGCCCCCTCAGGGTCAGCCACTGCCCTCTCGAGGCTCATCTCCCGCTACAGTGTCCTCCTAAGCAGTCCCACCGTCCCTGGCCAACAGGCCAAACCCTTGCCTTCCTCCCCTCACTGTTCTCTCTGCCTGCTGCCCCCTTCCCTCCTTCCTTCTGCGGGCAGCTCCTTTCATCCTTTAGCCTTCAGTTTAAGTTGATATTTTTCTTCACTGATCCTATGGATCAACCCCCCCCCCAAAAAAAAAAGACATATGTTGAAGTTCTAGCCCCCCCAGTACTTCAGAATATGGCCTTAGTTGAAAGTAGGGTCATTAAAGATGGAATTAGGGAGGTTAAAATGAGCTCAGACTGGAGGAAGGTGGGCCTTTAATCCAAGACGATGGTGACCCTCTATGAAGAGGAAATTTGGACACATGCAGGGGCAGCAGCACGCGCCTTCGATTGCTGGTGAACGGCGAGGAGCAGCAGAGCACGGAGCAGATGCTCCCCTGGACTTCAGAGAAAGCCTGGCCCTGATGACAACCTGATTCTGGACCTCTGGGCTCCATGATAAATGTCTGTGGTTTTAAGCCACCAAGTCTGTGGTGCTTTGTTACAGCAGCCCTGGGAAACTAAGACACCTCCCTTCTTTATTTTCAAAATGCTTACCACAATGTATTCATATTTATTCGTGATTATGTGTTTAACCCCATGAGCTCCCAGAGGGAAGCCTTTGTCTTGACAGCTTGGCACCATTCCCTGTTTTCTATTTCTAATTAGCTCTGTGATTGTGAGAAGCTAGTCAACCTCTCTCTGAAGCTCAACTTTTTAACCATAAAATGGGATTATTGATTCCTACCTTACAGGTTATTTTGAGAATTAAGTTTGATTGTTTGCAAAGTTTCTAGACTAACGCTTGGCCCACAGTAGGCACTTAATGCCAGTTCCCTTCTCTTTCTACCTAGTCAGAACCCTTGATTGTAAGTGACAGAAATGGAATTTGAGCTAGCTAAAATGAAAAGGGGAAGCTATTAGCTGGTGTTTCTACACTACAGGAAAGGCAGGGTAGAAGCTGAAACCAGGGACTCAAATGCCCTCAACTCCCCACTTCTTTCCCCCTCCCATTCTCTCCCTTTGGCAGTGTGTGTGTGTTTATGTGTGTGTGTGCGCACGCATGTGTGCGTGTATCATCTCTGCTTCTCTCTGTACGTTGCTTTTGTTCTCTGAACTTGAGCAAGAAACTTAGCTCTCTGCAGTATCCAAGCTCCCATCATAAGCACTTCCAAAAAGGAAATGGGGGTTTCTCTCAGCTAGAAAAATCCCAGGGAAGAACTGATTTGCCCTGTCTGAGGTCACCTGCCCACTCCCCTGCTATCATTAGGATCAAGGAGGTGGAGACACGCAGCTCTTATTCAGAGTGGGAGCTGGAGGACAATGTCCCCAGGAAAAGGGGGTGCATTTCCAAGAAGGAGCAGAAGAGTTCCAGGCAGACAAAATAACAGTTGTCCCCCATGAGGACTGATACAGAGCAGCACAGGCCGTGGCATTGTGATAGTTACAACAACTGTCTCTCTAAGTTATTTAAGTGCCTTTTTCCCTGGTTAAATGTCAGGCATCTTGAAATAGAGACAGTGCCTTAATTAGGGTTGTTTCCCTACACCTGGCAAACAGTCAGGTGCACATCAGGCAATGAAGAAACGTTTGTTGCCTGAATCAATAAATGAACAAATATAAATACCAAATCCTTCTTTTATCCCTGCCGGTGCTTCTCTTTCCAACAACAAACTGCTTCTGTGATCCTGGTCATCAGAAACTGTTACCTCGTGGCCCTCAAAGAGTCTCCAAGAAATTTGGCTTCTCTCTCATTAGTTATTTACGTCTTAGAATGCGTTCTTTGAGACTTGCCCATTCTACTTTGCCTTGCTTGGCTTCTTCCATGAGTTTCCATGTCCCTATTTATAAATCTTACTTGAGCCCAGCTCTTTGGGCTAATTCTCTCCTCGCTCCCTCCCTTCCTTTCAGAGGCAGAATGCTGTAGTTAATCTGAAATGGCCTTCAGAGAAGGTAAAGCCATTCATACCAATGTATTACAGTTCCCTTCACCTCCCTACCAAGGAGGTGGCAGCCTTTCCTGATGGTCTATTTAGCCCCTGACTCAAGGACAGAAGGGTCACTTAGTAGGTTCCACATTTAATGCGTGGAAACATCAAAAGCCTGCAGGAAATGGCTGGGTCAGGGTTCCAGAGTCACAGACTAACCCAGTCCGTGCAAGCTCCAAGTCCCTGGGCCATGACAAAACCTTGGAGACCTTTCCTCAAACCCATGGCCCTGTGCGAGGTGGTGGGACCCCCCAACAACTGGACCACTTCCTGCCCTCCAGAAGCTCTCCTCCACTGGAGGTGGCTGAGAGAATCCATTACACTCAATGGAGTGTGACTCCCCAAGGTCTCAGGCTGTGAGCTGTGAGGCATTCAGGAGAATCAGAATGCTGAAAATGGCATTTGCACCTGGAAAAACCTTGCTTTGACTCCAGAAAATTTTCCAGGGCTCACTGACCAAGTACCAGCTCACAGGAACAGCTAAAGAAAAATCCTTTAAAATCACTTCCAGTCAAAAGAAACTTTAAAGCTGAAGGAACCTTGAAAATGATCTGGCCCCAAACCCTTAGTTCACCAGGGAGGAAACCAGATCTACAACTATATAATTAATTCACCGACCTGGTGTCCACACTGGTCCCAAGGCTGTCATCTCAATGCACGTCACTTCCTGTTGGAGAAAAGGAAAGAAATTCAGTATTGATGTGTGAGGCCCCGTGCTACACCTACCATTATAACAGTCAATCCTTCCAATAATAAAATGGGTGTTTTTTTTCCATTTTACAAATGAGGAAATGAAGCACAGAGAGTTTAGGTGGCATGTCCAAGGTCACACGGCTGATAAAGGATGGATTCGGGATCTAACTCAGGCTTGTTTACAAAGCCTCTGCTCTTCTTAGTCTTATGAGAATGGAAACGTATCAAATTAACATTACTGAAACGGTGCTGGAAAACCTGGGTTCTAGTCTTAAATCTACCACTAACAAGTGATGTGAACTGGGATAGGTGATTTGATTTCACTGGGACTTGGTTTTCTGTTCCATAGACAAAGAGGATGAGGCTGGGGCAGGGTTATGGGTTGAACTGTGTCCTCCCAAAAGATATGTTCAAGTCCTAACCCTGGGTCCCATGAACGTGACCTTACTTGGAAATAGGGTCTTTAAAGATGTGGTTAGGTAAGATGAGGACAAACTGGAATAGGGTGGGTCCTAATCCACTGTGACTAGTGTCCTTATCAAAAGGGACAAAGAGACACAGACAGATGCAGAGAGGAGATGGCCAAGTGAAGACAGAGGCAGACTAGGGAGTGATGCTGCCACAGCCAAGGAACACCAAGGATTGTCAGCCACCACCAGAAGCCAGGAGAGAGGCAGGGAACAGATCGTCCCTACAGACTTCAGAGGGAGCAGGGCCCTGCTGACACCTTGGGTTTAGACTTCCAGCCTCCACAACTGGGAGAGGTAAGTTCCTATTACTTTGCTGTGGCAGCCCTAGGGCTCTAAGCACGACGGTCACTACACAGCCCCAGACGGTCCTTCTCCCAGCCCACTCCCAAAGCAGGCGTGACGATGAGAGGAGGCCACCACTTCCCCCTGAGCTCAAGTCGGCTTCCAAGGCAGAGCCTCATGCAGCACTCCCAACCAATCACAGGGGCAAAAAGAAAACCGTTTTGCCACCCCTTGGCCAGAGGAGCTCTCAGCTCCGTTCCAAGTCTAGTTAGCCCGTGCAAACACTGGCCATGGGTTTTGTCATTTCTCGGCAGTGCTGGAAGAAAATGGGAACAGCTTATCTGTGATTGCGCAGAACCGAATCCTGCAGGCTGCAGAGCCCCGTTCTCCCAGCTGATCACGGAGGGTCTGCCACAAATGAGAAGGGGCCCAGACTCCCTTCCCTTTTCTTCCTTAACTGTGCTCCACCCAGATGGAAATCTTTCCCCTCACCTGACATTGACTGGAGCATCACTAGGTCTCTCATGAAATGAATCTCTATTGCTGAAATGGCTTAATATCCGCACCAAGGCAGCCAAAGAGGTATATGGGAAAACACACACCCTCACAGGCTGGTTGGTTTACAGGCCACGGGGAGGGGGCTTGTGAGTCAGAGTTACCTCCACAGATATATCCAGAAATGCTAAGCTGCACCCAGTGGCTGAGCCTGCAGTGAACAGGGACAGGGGCAAGGCCTGGAAAACCAAAACATTGCAGTCGGACCCCGAGCAGAACTGCCTTCAAAAGCGGGCGGATCAGAGGGAGCCGAGCCCCCGGCCCCTCCCAGAGCATCATCTGCCTCTGTCCAGACTTCAGCAGCGACCTGGCCCATGGCCCTTCACCACATCCTGCCAACAGCCACCATGGAAAAAGAAAAAAAACCAGTCCATTCTTCAAGGGCCTATTTGGGTCCATCTAGTGCCAGATCACCTCAGGCTGTCAGTGAGTGCCTGCAGCCCTAGCTCTGACCCGAGACGACAGTCAGCCCAGCTGGGAAGAAAACTGTGCCTGGCCCTGAGGGTGACACGCAATGGCGGCAAGAAGGTAAGGACAGTCCTGTGTGGACAGACGGCCGTTTCCTAAATGGGCTCCAGGTCCCTCACCCCACCTTGCTCTGTTCCAGGGGCTGCTCACACCCCATTTCCAGCTCGGGCTCCCCCCACCAACGTTTAGTAGCTGAGATCTTGGACACTCATTAGATGACTCAGAGGGAAAACAAACACTTTCTCCCAGAAAGAGAAATTCTCCAGAGGGATCCAGTTCAGCCCTTCCCATTGCTCTAGCTCAGTAATTCCCAGTGTGGTCCATGAACCAGAATTTTTTTTCCTTCCTGTCACAAGTGATGCTAATTCAATATACTTCTATTCTTTTAAGAGTCAACACAGCTTAGCGAAAAGAGCAGAGATTTGGAAATTGTTAGAAATGCAAGTCTTCAGCCCCTACCCCAGACCTTCTGAATCAGAGACTGGGATGGAGCTGACAGTCTGTTTTAGCCAGCCTTCCAGAAGATTCCAACACCTGCTGGAGTTGGAGAACCACTGCAGCAAAACAAGCTGCCCACTGGGGAGCAGGGGAAGCTCCCCTCCACCTCCCCACCCACCCAATTCTACACTGTCACTGAAATTCACAGCCAGTGATTTGGTCCTGTCCCCTGTCACAGGTGCCAAAAGGGTCTTTGTCATCTCTAATATTGTGATGACAGGTCCTTGCAGCCTGGGGCTTACTAATGGCCTTAAATGACATGTAAGACTGGTATTTGGGAGAAGGATGGGAGGGGCTCAACGGGAAGGAAAAATAAACTTCTCCCTTATCCCCTTAAGGAATTATGGAAACTCATAATTACAGCTAATGATAGCTACCATTTATCTCAGAGCCAAGCACTGAGGTAAGCACTTTATACACATCTTCTCTCAGCAAATTTTGAGGGATGCAGAAACTGAGGCTCAGCGAGTTTAGCTGTCTCAATGGGGAGTGTCCGTTCTTTGCAAATGTCAGAACTGGGACCCGGCACCATGTCTGGCTCCCCCTCAGCTGTCTTGACCTCTAATCTGCCTCATTCCAATAACCACCCCTCCCCACCCCCTCAACCCTCTTCAAAAAGCCTTGGTCTTGTGGGGCCATAGTATAAGACCAGGAATGCAAATGTCTCACACATAGTAGATGCTTTAACAGCAGTAGTTTTCCCGCTGGCCTTTTCACACCCGGCTTAGTGAGCGAGTTCTATGCAGGTTGTGTGGTTCGTGGGCTGCCTGGCCGCAGGTGAGCTCCTAACCCCTCTGAGATTCAGGGTCTGCTTTTGTAAAACACAGATCCTGGTGTCTGCCTCCTGGAGATGTAACACAGATTGAATAACTTTGTGTCTGAAGTGCACGGTATTTGGCACATAATAAGCACTGAGTATATGGTCATTATTGCATTACCATTATTGAGCCTAATAAAAAAGGAAAAAGGCATTTTCCTCCCCATTTTACAGTCAGGGAAATAAGGCTCCGGGAGGTCAAGTGGCTTACCCCGGGGACACTACTGGGAGGGACCGGGCACCCATATCGAGTCCGTCGGTCGCTCTGTCCCACGCAGCCAGGATCTTCTGAGGGCGCCTCTGCGCCAGGCCCATCCCTGTGTCACCGCAGGAACGGACCCCCACGTGGGCAGAGTCCAAGGAACCACCCGGGTCTCCGCCGTAAGCCACGTGGGTCAGCATCCCAGGGCGGTGCACCCGCTTAGAGAGACAGGGGGACCCCGCGGCACCGTCCCCCCTTCCGTTCCCCATTACAGAGGCAGGTAGAAACGGGGCCCCCACCTCCTCCTCCTGAGGGAAGCCGAGACCCCCACTGTTCCCTGGCCCGGTTGCACGGGGCAGCAGGAGGGAAGCAGCAGGCTCCGGCTCCGCCCGTCGCGCAGCCTCTCTGGGAAGGGAGCCGGGGACTGGCCGTGCAGGGCGCCGCCAAGGTCAGGGTCGTCACTCTGCCAACTGGGAGCGGCTGTGCTTCCGCAGCTGTGTGTGTGCTCCGAGGTGTGCACTGGGCAGAGCGTAGGCTTCTGCTTTCCACGGCTGAGAGCTCACGTCTGTTGGACGCTCACAGGCTGCTGCCAAGGGTTGTTCTAGCTGCTGCCTAAGAAAAAGGAGCCAGCTATCCTACTTACAGCGTGGTGCCTTTGGTCAAATTAGTTAACCTCTTTGTGCCTCAGCTTCCTCATCTGTGAAAATGGGAGTAACACTTCCATAAGGCTGTTGCAAGCATCGTATGTTTTTCATTTAATATTACAAAAATACTCTGAAGTAGGTATTATCCCCTTCTTTTTTTATTAAAGAAGTTGTAGATTTACAGAAAAATCATGCAGGAAATACATAGTTCCCATATACACTCCCTATTATTAACACTTTGCATGTGTGTGGTACAATTGTTACAAATAAAAGAATATTATCATTGTACTATTAACTATAGTGCATGGCTTACATTAGGGTTCCCTGTTTGTGCTGTGCAGTCCTATGTGGTTATTCTAGGTATACACACACACACACACACACACACACACACATATACATATATCTTAAATGTTCCCCTTTTAGCCATATTCAAATACATAATTCAGTGCTGTTAATTACATTCACAATGTTGTGCTGCCATCACCACCATCCATTACCCAAACTTTTCCATCATCCCAAATAGAAGCTCTGTTCAATTTAAGCATTAACTCCTCATTCTCTACCTCCACCCTGGCCCCTGGTAACCTTCTATGAATTTGCTTATTCCAATGATTTCATATCAGTGAGATCATATAATATTTGTCCTTTGTGTTGGCTTACTTCATTCAACATGATGTCTGCAAGATTTATCCACATTGTTGCATGCATCAGACTATTAACTCCTTCTGCATGTGAAGAAGCTGAGGCAGAGAGCCGAGATGCACCTTGTCCAAGGTCCCTTAGATGGCAGTAATTATAATAATATCTAACATCTATTAGACCCTTACTATGTGCCAGGCACAGAAAACCAGGTAGCTGCTACTATTGTTTCTGCTTTACAAATAGTGAAAACTGAGGCACAGAGAATAAATCACTTTGCCCAAGATCTCATATATCAACGTCAACCCAGGTGGTGGGCTCATGCCTGAACCCCCAGCCCTTACTCTGTCTAATACCCAATGCTACCTGCTAATAAGCTGTGGATCAGCCATTTCAAAAGCTCTTCTTTACCATTAACAGATTTTTAAAATCTGTTGACTAGAAAGTAGCTCTAATTTTGCAAGGGCTGAGTATCCAATCAAAGCGTCTTTCTCAGCTGGGAGCACTACTGGCCTTTTGGATGGGATGATTCTTCATTGCACATTCTGCATATTCAGGATGACAAGCCTCCCACCCATGGAATGCCAGCAGCTCCCCCAAGCCGCTGTATTACAACCAAGTGTCCCACGCCGCTTTCAAATGTTTCCTAGCCAAAGGGCAGGATTCTGCCAGGAGTGAGAACCACTGAAATAGAGGCTTACCTACTTTCTTCTCTATTCACTAATCCAATTCAACTAATATTTATCAAGCAATGGAAGGGAAGAACATAGAGATCCCCAAACCCAAAGAGTTGGGAGAAATAAGACTCAAACCCAGGACAGCCAAGAGACTGAGACTGAGTATAAGAGAGCACAACTGGAGTGATAGCAACAGGTGTTAGGAATCTGGGGAAGGAGGACGAGACCCAACCCAGGTGAGTGTTCAGGAACTGCTCTATGGCAATTCTTCTCACTGGATATAGGAACCTGGGAAAGAGAAGGAGTTGAAACTTAAACCAGGCCACATCACTCCCTGCCCGCCATCCTGCGGGCTAAGAGAGGCCCAGGGCAAGGGCAGGGAGTCGTGGAGAGACCCCTCGAGTGAAGTCAGGATGCCTGGCACCAAGAAGCGGTGTCACCCCTGCAAAAGGACTGGCCCTCTGTTATGGCTTGAACTGTGTCCCCCAAAAGACATGTACAAGTCCTAACCCTGGTCCCATGAACGTGGCCTGATTTGGAAATAGGGTGTTTGAAGATGTGATTAGTTAAGATGAAGTCAAACTGGATTAGGCCAGACTCTAATCCAATTTGCCTGATGTCCTTATAGGAAGAGGGAAATATGGACACACAGATAGACACGAGAAGAAGACCATGTGATGACAGGAACAGTAATTAAAGCGCTGCAGCTGCAAGCCGAGAAATGCCAAGGGTAGTTGGGCAAACCACCAGAGGCCAGGAAAAGGCAAGGCAGGACCCTCCCCTGCAGGTTTCAGAGAAAGCATGCCCTGCCCAAACCTTGATTTCTGACACTGGCCTCCAGAACGACAAGACAATTTCTGTTGGTTTAAGCCACCAAATTTGTGGTATTTGTTACAGCAGCCCTAGGGAACAAGGATGCGCTCCATCCCTCAATTTCCCCAGGGGCTTAATGGTGATTCCCACCCCCCACCGCCACTCCCCCACTTTCCAGAGTTCAAGTGACATCAGGAATCCTGGGGCACCCGGAACAGTAAATAGTGCTGCTATTTTTGTATTCAAAGCCAGCCTCTGGGCACTGCGTGCTGCTTCCTTTGGAATATCTATCACCATCCGTAGAGGAATGAGATCACCACACATACTCGGTGATCTGTTTGTCCCCTTGCAGACACCAGGAGAGCACTCCCTTCCCAGGACGATCACTGCCAAGTGGCAGAAACCTCGAGGGTGGTGTGCCTGGGGTGTCACAGAAGACAGTGAAGGAACCACACCACCCAGGTGCAAGGCAGGTGGGAGGTATTGAAACCGAATGTTGAGCCTTCGCCTGGGCTGACCCCTCTGCTCAGACTGTCCGGAGATAGCTCTAAGCTTCATTTAAGGACTTTATGGTTCAGGGCACAGGCTTTGGAGTTCTACATTATATATTTGTTTAATTTTGAGCAAGGAAAGAGAGCACTACAAAGTCAAGCTTTTAGTATGTCCTAGATGTTTTGCCAAGGGCTTTACACACATTTATTCCATTTAATCCTTACACATCTCAATAACATGTCCATCATTCCTACTTTACAAAAGAGGAAACTGAGGATTAAGAGATTAAGTAATGTGCATAAAGTTTTACACCTAAAAGGTGGGTGTGGTAACAGGATATGCTGCACCCCCTCCCCCAGCCAAAGATGCCCACAATCCCCAGAACCTACGAATATGCTGCCTTACATGGTAAACAGGAATTAAAGAAGCAGATGGCATTCAAGTTGCTAATCAGTTCACCTTAAAACAGGAAGATTGTCCTGAATTATCTGGGTGAGTTTAATTTAATCACAAGGATACTTAAAAGTAGTTCTAGCTTTGTCTTCTTAATAAGAGGGAGAAAATAGCATTTGCCAAATACATAGCTGCAAACCAGGGACAAGGACAGTGTTGACTTGCTGCAATAAAGAGAACACGCCTGGCTCAGGGACTGCAACAGGAGTCTCCTCCTGACAAAGCTTTTGATAACTGACTGCTACTTTTCCATCTCCAAGTGACTGGCTATCCCCACCAAACAGGTGTGTTAAATGGTAATATGCCAGAAATAACTGTACATTTCAAGTTTTTGGTAATGTCATTCTCTGCAATTCTGCAATATGTTATTGCTTTTGATTTACTATTCTGGCAAGGAGGGAGTGTTCCAGGGACTTCCATTTTATCTTTCCTACAATAATAGCCTTTATTTAAAAGGCTCAGGAGCCAATAGGGGAGTCTGATAGCCTATATATTTCAATTATGTACCAGAGAACTGAAGAAATAGCTACAGGATGAGCTCAGGGGCCCAATGAGTCAATTCTGAGGCAGCCTGTAGTCAGAATTGAATTGATTACCTGATCCTAGGCATTAGTTATCTATTGCTGCATATCAAGTCACCCCAAAACTTAGCAGCTGAAAACAACAAGCATTTATTATCTCACAGCATCTGTGGGTCAGGAATCTGGTTGTAGCTGACTTAGCATCTCCCACACGACTGCACTCAGGGTGTTGGCCAGGGCTGCGGTCATGGCCAGGCTGGATGGGGAAGGATCCTCTTCCAAGCTCAATAAATGGTTGCTGGCCGGCTCAGTCCCTTACCATACGGGCCTCTCCATCCCTCACAACATGGCACTGGCTTCCCCCAGGGTGAGCAATCCAAGAGAAAGCCAGAAGAAGCACCAAAGATGGAAGCCCCATCTTTCTATAACCTGATCCTGGAAGTGACATCCCATAACTTCTGCCACGTTCTATTCATAAAAGCAAGACATTATGTCCAGTCCACACTCCTGGAGAGGATATATATATATATACACACACACACTGGTTTGGTTTTGTTTTCTCAGTTTGAAAAATCAAATCAGACCTTAGTGATCTGCACATTTATTTTTGCCCTAGTGACTCATGATCATTTATCCACCACTGAAGGTTAGACCACCTGGGTTCCCACCTCGGCAAGGATGCTTTCCATGGTTGCTACACCAATTGTTTCTGGTGGTTAAATGCTGCTATGTGGCCACTGTCATCCCCGAATCCTCACTGAAATCAAGAAGTCCATCCAACTGCAGTGTCTTCAAAAAGAGCCACTGAACCATTCTTCAGAGATACTGGTTCTTTCCTCACCAAAGTATTACTCAATGCTTGATGAAGGAAGTTTCTTTTTGGTTCTCTTGAAACAATGTTTAAAGAGCAGTTAGGTAGTCTATTTATAATAACTACACTCCAACATTTCTATATGTCTTTGATTTTAGTTTCTTTCTCTAAATTATACCAAAGGGAACTCTGGCATCTAAACTTCACTTTGTGTGGGTCAACTTTGAGACCAGGTTTGTCAGCTAACTAACCAACCGATCGATTAGAATCACTCAAAGATGCTCAAGCCAGCACATTTAATTGAGGATTTCTGACCATGCTTCCTTCTTGCTGCCTTGGCCCTAACAAGTGAGCTCTAGAATGCTACAGAGTCTTGCTCAAGTGTACTATAAGTGGTGGTTTCCCATATTTAAGCAGAAGAGTTGCGCTTAGGAGCTAAATTCTTCTCTGACTTTCCAAGCTCAGGATTTCTGACTCTTCCACTGCCATCTGCCGCTGGGCCCTTCAAGAAACCAAGAACAGAAAACAGAAGAGCAATGGAATCCACAGACATGGGCTGCAGCCTCAGCTCTGCCTACAGAGGCCTTGGACTAGCTCCTCAACCTCTTTGGGCTTTGATATCCTCAACTGTACTACAATGTAGTTGAATTAGATGGTCTCAGTGGTCCTCTCCACCCTTACAATATAGACCTCCAGCCTGATTCCCTTGGGTATCAAGCACTGGAACCTAAGCTGTTTTCCTTATCCATGAAATGGAGCTAATACTTATATCCAGATTCTTGTAGTGAAAAATGAGATGAATCATATGAAGTGCCCAGTGATCTAGCACTTAGATAACCCTCAGCAAATAGTAGCAAATGTAAATACAGATTCTTAGTGTGTGTATTTACACTAATTATCTCAGCTAATTCGCCATGGCCCATTACATTACATGGCTATCGTTGTCCAATGTATTTAAGCACATATACTCACATTACATCCCTGGGGAATCCAGGATTTCCCAGAGTATGGTGCCTTTTCATCAAAGGGAGAAGATAATATCGTAGAGCAATACACACACTAAGAATCTGTATTTAAATTTGCTACTATTTGCTGAGGGTTATCTAAGTGCTAGATCACTGGGCACTTCATATGATTCATCTCATTTTTCACTACAAGAATCTGGATATAAGTATTAGCTCCATTTCATGGATGAGGAAACTAAGCCTTGGGGAGGTTGGGTTGACTTGCCCAAGGTAAAAACATTGGCGAGTGGTACAGGCAGAATTCCAAACCCAGTCTATTTGGCCCCAAAGCTAATGTTCTTTCCGCTTCAATGCATTATCACACAAACTGTGGGCACCCTTCTCTGTCTCCAGAGACCTTTGTTTATACCAGGCATTCAAGGTTTGATCACATCTGCCCCTACATTATATTCATTTTTTCTAGGTTTGCCTCACCCAACGGTAGGTCCATTGGTTGAACAACTGACCTTTTCAAGGGCATTTATCACATCTTATTCACCTCTCTATTCCCTCACCAGACCTAGTTCCCAGCAGGTGTATAATATATTTACATCAGTATTCCAGAAAAGTCCTCTGCAGTGAATACCATGCTGATGAATTTTGATGAAAGAAGTCTTTTTAAAATCTCATTTTAAGAAAGAAAATTGGCATTCATCATACTGTCCATTATGTGCACCATCAGCTAAGCCTCTTTATTTTCCTGCCCCAATTTTTAAAATAGCATCTGATCTCTTGAGATGGCTCACAATTTTGAACTGTTGTTGCTACAGCTGCGGCCAGACTCTTCCCTGGGCGTAGAGTCAGTGCGGGAAGGTGCGATGGCATCCGGGTCTGCCTGGCACCAGCCGCTTTGTTTGTGGCTGGATCCATCACGCTAATGGGCACAGTCACTACTAGTGTGGTCACTGCTATTCCTCGTACAGCCTCTGGAATCACGCAAATTCAAATCCCGATTCTCCCATTTTCCAAGGAGTTGTGGAACGCTGGGAAAACCGAAAACAATAAAGGGAAGCCCTTCCTTTGTCCGGAGACTTGCTGTTTTGCCTTCTGGATATCTTTGCTTGATATCAAATGAAGCTACTGTTTGGTTCCTTATCAACCAATATAGCAGTCTCTCGAGTGAGGTAAGAATTTGGGCTTTTCTGCCACGAAGGGCCAATGGTTCGTTTCTCTGACATAAGGGCAGTGCTGGATCAGAAAATGCCAACACCTACACTCCTGCTAACACATAATCAAATTTGCATTGTTTTCCTATTGGAATTCTTTTCTCTGTGCATCTATAATTCTCAGTTAATATGCTCGTTTATTAAGTTCCTACAATATTGCAGTCGTTTTTATTAGAGAAGTTGTAGGTTTATAGAAAAACCATGCAGAAACTATAGAGTACCCATATACACCCCTCACAAGGCAGTTTTCCTTTTTTTTAATTAACATTTTGCATTAGTCTGCTACTTTTGTTATAACTGATGAAACAGTATTATATTATTAGCTATGGTCCATAGTTTACATTAGGGTTCACTGTGTTTTACAGTTGTATTTTTTTTTTTTTTAATTTTTATTCTAGTAACATCTATACAACCTAAAACTTTCCATTTTAACCTTTCTCAAATATACAATTCAGTGGGGTTAATTACACGCACAATGTTGTGCTACTATCCCCACAATCCATTACCAAACTTTCCAACTGGAAATTTTTGTAATTGGCATATTTTCTGTTTGGACCATTCAGTAAATCCCAGATTGAAAGCTGAAAATAACTCAGACATTACTACAATTAAGTATTATAACAGTCCAATAGGACATCCAAGCTATCAACCAGTCCTGTCACTCCAACCTCCAGAACAAATCCTAAATCCTTTGTCTTTTCCCCATTTCCAGCACTACCATCCTGGCCCAGGCCACCACCACCTCTCACCTGGACCCCTGCAATAGCCTCCTACGTGGTGTTTCCTCGGTGTTGCCCCTGGTCTGTGAGGGATAGAAACCAGATTGTATCACTCCTCAGCTTCAACCTTCAAGTGGATTCCTGCAGCATTTAAAATAAACTCTCATCTTGAGATGGCCCACAAAGCCCGACAGGTCTGGCCCCTGCCTCCCTCTGACCTCATCTCCTTCCACTCTCCTCCTTGCCCACTCTGCCTCAGACCCCCGGCCTGCCTACCGCCCCTGGAACATGGCAAACGTTCCCACCTGTGCCAGTTTGTATGTCCCCCAGAAAAAGCCATATTCTTTAATGCATTCCTGTGGGGCAGACGTATTAGTGTGGATTGGGTTGGAACCTATTGGTTTAGTGTCCATGAAGATGCGACCCACCCAACTGTAGGTGATAACTCTGGATAATTTCCATGGAGGCATGGACCCACCCATTAAGCACCGGCCTTGTTTAGTTTACTGGAGCACTATATAAGCTCAGACAGAAGGAGCTCTAGGGAGCTGGAGCAGAGACAGACATTTTGAAGACGGCCATTGGAAGCTGATGCAGACATTTTGGAGAACGCCATTTTGAAATGCAACCTGGAAGCAAGCAGATGCCAGCCACGTGCCTTCCCAGCTAACAGAGGTGTCACAGCCCATGAGGGCCATGCCAGTCCAGAGGCCAAAGAAGACAACGAGCATTTTCTGATACATGAACTTTTACCCAGGGCTTACTTACAGGTGAGAAGTCGTGGAAAGATCATGATGGCTCTCTCAGGCCAGGCAGGCATCCCGTTCACAGGGAAGACAACCGAGCGATGCAAAAGGGACAGAAAGCCTTTTATAAGGGTTTAAGACAAAAGCCTTCCTAAGGGTGGGGGGAGCATAGATGCAGGAATAGGTCATTCTGACCTGGGGGGTGGTGCAGGAAGGACTAGAATAACACTTGGACAGTTACATTTTACTCTTTTTGTGAGACTAAGAGCCTCTCACTTCCTGCCTACTTGTATAAAGTTAGATTTTAAGGTCAATTTGCCCCTTTTTTTTCTTTACTGGCTTAGAAAGACAATAGGTTAAACATTTAGCTGCCTAGGTCATGCAGACTGCTGTGCACCAAAGACCTGCAGGCCTGTTTTGCTCAGGCCATGGGTTGCCACAAGAGGTTTTCCAGATGCCAATGGCTTTTCTCCATTGAAGGTACCCTTTGTTGATGGACACGTTATGGCCTTAAGACTGTAACTGTGTAACCAAATAAACCCTCTTTTTAAATGCCAATCCATTTCTGGTGTTTTGCATTCCGGCAGCATTAGCAAACTAGAACACCACCCAACAGCCTTTGCATGTGCTCTTCCCTCTGCCTGAACATGCTTGTCCCTGTTCTAACAATGGCTGGCTCCTTCTCACCCTTCAGACCTCAGCTTACATGCCATTCTCTTGCCTAGGCTCCCCGGCCCCTCCATGTCGCATCATATCACCCGGTTTTATGCCCTTTACAGCACTTACCACCACCGGAAATTGTTGTGTTGATTTTTGTTTCTTTTTTTAAAAATCTCTTTCCTCTAGAATGTGGGTTCTTTGTACTTTTGGGTCATGACCTTTCTCCAGAGCCTAGCACAGGATGTTGTGCATTGTAAATGTTTAATAAATTTGTGTTGCATGAATGAATGAACTGTGTACAATATATAACAGGAACACAAAGGAGGAAGCCGTTAAATGCACTTGGGGTGTCACAAGGCCTCATGGAGGAGGTGACCTGGGATCTGAGTCTTGAACATGAGAGGTTTCAGGTCAGATGCACAGGTGGGAAAGGATATGGAGTGTGGATCAGACCTGTAATCGCAACACCACTGAGCCTTGTCACCCAGGCCTGTGCAGAACTCTAGGACAGCACAAAACAGGAAAGGACTACAGTGGAGCAGGGAGTTGGAGGAAGGCTGCAACAAGCAAGTGACACTTGAGCTGAGTCGTATAAGCTGAAGAAGAGTTCCCCAGGCAAAGAAAAGAAAGAGGCATTTCAAGCCCTGAAAGACACATCAACATCCCAGACAAAGGCATACCGCTGTGAAAGCGAGTGGTGAGAAGGAGGCTGCAGAGGGGCACTGGGACGAGATGATCAAGGGCCTGGCTTGCTCTGCTAAGGATGTTGGGTTTTCTCCTGAGAAAAATAGGCACCCACCAAAGGCTTTAGCTTGCCCAGATTTACATGCAAGAAAGTTCACTGTGACCATGACAGATGAGTTTCTCAAATTATCTGTGATGAAGGACCAGATATTTTAATTTCCAATCTACTGCGACAGATACTTTTGTAGAATATAGCAAAATGTCATGGTAAAGTCATATTGCTATAAATATTTCTAAGCACTTACTCTCAATTTCTATACTTACTTCCTCCAAGTCTGGCCACAAACATCTGTGAACCAGCTCCAGTCCAGGGGCCACACTTTGAATTCTACCACCCTAGATAGATGCCGGGGAAGTCAGGGACACCCGTTTCAGCAGCCATCTCCCAGCCCTCCCCTACATCCTCTTTCCTCTTCTGTTGTGCACTAATGTTTCAGTCTGCTTCCATTCCACAACCTAGGGGAATGAAGTGATGAAAAGGCCCAACCATCCCTTAAGCCAGGAAACTGGGAACAAATAATCCCAGACACTTAACAGAACAGGAATTCTCAGTGGTAGGGACCCTCCCTCCAGGGTGGATATAAACCACACTCAGCATAGATTTGTCTCTTCCCTGACATGAAGTGGGGCATGCAAAGCTGCCATCTACTGACACCAACCCGAGCAGCTTGGGGCCACACCAGGAGACTGGCCACGATGGGATCACTTCCTCTGCTCTTCTGGGCCCTTTGCGCTGTGTAATAAAGCAGTAACTTGCTGAAAGTCCCTGGTGCACCTGAGACTGTGTTCCCAGCACACACTGTGCAGCAGCTCGCTCCGCACTAGATCATTAAGTAGCAGGGTGACTATGGAGACTGTCAAATGAAAAACAAATCCAGACTTGGTAGAGAGACTTTATTTGAAAGGGTCATCACAAGTAGGGAAAGGGACAATTGTAATAGGGACAACGCTGTTACCATAAGATCAGCACAATCTTAAGGGTTAGGCAAAAAGGGTTTTTTTGTTTTGTTGTGTTTATTGTTGTTTTTGTTGTTAGGGATGAGTAAAGAACCAGGTGTGGGGAAGTGGGGTGAAAGAGTCAGATAGTAAATCAGAGAATGTTGTACCCTAAAGTCAGTCTGTTCTCTAGGAGGAGCCCACAAGGAGGGTTCTATGCTGACCCAGGCTGAGGGTGGCCCAAGACCAGGGACCCAGGGGAAGGAGCAAATCTCAACCAAGGTTTTGTTAACAAGCATTTTGTTCTGATTGATCAGTGGGGGCAAGCAGTATAACTAATCATTTATGAGGCAAAGAATGGGAATGTGGAGGATCTGTATCCAACCTAGTTGTAGGTAAACAAGGGAGCATCATGAGTCTTACATAAGTCAAGTGGGGAAGGGTGATTCTTTGCAGTAATCTGTTTACTGGAACACAAAGGGTGAGGGGAGGGATTTTTTAACCTTCACTGTTTTCCAGGACCACAGAGGTACAGTAAAATTCAACATTGTCTGTTTTGTGCCACCCTCAATCAACAAGTACCTCACCCCAAATGCGAAGGCCTACTCTCCAGTGGGCCCCTCCCTCTCTGCTCCTAATAATTAGTGTAATGGTAGCAAAACTCTGAGATCTCATAAAGCTCATCCTTTCCAGGGTTAAACTGAGCAGATGACTTGGAGGAGGAGAACTCACCCTGCTTGGCCTTTTTCCTCTCTTTCAGTCTGCTGCTAGTTCCCAGAGCTGAGTTGACAGACCACAGTCAGGTGCAAAGATCAAAGGGAAACTGGCCCCAGGGAAGGAATGAAAATTGCCTAAACTAATCCTGAAGCAAGTAAAAGAAAAGAAATCAACAAGGATTAAGGCAGAAATAAATGATATGGAAAAAAAAAAAAAGAGAGAATAAACAAAACCAAAAGTTGGTCCTTTGAGAAGATCAACAAAATTAACAAACCTTTAGCTAGACTGACAAAGTCAAAAAGAGAGAAGACCCAAATAAACAAAATAAATAAATGAGAGAGGGGAAATTACTATGGATCCTGAAGAAATGAAAAAAATATAAGAGGATGCTATGAACAACTCTATGCCAATAAACTAGATAATTTAGAGGAAATGGATAATTTCCTGGAAACACATGGACAACCTAGATTGAATAAAGAAGAAATAGAAGAACTCAATAAATCAATGACAAGTAAAGAGATCCAATCAGTTATCAAAAAGCTTCCTACAAATAAAACCCCAAGCCCAGATGTCTTCACAGGGGAATTCTACCAAACTTTCCAAAAAGAACTGACATCATTCCTACTTAAACTCTTTCAAAAAATTGAAGAAAATGGAACACTCCCTAACTCATTTTATGAAGCTAACATTGCACTAATATCAAAACCAGGTAAAGGTGCTACAAGAAAGGAAAACTACAGGCCAATTTCCCTAATGAATATAGATGCAAAAATTTTAAACAAAATACTTGCAAATCGAACTCAAAGACATACTAAAAAATTATACACCCTGACCAAGTGGGGTTCATTAACAAATCAGAAGAGAAAAATCAAATGATCATCTCAATAGATTCTGAAAAAACATTTGACAAAAGCTAGCATCCTTTTATGATAAAAATACTTCAAAAGTTAGAAATTGAAAGAAACTTCCTCAATATGATGAAGGTCATATATGAAAAACCCACAGCCAGTATAATTCTCAATGGAGAGAGATGGAAAGCTTTCCCTTTAAAATCAGGAATGAGACAAGGATGTCCATTATCATCATTATTATTCAACATTGTGCTAGAAGTTCTAGCAGAGCAATTTGGCAAGAAAAAGAAAGAAATGGCATCCAAATTGGAAAGGAAGAAGCAAAACTCTCATTATACACAAGATGACATGATCTAATACTTGGAAAACCTGGAGAAATTGATGATACATCTACTTGAGCTAATAAACAAATTCAGCAAAGTGGCAGGATACACGATTAATGCCCATAAGTCAGTAATGTTTCTATATGCTAGAAATGAACAAACTGAAGAGACACTCAAGAAAAAGATTCCATTCTCAATAGCAACTAAAAAAATTAAGTACCTAGGAATAAACTTAACCAAGTTTGTAAAAGACCTCTGTGCCAGTTTGATGTATTATGTTCCCCAGAATGCCATTATCTTTGATGCAATCTTGTGTGGGCAGACATAATTAGTGTTGATTAGATTTTGGAATCTAATTAGATTTTGGTTCCATGGAGATGTGATTTAACCAACTGTGGACAAGACCTTTGGCTGGATAATTTCCATGAGGTTGTTGCCCCACCCATTGAGGGTGGGTCTGAATTAAATTACTGGAGCACTATTTAAGCTCAGACAGAAGGAGCAAGCTTGCTACAGCCAGGAGAGACACTGTAAGTACACCCAAGAGCTGAGAGAGTTGCTGCAGATGAGAGACAGTTTGAAGATGGCCATTGAAAGCAGATTCTTGCTCCGGAGAAGCTAAGAGAGAACAAACACCCCCAAGAGAGTGACATTTTGAAAAGGAACTGCAATCTAGAGAGGAACGTCCTGGGAAAAAGCCATTTTGAAACCAGAACTTGGAGCAGATGCCAGCCAAGTGCCTTCCCAGCTAAAAGAGGTTTTCCAGACGCCATAGGCCATCCTCCAGTGAAGGTACCTGATTGTTGATGTGTTACCTTGGACATTTTATGGCCTTAAGAATGTAACTGTGTAACCAAATAAACTCCCTTTATAAAAGCCAGTCCATTTCCAGTGTTTCTCATTCCAGCAGCATTAGCAAACTAGAACAACCTCTATACAGAAAATTATATAACTCTACTAAAAGAAATAGAAGGCAACCTAAAGAGATGGAGAGATATTCTGTGTTTATGGATAGGAAGGCTAAACGCAGTTAAGACATCAATTCTAGCCAAACTGATCTATAGATTTAATGCAATTCCTATCAAAATTCCAACAATCTACTTTGCAGACCTGGAAAAACTAGTCATCAAATTTATTTGGAAGGGAAAGTGGCCTCAAATTGCTAAAAATATTCTAAAAAAGAAAAACAAAGTAGGAGAACTTACACTACCTGACTTTGACACCTACTATAAAGCCACAGTGGTCAAAACAGCATGGTTTTGGCACAAAGATAGACATATCGATCAAATTGAGAATTCAGAAATAGACCCCTAGATCTATGGTTGACTGATTTTTGGTAAGGCCCCCAAATCCACTGAATTGGGACATAACTGCCTCTTCAATAAATGGGGCTGGGAGAACTGGATATCTCTATCTAAAAGAATGAAAGAGGACCCCTACCTCACACCCTATGCAAAAACTAATTCAGCATGGATCAAAGATCTCCATATAAGAGACTCCACCATAAAACTCTTAGAAGATAATCTAGGGAAACATCTTCAGGACCCAGTATTAGGAGGTCGCTTCTTAGACCTTACACTTAAAGCACAAGCAATGAAAGAAAAAAAATAGATAAATGGGAACTCCTCAGAATTAAAAACTTCTGTACCTCAAACAAATTGGTCAAAAAGGTAAAGAGGCAGCCAACTCAATGGGAGAAAATACTTGGAAACTATCTGATAAGAGACTGATATCTTGTTTATATAAAGAAATCTTACAACTCAATGACATTAGTACAAATAGCCCAATTATAAAATGGGCAAAAGATATGAAAAGACATTTCTTTGAAGAGGAAATACAAATGGCTAAAAAACATATGAAAAAACGTTTATCTTCGCTAATTATTAGGGAGATGCAAATCAAGACTACAAGGAGATATCATCTCACACCAATAAGAATGGCTGCCATTAAGCAAACACGAAACTACAAATGCTGGAGAGGATGTGGAGAAATTGGAATACTTATCCATTGCTGATGGGACTGTTTAATGGTTCAGCCACTCTGGAAGACAGTTCGGTGGTTCATTAGAAAACTAGGTATTGAGTTACCCTATGATCCAGCAATTTCACTTCTCATTATTTACCCAGAGGACTTGAAAGCAGTGACATGAACAGATATTTGCACACTGATATTCATTGCAGCATTGTTCACAATTGCCAAGAGATGAAAGCAACTTAAATGTCCTACATCAGATGAATGGATAAATATACTGTGGTACATATATATGATGGAATACTACACAGCAGTGAGAAAGAACGAGGTCGTGAAGCATATGACAACATGGATGAACCTTGAGGACATAATGTTGAGTGAAATAAGTCAGATACAAAAGGAGAGATATTGTATGATACTGCTAATGTGAACTCTGTAAAAAACGTAAAACAAGCATCTTTTACTGTAGATTATAGGGCACCTAGACATAGACAGCAACTAGTGAAGGGGGAACGATAATCTAATAAGAACAGATAAGATATAGTGGGTTATCTTAATGATATGGGAATGACTATGGTAGGGTAAGAGCATATTGGAAGCAATGTCGTTATTTTAGGATATTTGTTCTTCTTATTTCTTTGTTTCATTTTGTTTGAAATGTTTGGTTTTTTTTTTAATTTTTTGATAAAGTTTAAAAAAAGAAGAAAATTGCCTAAAAGTGCCTTAAGGTGATGTGAATGGAACTGACTACCCAAGAGTGACCCTCTAGCCCTAGGAACACATGACCCTTCCACAACACCGAATTTCCTGCATCCTTTTGTCTAAACCTGTCATTATAATGGGGGCCATAAAAGAGGTAAGCTCCCCAATTCCTGTTACCTTCTCCTTTCAGTGAGATTCTGAATCAAGGAATGTAAGGTATGGCTGGGGTTGGGGAGAGGAAAATTATTCGAATTGAGGATCCACTTGAGTCTGCCCCACAGCATCCCTTATTATCACCTGGGAGGGAAAATAAAGAGGAAGTGACCTTTGTCAGGGTTCCTATAGGATATTCAGTCCCTTCCAAGACCTCTCTGGGAAGAATTTTCATGAACATTCTCCTTTCTGCAGGGCTGTTTATCTCTTTCCCAATGTATTCCTCCTGACATCTAACATTAGACACACAAGCAGTGATTCCTGGTCTAGGTTAGCCATTCCTTAGCTATTTATAATCCTGCAGGAAATCATTACTCTTTTCATTTCAAGATGACTTGATTAAAAAAAATACAAAACTAATTACGGCAGTCATAGAAACAGAATTTCAAAGGGTGGTTTGGAGACAGTGTGGCCTGGTAAATAATTGTTTTCTCTTGCACCCAGCTCTCCAACAACACAGAAACCTTTATCACTGTCTCCTAATCCCTGATTAGGGGATTTTAAGAATCATCAGGGATTCAGAGAGTTGAGGAAGGAGGAAGGCGGATGAGATTTGCATCAGTGCACAGTGTTTTTAGGGCATTAATAAATGTAAATGCATCCTATGAGAAAAGGCAGTGTGGCTGCAGAGCTCGGGTGATATTTAGATGTCTGCAAAGAGTCTCCAAAATAAATGTCAGAGAAGAAACTAGTCTGGATTTGGTATCAGGTTGAAAATAATAAGACTTCACTACAGTAAAACAAGAAACATACAATAAATGGTAGCCCTCTTCCTCTAGTGTCACCAGGAAGACATTCTCTGTGACCTTGAGGATTTAGTCCAGTGAGTGTAAAGGAGGTAAAGGGTGGTCCAAAGAGGACCACATAGCAAATCACTGTGCAGGCTGTTTCTACATCACCACCCTCCCTGTTGTAACTGGAGAGTTAGCAAATGATTATAGTAACTGAAACATTATATAGATGCTTTCTTACTTTCTAGTATATTGTAGGATAGCCAAAAGCGGAAACTCACTGAACTATAACCCAGATTCCTGTTAACCTTTTGATGTAGCCAGAAGCTGATATGTGTAACAATCGTGTCTCACTGAACTGTAACCCAGATACCTCAATGCTTTGATGAAGATGCTTTATTGTGTAGCTATATAATCTTTACTTTACCTCATGATAACTCCTGACTGCCCCATTTGTTCCCCCCTTATCCTGTTTTGGAAAGGTGACACCCTGTGATCACATAGGCGGCCTCTCAATGTTTAAACTTGAGTCAACTCAGAGCCAACGCACCCTAATTCCTAGGGTATCTAGCTAGGCAGAACCAGTTCTAACCAGAATTGGCCCACCTGATATGTGCAGTAGTCTGAATCTTAAACTGTAAGTGACCTATGCCTCATTATAAAACAAAAAAATCACACCTCTAATCATGTTAAGCCACCATTTTCTTACATACAGCCTATGACCAAGTATGTAAATTATCTGTATATGCTCAACAGACTGTCTCTAATTTTGTCATCTCAAGCCACTACATTCATTATCCCAAACCTGCCTGCCTTTGTTATAATACTATAAAACTCTCAGAGCCTATCCAGTTCGGGGAGACAGATCTGAGTTCACAAGCCTCCTGTTCTCCTTGCATAGCACTTTACAGTGAAAACCCTTTCTCTCTTTGAAACCCAGATGTCACAGGATGGGTCATTATGCAATTGTGCAGTGAATCTGAATCGGCAACACTGTCAATTAGCCTCTAATTCTCTAGTCTATTTATTTTTGTTTTATTTTATTGTCTAGTCTATCTAGTCTATCTGTTTAACAAATATTATTTTTTTAGCATCCATGCTGTGCCTAATTCTGAGTTTGACCCAGGGAAGAATATAGAAATTATTAATATAAAAAACCTTTTCTCTAAAGACATTTCCATCTTTTTGAGGGAGTTAAGAATTACGTATGGGCAATATTAAAGACGATGAATATGTGATTGAAGCATGGATCTTCTACTTCTTTAATGTGTCACAATATACAAGCTATTTAAACTTTCTGAGCTTCAGTTTCCTCATCTGTAAGGTGGGGATAAGTCTAGCCTGTCCCTCACGGGGTCATTGTTTTGGACACTAAATGAAATGTGTAAATGGCCTTGCACAGAACCTGTTCTTAGAATCACAGCAGCTGAGTCAATTATAATAACTATTATTTCTGAGTGCCTAGACAATGACCTCACAATCAAACAGGGAGCATTATCCTTAATTTACAAATTGTGAAACCTGAGACTCAGAAAGTTAAAATAACTCCTTGGAACACGTTGCACCTCAGATGAGATTCATTGCAAAAAAGCAAGAATGGGCCAGGAATTGAAAAAATACGGGGTCCATTAATAGTTGCGGTAGCCAGTCTCCAAGATGGCCCCTTAAGGAACAGGACATTTGTGCCCTTGTGTTGTCCCCTCACATACTGAATATAGCCTGGCTCTCTAATAAGATGTGGTAGAAGTGACACTGCATGACTTCAGAGGTTAGAGAAGCCTGCCAAATTCCACCAGGGTCCCTTGGAAAGCTTGCCTTTTAGAGGCTCCATCTTGGAGCTCAGCCACCATGCTGGGGGAAGCCCAAGCCCATGGAACGGCAACTGCCCCAGCTGAGCTCCTGGCCAAGAACCTGCCTCAACTGACAGCCATGTGGCCAACGCAACTTGGATGGACAAAAAACTGAAGCCCAACCAACATCTGACGACAACTGTGTTTGAGAAGCCCAAATGAGAACTGTCCACTTTACTTAGGATGTAGAAAGATGCAAGGGAATGTTTCTCTCAACCTCACAACAAGAAAAATCTGGATAATCTAAAAAAAAATCCCAGCTTTTCTTGAGCCCATCAAGAGCTAAAGTCACAAGGCAATCAGGTGAACTTAATTCCTGTCTCTGAGGAGAGAACACATGAAACTGTTTGACTTGTGACAGTATGGGTGGGAGAGACAGCCAACCTAAAAGCACGTTAAAAAAAAAAAAAAAAACTCTAAAATATTTAATTCTTAAAGGCCAAGTGTGGGCTACTGTGACAGTTCACAATTCCTGGGAGCCTCCTATGTAGGAGGAGCTCCCACTCACTTGCAAACCATGGGTGCTCATAAACCATGTTGAAGTATGTACCCTAGATCTGGTGTAATAAAAATGGCACTTGATGTGGTCTTCCTCTTAGTAACACGTAACCCCAGTCTTATCATGAGAAAAGGCTCAGACAAATTCCAGTAGAGGGGCATCCTACAAAACCCCTGACAAGTACTACTCCTTTGTCAAGGTCATCGAAAACAAGGTAGGTCTGAGAAACTGCCACAGCCAAGAGGAGCCTAATGAGACGTGACAACTAAATGTGATGTGGCTCCCTGGATGGGATCCTGGGACAGAAAAAGGACATTAGGTAACAACTAAGGAAATCTGAAAAACTATGGGCTTTAGTTGATAATAATGTATCAGTATTGGTCCATTGATTGTAACAAATGTATAATCCTAATGTAAGATGCTAATAATAGGGGAAACGGTCTGGGGTATATGGGAAGCTGCTGTACTATCTTCTCAGTTTTTCTGTAAATCTAAAACTGTTCTAAAAATGTAATGTTTATTTAAAGAAACAGAAAGGTGGTCAAATTTTTCAATTCTGGCAGTTTGATTGACTGCTGCATTCCTTCTGAAAGACATTTTACATATCACTCTTGAACAACAAAGGACAAATAAATGACCTCCTGAGAATGGATAATGCACTAAGCAAAATTTTCTAAAAAGGTCACCCATCTTCCGTATTCTTATTTGTCAGCTGAGGACTATTTTCTCTGTTCCTGAGATTTCTTTTTTCTATCATTATTTCCAACCTTTTTCTCCATGCTTTGTCTCTGGCCTGGTGATAGATTTTACCCATAATGTAGAAATAATAAAGAAACTCAAAAGAATAAGAAATCACCCCATACATGTATTCCTTTACAACAAAAATTGTTTTCACTTTTTCATATTTCCTTTACATCTTGACTATGTAATCACAATTTAATATTGTATTGTTTTTCCTTGGTTGGTAGGTATTGCTTATAATTTCCATCTGAAAAGCTTCACAGTCTTCCATTGTGTTGCTGTACAATGTAATACTTCTCCACTCCCCATGGTTGAATATTCACCCACCTTCTTCTAATTTTTTAATTCTGTGGATAAAGTTACAGTGAACATTTTCTCCCTGAGATTGGTATATCCTTTAAAAATTAGTGATGTCACTCAATTCAAGTTCTGAACTCAATTCATAGCAGTTCACCATATGCCAGGCTATGCTCAGAATGATAAAAAATGAGAAGGCTCCAAGGAGGCCACAGGCCAAGGAGGCCATATTTTGACTGAACACCAAAATACATAAAGCAAACATTGACAAAATTGAAGAGAGAAATAGACAGCTCTACAATAATAGCTGGATATTTCAGTGCACCACTTTTAACTGCTTAGATCATCTAAACAGAAGATTGCCAAGGAAATAGAGGACCTGAACAATACTATAAACCAACTAGATGTCACTGAAATATATAAAGCACTTCACCCAACAACAGTAAAATACATGTTCTTTTCAAGTGCACATGGATCAGTCTCTAGCATAGACTACATGCGAGAAACAAGAGGAGTCTAAATAAATTTTAAAACATTGAAAAAATAAAAAGTAACTTCTCTGACCATGATAGAATGAAGCTAGAAATCATTAACAGAAGGAAAACTGGAAAATTTACAAATATGTGGAAATTAAACAGCACACTCTTAAACAACCAACGGTTTGACAAAGAAATTAGAATATGTGCAGCAACAAATGAAAACAAATACACAACATACCAAAACTTATGGGGTGCAGTGAAGGGAGTGCTCAGAAGGAAATTTATAACTATGAATGCCTATATTAAAAAAGAGGAAAGATCTAAAAAAAATAACCTAACTCTACACCTTGATAAACTAGAAAAACAAGAGCCAAGTAAGCCCAAATTTAGAAGAAGAAAGGAAATAAGATTAGAATGGAGAGAAATGAAATAGAGAAAAGAAAAACAATTGAGAGAATAAACAAAAACTTTTAAGTTAGTTCTTTGAAAAATCAATAAAATTGACCAAGTTTAGCTGGACTGACAAAGTATAAAAGGGAAAAGATGCAAATAACTAAAATCAAAAATGAAAATGGTGATATCACAGCTGACCTTACAGAAACAAAAAAGATTGTAAGAGAATATTGTGAACAATTATATGCCAACAATCTGGATAATCTAGAAGAAATGGAAAATTTCTTAGAAATACATCAGTTACCCAGACTCACTCAAGAATAAATAGAAAACATCAAAAAAACATATAACAAGTACAGAGATTGAATCAAAAATCAAAAACCTTCCACCAAAGAAAAGTCCAGGTGAATTCTACTAAACATTTGAAGACGAAGAACTAATTACAATCTTTCTCAAACTCTTCCAAAGAATCCAAAAGGAACACTTTCTAATTCATTCTACAAGGCCAGCATTACTTGGATACCAAAGCTTGGAAAAGACATCACAAGAAAAGAAAATTACAGACCAATTTCCCAAACAACACAAAGATAAACCACCTAAATTTAAAAATGCCAGTACCACACTGCTTTGATTATTGTCACTTTGCAATGTAATTTGAAATCAGGAAGTATGAGTCCCCTAACCCTGTTCTTCTTTTTCAAGATTGTTTTGGCTATTTGGAGCCCCTTGTAGTTCCATAAGAATTTGAGAATTGAGATTTTCCATTTCTGCAAAAAAGGCTACTAGAATTTTAATAGAGATTGCATTGAATTTGTATGTTGCTTTGGGTAATATTGGCATACTAACAATGTTTCCAATCCATGAGTATGGATGTCTTGCCATTTATTTACATCTTCTTTAATTTCTTTCAGTAGTATTTCATGGTATTCAGTATAGACATCTTTTGTATCCATAGTTAAATTTATTCCTAGATATTTTTTTCACATGCTATCATAAATGGAACTGTTTTATTAATTTCCTCTTTAGATTGTTCATTACAAGGGTATAGGAGCACAATTGTTTTTTGCATGTTGAGCTTGTACTCTGCCACTTTGCTGAATTCATTGTTAGCTCTAATAATTTTCTTATGGATTCCTCTGGGTTTTGTATATATAAGATCTTGTCATGTACAGACAAAGATAGTTTTACTTCTTCCTTTCTAATTTGGATATCTTTTATTTCTTTTTCTTGCCTAGTTGTTCTGGCAAGTACTTCTAGAACAATATTGAATAGTAGTGATGAAAGAAGCCACCCTTGTCTAATTCCTGATCTTAGGGGGAAAACTTTAAGTCTTTCACCATTGAGTGTGATGTTAGCTGTGGGTTTTCATAAATGGCCCTTAGCTACTGTATATTCTTGAGCCAGTCCCAGGCAACCCTTTTTACAATCCGACTAATTCCCATAAGCTTTCTTATGATTGATAAATACCACTAAAAGCCATGAAACCCACCAGAAAAAAGTTTGAAGCAATTATACTCATATACGTAAGTACCATCAGTAGGATGAGTTTTTGGTTTTGGAGTTACAATTGGAATGGTATCCTCACTCCACACTTTCTAATTATTGGGTTTGGGCTAAATTGCTTAACTTTTCTGAGCTTCAGTTCCCTTATGTGTAAAATGGGAGAATATTCTTTCCATTATTGGGTTTCTGTGAAGATAAAATAAGAAAATGTATGCAAAGTACTTACTATAATGGTGTTGTGCTCAATAATATGCTGAATGTGTGTGTTACATGCACACACACACACACACACAAGCAGATGGACTAGCTGGGGGTCCAGTATTGTGGGGACTGTGTCTTATCCCCAGTAATTGGGATACTCTATGCACTTAATAAATACTTAATGAATAAGTGGATAGATGATGGATGGATGGATGTTGGATGGATGGATGGATGGTGATTTATGCTTTACTAAGCATCTTCTGAGCAGAAGGGCAAAAGGGAAAGAAATAGACTTGAAAATCATGACTTTAAAACAGAAGTTAAATGAAGGACATACCTGCAGAGAAATCACTCAAAAGTGCTGCAGCTTTAGGCTTTGCCAGGTTTTTGTTTGTTTGTTTGTTTGTTTTTAATCTTCATTTTATTGAGATACATTCACATACCACGCAGTCATACAAAACAAATCGTACATTCGATTGTTCACAGTACCATTACATAGTTGTACATTCATCACCTAAATCAATCCCTGACACCTTCATTAGCACACACACAGAAATAACAAGAATAATAATTAAAGTGAAAAAGAGCAATTGAAGTAAAAAAGAACACTGGGTACCTTTGTCTGTTTGTTTCCTTCCCCTATTTTTCTACTCATCCATCCATAAACTAGACAAAGTGGAGTGTGGTCCTTATAGCTTTCCCAATCCCACTGTCACCCCTTATAAGCTACATTTTTATACAATTGTCTTCGAGATTCACGGGTTCTGGGTTATAGTTTGATAGTTTCAGGTATCCACCACCAGCTACCCCAATTCTTTAGAACCTAAAAAGGGTTGTCTAAATTGTGCGTAAGCACCAGAGTGACCTCTGGCTCCTTTTGGAATCTCTCTGCCACTGAAGCTTATTTCATTTCCTTTCACATCCCCCTTTTGGTCAAGAAGATGTTCTCCGTCCCACGATGCCAGGTCTACATTCCTCCCCGGGAGTCATATTCCACGTTGCCAGGGAGAGTCACTCCCCTGGGTGTCTGATCCCACGTAGGGGGGAGTTTGCCAGGTTTTATCCTTGGTTCCCCAGGGTTTGCTCTTTCAGCACCACACTGCTATCAGTGTCCTTCACAGACTTTCACAGTCTTCAAATCTCTTTCATGAACATAATGCCTCAATGTCATTAGATCTTTGTAATAACCCTCTCAGGTGGGAAACATGAATATTAGTGCCCCCAATTTACAAACAAGGAAAGTGAGGTTTGGAAAGGCCACACACTCTGCCAAATGTTGGAGCCAGGATTCAAACACAAGTCTTCTAATGTCTAAGCAAGTGCTGATTCCTTCACGTGGCATGGCTTGACCAATGTTGCTAAGCAGGGGTGCACATAGGGCAAGAGAAAAGCTGCTTTTCCACTACAACAAATATGGATCCTGCTGCCTGGTCTTATATAACAAGCTTGAGGCTTCCAGAGGTGCCCTGCTTTAATTAGTTGCCGTTTGTCATGGAGAAGGGGAAATAGCACAGACTCTGCTGCCAACAGATCTGAGTTTGAATCCCAGCTTTGCAACTGACTATTTGTAAAAATTTAGGCTAGTTACTTAATCTCTTTGACTTTCAACTTTGCAGTCTACAAAATGGATGGATTTTGAAGCTTAATTGAGATCACTTATCAAAGTACCTGGAAACTCATAGGGGTTCAATCAATGATAATCTTCTATTCTCCTTTCTCTACCCATTTCCTCCTCAGTGGAATGGAGAGATGCACTATAGTGTAACAGTTCAGAGCATGGACTTTGGAACAAGAATTCCTGGGTTTAAATTCTAGCTTTGCCACTTAACAGCTATGTGACCTTGGACAAATTACTTAACCTCTCTGGTTAAATGCTCTTTTGTAAAATGGGAATAATAGTACCTACCTTACCAGGTTGCTGTGAGGATTAAGTGAGTTAACATTTACAAGGTGCGTAGAACAGCTCTTGACAATAGTAGGTTGCTCTGTATGTTTTATTAAAGAAAAATATCATTAGCATTTTTTCTCAGAACATTTTTCATAGATTTATTGAAAGGATTTTTTTTTAAAAAAGGACCTCCTTAGCCCAATCAGTCCAAGAGTTTTCTACTTCTGTAAAAGTGAAAAGTTTTCAAAAAGTTTCAAAAAGCTGTTGGTGGAGTGAAGTAGGTCTGGAGGAAATAAATGTAAATGAAAAAGGAAAAAAGCATTCTCTCTACAAAGTAACACAAAAAAACTCTTTGAGCAGTATACTCTAGAGAAGGAAGTGGGAACATTTTTTAAAATAATAGTAAGATTACCTTATGCAAATAAGTCTTACAGTTTGTGGAAAGATCAGCTGTGAACACATTTTTTAAAGTTAGAAGCACCAAACAAAAGATGAGAAATACTAAAGCAACTCCCTGGTGCAACAAAAAGTATAGAGCCCTTACAATTTCATGGACACTGAGTAAGGCTCAAAACAATTAAGTGAGAATCATCCATTCAGTAAATGTGCGGGGCATTTCTCCAAGCACTGGAGATACAAAAGTGGACAAAGCAGCTCTTGTGGAGCTACTGTTCAGGTAGAGGGAGATGGACAATTTAAAAAAAGAAAAACTTAAATAAATAGGATAAGTACAGCTTGTAATAAGTGCTTGGGAGGAAACAGATGCTGACTATGGTAGGAAGAGGACACTGTAGATAGGGGAGTCAGGGAAGGTGAGTCCAAGGAGGTAACACTTAAGCCGAGACCTCAAGGTTGAGAAGGAACCCTGTTTTGGTTTGCTAAAGGTGCTGAGATGCAATATACCAGAAATGGATTGGCTTTTACAATGCGGATTTATCAGTTTACAACTTTACAGTTCTTAGGCCATGAAAATGTCCAAATTAAGGCATCAATAGGAGGTTATCTTCTCTGAAGAAAGGCTGCCAGCATCTGGGACACCTCTGTCACAGGGGAAGGCACATGGCTGGCACCTGCTGGTCCTTTTCTCTGGGTTTTGTTGCTTTCAGTCTGGCTCTTTTAGTTTCTGTGGGTCTTTTTTGCTTCTCCGGGGCATTTCTCTAAGCTCTCTCCAAATGTCTCTGCCTTTTATCCTCTCATAAAGGACTCCAGTAAAGGATTAAGACCCACCTTGGATGGGCTGGGTCACATCTCAATTGAAACAACCTAACCAAAAGGTCCTACCCACAATAGGTCTCTACCCATAGGGATGGATTAAAAGAATGTGGAGTTTTCTAGGGTACATGATGGCTTCAAACCAGCACAAGCCCATTCATAGAACTTAAAACAATCCAATCTAATGGCACTGAGAGGATTGGACAAGTGCATTAATACATAAATTTACAGGATTGTTGTGAGGAATAAATAAAAGGAGGTTTGAGAAACACTTAGCACAAGGCCTGACACCTTGTAAGTTAAAGATTATTATTTTCTCCCCAGGTAAGAGTATCACTTCCCAGCAGCACCCATGGTTTCTGCATCTGGCAGGTGCAACATTACCCCTGGGGCCATCCCAACCTCAGGAAGCAGCGCTGAAGGCTCTAGAGGAGGAAAGACATAGTTGTTCCTCTACTCATCGTTCCATCCATTTGAAATTCATTCAGCTATTCACACAAATCAGCACACATTTATTAAGTGACTTCTATGGACCATATAAAAAAATCCAGATATGATAAAAGACACCAATAGGACCCCACCCTGCCCTCTAGGGACTTACAAACCAATGGAGGAAATGACCACTGAATGCTGCCTGCCATCAAGCTAAAAGCTTTAAAAATATGTACATTCACTCTATTACACTCCCTTTCTCCAAGTATCAACTTCCTTTTAGAATCCACTGACTTTTGTTCACTCTCCATTGACTTCAGATCGTTTTTCTGGTTTTTGTTCAGAATTTATAGTTGTTACCTGCAGAATAGAAACTGCTAGGACATACCAGAAGCAAAACTCCAATATTTATACCAATATTTCTTTTTAAATTCCCCCAGGTGATACTATTACACAGCCAGGGTCCAGAGAGGAGAGTTTGAAAGTAGGGAAACCAGTTAAGAGGCAATTGCATGGAGACATTATCAGGAACAGTACATTAAGTACATTAGTACTTCTGAAACTCTTGTCCTCCATAAAAACAGTAAGAACACTGGAAAAAAATTATCAAAATCAACTTTTACAGAACTCTGGAATTTAGCCAAAAGCTTGCAACAATCCAGGAGTGTTTATTTTTTTTAAAAAAATTACTTGACCAGGAGATAGAAAGAGGGCAGAGACCAGCCATTTGATGCTGAAGGACTACAGAATGTTTAGGATTGATTGCATAGATCCAGAAATAGATAGCATAATACTGTGTGATGGTAGCACAGTATTGTAAGTACACTGAACAAAGATGTCTGTGAGTAAAGCTGAAAGAGGTGGGATAGGAGAATGTATGACACCAGAGGTAAAGATAAATGATAAAGACTGGGGCTGTATAACTTGGCAAAAACTGGAGTGGCCAATGACTGTTACTAAATATACAAATATAAAAATGTTTTTGCATGTGGGAAAGCAAATGAATGTCAACCATGTAGAGAGTTGAAAAAGGGATGGTATTCAGGAAAAAACATAATCAAAGCAAACTGGAGTCTATGGTCAACAGTAACATTGTAATATACCTCCGTTAAATGTAACAAAGGCAATATGCCAATGCTAAATGTATATGACAGGGGGATATAGGGGAGGAATATGGGATTCTTGGTAGTGGTGTTATTTGCTGTCCTTACTATTATATTGTATTGTATGACATGGTATTTTTCTTTTTATCATTTTTTTTCTTATTGCTAAAAAAAAAAACAATTTTTCTTATAGTAATCAATATGTTCAAGTGCTGATTGTGGTGATAAATGTACAACTTTATGATGATACCATGAACAACTGATTGTACACTGTGGATAAATGTATGGTATGTGAATATAACTCTATAAAATTGTAGGAAAATAAAAATAAAAAAATAAAAATAAATAAAAAAAAATTACTGACTGTAAGTAAGAAGAGCAAGCTTTGTGGCATTTTGACATGCACTATTCCCATCACCATCTCCCCAACTCCATGGTAGTCTTGCAAACCAACTGCCTGCAATCAGGGTAAAAACAAGAAGCATAGAAGTCATTGCAGTCTGAGGCTTGGAGGTCTTTCAAAGCCCCATTATCAAATAATTGTCATTATTTGGCCTGTCTAGCAGTTCCTGGAAAACTCTGCTCACAAGACTTTGTTTGACCTGACTCAGAGCATTTTTCCTCAAGGGCATTTTTTGAAAACAATCAGTGGCAATTGTGTAACATAGCAGATGCCTGGGGCACAGACAACAGTTGGGTCAAACAACAAGGTAACCAAAATACTTAAAAGGAAAAGCTGTGGAGTAAGATGTCCACAAGGTGCATTGAAAAGCTCAGATATATTTCTGGGAACCTAGAAGGCTGTGTGCCTTGTAGGGTTGTATGCATACCCAAGGCTCCACACATACTCAGAAAAGGCTCCTAAGATCTCACCTCTGACTGGCTTTGAGACTCTGCTCAAGCAGGAAGTGAAGGTTAAGGCATAATTCTAAGCTGTCTGGCTGAGTGTTGAAGACATGACCTAAAATGCACACAGAGCTCCTTGGCAAAAAAAAACAAATGGGATAGTTATTGGTTCCAAGCATTTAAGGAAATCTCTGTTCAATCACTAGCTGACAACTAAGCTAACTGAGCAGAGATTTCAATGGCCACACACAACAAAGAAGACAAACATTACAGAATTAGTTCAGGAAACTCATGAAACAAACAGCAACGACAACATAAAGCAAAATCATCAAACTCTGGGGAGAGGGGAGGATGTTATTTCCAGAGTTGCTACATTATATTATTTTAAATGTCCATATTTCAACAAAATTTATGAGAAAATATAGCCCACACACTGGAAAATAGCAGCCAAGAAAAATCTTCCCTGAGGAAGTTCAGATGTTAGGTATCTGACTTATTAGACAAAGACTTTAAAGCAGCTATGTTAAATATATTCAAAGAACTAAAGGAAACCATGTCTAAAGAACTAAAGGCAAGTATGGTAATGATGTCCTACCAAGTACAGAATAACAACAAAGACATAGAAATTATTAAAAATAACCAAGAGGAGGCAGGGCAAGATGGCAGACTGGTGAGCTGTATGTTTTAGTTACTCCTCCAGGAAAGTAGGTAGAAAGCAAGGAACTGCGTGGACTGGACACCACAGAGCAATCTGACTTTGGCCATACTTCATACAACACTCATGAAAATGTGGAACTGCTGAGATCAGCGAAATCTGTAAGTTTTTGCGGACAGGGGACCCGCGCCCCTCCCTTCCAGGCTCAGTCCCGTGGGAGGAGGGGCTGTCAGCTCCGGGAAGGAGAAGGGAGAACTGCAGTGGCAGCCCTTATCGGAAACTCATTCTACTGATCCAAACTCCAACCACAGATAGACTGAGACCAGACACCAGAGAATCTGAGAGCAGCCAGCCCAGCAGAGAGGAGACAGACATAGAAAAAAAAACAACACGAAAAACTCCAAAATAAAAGCGGAGGATTTTTGGAGTTCTGGTGAACATAGAAAGGGGAAGGGCAGAGCTCAGGCCCTGAGGCGCATATGCAAATCCCGAAGAAAAGCTGATCTCTCTGCCCTGTGGACCTTTCCTTAATGGCCCTGGTTGCTTTGTCTCTTAGCATTTCAATAACCCATTAGATCTCTGAGGAGGGCCCTTTTTTTTTTTTTTTTTTAATCCTTTTTTTCTTTTTCTAAAACAATTACTCTAAGAAGCCCAATACAGAACGCTTCAAAGACTTGCAATTTGGGCAGGTCAAGTCAAGAGCAGAACTAAGAGAGCTCTGAGACAAAAGGCAATAATCCAGTGGCTGAGAAAATTCACTAAACACCACAACTTCCCAAGAAAAGGGGGGTGTCCGCTCACAGCCATCATCCTGGTGGACAGGAAACACTCCTGCCCATCGCCAGCCCCATAGCCCAGAGCTGCCCCACACAACCCAGTGTGACGGAAGGGCTTCAAATAACAGGCACACACCACAAAACTGGGCATGGACATTAGCCTTCCCTGCAACCTCAGCTGACTGTCCCAGAGTTGGGAAGGTGGAGCAGTGCAAACTAACAAAGCCCCATTCAACCATCATTTCAGCAGACTGGGAGCCTCCCTACACAGCCCAGCAGCCCAGAACTGCCCTGGGGGGATGGCACTCACCTGTGACATAGCACAGTCATCCCTCAACAGAGGACCCGGGGTGCACAGCCTGGAAGAGGGGCCCACTTGCAAGTCTCAGGAGCCATACGCCAATACCAAGGACTTGTGGGTCAGTGGCAGAGACAAACTGTGGCAGGACTGAACTGAAGGATTAGACTATTGCAGCAGCTTTAAAACTCTGGGATCATCAGGGAGATTTGATTGTTAGGGCCACCCCCCCTCCCTGACTGCCCAGAAACACGCCCCATATACAGGGCAGGCAACACCAACTACACACGCAAGCTTCGTACACCAATTGGACCCCACAAGACTCACTCCCCCACTCACCAAAAAGGCTAAGCAGGGGAGAACTGGCTTGTGGAGAACAGGTGGCTCGTGGACGCCACCTGCTGGTTAGTTAGAGAAAGAGTACTCCACGAAGCTGTAGATCTGATAAATTAGAGATAAGGACTTCAATTGGTCTACAAATCCTAAAAGAACCCTATCAAGTTCAGCAAATGCCATGAGGCCAAAAACAACAGAAAATTATAAAGCATATGAAAGAGCCAGACGATATGGATAACCCAAGCCCAAGCACCCAAATCAAAATATCAGAAGAGACACAGCACCTAGAGCAGCTACTCAAAGAACTAAAGACGAACAATGAGACCATAGTACGGGATACAAAGGAAATCAAGAAGACCCTAGAAGAGCATAAAGAAGACATTGCAAGACTAAATAAAAAAATGGATGATCTTATGGAAATTAAAGAAACTGTTGACCAAATTAAAAAGATTCTGGACACTCATAGTACAAGACTAGAGGAAGTTGAACAATGAATCAGTGACCTGGAAGATGACAGAATGGAAAATGAAAGCATAAAAGAAAGAATGGGGAAAAAAATTGAAAAAATCGAAACGGACCTCAGGGATATGATAGATAATATGAAACGTCCGAATATAAGACTCATTGGTGCTCCAGAAGGGGAAGAAAAGGGTAAAGGTCTAGGAAGAGTATTCAAAGAAATTGTTGGGGAAAACTTCCCAAATCTTCTAAACAACATAAATACACAAATCATAAATGCTCAGCGAACTCCAAATAGAATAAATCCAAATAAACCCACTCCGAGACATATACTGATCACACTGTCAAACACAGAAGAGAAGGAGCAAGTTCTGAAAGCAGCAAGAGAAAAGCAATTCACCACATACAAAGGAAACAGCATAAGACTAAGTAGTGACTACTCAGCAGCCACCATGGAGGCGAGAAGGCAGTGGCACGATATATTTAAAATTCTGAGTGAGAAAAATTTCCAGCCAAGAATACTTTATCCAGCAAAGCTCTCCTTCAAATTTGAGGGAGAGCTTAAATTTTTCACAGACAAACAAATGCTGAGAGAATTTGCTAACAGGAGACCTGCCCTACTGGAGATACTAAAGGGAGCCCTACAGACAGAGAAACAAAGAAAGGACACAGAGACTTGGAGAAAGGTTCAGTACTAAAGAGATTCGGTATGGGTACAATAAAGGATATTAATAGACAGAGGGGAAAAATATGACAAACATAAACCAAAGGATAAGATGGCTGATTCAAGAAATGCCTTCAAGGTTATAACGTTGAATGTAAATGGATTAAACTCCCCAATTAAAAGATATAGATTCGCAGAATGGATCAAAAAAAATGAACCATCAATATGTTGCATACAAGAGACTCATCTTAGACACAGGGACACAAAGAAACTGAAAGTGAAAGGATGGAAAAAAATATTTCATGCAAGCTACAGCCAAAAGAAAGCAGGTGTAGCAATATTAATCTCAGATAAAATAGACTTCAAATGCAGGGATGTTTTGAGAGACAAAGAAGGCCACTACATACTAATAAAAGGGGCAATTCAGCAAGAAGAAATAACAATCGTAAATGTCTACGCACCCAATCAAGGTGCCACAAAATACATCAGAGAAACACTGGCAAAACTAAAGGAAGCAATTGATGTTTCCACAATAATTGTGGGAGACTTCAACACATCACTCTCTCCTATAGATAGATCAACCAGACAGAAGACCAATAAGGAAATTGAAAACCTAAACAATCTGATAAATGAATTAGATTTAACAGACATACACAGGACATTACATCCCAAATCACCAGAATACACATACTTTTCTAGTGCTCACGGAACTTTCTCCGGAATAGATCATATGCTGGGACATAAAACAAGCCTCAATAAATTTCAGAAGATTGAAATTATTCAAAGCACATTCTCTGACCACAATGGAATACAATCAGAAGTCAATAACCATCAGAGACTTAGAAAATTCACAAATACCTGGAGGTTAAACAACACACTCCTAAACAATCAGTGGGTTAAAGAAGAAATAGCAAGAGAAATTGCTAAATATATAGAGACGAATGAAAATGAGAACACAACATACCAAAACCTATGGGATGCAGCAAAAGCAGTGCTAAGGGGGAAATTTATAGCACTTAACGCATATATTAAAAAGGAAGAAAGAGCCAAAATCAAAGAACTAATGGATCAACTGAAGAAGCTAGAAAATGAACAGCAAACCAATCCTAAACCAAGTACAAGAAAAGAAATAACAAGGATTAAAGCAGAAATAAATGACATAGAGAACAAAAAAACAATAGAGAGGATAAATATCACCAAAAGTTGGTTCTTTGAGAAGATCAACAAGATTGACAAGCCCCTAGCTAGACTGACAAAATCAAAAAGACAGAAGACCCATATAAACAAAATAATGAATGAAAAAGGTGACATAACTGCAGATCCTGAAGAAATTAAAAAAATTATAAGAGGATATTATGAACAACTGTATGGCAACAAACTGGATAATGTAGAAGAAATGGACAATTTCCTGGAAACATATGAACAACCTAGACTGACCAGAGAAGAAATAGAAGACCTCAACCAACCCATCACAAGCAAAGAGATCCAATCAGTCATCAAAAATCTTCCCACAAATAAATGCCCAGGGCCAGATGGCTTCACAGGGGAATTCTACCAAACTTTCCAGAAAGAACTGACACCAATCTTACTCAAACTCTTTCAAAACATTGAAGAAAATGGAACACTACCTAACTCATTTTATGAAGCTAACATCAATCTATACCAAAACCAGGCAAAGATGCTACAAAAAAAGGAAAACTACTGGCCAATCTCCCTAATGAATATAGATGCAAAAATCCTCAACAAAATACTTGCAAATCGAATCCAAAGACACATTAAAAAAATCATACACCATGACCAAGTGGGGTTCATTCCAGGCATGCAAGGATGGTTCAACATAAGAAAATCAATCAATGTATTACAACACATTAACAAGTCAAAAGGGAAAAATCAATTGATCATCTCAATAGATGCTGAAAAAGCATTTGACAAAATCCAACATCCGTTTTTGATAAAAACACTTCAAAAGGTAGGAATTGAAGGAAACTTCCTCAACATGATGAAGAGCATATATGAAAAACCCACAGCCAGCATAGTACTCAATGGTGAGAGACTGAAAGCCTTCCCTCTAAGATCAGGAACAAGACAAGGATGCCCGCTGTCACCACTGTTATTCAACATTGTGCTGGAAGTGCTAGCCAGGGCAATCCGGCAAGACAAAGAAATAAAAGGCATCCAAATTGGAAAAGAAGAAGTAAAACTGTCATTGTTTGCAGATGATATGATCTTATATCTAGAAAACCCTGAGAAATCGACGATACAGCTACTAGAGCTAATAAACAAATTTAGCAAAGTAGTGGGATACAAGATTAATGCACATAAGTCAGTAATGTTTCTATATGCTAGAAATGAACAAACTGAAGAGGCACTCTAGAAAAAGATACCATTTTCAATAGCAACTAAAAAAATCAAGTACCTAGGAATAAACTTAACCAAAGATGTAAAAGACCTATACAAAGAAAACTACATAACTCTACTAAAAGAAATAGAAGGGGACCTTAAAAGATGGAAAAATATTCCATGTTCATGGATAGGAAGGCTAAATGTCATTAAGATGTCAATTCTACCCAAACTCATCTACAGATTCAATGCAATCCCAATCAAAATTCCAACAACCTACTTTGCAGACTTGGAAAAGCTAGTTATCAAATTTATTTGGAAAGGGAAGATGCCTCGAATTGCTAAAGACACTCTAAAAAAGAAAATCCAAGTGGGAGGACTTACACTCCCTGACTTTGAAGCTTATTATAAAGCCACAGTTGCCAAAACAGCATGGTACTGGCACAAAGATAGACATATAGATCAATGGAATCGAATTGAGAATTCAGAGATAGGCCCTCAGATCTATGGCCAACTGATCTTTGATAAGGCCCCCAAAGTCACTGAACTGAGTCATAATGGTCTTTTCAACAAATGGGGCTGGGAGAGTTGGATATCCATATCCAAAAGAATGAAAGAGGACCCCTACCTCACCCCCTACACAAAAATTAACTCAAAATGGACCAAAGATCTCAATATAAAAGAAAGTACCATGAAACTCCTAGAAGATAATGTAGGAAACATCTTCAAGACCTTGTATTAGGTGGCCACTTCCTAGACTTTACACCCAAAGCACAAGCAACAAAAGAGAAAATAGATAAATGGGAACTCCTCAAGCTTAGAAGTTTCTGCACCTCAAAGGAATTTCTCAAAAAGGTAAAGAGGCAGCCAACTCAATGGGAAAAAATTTTTGGAAACTATGTATCTGACAAAAGACTGATATCTTGCATATATAAAGAAATCCTCCAACTCAATGACAATAGTACAGACAGCCCAATTATAAAATGGGCAAAAGATATGAAAAGACAGTTCTCTGAAGAGGAAATACAAATGGCCAAGAAACACATGAAAAAATGTTCAGCTTCACTAGCTATTAGAGAGATGCAAATTAAGACCACAATGAGATACCATCTCACACCGGTTAGAATGGCTGCCATTAAACAAACAGGAAACTACAAATGCTGGAGGGGATGTGGAGAAATTGGAACTCTTATTCATTGTTGGTGGGACTGTATAATGGTTCAGCCACTCTGGAAGTCAGTCTGGCAGTTCCTTAGAAAACTAGATATAGAGGTACCATTCGATCCAGCGATTGCACTTCTCGGTATATACCCGGAAGGTCGGAAAACAGTGACACGAACAGATATCTGCACGCCAATGTTCATAACAGCATTATTCACAATTGCCAAGAGATGGAAACAACCCAAATGTCCTTCCACAGATGAGTGGATAAATAAAATGTGGTATATACACACGATGGAATACTACGCGGCAGTAAGAAGGAACGATCTCGTGAAACATATGACAACATGGATGAACCTTGAAGACATAATGCTGAGCGAAATAAGCCAGGCACAAAAAGAGAAATATTATATGCTACCACTAATGTGAACTTTGAAAAATGTAAAACAAATGGTTTATAATGTAGAATGTAGGGGAACTAGCAATAGAGAGCAATTAAGGAAGGGGGAACAATAATCCAAGAAGAACAGATAAGCTATTTAACGTTCTGGGGAAGCCCAGGAATGACTATGGTCTGTTAATTTCTGATGGATATAGTAGGAACAAGTTCACAGAAATGTTGCTATATTATGTAACTTTCTTGGGGTAAAGTAGGAACTTGTTGGAAGTTAAGCAGTTATCTTAGGTTAGTTGTCTTTTTCTTACTCCCTTGTTATGGTCTCTTTGAAATGTTCTTTTATTGTATGTTTGTTTTCTTTTTAACTTTTTTTTTTCATACAGTTGATTTAAAAAAGAAGGGAAAGTTAAAAAAAAAAAAAAAGAGAAACAAGGAAAAAAAAAGATTTAGTGCCCCCTTGAGGAGCCTGTGGAGAATGCAGGGGTATTGGCCTACCCCACCTCCATGGTTGCTAACATGACCACAGACATAGGGGACTGGTGGTTTGATGGGTTGAGCCCTCTAACATAAGTTTTACCCTTGGGAAGATGGTTGCTGCAAAGGAGAGGCTAGGCCTCCCTATGGTTGTGCCTAAGAGCCTCCTCCCGAATGCCTCTTTGTTGCTCAGATGTGGCCCTCTCTCTCTGGCTAAGCCAACTTGAAAGGTGAAATCACTGCCCTCCCCCCTATGTGGGATCAGACACCCAGGGGAGTGAATCTCCCTGGCAACGTGGAATATCACTCCGGGGAGGAATGTAGACCTGGCATCGTGGGACGGAGAACATCTTCTTGACCAAAAGGGGGATGTGAAAGGAAATGAAATAAGCTTCAGTGGCAGAGAGATTCCAAAAGGAGCCGAGAGGTCACTCTGGTGGGCACTCTTACGCACACTTTAGACAACCCTTTTTAGGTTCCAAAGAATTGGGGTAGCTGGTGGTGGATACATGAAACTATCAAACTACAACCCAGAACCCATGAATCTCGAAGACAGTTGTATAAAAATGTAGCTTATGAGGGGTGACAATGGGATTGGGAAAGCCATAAGGACCACACTCCACTTTGCCTAGTTTATGGATGGATGAGTAGAAAAATAGGGGAAGGAAACAAACAGACAAAGGTACCCAGTATTCTTTTTTACTTCAATTGCTCTTTTTCACTCTAATTATTATTCTTGTTATTTTTGTGTGTGTGCTAATGAAGGTGTCAGGGATTGATTTAGGTGATGAATGTACAACTATGTAATGGTACTGTAAACAATCGAAAGTACGATTTGTTTTGTATGACTGCGTGGTATGTGAATATATCTCAATAAAATGAAGATTAAAAAAAAAATAACCAAATAGAAATTCATCATTTAAAATACAATTATTAAAATTAAAACTTCCCTGGAAGGGCTTGTGATGGTTTGGATGTATTATGCCCCCCAAAACACCTTGTTCTTTGATACAATCTTGTGGGGGGGGGGCACAGATGTATTTAGTCTTGATTAGGTTGGAACCTTTGAATCTGGTTGTTTCCATGGGGATGCGACCCACCCAACTGTAGATGATAACTGTGATTAAATAATTTCCATGGAGGTGTGGCCCTGCCCATTCAGCATGGGCCTTGATTAGTTTACTAGAGCCCTATATAAGCTCAGACAGAAGGAGCGATCTTGCTACAGCCAAGAGGGACACTCTGAAGAACACACAGGAGCTGAGAGAGGAGCTGCAGCTTACAGAGACATTTTGGAGATGGCCTTTGAAAGCAGGCTTTTGCTCCAGAGAAGCTAAGAGGGGACAAATGCCCCAAGAGCAACTGAGAGTGACATTTTGAAGAGGAGCTGCAGCCTAGAGGGGAACATCCTGGGAGAAAGCCCCTTTAAAACCAGAACTCTAGAGCAGATGCCAGCCATATGCCTTCCCAGCTAAGAGAGGTTTTCTGGATGCCATTGGCCATCCTCCAGTGAAGGTACCTGATTGTTGATGCTTTACCTTGGACACTTTATGGCCTTAAGACTGTAACTGTGTAACCAAATAAACCTCCTTTATAAAAGCCAATCCATTTCTGGTGTTTTGCATTCCGGCAACATTAGCAAACCGAACAGGGCTCAACAGCATATTTGAGGAGGCAGAAGAAAGAATCAGTGAACTTGAAGATAGGTCAATTGCAATTATTCAGTCTGAGGAAAAGAAAGAGAACAGAGTAAACAAGTGAACAGAGCCTCAGAGATCTTTGGGGCACCATCAAGCATACCAATATATGCATAATGGAAGTCCCAAAGAAGAGGAGAGGAAAAAGAGGATAGAAAGAGTATTTGAGGAAATATTGGCTGAAAATGTTCCCAAATTTGATTTTAAAATATTAATCTTCACATCATACAGCTCAACAAACTCTAAATAGGGTGTCTTAGTTTCCCAGCTGCTAAAAAAATACCAAATGATGGCTGGCTTAAACAATGGGAATTTATTAGTGCATGGTTTTGAGGCTAGGAAAAATCCAAAATCAGGGGTCAGCAAGGAGATGCTTTCCCCAAAAAGACTGTGCTTTCTGGGACTGGCTGCCAGTGATCTTTGGGTCCTTAACTTTTCTGTCACATGGCAGTGCATATGGTGAGACCATCATCTTTCTCTTCCAGGTTCCACTGACTTCTAGCATCCAGCTCTTCCTGTGGCTTTCTCTCTGTGCTTCTCTATTAGGACTTCAGTAACAGGATGAGACTCATCCTGATTCAGTTGGTGACACCATAACTAAAAATAACATCTTCAAAAGGTTCTATTTACAATGGTTCACAAACACAAGAATGGACTAACATTAAAAACATGTTTTTCTGGGGTACATAATGCAACCTACCACACAGAGTAAACTCAAAGACATTTTTCCTAGGCATATTGTAATTAAACTGTCAAAAGGCAAAGAATGGGAGAATCTTGAAAACTGCAAGACAAAAGTGACTCATCAAGTACAAGGGATTCTCAATAAGATGAACAATTGATTTCTCATGAAAACCAGGGAGGCCCGAAGTCAGTGGATGACAGAGTCAAAGCACTGAAGGAAAAAGACTAAAAACATCTACATCTAGTAAAACAGTTCTCCAATAATAAAGGAGAAATTATGACATTCCCAGCTAAAACAAAACTGGGAGAATTCATCGCTGCCTTATAAGAATACTAAATGGAGTTCTTCAGGCTGAAATGAATGGACACTAGGCAGTGAATCCACATGAAGAAATGACCAGATCACTTAAGTGCCTGTCCAGGTTTTGTTGTAGGCTTTGTTACTGCTGATCTGTTTTAATTTTTCCCTTGCTGCTAGAGTATAGACATTACTCTTAGGAAATGTCTTATTATTCCCTACAGTGTAGCATTTATTCTTATGACTCAGGCCTCCTGGGGTCTTAATTGAAAGCCCAGGGTGTTTACCAAGGCCCACCTGCTTTGCCAAGACTTAGCTCCACCTTCTATCTCTCCAGCAACGTACAATTGCTAAAATCTCTGCTGAGCTCTCTAGCTTCCCTGCTCTCTGGAAATCTCACCCTTTGCCTGGGGAAAGTGAGGAACTATCTAATGACTTGAAGGAAGCTGTTTGCACATTTGGGGGCTCACTTCTCTGTTTTCCTCCTGTCTGCAGCCCCCAAAGCTGAGGAGACCTCTGTCTCCTCAGCCCAATGTCGTGATGCATTTTCCTTGGGCTTTACTTCCCTTTCTGAAAATGTGGAGCTCATCTGATCTACCACCCTTCTCTCAAGGATTGTTAATACCTCAACATCCTGCTTGTGTTGGTTGTTCCCTAAAGCTTTCAAATGTATTTTTAATGTTTTGCCCAGCTTTCATAATTGCTTTTAGCAAGCACATTAGTGTAACACAAGTTACTCCCGAAAACTAGAAATCCTTGTGAAGAAAATATAAAGATCAGTAAGGAATGATATTTGGAAACCTAATTTGGGGGGATCAGAAGATGAGGGATCAGAAATAAAATGAAGAACGAGAGAAGATGAAAATCAGAATGTGACAATCTTTTGAAAGCCAAAAGAGAAAAGTACCCTGGAGTCAGCACAGTCCAAAAGAAAGAAAGCTCATGAAGGGAAGGCTAAGATAAGGACATTATCCTTGAAGAGGAGCTCAAGGTCATTGGCATAGTGTTTGCTGATCGTTCCATGTGTTTATCTTTATCAAACTGTAAGCCTTTGGGGTGGGTAACAAGTCTTACAATTGTGTGAATCTTCACAGAACACTTCTGAACATTCGCTATACAGTTGCTCATAAATTATATGATTAGGAAAAGTTTTCAATGCTTGTAAAGTATATGCCTGAGGCTGGCAGGTGTAAAGCTGATAGTGAGGTCTGGGTTGGAGTGTCCTTAGCTGACAGTTAGAGAGACACTGATTTAGCAGAGGCCCCACTCTGCCAGACTATTTATATCCTCCAGCAAATGTGCCAGGAGCATGGCACTCAGTTCATGACTCTGCAAGGCAGAAAGTAAATTTAATTTCAAGGATCCCAACTTACATTTGGAAAAAAGACATTTTACATGCTTTTTTCTCTCATCATCTTGACACCTACGCAACTAGCCATAAAGTTAAACAGATGCCTGTGAGCACAGAAACCAAGTGGCCAGGCTTTGGTTCTATAGAAAATGTAGTTTCCTCTGCTCTCAAAACACTTTTCCTTTGCATGTGGTAAAAAGAATGTCAGCCCTGAGAGTATCTTCTTGACCAAAAGGGAGATGCAAAATGAGACGAAATAGTTTCAGTGGCTGAGAGATTTCAAATGGAGTCGAGAGGTCACTCTGGTGGACATTCTTATGCACTATATAGATAACACCTCTTAGGTTTTAGTGTATTGGAATAGCTAGAAGTAAATACCTGAAACTACCAAACTCCAATCCAGCAGTCTGGACTCCTGAAGACAATTATATAATAATGTAGATTACAAGGGGTGACAGTGTGATTGTGACGACCTTGTGGATCACACCCCCTTTATCTAGTGTATGGATGAGTAGAAAAATGGGGATAAAAACTAAAGGACAAATGGGGTGGGATGGGGGGATGATTTGGGTGTCTTTTTTCAATTTTATTTTTTATTCTTGTTCTGGGTCTTTCTGATGTAAGGAAAATGTTCAGAGATTGACTGTGGTGATGAACGCATAACTATGTTATCATACTGTGGACAGTTGATTGTATACCATGGATGATTGTATGGTGTGTGAATGTATTTCAATAAAACTGAATTTAATTAAAAAAAAAAAAAAAAAAAAGAATGTCAGCATGTCTGCATTTACAGTGGAAGTGAAAATCCCAAATGTTGCCTGCTCACATCCTCTTAGATGTGAACTTCCCCCTACTCTTTACCTTCCCCCTACTCCAGATCTAAAGATGGCCATTCTTGCAGTACCCTCTCAATTCCCATAAATAACCAGTAAGTGTCGAGCTTGTTATAGAAATGGCTAACCCAACAGAGCATGTCACAGACCAACAAAGTCCCAAGCAAGTGGAACTAGAAGGGGCCATGTGGGATCAACTGACTCAACCAAGGGCATGTGTCCATGGTTATGTGTGTAGACTACTGGAGCTAGATTGCCTGGGTTCAAACCCTCCCTTGACCATGTTTCATCTTTGTGACCTTGGGTAAACTATGTAGCCCATTCTTTGGTAAAATAGGGATAAAAATAATAATATTTACATTGTAGAGCTATTGGGAGGGTTGAGTTAACATAGTATCTGGCTACTGTAGCATGAAAATCTCATAAACTATAAAATCCAATATCAATGTGCAGCATGTTTACCTTTATTACTCTTACTGGAACATCCAGTTTTTATTTTCTCTTTGCTTTTCCAAATTTAAGACAAAATTTTTCCACTGTTTTGCACAGAGGCAAGGCAGCATTTGCACCGTGAGGGGTCAGAGGCCCCTCCAAGTATCATAGAGAGTGCTTACAGCCATATCTCAGAGATGTTTAGAGGGAGGTTGCCCCCAAAGCAGCCAGCATTAGAGAAGGGCCCTAGTAGGGGTGCCAGGCAGAAACGGAGGATGAAGACAGACTTCCCAAGAAAGCTCTCGCCCTCGGTTTTAGGTCTCTGGCTACTTGTGAAACAAATACCATTCAAAGGGTTGGTGTAACAACAGGAATTTATTGGGTCATAGTTTCAGAGGCTAGAGGGCTTGTTTCCTTCTGGCTGGCTGGAAAGCTTTTGGGTTCTTTGGCTTTTCCATCATCACATGACAATGCACATGGTGGTATCTTCTCCTTTCTCTTCTGAGTTCCATTAACTTTCAGCTTCTGGCTGCTCACTGTGGCTTTCTCTCTCTTACCAATTTTACTGACTTATGGTCTTCATCCATATTGGATGAAGGCCCACCCTCATTCAGTCTGGGTTCACCTTAACTAATAACACCTTCAAAGTTCCTATTTACCAATGGGTCCTCCTTTTGTGGGGGCCATGATTCAATCCCCAACACCACCCCACATAGCAGGAGAGAAGTGACTGCCACCTCTATCTTCCCAGCCCATGTACAGTAGATGATCAATGACTTACAGAGATAATTTTATGAGGATGCAATGTATTTGCATTTGGTTGATTAAAAATTGTTCTCTGTCAACTTAATGTGTGATATTAGAGAGTCTGGAATGCAAAATCAGAAAGGACTTTGTAGTCAAAAACACTTAGTTCCCAACCCTTACTCTGCCATTTAGCAGTTCTGTGATCTTGGAAAGCTACTTAGTTTCTCTGGTTCTGTTTCCTGGTCTATAAAATGGGGATAACAGTTTTCACTCCACAAAATTATTGTTCAGTGTCATATGAGATGGTATATGTAAAATGCTGTACCAGTCTTGGGGGAACCAACAATTCAATGGCCACATGTCTGTGCCTTCCCTTCCTATATGAATCATTATGTTTCAACTGTACATAGGTAGAACATTCAATGGCTTGTTAGTATATCCATCCCGTGGTATCTCAGATGTCTCCAAAATTCCTAGAATTAAACTATACTTGCTCAAAACATAACAAAATTCTGGGGTATCTTGCTCCATGAGGTTTATAGTTCTACTGATTTCATTGTCATAACTCCATAGTTTTGAACTTACCTGTTTAACCATGTAAAGGATATTGATTTTCTTTAAATGGACCTATGTATGCTGTCTCTAGGTAGCAGGAGGTACTCTACCTAGAGCTATTTGAATAATTCCCTAAATTCAGAACCTTGTATAAAGTTCTTTTATGGAAGTTACCATGTTTTGAATTTATTTTTATGTCAATATTCCCTATCAGCAGAGATATTTAGGGGCAGGGACATGGATCACTGCTCTTTGTTATTTTTAATGCTTAATTTAGTATTTGGCACATAGGCAGTGCTCAAGAAATACTTTTAAGTGAACTCTGAACTGAGCTGTTTTTCCTACATAAACTCTATTTTAAAAAAAATCAAATTCAATACCACTCTCTACACAATGACCCAGGATAAATGGTGTTATGTCCTGTAAGCACCAAAAATAAAGTGTCTGTTCACATCAACAACTCATCATCAATAAAATATTCTCACAAGAGAGGTCAAAAGATTGTGATATTTTCAAAGTAGAAAGTAGATTTTCTTTCCATCCATTTTCCTTTTTAAGATAACCTTTAGTGGAATCTCACTGTCAAATAACAACAAAAGTAACAACAATATACCAGTTGATGCTGACCACCTGCCTCTGCAAAGTGCTTTATGTGGACTGTTTTGAATCCTTGTTGCAGCTTCAGAGAGTCAGAGAGAGGGCAAGTTGGATGCACCTTTATGTCCAATGGGTCAGCTGCCCAAGGTCACTCCAGTAGAAAGCCAGATTTCAAAGTGAGGCAGTCAGACTGCAAAGCCAGGACTCCACCACTGCACCAAAATGCTTCCCCAGCCTGGCATTTGGGCTTCCTAGGACCTATTCCAAAGATTTCCCTTCACATCTCAGTTTTTCCCTTCTATGCACCTTCTGCTCCAACCAGAAGGAGCTACTTTCTGTTTAACATACGCTTCCCAAACTCTGCTGTGGCTTAGGAAACCCCTGCTGCCAGAGTCCCCGTTCCTCGTCTTCTCTGCACACCGAACCCCATTATCCACCACACACATGCAGCCCCAACGGCATCTTCTCTTCCTTTTCTAAACCATCAGAGCATGTTCTCAGCACTGCTGTTGTGGCACTTACCTCCTTCTCCCTGGTATTTCAGTTCTGCATATTGAGGCCCCACCCATCTCTACTGGACACTAGTCACCTTGGAGGCAGAATCCATGAAGGACCCAGACCTGGATCACCCAAGGCACCCAGCCTAGGAGGCTGCAGGATGGAAGTACCCTCCCACTGCAGCCCCATGTCCCAGGTTGCTTTGTCTGACAAGCTTAAGTCATGGGTATTCCCTTACCCTTCTGGTGGCCCCCCACCCCCAACTTACGGGACTCGCCACCGAAGCATGAAATGGATCCACCTGCTGCCAGGAGCCACCCAATTAATCAAAGGGCCACAGAAAAATGAAAGCACTGGATAAAACTAAAATAAATAATTGCCAAGTTAGTCACCATCTGTGCCTTGCTTCCAATAAATGGAGCCCATGACAATCCTCATTTCACTCCCTACCTGTTCAGATTGCAGAATATGGACTCAACCGAAAGGAGTGAGGAAGGAGCTGAAAGTGTTTTAGAGATAGGATGTCCCTTGAATTTATTTTGGAGAAATTCCATCAACTCAACTGCCATTTATTAGACACCTACTACATACCAGACACTCTGCCGGGTACTGGAGATAAATGGAGACGAATGCTCTTCTGCCAAAGAGCTTTACACATGCATATACTCATAAAGGGATGGGATGGAGAAAAGAGGAGCAGCTTTGCCCTGTTCATGTGACCTGGGAATCTCCCATCACTGCTCTCAACTTTGCTGTCTTCACCTGTAAGACATATCCAGGTTTTGATGCAGATGGAATGAGACAACATTGACACAAAGACCTGGCTCATGATAAATGTTTCATAAATGTTCCTTCTCATCCACCTCTGCCTTGGGGTCCATGGGTGTAATTCCTCCCTCCACACAAATGCTAATGGAAGGAAGCATTAAAATGTACAGCCTAGGAAACAAGTCTATGGTGGAGACCTCATTCACCTGCCTTCCTTAAGCAAACTCGGGCTAAATAAATTTTATTTTCTTTATATTTTCTTCATGAAATGAATCCTTTCTCTTCCTATAAACCTCAGGTGGGAGTCCTCCAAATTGAAATACCTCCAAAAGGATCTAAGATCCAAGCTTCCATTTCCCCATCTGAGAAATAAAGAAGACAATATCCACCTCGTCAGGACCTCGTGAGAAAGGAATGAGATAATCCATGTATTTATTCAGTAACTATTTACTGGATGCCTACAGCACGCCAGCACTGTTCTAGCTGTTTGAGCTACAGCAGTGAACAAAGCAGATTAAAAAATAATCCCTGTCCTTCTAGTGGGCAAGGAGAGGTAACAAATATTGACGTAAAATATATAGTATGCCAGATGATAAAATGCATGCAAAACATTTAGTACAAGACATACATTGTCATAAATGTGTAATAATTATGGTGATGAGGGTAATGATCAGCACCAAAAGTAATTTGCCAACAAAAATAGGCAGCTTCTCCAAGGTCAGGCTCAAAGGTATGTTGTAAGAGGTGGAGGAAGGTGTCAGTTCTCACAGCCATTTATCACCATGTCAACCATGAGAAGAAAGCAAGAAGCTCAGCCTGGGGCTATCTGCTGTGATAAAGCCAACAGCGTTTTCCCTTATATTTGAGAACAACAATGGAAATGATTTTCACACTTGGCCACTCCTGCTTCTAATTCACTTTCTCTTTTGACTCACTCAGTGGTCCAAACACTCCAAAGAATTTCTCATATGAAAAATTAAGTTATATTAACTGAATTTTCTGTGGCCCTTTGCTTCCTGATGCAGAAAGAAATGAGTCAATGTACATTAATAGGTGTTGGTCCTTGTTGTTGGGACAGGATTCAGCACCCAGTAAAACTCTCAGAGAGGTCTGACCAAGGCCAGAACAGCTACCCCAGGAACAAGAAATCAGACTCAAAGTCTACATTTGAAAAAGGGAAGAGCTGCCTAGAGTTGTCATAAACATTTTTGAGCAAAAAAAGCCTCACCCCAAGGAAATAAAGCTGTTTGACCAGGGAAGATGGAAGATGTCAAGAAGTGGACATGCTTTTCCACCTTCTCTACTTCTAATCACCAGCATCCCAGGAACTATGAGGGCCTTCTGGGCAAGTATACAGCAAATCCCTGGGTTTTGCAGGATTGAGACCATTTCTTGTTTCTCTTGGAAGGCCTATCATCTAGCACAGTTTTGGGTGCATTGTAGATATGCTGGTTATCACTCATTTGCCCCTCTTGCTCCACCCAACATCCTGTTCCACCCAGCTCTGCACCTGGAAGGCTGACTTTTGTATCCTGCATCAAAGTGTTCTCTTGCCCTCTGGCTGCTGATTGAGTTTGGTCAAAAGTGAGGTCAGCTGGTTTATTCCCCAGCTGACTCCTTGTGGGGTTGCTGTAGGTTGATGTTGTCCCAGTGGAGGCCCTCTGCCCTCACAGGGGAACTTCTCCACCCAGCTTTTTTGGGGTTCCAGTAACTGCTTCCTCCCCTAGCACTTCAGGCCTAAGATTAGTAGCAGCTCCTGGCTGGGACTCCAGTCCAAGCTACTGCACTATCCCTTTGTTGGTTTCCTTAAACCTTACCCTCACTTTCAAAAACAACCAGTTTATTTTTTGACATCGGTTCCCTTCCAGCACCTTGACTGACAGGAAAGGTGATTAGTAAATGTTCATGGAATGAATTAATTGATAAATGGACTCAAAAAATCTTAACCCTATCCACAGACATATCCCATTAGAGTCCAGACCCCAAACCTGTTTGATCCATTAAAATTACCTGGGGAACATTGGAAAAAAAAAAACAAAACAGAAGCACAAATATTCTCAGGCCTATCTCAGGGAAATCTAGGTATAGAGCCTTGGAAATCTCTGGGTGGAATTTTAAGGCTGTAGGTTGATTCTAATGATCAGGGAGGCGGGAGAACCTCTGATCTAGGAGGCTTCCTTGGAATCGCGACTGTCCTGGCCTAGAAATGGAGGCTGTGGGGAAATCTCAGCACACGCACTGACTCATGGCCAGTTCCCAGAGTAACTGCATCCAGACCAGAAAAGGACTTCTCACCCCTTATGACATTTCTTTTTCTTCAAATGTAGGGGAGAAGACGCAGGGAAGAACTTCCTTCCTTCCATCACAAGTAGCTACTGGTTGTTGGATGAAGCGCTGGGAAGAAAGAACTACTTTAGCTGTAAACTAAACAAGCCTTCTACCCAGAGAGTCCTCATTGCAAGGAACAGTCCAAGTAATCTCTAAGAGGTGATCTTGGGAGTCTGCTCATCTGATGCCAGCTCTACCAACGGTATCTGTTTGACTGTGGGCTCGTTGTACAGACTTTCGAGCCCTACTTTCCTCACCTGTAAAATGAGAATAGAAATGGTGTTCATCTTACAGAGTCAGAGAGTTAGATGTAATTGCCCACATAAAGCACTGAACATTAAGCCTGACATATTGTAGATGTCTAAATTTGTACACTATTATTAGACTACAAGGTATTCAAGATGGTTCCTTATTTCTAACCTAAACCCATTGTCACTCAGCAACACTGGAATGCTTTGATTTTCTCTTCTCATAGAAGAGATTCAGCTCTCAGGCTGAATCCCTCACTGCATGTGTGTCCTCAGAATTGCCCCACAATAGTCCCGAGATTGAGCCATTTGTCCTACTCCCTTTTCTCCACCTGCAGACTCAGATCTGTCCCTAATGCTCAGATCTGTCAGGATTTAACCAACCCCAGGCCCATGGGTTCTAGCCCTTCCCTTTCCTTATTGTTTGTTCTTAGACCTCAGTCCCTCCTTGAGCTCCAGTTTTAGTAACTGAGATTCTACCTTAATCTCAGCACCTGCAAGCCTGGACACTCTGTACCTCATCTATGACTGTGATGCTCTTTGCTCATTCTGTTTCCTAAGACTGGAATCTTCCCTGAACCCAGATTGATTCCAGTGGCATAATACAGGATGACAGATTCTCCTAAGGCTGCCACCCTCTACAAAATTAAAACATTGAGCATTAACTATGAACCACTCCTTTTCTGAGTGCTTTACTAGTATGAGCTCATTTGATCATCGTAATAGTGTAAAGTAGGCACTATTTTATCTTCATTTAAATCTGAGTCTCTGAGAGGATAAGTAGAATCAGCACTTAAAGCCGATTGTCTAATTTCATGCTGTTTGTCACTCAGTTATGCTTCCTCACTCCATTCCACTGTGATTGTCCTTCACTAACTTAAATGGTATTAATGATGCAGTGGAAGCAGAGAGCCCAAAATTCTCAGCATGAAACAGTTTCTCTCCCTTAATGGGGGAGATTACTCCACCTATGCATACAGCTACCCATCTATTTTTCAATCCATCCTTCCATCAGTCTATCTACCCAGCCACACACCCACCCATCCACCCTTTCATTTTCCCATCCATCTATCCCCATCTTCCAACCTATAACTCTATCTATCCACCTACCAACCCACCCATCCATCATTATATATACCTACCCATGCATCCATCTACCCACCCATCCATCTACCCACCTACCTATCCCACTTATCAATCCATTAATTCAGCTACCCTTCCATCTATCCTTCTGTCCATCTATCCTATACCCATCTATCCAACTCATTCATCCTAGGGCTATAATGTCTAATGCATAAGTGGAACTGATTACCTTTATAGTCCCTTGTAGTCTGAGAATCTGTGATTCCATAAAAAATTATTGTCAGGGGGATAACCATACACAGGCAGGGGAGATGGAGGATAAAATGGCCTGGTCCACATAGAGAAAGGTGGGCTCTAACCATACTTGAAATATGTGGCAATCAGCATAGTGGGTTTGAATAGCAGCAAAAGCCCAAATCTACCTCCTCCAGTAGGCTGCACCATGCTTCAAATTCCTCCCCTCTGTTGCATGAAGGCATCTGCTTCCAGGTGGCCCCTATTACAAGCACTGGTTGCCTGGGAAACAAATCAATCATTGCTTATCTACAAGATTAGCAATCAGACCATCTGTGATTGCAGGAGCCTATTTTTCTGAACCCCAGATCAGGGCACACAACAAGCACATGTGGAGAGAAATAAACGGTCTATTTGGAATCTGAGCTGCCTTGGAAAATCTGCCTCACATAGATGCTGTGGCTGCAGAGCTGCTGAGTCTGGGAGATCAGGATTTCTATTTGGGGGAGCCTGGGAAATGCTGTTTCCACCTCCATCTCAACAATGCTGAGCCAGACCAGTATTTAGCAAAGAGCAAAGGGCACCTGAAAAGTAGTGAAAAAACATCAAGAGTTAGGCAAGGATGAGGAAGAAGAGAGAGGAAACAAGTGGAATAGCAGGCAATCCTGAAAAAGCAAGTGAACCCCCCAAGATGAACTTGACTTCCTTCATAATTATTTCCCTGGCTGGGTTTAAACTGAAGGAAGTTGCCAGGCCAGGCTGCAGGGCCGTGGAGCCCTGGGAACAGCGGTGCTCCCTATATGCTTCTCCTTCCTACTTTCTGCTCTCCTTTCAAGAAGCGGCAGAATGTCTCTGCCCACGGGAGGCAGAGCCTCCGCCTGCCCACACCTCTGGGAGAAGGAAGGCACCTGACAGATGGTAAAAACAGGGAGCCCTGGTCTGGGGTATGCACGCTGCCAGTATCAGGATTATACTTTAGGCCGGCTCCTCCAGTGGAAAACAACAGCAAGGACAATGATGTCTAATATTTATTGTGTCCCCTCAATTATGTCATTCAATCCTTGGGACAGCCCTGGAGGTGCATACCCTTTTATATCTGGGGAATTAAAGCACCGGAGGCAAAGTAACTTACGATCACACAGCTAATAATTGGCAGACCTGGAATGGGAACCCAGGCAGTACATCTGCAGTGCCTGATTTTTTTACTACTTGGCTATAAACATGGCTAAATGGAGCACTTGCAATGTCACTGTTGCAAATGCTTTATATATTTTAACTCATTTAATCCTCCTAAGGGCCCTGAGGTGAATCCTACTATCACCTCCACTTCACAGGTGAGCAAACCAGGCTAATGAGTAACTTCCCTATGGTCATACAGGTTGGGAGGGGCAGAGCCAGCATTTAAGCTTAGTTTGCTGAACCCCTAAGAGAGATGATCTCTCATGGAACCGCCACAATGTAATAATAACAACCACAATGACAACAACGACATCTGCCACTTACTGAAGACATCACAAAGTGCCAGGCCCCAATATGTACATGTATCATCTCATTTGATCTTCATCACAACCTTATACAGTAGGAACCCACAGCCCCACATTAACCCCAATTACCCCTATAAAGCTGAGTGCTATAGGGACATCCCAATGAAGAGATTATATAAATCCCCAGACACTCACTTCTCATGCACTTCCACCCTATTCCTTAATTAAATAACCTACTTCCAGATTTTCCAAGCAAGTGCCAAGAAACCCATTTCAGGTTCTCTTTCCCTGCTTCCTAGGACACTGGTTCTCCAGGGCCCAGACAACCCAGGTGAGGGGAAATGATGGAGCTGATCTGTAGCTGTGGGTTTATTCCATGAGGTTCAGCCCTTGGGTGGGGTCTGCAGGAGGCTCCAGGTCCCCGGCCGGGCTCTGCTCTGTCTGCTCTCATCTGTGGGGCAGGCTTGAACCAGACACAGCCTGACCAATCCCAGGGTCTCAGACTTCAGATCTGGGAACTTTTGCAGAAGGCAGGCTGAGCCCAGAGTTTACTGATCATCTCCCAGAAGGACAACAGTGAGTACTTAGACTTCTTGACCATGATGCTGCAGGGATAAAGGTAAAGCAGTAAACTTTGGAGCAGTCATGGTGACAGCCGTAGCCATGTTGATAGCCGTGTTGATAGCAGTTATTATGTACCAAGTGCTTCTCTAAGCCTTTAAATGTACAGAGTAATTTAACTAACACCTGTGATAATCTTATATACTTTGCAAGCGAGAAAGCCAAAGCACAGGGGGGTTAGGTAGCTTGCCTCAAGGGACAGAACCAGGCCTCAACCTTGGGCAGTGGTCACACTCCGCCTCACCGCCTGTCTGCAAGAAGCCAAATTTGGCTGGGTGAGACTGTCAAAGCCAGCTGGGGTTTCCCTCCCACTTTTTGGTGCTTGAAACTGCCCGGTGTAGCCGGACCTGGGAGTCACTCACAGCTGGCCTGGGGCAGGGTCAGGATTCAGGGTCACAGCTACCAGCCTGCTCTGCTGGAAGGTGGAGACCTGCTAGGAAGCACAGAAGAGAAACAGGATTCTTTTGTCCCATCTGCTTTGCTAAAGACCAGAGATATTAACAGGCATGAATTCCCTCAACACTCTCCTCTCCTATCCTGTGCTCATCCATTCTTTATAATTCCCCTCCTTCTCAAATACAGAGATAACTACTGCATAGGGTGACTGACCTCTCTGATTTCCATTTGAGGGTTTTCTGCGATGCAGGATTTTAATTTTAAAACTTGGGAAGTCACAGGTAAACTGGGATAAGATGATTACTCTAACTCTACCTCTTAACAAAACTAACTTCCTTTTCCACAGCCCTTTCAGCCAATTGGTACTTCCAGCCTCGTAAATCTTCCTTTTTTCCCCTCCTCTCCCCTCCCCTCCCCTCCCCTCCCCTCCTCTCCTTCCGTTCCTTTCTCTCCCCTCACTTTCCTTTATTTTTCTTTCCTTTCCTTGCTTGCCTTGCTTTGCCATTCCTTGATTTTCCTTCCTTTCCTCCCTCCACCCTCTCTCCATTGCTTACATTGGTCCCTACAATGACCAGACTAGTCACCAAGGAACAGACAATAGATAATCAAACCAAATAAGGTCTCTTCCCTTATTCGGTCACTTAGTCAACAAATAGTTTTTACATGCCCGCTCTGTGCTAGGCACATTCAAGTTACTGGAAACCTATCTTAGAGCTTACAATACCAATGCAGGAGACACACAGTCATCAAAAATCACACAAGGTACTGCAAAATTATAACCTGACAAGTGCCAGGGAGGAGAGTCAAAGGTTTCTATAAGAACCTGTATCAGGAAATTTAGTCTAGTTGGAGGGGACCAGGGGAAGGGTTTTGGGGGAAGCTGATACTTGGCTTCAGGTCTAGATGAGAAGTAGGAGTGCTTTGGACCAATAAGGAAGGAAGGAATGTTCTGGGAGGAGGGAAAAGGCAAAGAAAGATCTGGTGGAGGGAAGAAGATGGAGATTGAAAGCAGGCCAGGGGCACTGAAGGCAAGACAGCAAGAGATGGGGCTGAAAAGGTGGACAGGGCCAGACCCTTCAGGGTCTTGGAGACCATTACCAAAGTTTTATTTATTCTAAGAGCAATGGAGGACATTGACAGATTTAAGCAAGAGGGTGAACAGGTTCAATTAACTTTTTTTTTAAAGTCTTCATTTTACTGAGATATATTCACATACCACGCAGTCATACAAAACAAATTGTACATTCGATTGTTCACAGTACCATTACATAGTTGTACATTCATCACTAACTCAATCCCTGACACCTTCATTAGCACACACACAAAAATAACAAGAATAATAATTAGAGTGAAAAAGAGCAATTGAAGTAAAAAAGAACACTGGGTACCTTTGTCTGTTTGTTTGTTTCCTTCCCCTATTTTTCAAAAAAAATCACCTGGTTGATAACATGAGGCTCTGATGGGCAGAGGACTGAATGGAGGTGGGGAGACTGGTGGAGTGCACAGGAGGAAACCACTTGGGAGGCTATGGTGGTAGGTCAGGCCAGAGATGGAGAAGATTGGACAAGGCTGGTGGAGGTGTCCCTTCCTTTGCTTGTCCATTGCTTAGTGGGCAGCACACTTGACCAAGGGTCAAGTTCTTGGGTGATCTTGGACAAAACCCTTAACCACTTTAAGTCTCATTTTCCTCATCTATAAAATGGAATTACTATCAATTTCCTACCACAATGGTTTGCTGTATCAGGTATGTTAATAACAGATGTCTGGAAATGCTTAGTAGATGCTGAAGCCTTGCCCATTCAACTTTTCCTTGGCTTGGGCCTAAAGCACAACTTTCCTGAACCAACTGGTCACCCTAACTGGCCCCTCTGCCTCCAGTCTCACCCAAATCAATTCTACTTGATAATGCCAATTGATAATAATCAATTGATTATTATTAGAGATCTAATCAAGTAATTCCCTTGTGTCTGTAGGTACTCCATACCTGCTTGGCCTTCAAGATCCTCCTTAATCTGTCAAATGTAAACTTTTCCCAGTATTCCCACCACTCGTCCCCCTTCATTCTGCTCCAGCCGCACTGGGGTGCTTTCTGCCTCCTCAGTTAGCCATGTATTTTCAGGTCTCACTGCCTTTGCCCATGTGATCCTTCTGCCTGGAATTCTGTCCTCCATTCTCTCTTATTAGAGTAGAAATACTTTTCATTCTCTAAGGCCCATCTTCTGAATCAGCTTCTCCATTCTTCCAGATGAAAATGCTTCTATTCATTCCTATAAGGGTCCTGTAACACTTGAGTTTTGCCTCTTATTTGGCATTTAATAAATATTTCCATGTGTTTTTTTCTTATGTATATGATTCTCCTCTCTCCATACGTATTGCAAACAGGGAAAGGGCAGGGCCCCATCTATAGAGGGCTAGCCACACAGTTTCTCAGTACATGTTTATACAATAATTGTAGTTTGGTTGTCAGTATATCAGGCTTTAAATGGAATTTTCTATACTAGACTATCATTATGTGGTGCTTTTAGGAAGTTCTTTAAGATTTATACATCTATCTTATGAATATAAAATATCTCTTGGATGTAAGATATAAGACAAAACGGAGAAGAAATACCTTGGTAAAATTTGAATTTTGTGTTTTCCTCTTAAAGTCAAACTATTTAAATATTAAAAGGACTTCAGAAATCATCCAGTTTAGTGGCCCCATCTTCAGGCCCCTCTTTCCTAGCCTTGCCCTGATAAGGTTCAGTCACTGGAGCCCAGGTACATTTGTGACAGCACACTAATTCTCATAAGATCTAAGAAATGGGTGATAGCTCCTTACCTCCCTACCCCCTTGTGCTCCTCCACAAAGAAAACTGAGCAACTGCTCTTTCAACTCTTACAGATTTGTATTTTTTTCCCTCTCTGCCCAAATTAGTCATTTTAAGAAAAGGGGAAAGGAAACTTGTCACTGCCATGTTAGTCACACACCTGAGTTCAATGTCAAACCAAATCACGTCAACACCCAGCTCAAGACTTCTTCCTTTGCAAGATGGATGGGAAGGGAGAGTTGAGTGTCCAACCCAGAAAAACTCTGCAAGCTGGTTTTCTGGGATAGAGGAGAGCTATACACTTAGCCAGTCACCTTGAAGGCTTACGTGACTGTTTTGCAAGGTTAAAACCAATGATGGAGCCTCTGGGTGGGGTGGGCACAGGGGGAGGCAGAGGAGAGTAGGATTGTTACTGCACCAAGTATGGCCAAATTAACATATTAGAATTCCACGCCAGACCCAATTCCAGGAGCAATTCTAGTTCTGGCAGTGTCACTGAGGGACAAAAGGCTGAGCTTTTATTCTGTTTGTCATAGAATGAAACCTGAGATGCCAGATGAGAAAGCCTCGATTTGCACAGTGACTTTCCTTGTGTGCCATTATTTTCTCTGATTTTCAGAACTGGGAGATAGGACAGGGGTTAAAAGGCCCTTTTAGTAGCCAGGACACAGAAGCACAGAAGTGTAGAGAGCCTTTCCCAAATTCAGACAGGGGTTGGGAACAGAGCAGGGACTCAAACCCAGCCCCTTGAGACCCTGGTTCAGGACTTGTCCATGGCCTAAGGAACCAAGCCTTGCAAAGCTGGTGGGTCCTTAGAAGACCAGAGGGACTTCCATGTCTTTCCAGCTCACCGATTATCCCATGGGAAGGGGAGGCCTGACTGGGCCCTGTTTCTCTTCCAACCACAAGCTCAGGAAAGCCTCCTCCTGAGGAAGTAAATCAAGAGGGCGACAGTTGAACAAGCCGATTCAACTTTTGAGTCACGGGCCTGGACCCTGAACTCCAAGGTACGTACCATTCTCCTCTGACTAGATTAGGGATTGGTCCCTGTGAGGGAACACTGTCCCCTGGCAACACAGAAGCCCCATATACACCACCACCACCACCACCACCACACACACACACACACAAACCCACAGCTCAGCAAAGAAGAGCTTCAGGAGGGGGGGCTCTCTCCTTGTTGTACCCCTGGATCTCACCATTCCACGTGGCTTCTCATTGCCACCCCAATATTCAGCCCCAGGATTATCCTCCTTCCCCTTAAAACCCTGGCCCAAGTTGGGCCAAGAAGCCCTATTCTTCTTTCCTGAAATCAGAGGTGAGACAGCCAGACATTTCAACACAGGATGGTTATGATTAGCGAGTTGATAGAATATAAATTGAGAATCCACGGCAGAGAATTGTGACCCAAAAAATACAAACAGTACAAGTGCAACACTTCCAAAACAGAAGTGTCTGATGCTGAGAGAACTGCAGACTAACCCCAGGAGGCTGGAGACCCCTATCCCCACCCAAGTAGGCTGGAGACCCCTATCCCCACCCCAGGCACCTGGTTTCCCAGGAACTTGTCTCTAGCTGTGTCATCGGCACCCAGCGAACCTCAGCACTCAGTGTGTACATCTGTGAAACGAGAACATTAATCCCAGCCCATCTCCTGGGATCCTTGTGAAAATCAAAGATACCAGACAAGACACAAAATAGACAACATCAAATCTGACAAAATATAAGTGTATTCTTTCCTTTTTGGAGGTTGTGTGTTTGTTTTTCTCCTCAATCCATTGCTCTTGGACACAGTTCATCATTATAGATCAGAGGAAACATCTGTCAGAACTCTGTAGGGGTTTTGGGGTAGCTGGCAGGGGATCAGGGCTGCTACTACTGGGCTTGCAGCCTTACAAGGAAGGCAAAACCCTTCAATGCTATCCAAATCCCAATTTAGAGAAGGCCCAGATCCACTTGTCAGGTTTAACCTGCCAGGGACAGATCCTACCCCTAAATCGGGTGACGGCCTGGCTCAGGAAGCCTTTCCATGACCTCCTGGGGGGCTGCCCCTTAGTGGGCTGGTCTAATGGTCCTTCTCCCCTCCACAAACCTATGTCTGCTGTAGCCACCCCACCTGGCTGCCTTAGCCACCCCCAGATTCAAATGTGGGGGTGTCTGCAAAGGGGACTCCCCTGCTCCGCATCCTCCCTCTTCCATGCACTCGGACCTAGAATGGTGCCCACAATGCAGTAGGAGCTCAGTAAGCATCAGTTGGCTCTTTGAATAAATGAACAAGTGAGTGATGAGTTTAAAATGTCAGTGCCCAAGTAAACTACTTGGTTTGTACTCATTAGGCATATAATAGATATTCAGTAAAGAGTTAATTAGGCAACATTTTAATTAAATCATAATAGCTACCATTTAAAAATATCTATCATGTGCCATGTGCTTTATACCAACATTAATTCTGGAAATAACTGCGAAAAGTAGATGTTCTTATCCCCATTTCACAGATGGTGAAACTGAAGCACAGAAAGTTAAGTAAGTCAACAGTCAGTTACTTATTGCTGGGCCTGACTCCAAGGCCATCTCCTTCCATCTTGCCAACTGCTCATCTATTCATGCAGCTACTGTCCTTCTACTCACCTACCCCTCCACCCCATCATTCCAAAAAAACAGGTTGAGGAACTTTTTAATCTGCCTAACATTCTCTATTTAAAAAGATCATCCACTAGGGTATGAAGTCCTATGGTCACTAATCAATAAAAAGAACCAATTAGAGTTCACCATAGGCCAAGAACAGTTAATAAGTGAAGGTACTTCTAAGACACCTTAGACAGTTATTGTACAAAAGGACCTTACCACTTAGCTGGAGAGACAAAAATAACACATAAGAATAGACCGATAATAAAAGATAGTATTTAATTAGTTGCTAAACTCTGTGATGCCTATGGCACCTAGCCTAAATCCTTTTGTATATCCTCATTCTTGGCAAAACACTTGCTGACTGTAGATTTGAGCATCAGAGTTTGCTAAAAGATATCCAGAGCCAAGTCTGGAAAACATAGTCACAGAAATGGAGTAAATCCTATCATGTCAAGGCAATGATAAAGTACACTTGGGAGGTTTTTTGAAAATATAATTCCAAGAGTTCTGAAAGGAGAACTCCCACCAAGTCTTGAGCAATGAAACATCACTGGGGCATCCGTTCCCAAATGGATTTATTTGAAGTGGGGAAAACTCACCTGAAGGTATAAACTCTGGTGTGTTTGTTTAAAAAGAAAAAATCAGGCTAATTTAACTACCTAAACAGAGTAATTTTAATATACATGAGAAGCTGTTTTAGTTTGCTCCAAGCAAATACCATGAAATGACTTGGCTTAAATGATGGGAATATGTTTGCTTATGGTTAGAGTCTGGGAAAATGTCCAAATCAAGGCGTCATCAAGGCGATGCTTTCTTCCCGAAGACTGGCTGCAGGTGATCCTGGGCTCCTCTGCCACATAGCAAGGGACATGGTGGTGTTTGCTGGTCTCTCTCTTCTCCTCTGGGATTTGTTAATTTCAGCTTCTTGCTTCTGTGGCTTTCTTTTCTCTCTGTATTCATTCCATTTATAAAGGACTCCAGTAAGAGGATTAAAACCCATCCTGAATGAGGTGGGTCACACCTTAACTGAAGTAGCCTCATCAAAAGGTCCTACTTACAATGGGTCCACACCCACAGAAATGGATTAAATTTAAGAACATATTAATCCATGTACGTCTGGGGTACATACAACTTCAAACCACCACGGAAGCTGTTGTAGAAAACAAGCTTGATGAATTCAGAATTTATTATTTCTAAATTTGTGGGGAAAAAAAAGAGATTGTTAATACTCAAGGAGACAAAGATGGGTAAGCCACTGGTCAAAGTGCTCCTCAAAACCAGACTTTCCAGGGAAGAAAGTAGCAAAGTTTCTCTCTCCCTTTGGGCTTGTAGAAATGCCAGCTTCCATGTTGGTGGAGAGCATTGAGAACCGGACAAAGTTTGTTTTTGTTGTTGTTTGTTTGTTTAAGAAAAGGAGACTGCACCTCGAAGGGCCAGAAAAACCAAGGCTAAATCTCCATGACAGTGGGCAGCCACACATCTGCATATGCCCAGGTGTTTGCGTTCTTCGAAGCCTCATTCAAGTCTATGGCACAGGTTCTCACATTTGGCTGCTACTGGAATTGTCTGAAGAGATTTCGGAAATCCCCATACCTTCCCAGTCCACACACAAGTCAGATGACATCAGAAGCTCTAGGAAGGGCTCAGCCATGAGTATTTTTTAAAGCTCCCCAGGCAAGTGCAATGTGCAAATGAAGTTGAGATCCCTGCAGCTTTGGTTGTCCCCTGATGCCCAGGTTGCACCAGGATGAATGGCCATCAGAATTCAACAGCATCCAGCCCCACACCTTAGCCTAGTGTTAGCATCCAGCAGAATCCATTAGGATTCTGGCTGGAGGACCCCGGGCAGTCTGAAGAATATTTCTGTGCCTCCATTTCCTCACCCTTAAAGAAGGTGGTTGTGGGGATTGAGTAAGATCATGTGTGTAAGGCACGTAGCAAATGCTCCATCCATAATTTCCGAAAGCTCGGGATTCCATCCTGGTAGAGCCCTGAAATAAGACATAAAGTTGCCATGGGGAGAAAAGTGCTTGGTGATCAGGGAGGAATTGGCTGTAATTTCTGTTTCCTCTTGCTTCTCTCCAATAACCTTCACCTCAGGGTTTTTATAAGCACAAAACAAAGCTTATAAACTGTCTTAGCTGCAAATTGGCCTTGAAAGTCTGCCCCAGGAGGCCAAGGGGAGCCTGTCTGGGTTCTAGAGAAGCAACAGCTGCCCCTGAGAGACCAGCTGGGGTCCTGGATTCCTGGGTCGTGGGCATCTCACCCTGGATTGAGGGTGTTTTCCATGCCTGAGAGGCTGTGAGGAAGGGGAGTGTCCTTTCATCTTCCTGCCCTTATATGAGCGAAGTCACTAAGAGCAGGCTGCAATCAGAGCCTTCAACCGACAAGGACAGATGCACGTGACGACAGCTTCCTCTTTTCTGAGAAGTGGAGATACTGAATCACAGTAAAAGCTCTGCGATTCAGATTTTATATCTAGATAAGGAAGGTCACACTCAAACAACAAACAAATTTTAACAGAAGTAACTTCTTGTTGAGCTCAGATTTTTAACTCCAACTATTAGCCCACAAGTCGTGGGCCACTTGAAAGCTGGTTTTGCATGAAGAGGACCATTTCAGCATCGCTGATATATGCCAGGTGCTTGGCACGAGGTATCCCCATGTGAGACTGAGGCTCGTGGAGGAGAAATAACCGGCCTAAGGTCACTCAGAGGGCAAATCCTAGAGACTGGGAATTTAGTAGTTCTCCACTTCAGCAAGCATCAGAATCACCTGGAAAGTTTATTAAAACAGAGCTGAGCACCACCCTCAGAGTGTCAGATTGAGTAGGGCTGAGGTAGGACCCAAGAATTTACATTTCCAACAAGTTCCCAGGTAATGTTGAAGCTGCTGGTCCGGGGATCACACTTTGAGAACCACTGTTTTACAGGAACAGTGTCAATTACGTAAAACTCAGCGGTGAAGAAAAGTGGAGAATGTCCTTAAAGATAACTCTTAAAGAAGTTAGGTTTCTCCACTCACACATGCACACACACTCATGCTTTTTATCTGTTCAGCAAATGTATTCTTCAGAGAAAGCAGCGTTCTGCTTTGCCCAGATCCAACCACACCATCCAGAGTGGCAGAGGACGGAGGACTAAGGTTTCACCAGCCTCCCAGAGTTGGATAGTTGATCAATTCCCCGAGGGACTTTCTTTGGGCTGGGTAAGGAAAAATCCATGAGAAAGAGAACAAACTGGCCAGGCTTTGCAATTGGAGCATTCAGCCTCTACAGAAGAACTTGGCAACTATTGAGGCTTGATTGCAATTTGTGGCCATTAACAAAGCTGGGTCTCAGGTGACCTCAGAAAGCCTTTCTCTGTTGGATGCATTATGTGTTTGGTTTCCTAACAACGTAGACTTCAAGGAGCAGAGGTGAAAACAAAAGGTTTTAGGAGATCATCTCCTGCTGCCCCTGACCAGGTATTGGAAAGGATTTCAGCAGTATTAGACGAGTTTCAGTAGCCAGAATAAATAAGGTCTGTGATTCCCATCTGCAAGCTCTACACAGAACCACAGGCCAGTTACCACAGTGCCCCTCACATTTGTAGCCACACAAAAGCACAGTTGCAAATGATGCAGTGCAACTGTGAGCTGCTGGCAGAAGGAAGAGTTTGGTGTATAGTAATCTGGAATAAAACCAGTATTTTGAAGCTTAACGTTTTGAGAAAAATATGTGTAAAAGTCATACTGTTTTTTAAGAAAAGAGCATTGTGAAGTAATTGCCATCTGCCCAGTAGCAAGAAATGGACCAAAATGCCAGAAATGCTATTCCAGAGAGATTTTTAGTCCATAACGGTGATGTTGGAAGGTGTGGGTGTTTGGAGAGGAGAAGAGAGCATGGGCTTTGGAGTCAGATAGGCGTTCAATTACCAACTCTGCCATTTATCAGCTGAGTAACTTTGGGCAGATCCCTGAACTCTCAGATCTAAGCCATCAGCCTATCTTTTTGGCTCTGTCACTAAAAGACATCCTAAATCTGTCTACCCTCTCATCTCCGTTGCTACCCACCTCAATCCAAGCCTCAGTCATCCCTGGTTTATTATCCAGGCCTCCCTGCTTCCTCAGTTGCTCCACTCGCCCCTGCAATCCTCTCTCCACCCTTCAGCCAGAGTGATCTTTTAAAGAACTCAGCAATGTTGACATTTTTGCTGGATAATTCTTTGCTCGGGGTGGGGGGCTGTCCCGTGCACTGTAGGATGGTTAGCAGCATCCCTGGCCACTACCCACTAAAGCCAGTAGCACCCCCCCCACTCCCAATTGTGATAACCAAAAATGTCTCCAGACTGCGCCAAATGTATCTTGAAAGGCAAAATCATCCCTGGGTTGAGAACCACTGAATTAGATCAGGTTCCCCCATAGTAAACCCTTCCAAGGCTTTCTCATTGCAATTATGATAAAATCCAAACCCTCCCATGGCCTGCAAAGCCCTCAAAACCTGCCCTGCCCGCTTCCTGGAGCTCATCTCCTCCCATCTTCCTGGTGCTCACTGAGCCTCAGCCACAGTGGTATCAGTTCTTCAGACACAACCGGCTTACTCCACCTCGGGCCCTTCGCGCTGCTGGTCACATTGCCTGGAAAGCTGCCCCCAGGTCTCGGCACGGTCAGTGACTTCTTGCCACTCACCTTTCACCTCCTCGGGAAGGCCATCCTTGACCATCCAATCCAAAGCAGCCACTCTCCCCCAAACACTCAACCACAGTGTTCTGAAGCTTAAGGCTTTCAGAAATATATGTCCATAAGTCACAGTATTTTTCAGAAGACAACATAGGGTTTTTTTCCTTCATTGCCTTTATCACCATCTGAAACTCTCTTGTTTATTTTTTGCATATTATTCACAGCATTAACACATCATTTAATATCCAAATCAGGACATTTTGAGAGTAAACAGGGATGCTAAAAATAATTAACAAGTGTTAGTTACCCCAGCTAAACTTTGGATGACCCTAATGTCTTCTAGACTAGAACCTGAGCTCCCCAAGAGCGGAGACTTGTGTTTTGTTCACTGTGTGTCCCCAGCACCGACAACAGTATCTGCACACAGTAGGTGTTCAGTAAAGATTTGCTGAATGAAAGACCGAACTTTCCAATCTTGTTTGCTTCAACTATGAAAAGGGGTGTGATAACCATGACAACCTAGAGAGAGATGGTTGTGAGGAATAAATGAAATCACAAATGTGCCGAAAGATCCTCAAGCAAGGGCTTCCTTCCTTCCATGCTATTTCCATAGAAAACTAAAGCTTTCAAACTGAAGAGACTTTAGTCCCTGGAAGTGGAATTTCAGAACAGGAGTGATGGTCTAGTTCAATGTTTCTCAATCCCGGCTGAATATGAGAATCACCTGGGATGTGTTTATAACACACCAATGCCCGGGCCCCACTCCAAGCCAGGTGAAACCAAAGCTCTGGAGGTAAGACCCAGGCAGGTGTATGGATTTTAAAGTTTCTCGGGGGATTCTGATGCACAGAGAGGGCTCGGGCTCACAGACCAGATCACACCCACTGGTTTCACGGACGAGGAGTCAGGCCCAGAAAGGGAACCTGCCCATGGTCCCACTTTCTCCATGGCAGAAACTGCACTGGAATCCAGATTTCCTAGCCCACTACCCTTTCCTCTCTATCAAAGGGCTTCCCTGCCAGTGGGTGCAGCTTTCCAGCCTTGGAAAGATCCTGAGTACATTCCATGAGAGGGCCTGGACTTGCTAAGGAGCAAGGAGCCAAGTTCAAAGCCAGGCTAAGCTCCTTGCTGACCACCCCAGTCATGACACCCCAACTCAAAGCTCTCAGCGTGGGCACCACGATGGACAATCTCCGTTGCCCCTCCAGCTCCAGCCTCCACATCCTCCCTCCACTCTTCTCCTCTCTGTCCAGGAGGCTGACCGTTAAGCATCACATCACCCAGGCTCCCTCTGACTTCTGATTCTCTTCAGCCAATGGGCAGCACCAGCGGGCGGTCAGCAGGTGGGAGGAGACCTTGATAATGAAGTTAATTTTCCTCACTTCACTGGACTCACTGACCTTGACCTGAGCTAATGAATGCAAAGCCCCTGGCAGACTATTTCACACAGTCAGTACACAGTAAATATACTTCCTTTCTGACATACAATAAGAAATGGGTAAAATCTGTCCAACGCTTGGGCAAAGAAACAGAGATTAGCTCATATTTATAGTAAAGCACTGACACAACAGAGTCAGTTAGTAAAACAAAACAAAACAATGACAACAAAAACAAAAATAAAAAGTCAGCTTTGTTCTCAGTTCCCTTGTTTGTTGTTCTTGCTAATTATACCTTTCTGGTACAGGGCCCCTTGCATTTTTCCTTTCCCAATCTGTTTGCTCTGTAAACAACATTCAGAGCTTTTTATAACATTTTGTGGGGCTTTCAAAAGGGCTCCGGTGGTGAGGGGTGACTCTTTTCCCCTCCTTCAGAAAGCGATTTCCTGGGGGCAGCAAAGTGGAGCTGGACTCTAAGGAAGAATTATGTGTTCCCAGCTTCCCAAGCTTGACCAGCCGTCTGCATTAGATTCCGAAAGTGCTTCTCCGGATGGTTGGAGCAATCTCGGATAATTGGATTGGGAGCCTCTGGCCTGCAGACAGCTATAGTAACTTGGATGCGGAGATGCCCTCAGTTCGGCCTGGGGGGAGAATTTAACGAGCTCATGCCGGTTTGTGGAGCAGGATGTGACAGGCTTTCGGGCTGGGCTGCTCTGTGGTCAACTCCCCACTGCCGTGTGTTCTTGGGCAACTCTCTAAATATCCTCACACCTCTGTTTAGTCACATGTAAAATTGGAATAATGATCATTTTTACTTTGAGGACCAGTGATGGATAGTGAACTCTGATTTGGATTTCTGGTCCCTCGGGGCCACAAAGGAAGGGATTTGTGAGGATTGGCAATAATGGATGTTGAGTTCCTGGCATATAATAGGTGATCAATCAATAGTAGTTATTATTACTTCATGGGGTTTGTGTGTATTTAATGTCATCATTTGTAACAATAAAACCAGTTGATGCTAGGCATACAATGGGTGCTCAATAAATGGTATGAGATATTTGAAAGCAGGCCTAAGAGTCTCACTGAAGAAAGCTCAGAAGTAAAGCACTCTGCCCCGAGCTTGCCTTCGATTGTTCTAACACCTCTGTTGTCCCTCGACAGTATCCTTTAGGGTCGCCTTCTCCTTGTCAAAAAACAACTGGGTCCCTGACAGACATAGCTTAAGAGTGATTACAATTACACCTGTCATGAAAGTTAAAATTTTTATTTGCCCTAGAAAATGTGAAACCTGTGATACTTGTCAAACCTTATTTTACATTTCAAATTAGTTGAAAATTGGAGTGAATGTTGAGAAGCAAAGTTGTATGGCCTTGATTTGTGGGTTGTTACAGTCTTTGTATTTTTTCTTGTACAGGACATTGCTTTCTGGAGCGGATGGAGCACCAGGCCAGCAGGTGAGGAGGTTGGGACTTGGCCCTGGACCCGCCATGAGCTGTTGTGTGAACTTAGGGCCTGGCTCCTCATCTGTCAGATGACGAGGTATGTGCATGGCTCCATTTTGTCAAAACTTTTACGTGGTCGGGGCAGAGGGGTGCTGTTACTGACAACGAGGCCCCTGAATAGCTGGGGTGGGACAGGGGTTAATCTCCCCAGAGAGCCAGGGAAGGAGCCCCACTGCCTGCCGAACGGTCCTCCCAACTGAGAATCCTGAAAGACTGGGAGGGGGCCCTGGTTATGTAGCAGGGTACAGGACAGCTAGCAGGGTTGTGGTGGTGGCAACTGGCTCTGAGGAAGTGATCGACTGGGGCAAATGCTGAAGACAGAGGTCAAGTAAGAGGAGCACAGAACTGGCGATAGAATTAGTGAGGTCACTGGTGACCTTGAGGAGAACTGTTTTGGTGAAGGGGTGGGGCTAAAAGCCTGGCTGAAAGGGGTTTGTTCTGGAAAGAGGGGAATTAGAGATGGTTAGACAGAGGCTGGAGGAGTTTTACTGTAGATCTAGAGGCTCATTGTTAGGCGTGAAGTAGATAAGATATCTAAACACTTAGAGAAGTGCCTAGCATGTTGCAAGTGCTGATACTGTTCTGTTTTCTCACCTGATCCTTACCACGTTCCTGTGAGCCCAGAGGTCAAGCTTTAACCAAGGTTGATGTGAGAAAACTGAGGCAGATAAACATGGTGGCTTTCTTGAGGTCCCTCACCTGGCCCATTGGTTTAGTTGTCCATCCCATGTCTGTTGAGTGCCTGCTGTGCACTGGGGAGAAACAGATCCCTGAAGAGCTACAGCTGGAGCCAGGTGTCCTGGTTGCCAGATCCATACTCTTTCCGATTTCTAGGGAAAAGTTAAACTAATTTTTACTATTAAATATGTAAGTTACAAACCATCAAAGCAATTCAATTCCTTGAATCCTTTAAGAGTTGTTAATCTAGTTACTGGATAAATTTTGTTGATACTCTCTGTTTCTGTAAATATATAAAGAGCATCTTCTTCTACAAGCCAGAAACTACCCTTTATACTATATGTTTAAGCTTCTATTAACTGGGAATCATAATAAGGATTGACTTCTCTCATAGACGAACACCATTAGCATCTCCATACTTCACCTTTTCAGGCTTTAGAAACCCACCAAAAGTTGGCCTTGTGGCAGAGAATCCAATAAAAGAGGTTAATTAGTGATCATTCCTGGGTTTGTTTAGGGAATGGGGCTGAAATTCTCAGTTCCTCATCCATCCATCACTGTCAAACAGGCAGGATTTAATCAATCTAAACTTAATTTAGCCCCGAAAAGGCTGAATATCCTGGTGTAATCCACCTCTTTGAATTTTATAACCAATGTTCCCTTTCTCACCCTCTTGAGTGATCCAATTCCTCTGACCAAGGAAAGTGTATAGATTCAGAGAAGAGGCACCAATTAGTCCTCCCTACCCATCCACCCACCACCACCACCAGGATGCTGTCTGCAGGCAGAGGGACACTCAGCGTCCAAAAGCAGTCCATACTTAGGGAATCGAGGGAGCTTATAGCCTTCCTGGGGTCCCATCTCTACCAGGGCCCCTTCTCTGACATGGAAGGGAACAGCCAGAGGCAAGGAAGGCCTGCTTGGCTACTAGCAAGGATTCCAGTCCCCAGCCCCTCCTTTCTAGATCTTTCTCCATTAGACCATAGCCCAGTGGTTATACGCATGGACTATGGAATAAGCCTGGGTAGGTTTCAAATCCTGGAGCTGGCACCTACTTTCCGTTTGACTTTGGGTTCTGGGTCTCAATTAAAACCCAAAGGGTTATACAAATTTAAGGAGGTAATGTGTGTATAAACCCCTCGATAAGTCAGTGTAAGGATTATTCATTTCTTTCATTGCTTTCACACAGATGCAAAGGACCATATGGAAGAAGGATTAATAGAACAAACCCAGTTTAAACATATATCACTGGTTAAATATATGTCACCTCAATTTACCGCTCCACACTACCCATTCAGATGCTGCATATTTGTATTCAGATACATACGTAGCCTTTGTGGACTGGTGCTGTCTGGGAAGGGCAGCCCTCTGGGGCCAGCAGCCTGGCAACTTCAAAATAGTCTCTCACTCAGTGAAAAGATCTATTTCCCACCCCTTTCCAATATTTCACCTTGGCTTGATGGTCCTTAGTTGGAGGTATTCTCTTGCCTTGCTGTGATATTTGTAAATTCCTCAGACTCCTTTCCCAGCACATTCCTCTGGGGAGGTTTGAATTAGACCCAAGCCCCAGACCAGAGCACTGGCTGCTCTCTTTCTTGGTAAGCCTCTGACCCGCCACTGGCTGGATTTCAGTCAGGCGTGTCACACTCCACCTTCTGCAGCCATATTCCCTCCCTCCCTCCCTCCAGTACAAGCTCCCTTTCCCTTAAAATGTTTCAGGTGGTTTATCTGTATTTCCCAAGATCCAGGTTCATCTATGACATCAACTCACAAGTTGAGATAAACCATGCTGACTCATTTCTATGGAAGCTTTGGGAAATTCTGTTTCCAAGCAATTATACTTAAGGAGTCACTCGACAGTGGCCGAGAGCGAGTTGCTGCAGAGCTTGAGAACATTCTTTTCTTCTGGTCCTTCATTCTGTCTGAGGAGACACCGTGGCTCCCAAAGGTGAGGCAGGAGCAGACAGTTAAAGCTTATTTACATTCTAGCTTCTCCCATGCAAGGATCCTTCCATGTTCTCATTTCTAGTCATCTCACTGGAACTTTCCTCTCATGAATATGCACCAAAATAAAGTCCCCCCAAAGCAAAATGTTTCATGTTTGAGCACTGAGGAGAGGTTACAAGGTAGCTGGAACCCTCAAATCCAAACTCTATTATAAATTCCCTTGGTGTGCCAGGGTCCCCATATCCCATATACTGCACCCAACAACCTAGTGGTGTGTGTGTATGTGGGGGAGGGGTACTTACATAGACTACAATGTGAACGGCATACCCCAGGGTTGCGCAGCTCACAACCTGCACGACTGTACAAAGCAACCATGGCAAAAACCATGTCTTGTACAGTTCATCTCCCTCATAGTCTCGGGCTGAGCAACTAGAATGCCCTTTACAAATATTACTAATTGGCTGATTTTCAAAGTGAAGATTTTCCTCCAAAGAGACAAAAGTAAAAGTCACCAAGGAAAGACTAAGGCTCTGGTAAATATTAGAAAAACACTACATACAGCTACCTGGATCATACCATGTCCATTATGGACATTGGTAATTTCTCAGTAGAAGTGAAATGCTCTGATCTACACAGTTCTTTGGGAAAGAGAGAATTTAGAGGCTCCTTGACATTTTGGCATTCCTCCTCCAGTCCACCTGTTTGATAGATGCCTTGTAATAACCTTAACCCTTTCATATTTTACACTTAATAATGACTTTCTTCTCTTCTGCTGGCTATTTTCATTAGGATCCACTAAGTACATCCAAATTCATTTATTGGTCTAGGAACAATGACTCTCTCGTACCCTAGAGCTTCTGTGGTTGAGCCAGGACAAGACATACTGCAGAGGGTTGTGATCGGGTGGGTGTCAGAAGGAAGCATCTATCCAGGGGCTTAGAGGCCATGCACCCTGCCTAGAGACAGATCCATAAGTCAGAATCCCTGTTTGTTAGTTTGAGATGAGACGTGCAACTGTCACTCATGCCCAGTGGCCCAATTCAGCACCTCAGAACTGTCTTTCCCTGTATACCAAAGAGCTGGATGTCAAAATGACAATCAGAAGCTTGCTTGGTGAGTAGAGACAGCGAGTTGGGGTGTAGGTACCGAAGAATAGGAATATCGATGCCCTAAGGGCAGCAGAAGCTCTCCACTGGATGGTGTGTGTAAGGCTCAGCCCAGTCCTGATCTCACCTTCGGGTCACGTAGATTTTCCCCAAATCATAAAATACAAGTAAATAGATTTCTGGTAAGTGGATCCCAAAGATGCCTGCTTTGTCTCCTTGGGATTACACCCCTCTCACCTTGATTACAGTTTCCTGTGGTCCCAGACTCTTCAGTTTCCCAACAGACAGTTGCTTGGTTTACTCCCTACCACAGTGCTCACGGGTTTTCCGGATTTGACTCTCCAGGGGAAACTCATCATCTGAGTTCCCAGGGGGACACCAAGTTTGCTGCCTCTTTTTGGCTTCTCTTTCTGAGAGCTTTTCTCCTGGAGCTTTTACCTAGAGTGCATGGACTCAAGAAAATGGAGACAGAAGTACATGGATAAAGGAGCAGCCCTGGAAGGTGGGTCTGTGCTGTCTGAGAGCAGATACAGCGTCTGGAGGGACTGAGTGGGGACCAGCTGCTAAGCTTCCAGTGATCTGTAAAATCTGATTCCACATTTCACTTCTGCCTGAGCCTTTCAGGGCTTCTGCCATGAGTATAAGAGGTTGTATGTTTATGGTGTGCAATGCACACAGTAGGTGCTTAGTACATGGAAGAGGTTTGTTTTGGTTGATGTAACTGTGGACCCTGAACACACCTGTGCTGGTAACGTGCCGTCACAGTTGCTTCTGGCCTGGATGAACTGTGGTCTCTGATGGTTGACATCCGATCCATCCTTTCAGTCTTAGGATAACTGATACCTCTCCAGAGAGCAGTCCCTTATTTACAAGCTGAGTATGTCATTGTTCATTCAAATCTGACCACATTATTCCCCTACTCCAAACCATTCAGCTATTCTCCATTGCCTAGAGAACAAAACCTAATCTTAGAACAAAATCCTCCATGATTTGATTCTTGTCCTTTATATTCCCCACCACCACCCTCACCTGCATTTTGCATTTCAACCATGTGCCTCCATTATGAGTTCCTGAATACAGCAAAAACTCTCTCATGCCTTCCCAACCGTTGGGGGCTGTGCCATCCAAATCAGGTGGCTGAATCAATTTGCAGTTGGATTTTTGAGACATGGAGCATGCAAAGCACAGGGACCAGCTGTAAAGGGCCTCTATGAAAGGCTCCTTCCTTGGAGCACACCAAGAATCGTGCCCAAGGTCCTGAGGACCTTTGCCTCTTCATCTTGCAAATACAGCATGCTTTGTGCTCACCTGAAGGGGCCGTCTGGAAGGCCATGGAAGAGGTGGCTGTGGTCCCCACTTTTCCACCCAACCCATCTTGCCTGCCCACACTCAGCAGCCTGCAGTGAGGGGAGAAGGCATCCCTCCCGCGGGCGGATTGGAAATCAAGGAGTCTGCTACTGCCCTAGGCAGGGTAGTGGGTAAGAGTGTGGCTCCAAGACAGAACCAGACCTGGCCCAGCCCTGACTCATCACTAACTAGCAATGTGACTGTGGCCACGTCTTGGGGCCCCGTTTCTTCATCTAGGGGAGGGGTGTGGAAATAACACCGCAAAATGTTATGGGTGGAATATTTGGTATACATTAGTTATTCAGCAAATGTTTACTATTAGAATGTCTGGAAATAGCAAGGGCTTCCCTGAAAGACCACAGGAATATCACGAGCATTTGAGCTGGATTTTAAACACTGAAGAGATTGATCCAACCAATGGATACATACAGTTCAACATTAGAAGGTTGAGGTTATTATGTGCTCTGCTTTCATCCTTCCTCCCTAGAAGATTCCCAGTGAAAATTATCATGCATTTTCCATGTAAGAGCCATGTAAGACAATTCCCCAAAGGGAAGCTTTTCTGCACTCCAGGGAACATGTTCAAGAATTCAGCCTTTGCACTCTTGACTCTTCAGGGCGAATTACATGATATGTGGATTATGGTATAGAAAGAATCCTGGGTCTAGTCCTGGCCCTGCTGGTTACCAGCTGTGTGATCTTGGCTAAGTCACTTAGCCTCTCTGAGCCTCAGGTTCTTTATCTGTTATGCAAAGGGGTTGCCTACCTCACAGATCAAATGATGAAAGGGAAAGTGTTTGGTAAACTATAAAATATGGTTCAGGTCTAAGGTTCTTGGATTAGTCTCTTTTTCTTCTTAGCCTATTTTGCTACAGGTTAAAAATCTATTTACAATTCCAAAATTAAAAACATCTGAGAAACAATATTTTTGATAATTCATTTGGCTGCAAAACGTGACCCGAATTGATGTAGCTCTGTTTATAGACTTTATATCCCACTAATGGTGAATATTCATATATTTTACTGCAGAAATAACACACTTGATTTGCAAGTGCTGTCCCAGTTACCTCTAGGGGTGTCAAGTAACAAAGGGGATATTCTGAATTCTGAAACACATCTGGCCCCAAGAGTTTTGCTGAAGGAGTTATGGACTTAGATTTTAGGAGTAGATCCTAAGCCTTAGTCATTTATATAGCACTTCCATGACTTTTGTCACATCCTTATACAACCTGTATTATTTCCTTAGTATATATTTTCAATTGACTCGATTTCTTACTTATTTTTTCAAATGTATATGTTTTAGAATACACATTAAGATAAATACCCAATTACAAATAAAATGTTTAATGTGTGACACCCTAAATCATTTTTATCACAGAACATACCCCACACTTTGGGCAACAGTGATCTCAAACCAGCTCGACATGGAGCTCCTCAATAGCCAGAACACAAGGGTAAACTGACATTTTTGAGGGTCAGATTCACGTTTGAGATTCTCAATGATCATAAACATTCAAGAGTTCAATTCTACCAAGTTCTTCTGGCCTCTTATCGGCTACGAGCAGGCACTGTGCCCCATCACGGCAGCTCTGGTGTTCTGCTTAAAAACCACGAAATAACCAGCAGAGATGGCAGGTGAATCTCAACTGCATAACAGCTTACATTTGATAAGTTCTTTCACAGGCATTCTCATCCAATTGCCACCTCCACCAGTGGGATAGATAGTATTTGTATTATTTAAAATGCAAAGCCAGGCCCCACAGGCTGAGCGCCTTGCCTAAGATCTCCCAGTCAGAGGCAGAGCTGAGAGCTTGAGTTCCTGCTGCTGATTTAGGGTTCTCCTCTCCCTGCCATCTCCTAGGGTCTCAGTCTTAGCTGTTTGTGGCACTGCTCACACCACGTCTGCTTCTGGCTTAAACATTAATATTCACAAAAGCCACTGGGAATCTGGGTCTTTATAAAACCTGTGTGCTCTCAGCCTAAAATATCCCCTATGGCTGAACTATTATGCTTTGCCAGCTCGGCAATGGTTGCACACATCTAACAAGGCTTTTCAGAGGTTCACAAATCTTCAGAATATGCCATGAAGAGTTAAGTAACTGTCATCGCATATTTCACAAAGTTAGAGGAATAGCAGTTTATAGGAAAAGGGCAGAACTCAGAAAATCTGTTCCAAGGCCACATAGAACAGCATAACTTGGACTTTGGGTAAGTTGCCTTTTTTAAAAAAAAAATCACAATTTCTGGAGGAATAAAAAATTTTCCAAATTATCTGCATAATTAAGAGAAAATCAGAGTTCTCTCTCTTTTTCTTTTTACCAGAATTAATCATTAATGTTCCCAGATTTCCTTTTCTTTTCTTTGTGTAAGGTCATGAAAAGAAAATTGGGCTGGTCCTAAGTTCTGCTCCAAGGGTAACTAGCCCTCTGCCCTCTGTAAAATGTGGAGGGGTACCCTAAGGAGCTGGCCTGCAATGAGTATGGAAAGCCCAATTCTGGTATGAAACAAAAATATGTTTTAATCCTAGCTCTGCCTTTTGGATAAAGGATTTAAATTTCTCTGGGCCCCACTCTCCCCATCTGTAAAACCGACCTCAAATGTGTTAACAAGGATTAAAGGACAAAATGGATGTAAAACACTTTGCACACACACAAAAAATAAAACAAAATTAAAAATTAAAAACAAAACAAAAATTTTTAAAAGAAAGCAAAAAATAAAAAACACTTTTCACGGCCCTGGTAGAAAGGAAGAGGTAAATAAACGGCAGCTGTCGCTACTGCCAAGAAAGGGAATCTGTGTGTCAGGAGACTGTTTTACAATATACTGGACTATATGAACATACACAGTGATCAGCTCTTGCCTTCAATGATTATGGAAGTATCACCCAGAATAGAATGGCTGAGGAAGCATCCTGCCGCTGACAGATAAGCTCATCACAATTCAATTTCCAAACGCAAGAATTTGTCTAGCTCTGTGGAGCTATTCACGGGGTGCCTTGAGAAAGAATCAACACAGTTTTAAATACAGCCAGTTCTTGACTGTCTGCGGAAAAGGAAGTTAGGGAAAATGGAAATAAATAACATCATCAAATAATTTTTATTTCAGTTTGTACCTTCGACTTTTAGAAAACTTTTTTTACCCAAGTGTGGTCCCATGATTTGAGTTCCATCTAATTATCTCCCCTTGATCCTCCTTTACTGGGAAACAGCCCAGAGTTAGGCAGCAAGAGGCAATAGGAGACACAAGAAATCCAGTCCAGTATATTGTAAAAGTCTCCTGACCAATTGCATCAGGTGACATAAGCATTTGTTAAATTGCAGATCCCCTAGCCCAAATGAGTGGGACTATCTGGAGTTGGGGTTTAAAAATATTCATTTTAACAAGCACCTGATACAACCAAAACTTTGAAAACCACTGATCTTAGGCCATGTTATAATCATGCATTCAAGTGCCACATATGATTTATATTGCATCTCAGTAGGATCTCTTCCTGTCTCCAGTGGAAATTCTTTGTCTAGAATGAGTAAAAGATAAGCAAACGAGACAGAAATCAAAGAAAAAGACATAGATGCTCAGAGAGAAAGCTACAGAAGCAAGAAGCTGAAAGTAATGAAGCCCGGAAGAGAAGCGAGAGGCCGGCAGACACTACTATGTGTCTTGCCATGTGACAGAGGAGTCCAAGCCGGTCTTTGGGAAGAAAGCATCACCTGTGGATGCCTTGATTTGGATGCCTTCATAGCCTCAAAACTGTGAGCTTGTAAGTTAATAAGTCCCTATTGTTAAAAGTCAGCCCATTTCTGATATATTGCATTTTGGCTGCTTTAGAACTAAAACAGATTTTGGTACAAGAACTGGGGTGCTGTGATTGAAAATACCAAAAATGCTGGTACAGCTTTATAAATGGGTAAGAGGAAGATTCTGGAAGAATTGTGAGATGCTTAAAGAAAAGGCCTAGATTGCTTTGAAGAGGCTGTTGGTAGAAATATGGATGCTAAAGATTTTTCTGATGAGGCCTTAGACAGAAATGGTGAAGGTGTCATTACCATCTGGAAGAAAGGCCATCCTTGTTTTAAAGTGGCAGAGAAGTTGCCAAAATTGAGTCCTGGTGTCAGATGAAAGGCAGAATTTGAAAGTGACAAGTTTGGATATTTAGCTGAGATTTCCAAACCAAAGGTGGAAAGGGCTCCTGGCTTCTCCTTGCAACTTATAGTAAAGGGCGAGAGGAAAAGGATAAACTGAGAACTGAACTCCTGGACACAAATAAACCAGAAACTGATGGTTTGGAAAATTCTGAGCTTCCAGAAAGCAAGTACCCAGAGAAGAGTGCCCCATGTGTGTGTTTAACTGAACACAGAACCAGTCAGCCATTTCAGTGTAAGTCAGGATTAGAAATGCAGTTACCCAGAAAGGATCTGTGGAAAGTCCTTTTGCCTGATGGTTGGGACCCCTGTGTACTGCATGCAAAATCAACAAGTTTTTTTGTGAGATGAATGGAACCACTGCCAGCCTGGACTAAAAGGTACAGGAAAAGGACAGATTGAGGGAAAAATGACTTCAAAGGCAGAACCATGGAAACTGAGGTCTGGAGGGAAGACACCTCGGGCCAGGGGAGCGGACCCACCCATAGTCTATTATACAAGGATGAAATACAAGGAGAAAGACACGGAAGACAGAGAAAAAGACACAGAAGCTCAGAGAGAACGCCAAGGAAGCAAGAAGTTGAAGCCCAGAAGAGAAGGGAGGGGCCAGCAGACAGCACCATGTACCTGGCCGTGTCACAGAGGAGTTCAAGATCCCCAGTAGCCAGTCTTTAGGGAGAAAGTATTGCCTGTTGATGCCTTGATTTGGACATTTTCACGGCCTCAGAACTGTAAGCTTGTAAGTTAATAAATCCCCATTGTTAAAAGCTCCCCACCCCCCCCCCAAAAAGATAAGCAAACGAACCATCCTAGTAATTGTATAGACATATAATGGAGGTGAAAACCAGGTACAGTGGTGTTCCAATTAGGGAAGATCAGCCCTGTTTGGGAATATGGGGGATGGTTGTCAGGAAGTTCTCTCCCAAAGGGAAGTTTTACCTTTTTGATCATTATCTTGTAAGGCCTTGATTCTTAAACTGGCATGTGGTGGTGCACTATGGTGTACTAGAAGCTTTTGCGTAAACAGAGTGCATTTTTCTGGAGTGTACATTTTACTCCAAACTTCTTGAAGAAGAAACATTTTTTTTTTAATTAATAGATAAGGGATACTTTATGGAATATAATCCAGAATTCATATACATTTTTAAGATGCAACAGGATTTCAAAGGCATTCTGTAATTGCAATTGGCCTCTACAAGTTCTGCCATTTGACCAATAGATGTCCATACTTGCTACTCTGCTTCAGGGTCACATACTTTGGGGGAAAGTTTAGGAGCCTCACAGGTCATAGGAAGCAGTGAAGAGTTTTATACAGGCAAGTGACATGGCCGGATCTATTTCTCAAAAGAGTGCTCCTTTAGAATACAAGCAGTTTGCATATAAGCCTAGGAAGGAAAGGAGAGATTCAGCCATGTCAGCAGAAATAGACACAATCAAAGAGTTTCAGATGCTAGGAGGAGTCAAAGGAGAATAACCCAAATTGATCCACATTAACACTTTCAATCTAAGATGCATGTGGAAATGTTCTTTTCTGAAGACTGGGAAGACACTGAGAAGGAAAGGCTTGTAAGTGAGGGCAAGGAAGGGGCCTGGGAACCTAGAGTGAGAACAGAACAGACACTGGCCTGGCAAGCAGGAGCCCTGGGTCTTGGGCACACACTTGGGGCATTGGCCTGTGGGATTCCTAAATTCCTAAATTGGCCTGTGGGATTCCTAAATTCTCTGCCAGTTCTAACATCCTCTAATCCCAGGTTCCTGAAAAGAACATGAAGAGGAGGACAGAATCTAAGTTACAAATGCTACCTTCCCCTCCGTGTGCTCCCTCAATGCTGCCATCACAGCAGAAAGGCCTTCTGCTAGGGTTCCAAAGCTCCCCCAAGGAGCACACTGGGATCCCCAGAAGCACACTGGGATTCTTTCACCTCCCCGCCCTCCCTGTCACCTCATATTAGCTGTTTCCTTCCAGGAAGTCCGAAGTGTATTTACCCTGCCTTGACCCTGATTGCATGCCATATTTGTTTGTAAGCTCCTAAAGGGAAGAAATCAAGTCTATCCTCTTTAGAGTCACCACTACAGCAACCCGCCTCCCCATCTTCACTGTCCTTTGAGGCTCTAATTCTCTCACTTTAAGCCCTAACTCCTTGAGTCACTTTCCTTGCTTGACCCCATTTCCACTCTAAACCCAAATTCTATCTCTCAATGCCCTTAGTCTGCAGAGAAAAGGATTCCTTTCTTTTCTGGGCCCCAAATCCACTTTTGCTTTAGGTACAAATGTGTGTGTTGTGTTTGTACACTGTACATCTCAGACAACTGGTATGTAGGCATGGGTCCATTGCTCAGACTGACATCACATATTGGGTGTTGTCACCACTGCTTTGTTCTCTCCAATTTAGGGAGTCATTGAACAGTAGGGCTGAAAGGGATTGTTGAGGCCATTCAGGATAACTTTCCTTAATTTACTTATATTTATTATTTAAGGTATTTCTCAAACACACACCTTGCAATATCCCTCATATGGGTTCTCTTACTTCTCACCCCAATCTTGTAAGGTGTGGGTTATGATGCCTGTTTTACAGATTGGAAAGCCAAAGCTCAGAGAAGTTAAATGACTTGCCCAATGTTACCAAAATGATAGAGCTGAGATTCAAATTCAAATCCATAGGCACAAAATTCATACTCTTTCCATTCTTTACACTACAAACTTTAGAACTTCTTCTGCCTCATAGTTTCTCCGCAGCCTCTTCCTCTAGATCCATTTATCCATTCTCTCTCAACCTCGTGTCTCTATCAGGCTTTCAACTTTCACTCTTTACAGCTCTACTCTTTGCCATCATGACCTCACCTGCGTGAGTCAATCTAGAAATTTCCTCTATGTAAAGTAGACTTGACATTAGAAAAAGTACAGCCAGGATCTTGACCTGGAGCTTCTTGTGCTGTCTTTATTTTTAAAAAAATTTCAGGACTCCACACTTGGGTTTTATATCCTGCACCTATACCCCACACCCAACATGACTATTTAAAATCATCCCTAAATTACTTTTGGAAGAAGGAAATATTTTTACTCCTCGTCCTGGATGTCATTGTTTTCTACCCTTATCTGTACAATGGGGACAGCTTCTGCCCAGCTATCTTTGGGACCGGGGCAAGTGGAGGGTTAGGAGGGGAGTGTGAGATTAAAATGAGATCCTTTGAGGGAGGTGCTTTGTGATGTGCATCAGACTAGATACATATCTGGTGTTATCATGATCATAGTTCCTCCTTGGCCCTTGGAAGTCCCAGGAGTAATGGAAGTTTCCCTGACCAATGGCATCTGCAATCCAAATTTAATTTCCAGCTTATGCCACTGTAATTGACCAACTGATAAAATCAAAATTTTAAAAGTAGTATATGTGTACATTCCTCTTTCTTTTAGCATCTCCTTCTGTCTGATTATTCCACCTCTCCTTTGCTCTCCTCCAGTCTTCCCTTTGGGCTCTGACAGCAAGATTCCCATTTTTCTAGATCCATCTAACCTATTCTTTCATCTTTCAATTGCAGTACCACTTCAGCATCCTGCCAATTGCTGCCAATTCCATTATCTATTTTCTTCAGCTTCGGTGTAATTTTGAAAAATCTACTGGAAAATATGTTCTAGAGAACAGATATAAATGGGCTATTTTTTTTAAAGCAAACTCCATCACTAGAACCGCTATCTGGGCTTAAGAAAAAGACATAGAAAGCAAGGTATTCAACTATTTCCATAGTAACAAGGCAATCAGGCATTTCTGTTTGACCCAGTAGAAGTCTGTGGAACCACCAACTCCTAGAAAAGGGTTATAAAACAAAGAGCATGAGGTTTAGAGGCCAAGGACCTGGGTATCAGAGAACCACTTCTATCATTTTTTGTCTGTGACCTTGAGGTTCTCTAAGGTCCGGGTTCCTTGACTATAAAATGGGGTCTGTGTCTTGTCTTCAGGGTTGCTTTGTGGTCAAATGGGATAATGTGTACGAATTTTTTTTTTTTTTTTTTTGTCAACCAGAGAGCTCCAGATAAATTATGATTGCTATTTTTAAGCAGATAATACTGAGGTTTAGGGGTGACAACAACCAAAGGTAAATGATCAAACAGAGCACACACATATAGGTTTACTATTGGGTTGACGGGTGGGGGAATTTACAGAGACAAGAGCCCCCACAATTGTGTGAGTCTCCTGTTGCCCACTACATTCAAATAGCACCCAAGGATCTAACAGAAACAAACTGCAGGCCCTGTCTTTGCATGACTGAGAGAACAAGCCCCTCGTGTTGTGTAATCAAGAGCTGGGGTCCAAACCTGTGGTTCCACCAAAATGATAGGGCAGAACCTTGGCCTCTAACCCTGTGGTATCACCTCAGCCTTCATTAGTCGGCAAGATCCTGAGGCCGGGGTCCAAGCCATGGGGTTGTAGCTGTACAATCGGGCAAAGCCTCAGCATGCAGCCCAGCGCTGCTACCTTGGCAATCACAGCTGGGGGAGCACCAGTCCAACTAAATTGCCACTTCAGAATTTTACCATAAATTGGTTTGATTGTCTTAAATTCTCAGTTATAGCTGGTTTCTTAGAGTTCCTCAAAGGCCAGCCTGCAGGGAATCAGTCTTGGATAAGTTAATACTTACTTTTCAGTGGAGTAATAAAGAATATTCCTTTTTCTCACCTGGGTTCTGAACTTTTTGAGAAAACAAATAAGGTAGGCAGTTAAGATTAAAATAGCAACCTTGTTGCCAGTAAAGGCTAAGGTGGAATTATGAGTTAGGTGTGCGGCAACAATGTATTTCCTAATTTGGCACCCCCAATTTAGGCAGATCTAGCCATCATGTCACATAAATCTTTTGTAAATTATGGGTCACTTCCTTCAGGGACAAAATCTTTGCTGCCAAAATTATAAATGGCCAGTTTCTCTGCAGACAGGCAGAACCCAAAGAAAACTCAGAAAGTGCCAAGATCTTCCCCAAAGTCAACAATCATTTAAGCCACTTACATTCCCCTGGGGAGAAGGCAGGTTAGGGGCTGAGAGCAGCTAAGACTGTTAAAATGGATGGCCCATGAAGAAATAAGTATTGTGAGAAAAAGCATCTCCTCTTAACTGATTATAAGGAATCCAGCCGAGTGTAGTCCGTTCAATTTCACACGAGAAAGGAGGTGTGTCTGAAGTTTTCCATCAAATGTAAGTCCCTATTTTCACCTCTACAGAGTATTATTATAACTTAAGATAACAGTACCCCAGTGATGAAGCCATTTCCCATGCAATGTCTTATTCAATCTTAAAAACAAACCTGAGAGATAATAATGTCTTGTACTCATTTTACAGATGCCCTAAAGGATTGCCTGGGATCAAACAGCTAGTAAATAGGAGACCTGGGATTTAGCTCTAGCTATCATCTCAACCATACTACAGGAGTCTCATAGGGCCTTATCAGCTTGTCACAACACACAAGAAAATATATTGGGAGGATCCAAATTATTGCACTTTGGTATAATTATTTCAGGGGTAGTAGTGGTATAAATAACTCCAAAACTACACGGGTTTGATTTAGGTTATCCTTTGGTTGGCACTTAACTTTCATCTGAGATGTGTCTGATGGCCTGAGATTGCAATATTTAAACTAATTAAATCACCTATAAATGCCCAAAGAGAGTAAAAGTGGAATGCAGTCACTTCCCCATTATTCCTCAACTCAAAAATATTCAACAGGTTGAGAAAGAGTCCTAAAAATGACTGTCTTCAGTACAATCATATACTGAGCACTTTCTATTTGCCAAGCATTTCACCAGGCTCTACACTCAAATAATCTCAATCTTTACAACTCTGAAAGAGAGGTTTTATTAGCACCACTTGGTGAGCTCAGAGAGGTTAAACATGGTGTATAAGTTCCCACAGCTAGGAACAGATTGACCTAGAACTATTTGACTCCATATGACGAATACCATTAACATTACTTCAGGAAAGCAAAAGACTTCAGCTGTGAAAGTCTGTCTTCCTATATGACCAACTGCCAGCTCTGTCAGCAGCAAACATTTCCTCCAGAGGCAGATGCTGAAAGCTTAGAAGAAGCATTGAAGATGGGTGAGCAGTTTAAATCTATCCATTTATTTTTAATGTGTTTACACTTTCTTGTCAAACCTTTGGAAGTTCAAAATTGCTACTGATGCTAAAAAGAAATAGAATCCTATACAGGAAGAGGGATATCCTATAATATGGTATCCTGATAAATACCAATGACATAACAATGAACTAGACACAGCCTTTGGCATGACACAGTCAGTGTAAAACTATGTGCTAATGGCACCCACAGGGAGCTATGGGGCCACAGAGAAAGAAACGAATCACAAATTGAAACTAAGCTGACACCTTGCCTTCTAACATTGCCATCTTTCATTCTTACTTTTCCTGAATTGGAAACAATAATTCAATATTTTTTTAAAAGGTTACTTTGAGGATATTACGTCTTATTGCAGAGTAAAGACTAATATGAATATTGTCAAAATCAGTTTGTTGCCCAATAAGTTGTATTATGTAAAAACAAACAAACAAAAACTGTAATGCAACGCATTACAGGAATGCACCAGCAACATTGCAAACTACCTGCGTCGCTCACTCAGAATCACAGAATCCGGAACTTGCAAAGTATCCAAAGACTGCCCATCTCTCTGATACCATAAGATCCTCAAGACAGGGAAAGAAGCTCATGATTCTTTGGACCCATCCCCCCTCATAATTTGGTTCATTGCTGGATATCAAATGCATAATGGTAGAAGTGGGTGTAGAAAATATTTTTCTCTGAATTGAATTTTGAATTTCTAAAATTGTCAGAGACCAAGAGAAAAACCGAATGTTCAATTAGGCAGTGAAGTTATTTATCAGCTGTCTGAGTGGGAAGAATATTGCAGGAAGATATAATTATAAAACTTGAATGTAGCCAAGATCTAGCCTAGATTTCCCGCTTGTTTATAAAATATGCCAAATATCAGATGGCATGGAAAGGGTAGTGTGTTAATAGCAGATAGGCAAAACACGGGCTGCGAATCCTAGAGGAAAAACCAAAGAATTTGGACCGAGCTTTTGGCAGAGCTGCTCTACACCATACTTTTTCTCTCGAAATACTTAAGAATGGAAAGGACTTGAAAAAAATGAGGGAAGTTTATTCTAAGTCCCTTAAGCACTGTTCCTCTAAAATATTTCCTTTTCTACACAGCGAAATATAAATAGTAAAAGCTAGAATGTTTACTCTGTAAATTATAAACCCCTGAACTATCCACCCCCACCCCCACCTTCCAATCACCTAACATAATGCCACCCCAGAGTTCCAAAAGTTGATTGAAAAGTCTGTAGATCTAGAATTCTTGGGTACATGTTTTGCAAATATTTTCTCCCACTTTGTGGTTTGCTTTTTCATTTTCAAAACAGTGTCTTTGAAGGAACAAGTTTATTTTGATGAAGTCCAATCTGTTGATTTTTTTTCTTTTATAGTTCTTGCTTTTTGTGTACAATTTGAGAAACATTTGCCAAACCCAAGGTCGTTAAAATTTTCCCCTTGTTTTACACCTTTAGTGCCTACATTTAGGCTTATGATTCATTTTGAATAAATTTTTATTTGGTGTGAGGTAAAGGTTGAGATTTTTTTTTTTTTTGGCATATGGATATCCAATTGTTATAAAGATTATAATTTTTCCATTGAATTGCCTTGGCACTTTTGTTGAAAATCAATTGATCAAATATGCATGAGTTTATTTTTGGACAAATTCTGTTCCACTGATGTATATGTCTGTCTTTATAAAAAAATTGTATAGTGTAAATTCTCCACTTTGTTCTTTTCAAAGTTGTTTTGCTATTCTAGATTCTTGGATTTTCATATAAATTTTAGAATCAACTTGGCAATTTCTTTAAAAAGTCTGATAGAATTTTTATTGGGATTGTATTGAATATATATATATATATATATTATATAGTTCAATTTGAGCTTAAAAATATCTTAAGAGTTTTCCAATACATGAATATGGTATCTCTATTTATTTAGGACTTCTTTAATTTCCCTCAGTAATGTTTTCTAGTTTTTAGTGAACATGTCTTACATAACTTTTGTCAGATTTATGCCAAAGAATTTCATAGTTTTGATGCTTTTTATTTTAACTTCTGATTGTCATTGCCACTATATAGAAATACATTGAGTTTTGTATATTGACCTTGTATACTGTTACCTTGACAAATGTACTTATTAGTACTAGTGGCTTTTTGGTAGAGTAATTGGTATTTTCTCCATAGATAATCATGTCACCTGCAAATTAATTTGGATTTCTTATATTTTTATTTTCAATTGCCTTATTGCAATGGATAGAACATCCAGTACAATGTTGAATAGTAGTAGTGAGAGTATATATCCTTGCTTTGTTCCTAATCTTCACTTTAAGTATGATGCTAGTTATAAGTTTTTCACAGATGATTTTCATAGGGTTGAGGAAGTTCCTTTCTATTTGTAGTTTGCTGAAAGTTTTAATCATGTAGAAATGTTGGATTTTGTCCATTTCCTTTGCATCTATTGAGATGATTAGACAGATAGAGGAATCGGGTTCTTTAACACTGTGATTTCCCACCCACTCCCTCCACCATCTTTACAGGTCTGTCAGTTAGCCCTCCTCTCTTCTGCTCCACAAAATGTTACCATAGCTTCAACTAACATCTGTGTGTAAATAACTTCCAAGCATCTATGTTTCATCCCATATTCTTATCTGAAATCAAGACAAATATTTCCATGTTGTAACTGTACTTTGTCTACCAGGTTATCATCCATATATCTCCAGAGAGATAAATGAGTCAGATAAAGAACCCAATATCTATTCTCTTTAATTAGCCATCATTGAACTAAATGGGATTCTCAACTTGAATTTATACCTTTCGTAATCCACTTCAGATTTTCTAAATGTAATATTAGAAAGATATCTGAAATCAGATTTTTTTTTTAAAATACTAAACCCAAACATTATAATACAGGGTTTCTCAATGTATTGACATTTTGGGCTGGATAATTCTTTGTTGTGGGGGGTTGTCCTGTGCATTTTTTAGCAGCATACCTGGCCTCTACCTCCTAGATGTCAGTAGCATCCCCTCCTGCCATGACAAGGAAAAATGTCTCCAGACCTTGTCAAATGTTCCCTGGGGGCGGGTGTGTGTATGTGTGTGTGTGTGTGTGTGTGTGTGTGTGCATGCAAACTGTCCCCACTTTGAGAACTACTGATGTAGTAGCTTGCAGCAGATCAATGTTTGCATGGAAAAAATCAACTAAAAAAGCCCAACTTAAAAGCAGAAAAATATCTTGTTGAAATTGCTGGGGAACCTTTTAGCAACTGGGATTTGATGGGCCAACATTTAGCAACCCAGGAACTTCAGGGAGATGAAAACTTTTTGCAACCACTTTTTTCCTTAGTGCATTTTACCGATTCTGGGCATAGGATAAAGGCTGAGGATGCACACAAAGGGCCAAAGTATAGTGTTGCTCCTAAAAGGCAGAAATCAGGAAAGCTTTAGAAAGTGCCATGGGGCTGGAGAAAAACAGTTAAAGAATAGAGAGGCCAGGAGCGTGACTGAAACATGAGAGGAAGAAGCTGAGTGGGAGATTCTCGACCCGTTTATATCTCAACACGTTGCCAAATTCTGAAGCTGTTTGGGACAGGAGTCAAGAAATCGAGCATGAAAAAGTCTCTGAAAAGCAGAGCAGGGTTTTGGCCATCTCATGGTGCTGAAGAAACGGCCTGACGTTCACAATCAGCGGGAGTAAGGAACCCAGTGAGCAACCCAAGGCTCTCAATTGGACCACTTGAGTACTCCTTAGAAGCCAAGTGAACCAACCAAAGGGAGACGAGTTGTTCTAAAAAGAAAGACAAATTACCAATAACAAGAATTAAAAGAGGGGCAAAAACGGGAGTAATGATGCCACCTGGACCAGGAATACGGCCTCTGATGCCTGGTGTGCTGCCATGTACGCCCCTACCTGTTCCACGTCCCAGGACTCCTCCAATGGCTCAAGCACAAGCTGTTTCAGCACCAAGTATTCTTAGAAGACCACCTGTGCCAGCAACATCAGTTCCTGCTCCACAGTCTCCAGTTACTAAGCCTCTTTTCCCCAGCGTTGGGCAGGCTCAGGCAGCTGTTCAAAGACCTGTTGGTACAGATTTCAAGCCCTTAAATAGTATCCCTGCAACAACTACAGAACCCTGAAAGCCTACATTCCCTGCTTACACACAGTCTACAGCTTCAACCACTAGTACAACAAATAGCACTGCAGCTAAATCAGTGACTTCAATAACAAGTAAGCCTGCTACACTTACAACAACCAGTGCAACCAGTAAATCGATCCATCCAGATGAGGGTGTATCACTGGAAGAAAGAAGGGCCATTACCTAAACATCACTGTAATCTTCCTCGACCAGGACACACCCCCATCAGTAATCCACCAGTTGGGCCAATTGAAGGTATGACACCCCCACAGCCAGGCATCCCGCAACAAGACCCCCAACATGGTCAATATGGTGGTCATCATCAAGACATGCCAGGTTACCTGCCTGGCGCCATGCCACTGCACGGGCAGGGATGACAAATGGTGCCCCCTTACCAAGGTGGGCCTCCTCGACCTCCTGTAATGTTGCAAGGTGGCTGTTACTGATCTCACCTCATCCAGTCCAATGGGTTTGGCGATTAAACCTTTTCTCAACTTGTGCTGTTTACATAGCCAAGCTTCCATCAATTAAGGCTTCATTGTGACTTGAACAAACATTATCTTCCCACATACCAGGAACTATTGGACATTTATTTTACATGGGGAAAAAATTATTTGGAATAATAAAGCAGGAAATTTTCCTGAAGTTGCAATTTATACTGTATGCCTTCTTTTTCATGTTTCATGTAGGCTTTTAGAAGTGAAATATAGTAAATATGATTCATTAAATTGTGAAGGCTCTGGAATTACATGAACATACCACCTTAATAAAGATGAGTTCTGGATGCTTATATTGCTCTGTGTAAAGTTATGCCTCCTCAGCATGTCAGATGCTGTTGGACTTCATGTCCCCAACCTAGCTTGGTGAGGGCTGTAACTGTTTCCAAGTACCTTGTACACTGGAAGTCTGAATGTGTAACAATATTTAATGTATTTAGAGTTCCTCATGCTGCAGAGTTTAAGAAATCTGACCCACCAAGGTCATGTTACTTTTCTGTACTATTATAACTTCATTACAATAAAATGAGAGAAAAAAAGAGGGGCACAAAAAAGTAATAGAAGAATATTAAAAACAACTCTATGTCAATAAACTTGAAGATTTGGATGAATTGGACAAATTCCTAGAAAAAATACAAATTACCAAACTAAAACAATATACAGAAAAACATGAACAGTCCTGTATGTACATAAAATTAAATATTTAATTTAAAAGCTTCCTAAAAAGAAAACTCCAGGCCCAGAGGGCCTCACTAGTTGAATCCTTCCAAAGATCTAAGAAAGAAGTATCATCAATCTTACAAAAAACTGTTCCAGAGAATACAAGAAGGAACATGTAACAACTCATTTTATGATTTCAACTTACCTTGAAGCCAAACCTTGACAAGTATATTATAAGAAAGGAAAATTATAAGCAATCTCTTTTATGAATACAGATGCAAAAATCTTGGGCAAGATTTTAGCAAACTGAACCCAGCAATATATAAAAAGAATAGTATAGAGAGGGGCAAGATGGCGGCATAGAGAGGAGTGGAAGCTAAGCAGTCCCCCTGGAACAACTACAAAAAACCAGAAACAACTAGTAAATAATCCAGAATAACTGTGGGGGAACAAATGAGACCATCCACTCATCATACACCAACCTGAATTGGGAGGAATGCCAGAGAACACAGCATAAAATCTGTAAGTAAAACCTGCGGAACCAGGTCGGGAGACCCCCCTCCCCACAGCCCGAGCTGCGGAGCTGCGTGGTGCCACAGAGAAGCTCTCTCCCAGCAAGCGAACATAGCTCAGCTGAGCTCCAACTGGGGTTTTAAGTAGCGAGTGTGAACTGCTCACTACAGGTACGCAGCCCCAAAAAACAGACAGAGGCTTTGGGTGACGACTGACCTGGGAGAGCCGGACGGTCGCCTTGACTGGGTCTGAAGGGGACTATCTGTTTCTTTTTCGGCTCAGTGGAGAAAGCCCCAGTCATTTTAAGTTTCCAGGGCTGTGACTCCGGGAAGGGCGGAGACAGCACAAGCAGAGAGTGAGACCATTGAAATGCTAATGACCTCCACCTGGGGGGTCTGTCTTCTCTAGGAGGAAAGGGGTGGGGCCCTTTCCATTCAGAACCAGACCCCAGAGCCTGGGGGAACACGGCCATACCTCCTCACACCAGTCAAGAATTATAGGCTAACAGGCGTCACCTGCTGGGCAGAAAAGCACAGTGACCCGAGGGCATCAAAGGGTGGAGCAATTTTCTAAGACACACCCACAGGGAAACCAGATACTGAATATTTCTTCCCTCTGGGACCTGAGCCTGTTCTGGTCTGGGAAAACCTGATTTGGATAACCAAGGAAACCATGCCTAGACAACAGAAAATTACAACCTACACTAAGAAAAACAAAGTTATGGCCCAGTCAAAGGAACAAACGTACACTTCAACTGAGATACAGGAATTTAAACAACTAATGCTAAATCAATTCAAAAAGTTTAGAGAAGATATTGCAAAAGAGATAGAGGCTGTAAAGGAAGCACTGGACATGTACACGGCAGAAATCAAAAGTTCAAAAAACCTACTAGTAGAATCTATGGAAATGAAAGGCACAACACAAGAGATGAAAGACACAATGGAAACATACAACAGCAGATCTCAAGAGGCAGAAGAAAACACTCAGGAACTGGAGAACAAAACACCTGAAAGCCTACACGCAAAGGAGCAGATGGAGAAAAGAATGAAAAAGTATGAACAACGTCTCCAGGAACTCAAGGATGAAACAAAGTACAGTAATGTACGTATCATTGGTGTCCCAGAAGGAGAAGAGAAGGGAAAGGGGGCAGAAGCAATAATAGAGGAAATAATTGATGAAAATTTCCCATCTCTTATGAAAGACATAAAATTACAGATCCAAGAAGCGCAGCATACTCCAAACAAAAGAGATATGAATAGGTCTATGCCAAGACACTTAATAATCAGATTATCAAATGTCAAAGACAAAGAGAGAATCCTGAAAGCAGCAAGAGAAAAGCAATCCATTACATACAAAGGAAGCTTAATAAGACTATGTGCGGATCTCTCAGCAGAAACCATGGAGGCAAGAAGGAAGTGGTGTGATATATTTAAGATACTGAAAGAGAAAAACCACCAACCAAGAATCCTGTATCCAGCAAAGCTGTCCTTCAAATATGAGGGAGCGCTCAAAATATTTTCTGACAAACAGACAATGAGAGACTTTGTGAACAAGACACCTGCCCTACAGGAAATACTAAAGGGAGCACTACAGGGTGATAGAAGACAGGAGTGTGTGGTTTGGAACACAATTTTTGGAGATGGTAGCACAACAATGTAAGTACACTGAACAAAGGTAACTATGAATACAGTTGAGAGAGGAAGATGGGGAGCATGTGAGACACAAGAAAGGAAAGATAACGACTGGGACTGTGTAACTTGGTGAAATCTAGAGTATTCAACAATTGTGATAAAATGTACAAATATGTTCTTTTACGAGGGAGAACAAGCAAATGTCAACCTTGCAAGGTGTTAAAAATGGGGAGGCATTGGGGGAGGGATGCAATCAGCATAAACTAGAGACTGTAACTAATAGAATCATTGTATTATGCTTCCTTTAATGTAACAAAGGTGATATACCAAGGTGAATGCAGATAAGAGGGGGGGATAGGAGGGGCATGTTAGACACTTGACATTGGTGGTATTGTCTGATTCTTTATTCTACTTTGATTTAAGGTTATTTTCCCTTTTGCTGCTTCCTAGCTGTCATTTTCTTTTTTTCCTCTTTCTTTTGCCTCTCTACCTTCTTTGACTCTCCCTCCTGCCTTGTGGAAGTAATGTAGATGCTCTTATATAGATAGTGGTGAAGGTGGTGAACACATAAATGTATGACCATGCAGAAAACCATCGAGTATTTACTTGGGATGGAATGTATGGTGAGTGAACAAAACCATATTAAAAAAAATGGGTCAATGACAAAACCTCGAGGGCAATATACTGAGTGAAATAAGCCAGACACATTAGGACAATTATTGCAGGGTCTCACTGATAAGAACTAATTACAATATGTAAACTCATAGACATGAAATATAAGGTACCAGGATATAGGACGAGGCTTAAGAATGGGGAGTGGTTGCTTAGCATGAGCAGAATGTTCAATTAGGATGAACTTAAATGTTTGGAAATGAACAGGGGTATTGGTAGCAAGACGTGAGAATAACTAACAGCGCCAAATGGTGTGTGAATGAGGTGGAATGGGGAAGCTCAGAGTATATATGTCACCAGAAGGAAAGTTGGAGGTCAAAAGATGGAAATGTATAAAACTGAATCCTATGGTGGGCAATGTCCATGATCAACTGTACAAATACTAGAAATCACTTCATGAACCAGAACAAATGTATGATGATACAATTAGAAGTTAATAATAGAGGGGCATATAGGAAAGAATTATATACCTATTACAAACTATATACTACAGTTAGTAGTATTTCAACATTTTTTCATAAACAGTAACAAACGTACTATATCAAAACAAGGAGTCAAAAATTGAGGGGGGTTGGTTAGGGATAGGGGAGGATTAGAGTTTCCTTTTCTTTTTTTCTTTTTTCATCTTTCACTTTATTTCTTGTCTGGAGTAATGAAAAGTTTCTAAAAATTGAACAAAAATTAAGTGTGATGGATGCACAGCTGTATGAGGGTACCCAGGGGCAAGTGATTGTACACTTTGGATCTTTGGATAATTGTATGGTATCTGAACAATCTCAATAAAAATGAAAAAAAAATGTATAATAGGGAGGGGTGAAGGAGATGGGATGTCTTGGGTATTCTTTTGTACTTTAATATTCTTTCTTTTTTTGTGTGTGGTAAAGAAAATGTTCAAAAATTGATTCTGGTAATGAATGCACAACTATATAATGGTACTGTGAACAACTGATCATACACTTTGGATGACTGTATGGTATGTGAATATATCTCAATAAAATTGAATACAAAAAAAAAAGAATAGTATATCACTATCAAGTAGTTTTCATATCAAGAATGTAAATTTAGTTTTACATTCAAAAATAAATAAATTCTGCCCCTTCCTTTCCCTCTCTTCCATCCCTCCCTTTTCTACTCCCCCTACCCACTGACCCAGGTTTTGTTTTCTTTAGTAACACACTTCTATAGTTTATGTGACAGAAGAATCTTTGTTGCTGGAATGGCTGTCAGTATCAATATAGTGATATTTTATCTCCTTCCACCCTTTGCTTGGCTGCCAGCCTTTCACTCTTTACCTTCTCCCTCTTTAATCAGAAACAGGATAAATTATTAAGAACAAAAAAATCATTTACTATACCAAACATTCAAAGAAGAATTAACACCAATCCTGCTCAAACTCTTCCAAAAAATCAGAGGAGGGAACACTTCCTAACTGATTTACATGAAGCCAGCATCACCCTAATACCAAAGCCAAATAAAGACATCACAAGAAAAGCAAATTACAGAATAATGTCCCTTATGAATACAGATGCAAAAATGCTAGCAAGCCTATTCTAATGGCACATTAAAAGAATTATACAACATGAACAAGTGTATTTATTCCAGAAATGCAAGGTTGAGTCAATGTAAGAAAATCAATCAGTGTAATACACCACATGAATAAAATGAAGAAAAACACACACATGATCATCTCATAAGAAAAGGCATTTAACAAAATCCAGCTGGGATTCTGATAGAGATTTCATTGAATCTGTACTTAAATTTGGGGAATATTGCCCTCATCAATTTTAAGTCTTCCAATTCATACACAGCAGGTGACTTTCCTTTTATTTTGATCTTTAATTTCTTTCAAAGTTTTATAGTTTTCAGATTATAAGTTTTGCACTTCTTTTGTTAAGTGTCTTCCTAAGTATGTTACCCGTTTTGCTACTATTGTAAATGGAAATATTTTCTTACTCTCATTTTCAGATTGCTTATTGCTAGTGTATAGAAACCTGATTGATTTTTGTATATTGATATTGTATCCTGCAGCCTTACTGAGCTCACTTATTAGCTCTAAGTTTTTTAATGGTTTCCTTAGGATATTTTATATTTAAGTCATGTCATTGGTAAATATATTTTTACTTCTCCTTTTCCAGTTCTGGATGTCTTTCATTTATTTTTCTTGCCTAATTACCCTGGCTAAGACCTATGTACAATGTTGATTGAAGTAGCAAAAGCAGATGTCGTTGTCTTGTTCCTGATAATAAAGGGAGAATTTCCCATCTTTCACTATTAAGTATGATGTTAGCTATGGGTGTTTCTCAGACAGATGCCTTTTATCAGGTTAAGGAATTTCCCTTCCATTTCCAGTGTGTTGGGTTTTATCATGAAAGAGCGTTGGATTTTTTCAAATGCTTTTCTGCATCAATTGAGATGATTACATGATTTTTAAAATTCTGTTGATATTATTATATTAATTGGTTTTCAGATGCTAACCAACTTTGCACTCCTGGGATAAGTCCCTTTTGGTCATGCTGTATAATTCTTTTTATGTGTTGCTGGAATATGTTGCGGAGGATTTTTTTAGTCCATATTTTTAAGAGCTATTGGTCTTTAGTTTTCTTTTCTTTTGATATCTTTGTCTAGTTTTGGTATCAGGGTAATACTGACATCACAGAACGAGATAAGGATTGTTCCTCTTCTTTTTGTGGAAGTGTTTGTGAAGAACTGGTATTGATTCTTTTTTTTTTTTTTTTTTTTTTTTTTTTTTTTTTTTTTAATCATCATTTTATTGAGATACATTCACATACCACGCAGTCATACAAAACAAATTGTACTTTCGATTGTTTACAGTACCATTACATAGTTGTACATTCATCACCTAAATCAATCCCTGACACCTTCATTAGCACACACACAAAAATAACAAGAATAATAATTAGAGTGAAAAAGAGCAATTGAAGTAAAAAAGAACACTAGGTACCTTTGTCTGTTTGTTTGCTTCCCCTACTTTTCTACACATCGATCCATAAACTAGACAAAGTGGAGTTTGGTCCTTATGGCATTCCCAATCCCACTGTCACCCCTCATAAGCTACATTTTTATACAACTGTCTTCGAGATTCATGGGTTCTGGGTTGTAGTTTAATAGTTTCAGGTATCCACCACCAGCTACCCCAATTCTTTAGAACCTAAAAAAGGTTGTCTAAAGTGTGCGTAAGAGTGCCCACCAGAGTGATCTCTCGGCTCATTTTGGAATCTCTCTGCCACTGAAGCTTATTTCATTTCCTTTCACATCCCCCTTTTGGTCAAGAAGATGTTCTCCATCCCACGATGCCGGGTCTACATTCCTCCCCGGGAGTCATATTCCACGTTGCCAGGGAGATTCACTTCCCTGGGTGTCTGATCCCACGTAGGGGGGAGGGCAGTGATTTCACCTTTCAAGTTGGCTTAGCCAGAGAGAGAGGGCCACATCTGAGCAACAAAGAGGCATTCAGGAGGAGACTCTTAGGCACAAATACAGGGAGGCCTAGCCTCTCCTTTGCAGCAACCGTCTTCCCAAGGGTAAAACTTATGGTAGAGGGCTCAACCCATCAAACCACCAGTCCCCTATGTCTGTGGTCATGTTAGCAACCATGGTGGTGGGGTAGGCGAATACCCCTGCATTCTCCACAGGCTCCTCAAGGGGGCACTACATCGTTTTTTTTTTTTTTTTTTTTTCCTTGTTTGTCTTTTTTCTTTTTTTTTTTTTTAACTTTCCCTTCTTTTTTCAAATCAACTGTATGAAAAAAAAAGTTAAAAAGAAAACAAACATACAATAAAAGAACATTTCAAAGAGACCATAGCAAGGGAGTAAGAAAAAGACAACTAACCTAAGATAACTGCTTAACTTCCAACATGTTCCTACTTTACCCCAAGAAAGTTACATACTATAGCAACATTTCAGTGAACTTGTTCCTACTACATCCATCAGAAATTAACAGACCCTAGTCATTTCTGGGCATCCCCAGAACGTTAAATAGCTTATCTGTTCTTCTTGGATTATTGTTCCCCCTTCCTTAATTGCTCTCTACTGCTAGTTCCCCTACATTCTACATTATAAACCATTTGTTTTACATTTTTCAAAGTTCACATTAGTGGTAGCATATAATATTTCTCTTTTTGTGCCTGGCTTATTTCGCTCAGCATTATGTCTTCAAGGTTCATCCATGTTGTCATATGTTTCACCAGATCGTTCCTTCTTACTGCCGCGTAGTATTCCATCGTGTGTATATACCACATTTTATTTGTCCACTCATCTGTTGATGGACATTTGGGTTGTTTCCATCTCTTGGCAATTGTGAATAATGCTGCTATGAACATTGGCGTGCAGATATCTGTTCGTGTCACTGCTTTCCGATCTTCCGGGTATATCCCAAGAAGTGCAATCGCTGGATCGAATGGTAGCTCTATCTCTAGTTTTCTAAGGAACTGCCAGACTGACTTCCAGAGTGGCTGAACCATTATACAGTCCCACCAACAATGAATAAGAGTTCCAATTTCTCCACATCCCCTCCAGCATTTGTAGTTTCCTGTTTGTTTAATGGCAGCCATTCTAACCGGTGTTAGATGGTATCTCATTGTGGTCTTAATTTGCATCTCTCTAATAGCTAGTGAAGCTGAACATTTTTTCATGTGTTTCTTGGCCATTTGTATTTCCTCTTCAGAGAACTGTCTTTTCATATCTTTTGCCCATTTTATAATTGGGCTGTCTGTACTATTGTCATTGAGTTGTAGGATTTCTTTGTATATGCAAGATATCAGTCTTTTGTCAGATACATGGTTTCCAAAAATTTTTTCCCATTGAGTTGGCTGCCTCTTTACCTTTTTGAGAAATTCCTTTGAGGTGCAGAAACTTCTAAGCTTGAGGAGTTCCCATTTATCTATTTTCTCTTTTGTTGCTTGTGCTTTGGGTGTAAAGTCTAGGAAGTGGCCTCCTAATACAAGGTCTTGAAGATGTTTTCCTACATTATCTTCTAGGATTTTAATGGTACTTTCTTTTATATTGAGATCTTTGGTCCATTTTGAGTTAATTTTTGTGTAGGGGGTGAGGTAGGGGTCCTCTTTCATTCTTTTGGATATGGATATCCAACTCTCCCAGCCCCATTTGTTGAAAAGACCATTATGGCTCAGTTCGGTGACTTTGGGGGCCTTATCAAAGATCAGTCGGCCATAGATCTGAGGGTCTATCTCTGAATTCTCAATTCGATTCCATTGATCTATATGTCTATCTTTGTGCCAGTACCATGCTGTTTTGGCAACTGTGGCTTTATAATAAGCTTCAAAGTCAGGGAGTGTAAGTCCTCCCACTTCGTTTTTCTTTTTTAAAGTGTCTTTAGCAATTCGAGGCATCTTCCCTTTCCAAATAAATTTGATAACTAGCTTTTCCAAGTCTGCAAAGTAGGTTGTTGGAATTTTGATTGGGATTGCATTGAATCTGTAGATGAGTTTGGGTAGAATTGACATCTTAATGACATTTAGCCTTCCTATCCATGAACATGGAATATTTTTCCATCTTTTAAGGTCCCCTACTATTTCTTTTAGTAGAGTTATGTAGTTTTCTTTGTATAGGTCTTTTACATCTTTGGTTAAGTTTATTCCTAGGTACTTGATTTTTTTAGTTGCTATTGAAAATGGTATCTTTTTCTTGAGTGTCTCTTCAGTTTGTTCATTTCTAGCATATAGAAACATTACTGACTTATGTGCATTAATCTTGTATCCCGCTACTTTGCTAAATTTGTTTATTAGCTCTAGTAGGTGTATCGTTGATTTCTCAGGGTTTTCTAGATATAAGATCATATCATCTGCAAACAATGACAGTTTTACTTCTTCTTTTCCAATTTGGATGCCTTTTATTTCTTTGTCTTGCCGGATTGCCCTGGCTAGCACTTCCAGCACAATGTTGAATAACAGTGGTGACAGCGGGCATCCTTGTCTTGTTCCTGATCTTAGAGGGAAGGCTTTCAGTCTCTCACCATTGAGTACTATGCTGGCTGTGGGTTTTTCATATATGCTCTTTATCATGTTGAGGAAGTTTCCTTCAATTCCTACCTTTTGAAGTGTTTTTATCAAAAACGGATGTTGGATTTTGTCAAATGCTTTTTCAGCATCTATTGAGATGATCAATTGATTTTTCCCTTTCGAGTTTTTAATGTGTTGTAATACATTGATTGTTTTTCTTATGTTGAACCATCCTTGCATGCCTGGAATGAACCCCACTTGGTCATGGTGTATGATTTTTTTAATGTGTCTTTGGATTCGATTTGCAAGTATTTTGTTGAGGATTTTTGCATCTATATTCATTAGGGAGATTGGCCGGTAGTTTTCCTTTTTTGTAGCATCTTTGCCTGGTTTTGGTATTAGATTGATGTTAGCTTCATAAAATGAATTAGGTAGTGTTCCATTTTTTTCAATGTTTTGAAAGAGTTTGAGTAAGATTGGTGTCAGTTCTTTCTGGAAAGTTTGGTAGAATTCCCCTGTGAAGCCATCTGGCCCTGGGCATTTATTTGTGGGAAGATTTTTGATGACTGATTGGATCTCTTTGCTTGTGATGGGTTGGTTGAGGTCTTCTATTTCTTCTCTGGTCAGTCTAGGTTGTTCATATGTTTCCAGGAAATTGTCCATTTCTTCTACATTATCCAGTTTGTTGCCATACAGTTGTTCATAATATCCTCTTATAATTTTTTTAATTTCTTCAGGATCTGCAGTTATGTCACCTTTTTCATTCATTATTTTGTTTATATGGGTCTTCTCTCTTTTTGATTTTGTCAGTCTAGCTAGGGGCTTGTCAATCTTGTTGATCTTCTCAAAGAACCAACTTTTGGTGATATTTATCCTTTCTATTGTTTTTTTGTTCTCTATGTCATTTATTTCTGCTTTAATCCTTGTTATTTCTTTTCTTGTACTTGGTTTAGGATTGGTTTGCTGTTCATTTTCTAGCTTCTTCAGTTGATCCATTAGTTCTTTGATTTTGGCTCTTTCTTCCTTTTTAATATATGCGTTTAGTGCTATAAATTTCCCCCTTAGCACTGCTTTTGCTGCATCCCATAGGTTTTGGTATGTTGTGTTCTCATTTTCATTCGTCTCTATATATTTAGCAATTTCTCTTGCTATTTCTTCTTTAACCCACTGATTGTTTAGGAGTGTGTTGTTTAACCTCCAGGTATTTGTGAATTTTCTAAGTCTCTGATGGTTATTGACTTCTAATTGTATTCCATTGTGGTCAGAGAATGTGCTTTGAATAATTTCAATCTTTTTAAATTTATTGAGGCTTGTTTTATGTCCCAGCATATGATCTATTCTGGAGAAAGTTCCGTGAGCACTAGAAAAGTATGTGTATCCTGTTGATTTGGGATGTAATGTCCTGTAGATGTCTGTTAAATCTAATTCATTTATCAGATTGTTTAGGTTTTCAATTTCCTTATTGGTCTTCTGTCTGGTTGATCTATCTATAGGAGTGAGTGATGTGTTGAAGTCTCCCACAATTATTGTGGAAACATCAATTGCTTCCTTTAGTTTTGCCAATGTTTCTCTCATGTATTTTGTGGCACCTTGATTGGGTGCATAGACATTTACGATTGTTATTTCTTCTTGCTGAATTGCCCCTTTTATTAGTATGTAGTGGCCTTCTTTGTCTCTCAAAACATCCCTGCATTTGAAGTCTATTTTATCTGAGATTAATATTGCTACACCTGCTTTCTTTTGGCTGTAGCTTGCATGAAATATTTTTTTCCATCCTTTCACTTTCAGTTTCTTTGTGTCCCTGTGTCTAAGATGAGTCTCTTGTATGCAACATATTGATGGTTCATTTTTTTTGATCCATTCTGCGAATCTATATCTTTTAATTGGGGAGTTTAATCCATTTACATTCAACGTTAAAACCGTGAAGGCATTTCTTGAATCGGCCATCTTATCCTTTGGATTATGTTTGCCATATTTTTCCCTCTCTCTATTAATATCCTTTATTGTACCCATACCGAATCTCTTTAGTACTGAACCTTTCTCCAAGTCTCTCTGTCCTGTCTTTGTTTCTCTGTCTGTAGGGCTCCCTTTAGTATCTCCAGTAGGGCAGGTCTCTTGTTAGCAAATTCTCTCAGCATTTCTTTGTCTGTGAAAAATTTAAGCTCTCCCTCAAATTTGAAGGAGAGCTTTGCTGGATAAAGTATTCTTGGCTGGAAATTCCTCTCACTCAGAATTTTAAATATATCGTGCCACTGCCTTCTCGCCTCCATGGTGGCTGCTGAGTAGTCACTACTTAGTCTTATGCTGTTTCCTTTGTATGTGGTGAATTGCTTTTCTCTTGCTGCTTTCAGAACTTGCTCCTTCTCTTCTATGTTTGACAGTGTGATCAGTATATGTCTCGGAGTGGGTTTTTTTGGATTTATTCTATTTGGAGTTCGCTGAGCATTTATGATTTGTGTATTTATGTTGTTTAGAAGATTTGGGAAGTTTTCCCCAACAATTTCTTTGAATACTCTTCCTAGACCTTTACCCTTTTCTTCCCCTTCTGGGACACCAATGAGTCTTATATTCGGACGTTTCATGTTATCTATCATATCCCTGAGGTCCATTTCGAGTTTTTCAATTTTTTTCCCCATTCTTTCTTTTATGTTTTCATTTTCCATTCTGTCATCTTCCAGGTCACTGATTCGTTGTTCAACTTCCTCTAGTCTTGTACTATGAGTGTCCAGAATCTTTTTAATTTGGTCAACAGTTTCTTTAATTTCCATAAGATCATCCATTTTTTTATTTAGTCTTGCAATGTCTTCTTTATGCTCTTCTAGGGTCTTCTTGATTTCCTTCATATCCCGTACTAGGGTCTCATTGTTCATCTTTAGTTCTTTGAGTAGCTGCTCTAGGTGTGTCTCTTCTGGTCTTTTGATTTGGGTGCTTGGGCTTGGGTTATCCATATCGTCTGGTTTTTTCATATGCTTTATAATTTTCTGTTGTTTTTGGCTTCGTGGCATTTGCTGACCTTGATAGGGTTCTTTTAGGGTTTGTAGACCAGTTGAAGTCCTTATCTCTAATTTATCAGATCTACAGCTTCGTGGAGTACACTTTCTCTAACTAACCAGCAGGTGGCGTCCACGAGACACCTGTTCTCCACAAGCCAGATCTCCCCTGCTCAGCCTTTTTGGTGAGTGGGGGAGTGAGTCTTGTGGGGCCCAATTTGTGTCCCAAGCTTGCGTGTGTAGTTGGTGTTGCCTGCCCTGTATGTGGGGCGTGTTTCTGGGCAGTCGGGGAGGGGGGGGTGGCCCTAACAATCAAATCTCCCTGATGATCCTAGAGTTTTAAAGCTACTGCAATAGTCTAATCCTTCAGTTCAGTCCTGCCACAGTTTGTCTCTGCCACTGACCCACAAGTCTTTGGTATTGGCGTATGGCTCCTGAGACTTGCAAGTGGGCCCCTCTTCCAGGCTGTGCACCCCGGGTCCTCTGTTGAGGGATGACTGTGCTATGTCGCAGGTGAGTGCCGTCCCCCCAGGGCAGTTCTGGGCTGCTGGGCTGTGTTGGGAGGCTCCCAGTCTGCTCAAATGATGGCTGAATGGGGCTCTGTTAATTCACATTGCTCCCCCTTCCCAGCTCTGGGACATTCAGCTGAGGTTGCAGGGAAGGCTAATGTCCACGCCCAGTTTTGTGGTGTGTGCCTGTTATTTGAAGCACTTCCGTCACACTGGGTTGTCTGGGGCAGCTCTGGGCTATGGGGCTGGCGATGGGCAGGAGTGTTTCCTGTCCACCAGGATGGTGGCTGTGAGCGGACACCCCCCTTTTCTTGGGAAGTTGTGTTGTTTAGTGAATTTTCTCAGCCACTGGATTATTGCCTTTTGTCTCAGAGCTCTCTTAGTTCTGCTCTTGACTTGACGTGCCCAAATTTCAATTCTTTGAAGCTTTCTGTATTGAGCTTCTTAGAGTAATTGTTTTAGAAAAAGCAAAAAGGATTAAAAAAAAAAAAAAAAAAAAAAACGGCCCTCCTCAGAGATCTAATGGGTTATTGAAATGCTAATAGACAAAGCAACCAGGGCCATTAAGGAAAAGTGCCCAGGGCAGAGAGATCAGCCTTGCTTCGGGATTTGCATATGCGCCTCAAGGCCTGATCTCCGCCCTTCCCCTTTCTGTGTTCACCAGAACTCCAAAAATCCTCTGCTTTTATTTTGGAGTTTTTCGTGTTGTTTTTTTTCTATGCCTGTCTCCTCTCTGCTGGGCTGGCTGCTCTCAGAGTCTCTGGTGTCTGGCCTCAGTCTATCTATGGTTGGAGTTTGAATCAGTAGAATGAGTTTCCTGTAAGAGCAGCCACTGCAATTCTCCCTTCTCCTTCCTGGAGCTGACAGCCCCTCCTCCCCCGGGACTGAGCCTGGCAGGGAGGGGCGCGGGTCCCCTGGCCGCAAAAACTTACAGATTTCGCTGATCTCAGCAGTTCCACGTTTTCATGAGTGTTGTATGAAGTATGCCCAAAGACAGATTGCTCTGTGGTGTCCAGTCCACGCAGTTCCTGGCTTTTTACCTACTTTCCTGGAGGAGTAACTAAAACATACAGCTCACCAGTCTGCCATCTTGCCCCGCCTCCTGGTATTGATTCTTTAAATGGTGGAATTCACTGGTGAAGCCATCAGGGATGGGATTTTGTGAGCAGTTTTTTGACTACTAATTAAATGTCTTCACTTGTTATAGATCTATTAAGATTGTCTATTTCTTCTTAAGTCTGTTACAGTGGAGTGTGCTTTCTAGGAATTTATCCATTTCATCTATGTTATCTGATTTGTTGGCAAATTGTTCAGAGTATTCCTTTATAATCCTTTTATTTCCATAAGGTCAGAAAAGATGTCTCCTCTTTCAGTAGTTATTCTAGTAATTTCAGTCTTCTTTTTTCCTTCAACAATCCAGCTAAAAATTTGTCAATTTTGTTGATTTTTCAAAGAACCAGTTTTTGGTTTCATTTCCTCTAGTATTTTTATATTCTCTATTTCATTAATTTCCACTCTAATATTTATTTCCTTCCTTCTACTTGCTTTATGTTTAGTTTGCTGTTCTTTTTTCCAGTGTCTTAAGTGAAAAGTTAGGTATTTTGTAGTTCTTATCAGATAACTCCAGTATCTATACCATCTATAGCTCTGTTTTTCTTGTCTCTTTTTTTCTTTTGGCTTTTGGACATGTGGTCCTGATTTTTGGCATGTCTAGTAGTATTCAATTAATTTCCAGGTGTTATGTTTAAAATTGCAGCAGCTTCTGGTAATCTCTTTCTCCAAGGAGTGTCCATTGCTTCCTTCTACTAGGACAAAAGAATGATCACCTTAATCCAAACAGGAATCCTGCTAAATAAGGGATGAGTTGCAAATCTTGGTATAAGGCTCATTCTACGTCAGGTTTGCCCCTGGACTCTGGGATATTCTCTAGTGCACTTCTGGCAGGTCCTGAATTCTAATCTTTATGAGGCTTTCTGCTTAAGTTGGTCTTCTGTCCCAAACAGCTACACAATTTTGTTAGTTTTCTGAGGGGAATTGCCACATGGAGATTTGGCTCCTCTGTGTCTCTACCAAAAGCTCTGGTTATTTCTGTTTCCTAGAAGAAAGCCTTAATCCTGCCTGCAACCAGAATTGACACCCCTCAGGCTAAAAGCAGCGGCGCAAGTCAACTCATCTCTAAAATGTTCATTCACTCCTCTCTGGTCTTGTTTAGGCATGTTTTCACTGCCTTCAAATACATGAATTCTGTATTTTATTCAGCTTTTGGGCTGGGTGGTTGTGGTGGTGGATTTAATAATTGCAAGGAACTGATTAGTTATGTTACCCATTCTTTTCATTTCAGAATGGAAATTGTTCTTCTCTAGCGGATGTGCAGGGTCACTTTTACCTTTTCATTGATAGGTCATCAGATACCATGGAGCCACTTTAAGACCGGATAGAAAGAATGGTACATTTCCAGATTTGGAAACAGTCACTGAATGGAACCATGGGCTCACTCCCCAAGGTTGTTGGGTCTCTTCCATATTCAGGTTAGGCATGAATACCTGTTAGCCAAAGAGGTAGATTGTGACAGACAGCTGGTTGTTCCCCAATATATCCTTCCCTTCTTCCAATTTTTGGCTATAACTAAGAGACATTTCCAAGCTTCTCTTTCAGTTCAATGTATTCATGTGAAGATCTGACAGACTGTAGAAGTGTCAGGCGGAAACTTAAAGACGGTGCATGTCCTTTACCTTTCTTTATTGTTCCATCCTCCTGGATGGAAAGTAGATGTGATAGCTGATGTTGAAACAGCCATTTCATATCATGAAATGATTTTGAAAGGAAGGCTATATATGATGAAGCAAGAAGCTGTGAGTCTGATGCTCTGACCACTTTGGAGCATAACCCTTGTACCAGTCCTGGAAAACAGGCCTCAAGACATTCACATGGAAGAGAAATAAATTTTAATCTTGTTTCAGCTACTGTTATTTTGGGGTTTTGTTACTTTCAGCTAAATCTAATCTAATAAACAGAGTTCAGGGCAACAGTTCTCAAAGTGTGCAAGTGGATTCTTTGGACCATCTTGAGTCACTAAAATGTTTTTGGGGAATTCATGAGGACAAAATTATTTTTTATAATATACTAAAGCCATTATTTACCTTCTTCACTGTGGTAACATGTGCCCTGATAGTGCAAAGACAACAATGGGAAAAGCGCCAGCACCTTAGAATGAATCAAAGCACCAGTAGTTACATTCTTCATTGTCATGAATTTTTAATTTTTTAACAAAAAATTTCATTCAGTCCTTGATGAAGCAGTAAAAATTATTTATTTGCTTAAATTTTGACCCTTGAGTAAATGTCTTTTTGATATTGTGTGAAGAAATGGAAGTGTGCGCAAAGGATACCAAAATATGGGGATACCGAAATAAGATGATTGTCTCAAGGGAAAGCACTTTTGAGACTGCTTCCAGTTGCGAGCTAAACTAGGTTTTTCAGAGTTGGGTATTTTGCAGGCATTTTCTCAAAAATGAATGAAATGAGCTGTCACTTCAAACACTTCGTATTTGTTGCCAATGAGAATTTATGCTTTCAAGTGAAACTAACAATTTTGGAAAACTTAAACCTACTATTTAAGCTTGACATATTCTTAATACTTGACAGACTTTTTTGAGGAGATTGCTGGTGACATTAATAAACACAATTTTTAATTTTTTTATAATAAAATGTGTTAACATTTGGAAGATCTGCATAACTCAGTGAACTAATATTTTCCAAATGCCAGATAAATGCATGATGTTACAAAATCAGGCACAGAAAAACATCAAAGTGCAAAGTAGACCAATGGATTTTATCGTAACCCAATACAAATTTCTTGATATGGTTTCCAATTCTACATTGCAACTAACCTTTTAAAAACTACCATTTGTTCAGTTTTGGTGCAATGTCCCAAGAATAATAACTGCCATCATCTCAAAAGGTATTTCTAAATACATTCCTCTCTTTTCCAACTACTTATCTGTCTGAGGCTGGATTTTCTTCATATGCTTCAAACAAAATAACATTTGAAACAGATTGAATGCAGAAACAGATATGAAAATCCAGCTGTCTTCCATTAAGCCAGAGATTAGATTTGCAAAAAAAAAAGGTAAAACAAAGCTATTGTCGTCACTAAACTTTTTGAAAATATTTCTCATAAAATATATACTAATTATGTTAACATGAAATGGCTTTAATGAATATTTTTTTAATTTCTCAATTTTAATTTCTAATATAGTGTTTATATAATCCTCATAAACAAAAGCCCATCCTTGGGGACTTCAATATTTTCTCTGAGTGTAAAGGGGTCTTGAAACCAAAAAGTTTGAGAACCTTTGGTTTAGAATATTGAAAAGAATTTGAGATATAATCACAAAGCTGTTCTGTTTGAAATCATGAGGAGAACAAGCTTGGGTAAATAATGTCATATTAAGAAAAGAGGGGTGGGGTCAGATAGATTCTAAAAATTGTAGACCAATATAATTGATATTAATCCTCAGGGAAGAAAATTTAGAACAGATTAAACAGATTAAGTGGTAGGACCCAATACAAGTTCACAGGAATAAATCTTATCAAACGTAGGAATGTTTCCTTGATAATTAGCAGAATAGGGAATATATACACATACTGTATTTCCCATGAAGTATGTGGCTATCTGTTACATGGGCCAAAACAATGGGTAGAGAACTGTCAGTAAAAGAAGAACCAATTTGCCTGAAGCAAAATGTGATAAAGTTCAGAAGTGATATAGAATGTGACATAGAAAGTGATGTAGTTTTTAGTACCGAATGGGCTAGGGGTCAAGCCAGAACTCAAACACCTAGAGAGAAGATCATAGTGATGTAGGTAGCAATAACTCATTCATTAAGCAAAATGATTCATCTATTAAACAACCATTGTGTGCAAGCCAGTGTATGAAGCATTCAGGATATAAAAAGGTTCAAGAGAGATGAGATCTCTTCCCTTGTGGTGTTTACATTTAAAACCTAGCCATATCTTTTTTCCCTTATGAAATTGTGAGTTCCTTACCTGAATATGTGTGGGAGAAAGTACAGTTAAAACTATTAACATATAAAAGAATGAACTAATTTAGATTTGTTCTCCTCACAAGTGAGAGTGGGGAAGAAAGGAGAAAATGTTTGATTTCATATGCTTTTAAAATAATAGCGTAGGATATAAAATTGTATTTCTATCAGACTGAGGTAGAATGAAAAAAGAAGAAAATAAAGAAGAGGAGAAATGCACTTGAGACATAAGGGAAAATGCTACAGAAGAATCGACACACGGCAGAGGTGGAATGGTGGTGGTGGTAGCACGCAAAGAGGGAAAAGTAATTCTAATAAAGGTGCCTCACAGATTTCTTTGACTTAACTACCTCTCTTAAACCCCATTTAAGAATTTTATAATTAGTAAATCACCACACAAATGCACAGCTTTGCTATTACTAGCAAATGCCATCATTTCTTAATTTCTTAATTCTTTACTAAATTTCTTAATTCTCACAAAAAAAATCTTTATGCTAAAGTTTTCGAGGGTTTTTCCCACCTCCCCCAAAAGTAGTTCCTTTAAGTTTAACTCTTTAGTTACCATTCTCACAGTTGAGTTATCATTCTCACAGTTTTATTTAAACAAAAAGTCCAACTTGTGGTTGTAGAGGAAATTATATATTCTAGCTTTTCAATCTTCATGCCATTAAAAGAAACTGCTCAAATTTCATTCACAAACATATTTAAACATGTCAGTGATAGTCATATAATTTGTTTAATGGCATAAAATTTCATATGAAAACCAATACAAAATACTATGTGCTCCATATGATTATCAGCATAAGAATAGTAGACTTTGAAAGTCCTGAAACTTCAAAATTAAAATGTTATATTCTTGTTTTAATGCCTACTCCATATCTAAAAGCTAGAAAAGAAAAACTAGTTTTAGTGTTAGCTACAACTGATACACCAAAAGCATTTATTGCCTTGGTAAAAACAAATGATCTGTTAGTAAGGTTTCATTATGAGCACACGACAAACTAAATTATTTGCTGATGGATTATACACAGACTTTGAATTCCAAGGTAGCTTCTGGGCCATTTCCTTCTACTACTGTCAGGAAATATGCTGGGATTAAGTAATAATCTCAATACAGAAGTACTAATCTTTATGCATAATCCAGAAAACATTAGTAACACAAAACAAACAAGAAAACACTCTACAATCCATTCCAAAGTAAAATATATTGCATATGCCTGAAGTATTCTTAACATCAATTTTCTAGAACCCACCACAATCTCTTCTATTCCAAGATACCTGTATCATTTATGCTCTCACTTCTTTCAGGTCTTTCCTGACCACTCTTCATAAAATACTCCCACATATGACCATTGTATTTCCACTGGTAGTTCCTACTCTCCTTATCTTGTTTCATTTATCTCTATAGCATTTAGCACCATCTGTCATAAAAAAATGTTTAAGGATATATTTGCTTTCCTTTGTGCTCTTTCCTTACCCACACCTCTGACTGAATAGGCTTCATGAGCATAGGGATGTTCTGGTGGCTCATGCTTCATCCTCAGTGCCTTGAAATGAGTTCCTAGCTCATAATATGTGTCAAAACATAGGGTTTTATTAAATGAATCTTGGGATTATAAGTACCTTAGGTTATAGATGAGAAAATGGCCCTGTGAATCTGGAGGTAAAAAGGAACCTAAGCAGAGAACAGATATTACAAAGTCCATGCCACTGATGCATAGTTAAGAACAAAGGTTTTACACAGGCAAAGCTGTATTCCATTCCCAGTTCCTGACATTTACTAGCAGTGAGATCTTGGGCAAATTAACCTCTCCATGCCTCGATTTACCTAGCATAAAATGGGGATCATAATAGCACTGACTTTACATTGTTTTTAAGAAGATTAAATGACATAAATTATTTAAACCACTTAGTAAAATACATAGCAACAAATAAATGCTTAATAAAAAGGAGCGAACACATCATGATGATGATGATGATGATGATGATGCTGATGTAGTATTAACTCACAGGATAACACTCAGGCTCCAGAGCCTATCTGTCTTTCTGATGTTTCCCAATTTGTGGTAAGAATGGCTATCTATTTTCCAATTTGCTGAGAAATAGCAAATTAGGATGCTAGAGCAGCTGCCAGAAGCCAGAGCAGCAAAATGAGAAGAAAATGAAAAACCATGAAAACTAGATTCCCAAGGTATTGCATCATAGCATAGTAATAACATCCATGAAGATGATGCTTAGCCATTAGGAAAAAGGTTACATAACATTTAATATACTGTTTTAAGATGGCAAGAAAATGTATTTCTGAAATTAGTAAGCCTTACTTCAAAATCGTTTAAAGAAACTTTCAGTGTCTAAATATAAACTTCTGTTACCTTCAAATTTACCTTTAAAGAAAAGGAATAAAGTAAACAAGAGTTAGTATATAAATGACTTGGATACCTCTGCTGTATACAGTCATTAGAATGTTTTATGCCGATTTCTCCAAAACCTTAAGTGTCCTATTAAAGATCAAATGATCTCAATATGGGATCACTCTTCTTTCATACTCAATAATGTTGTATTTCAAGTGTGAATTTCAGGAAGGTGGTAAATAGTTCCACAATACTGTTTCAGCGATATTGCTTCAACCCTTGAAACAAATCTGTGTTTATTAATCCTCTATTTTCTTTAGTGACAGAATAAGCAGAGCCCTCTAAGATTAGGAATAAAATAAAATTTCAAAATCAAAACCAGATTCCAAATTTCTTAAAAGATATTTTTTGTTCAATTCATCTTTGTAAAAACATTGGTCACCATTTAACATACAGTGGCAACAAAATGCACTCAATTTACATGCATCAACAAGTCAATAAATCATAATACACAGACAACATGAATTTCAAACAGTACTAAAGTAGCTCATGTTGCATTTAACCATAGTTCTAGTGCTTCCAGTAGAGAAATAACTAATATGAGAAAAAAGAGTTCCAGTTTCAATCTGAAATAAGGTTCTCTGTGATAAAAACATAAAATAAAGTTTATGAGAAGTCACTATCTTAAAGGAAACCATTTTTCAGAAATCACTTTATGCAGAGTACCATACTAGTATATAATAAGACCTTATGTGTACCTTCAATTAAGGACAAACGGGCTCCGTTTTTTTTTTTTTAATTTAATTACCTGAATGATTTAAATTTTTGTTGTGTCCATAAATTAAAATATCTTTCAACATGAAGGTTATATATTCCATGTCTTGAGACCTTAAATAATTCTAAAGACATTCAACTGACAGATTCTGTAGGACTGAATTAGTTTCAACAGCAAAAAAAGAAGTCAATAATCAAATGCCTTTTCTAAACTCACAGGCAAGGCTTCTGGATATGGGATTTAATTAAAAAGAAAAAGTTTTAAGCACCACAATAAAATTCTTTTTTAGAAAACAGAAAGACCAGCAACATAAAAGTTAGGGATAAAAGCAATTAACCATTTACAAAACAATTTTTAAATAAGCACACTCTAATCCTATTATCTGAAATGATCAAAAAAATTGGGTAGTATGAGTGGATGATTATGTAGAAAATACAAACCACAATTCTGTGTAGGTTCTCAAGTTCTATAATTCTAATTTGATCAAATGAGACTGTCAAATTATGTACGCATAATAAAGAATTTTGTATATTTATTTTTATATTGTATATTTTCTTTTTTCCCTTAAGAGCTATAATTAAAAGATAGTACTAAATCTTTTTCAAGTATACAGGAGAGAAGTTATGAAATTGCTTTGTGGAAAAAAAAAGTAGCTCCTCTGAAAATTAGAGCTCTAAGTAAATATGTGCAAATGAAACTTTAAAATAAGATTTCTGTCAGTACAGCTATCCTGTAATTTTCTGTTCTTTTGCATCTATTTAGCAGCATACAGTGGCCAAATAATAACTTAATTTTAGTTTCTCTCCTCCATGATGTCTTACAAGTGAGAGTAATTTTTTAGCATGTGTAACAACAGGTTACATGCTAAAAAACTTCAAGGATTCAGAAATTAAAATTAATGAGTCACACATGGCTGTATTTATTTAAGTCAGATATACAAGATTAGAAAAACAATCTTCAACCTAGAATATGCTTTAAATACCACAAAAAAAAAAAGACCAAAAAAATGAAGGATTCCTCCTCATGTAACTTTTAACTTCCAGACTATATGGCAAAAGGCAAAATATAAAATATTTAGTTTTCACCTCAAAAGAAGTTATTCAGGAATAAAATTCACTAAACAAGATATAATGATATCAAGATTATTAGTATGGAGTATTCAGACTCATTCAGTCCAGATGAGGAGAAAACACTTTGGAGGTGGGGGGAGGAGGGACGAAAACCCTTCCAAACATAATCTGTATCTCATTAACCTTAAAAAACATCTTTCAACTTTACCACTTATAACCATAAACCTTCCTGACAGCTCCAATTTTCTATTTCTCTAATCTTTAGCCTCTTAATTTTCAGGTAATCATTGCAAATTCGCTAGTTCATCCTAATTTTACAGTCCCCATTAAAAAGACCCTAAGATGATAATTTTCTCCCCACCCCATAATTATTCAAAATTGAGAAAACAGAGGTAAAAAAAATCAACTAGAAATGAGTATAAGTGTTAACATACATGGTTTTATATAGTAGGGAGACCAAATGAGCACATTCTTATTAACCTCTGGCCCTTAAGACAATAAGATCAGAAAATTAAAATGAGTAATATATAGAAGTACTTTAAAAATTGTGCCCCTTTTTAATAGATGTGAGAATTAAGAAAATGACTGAAATTATATGACTGGAAATATTTACTGTGAAACAGTAAAAAATTGATGCTGCCTAATATACAAAAAATCTTATAACTGATAATTAAACATCTTGAGTAATTTGGAAAATTCTAAGGTTGAATTGTAACTGTCAAAGAACAACAACAAAACAATGCTTTCATGCATGTACACGTTAAGTAACAAATAAGCAAACCCCAAGTCAGTACAGTACATCAATGACTGATAAATAATATTTTTGATGTATAAAGAAAGAGAAGGAAGAGGTAAATGTTGACTGCCATTGATGAAAAAGCATCTCAACAATTTACATTAAATGTTACTAAACAGTTTTTAAAAAAGATGTCCTAAGAAGACCAAGCCACAATAAGTTAGTGTTTTCCATAATAACATGCTGAGTTATTTGATCCCGGATCTATACACTGTTACTGTCTTAATTCCTAAATGTTGTGACAGCATATTTAATAATTGAGGTCATTAGTTTACATCTTTTTACAGGTATTCTAAGTGGGTTAATTTTTCTTTTCCAGTTTTTCATCTTCTTCGCTTCCTCCAAAGAAAAGCAAAGGAAACATTCCTAGAATGCAGCCAATAGCCACCCCAACAGCTTTGCCCTAAGGAAACAAAAGAAAACATTTTTTTTTAAGTTACTTTATTCTTCAAAGAGGTTTCCTTGCTTAAGTATCTGAAAACAGACAATTACTATGTACCATACAAAATAACAGTGTCCGCATTTCTTCTGATAATTATTACTAAATATAAAAATAAACTACAAAAATGTTCTGGAACAAATTAAGTTCAAAACTGACCAGGAAAAATGTTTTCTTCAAATTGCCATAAAAATAAATCAAAGAGAAGAACATTCAAATAGAAAAATACTTCTTAAATTGTATACACATTTTAACAACTGAAGACAGTGGGAGAAAACCTTACCCACTACTCTCAGTATATTTGCTACCATTATATTTATTTCTTTTCCATGTTTAGCCCCCATGCATACCTAATTATATGTCAGTAAAATTGTTACGTAAATATCCTTTTGTTTCTGCCTCCTCCTGCCCTCATCACCACACATGTCATAATAAACTCTTTTCCAAACTACTACAAAAGCTTAATATAAAGATTTCTAAATTCACTGAGTTGATGGGTCTATAATCTACTAAACCTCTCCCTACTGTTAAAAAACGTTGCAAATTTTTCACCTTTGTAAGTGCTTTAACAGTGAACATTTGAGTGTATAGCTCTCCTCCAATAATTTATTTAAAGATCAAATATATGAATATTTGTACATCTTCAAAGGGTACTGCTATACTGTCCACCCTTGACAAAATTACACATACATATGTACCAATTATAATACATATGTAATATAGATGGTTGCATACATATACATATATTTTTCTGCAACCTCACCTATATTATTAAACATTTTAAAATTTTATTTTTGTGAATGATAGTTTTACTTTGCTTTCCTATGATCATTATCCAGGTTAAATACTTTTTAAATTTCAATATTTTCATACAAACATTTACTGAGACTCTACTACGTTCCAAAGTCTATGCTAGGTACCAGGCAAACAGCAATTAATCAGATGCAGTCTGTCCCTCTCCTCCAGGAACCTACAGTTAGGTGTACAGGGAAAGGCATAGAAACAAAATAAATTCTCTCAAACATTACAGGTGCTATGATAGGCACATGATCTACAGTCTTGAGTGAATAATTACATAAATACTAGCTTAGCAATTAAGGTGGGTTTTGCCACAGACAAGGAAAAATGAACTTGTTTATAAAATAGAAATAAAATAGAATTAACAAGTATGAGAGAAAAGAGGACCATGGAAAAATACACTTTTCCTGATCCTACCTGTATGCTTAAACTTTAAGCAAGCTGCTGGAATGTTAGAATGTTCTTATTCCTCAACAACTCTGGCTAATATTACCTAGCTAGTGTCACTTCAATTTATTTATAAATTGCAAGATATGTTCACATATAAAATAAGAGGAAAATTTAAAAATTAATATTCTAATTTCTTAAAAGACTTTCATCCTTATAAAGCAAAAATGATACTAAACAAACAGTAAAAAGTCCTCACTTCGGAAAACTAAACACTTCTTAATACAAGAGTCACCCTTCTACTACTCATATTTTTTAAGAGAATATTTTCTTACAGAACAGTATTACAGAAGTACTCAAGTTCTCAGGTTAGCCCTAATGTAGTTAACTATATTGGGATTTTAGATTTAAAAATCCAAATGTTTTCCTTTAAGAAAAATAACAAGTATCTGCTACCATCAGCACCCCCAAAATATAACAAAACAGTCTCAAAACTATGAATAATATATAAAAGAACCTTAAATATTGCTTAACATAAGTGATAAAAATAAAATGCAAAGTATTATAAAGTTCAAAATGTTGTGTTTAGGAACACCTGTCCTCAATTTAAATGTCAATTAGACTTTGATGAATGATGATTTTTTTATAACAGCTTTATTGCGATAATTCATATACCACATAATTCATCCATTTAAAATGTAAAACTCAATGGTTTTTAAGTATATACACAGGTATCTATAACCATCACCAGTCAATTTTAAAACATTTTCATCACCTCAAAAAGAAATCCCATGTCCTTTTGTTATTACCCTTATTTATTTCCTCAGCCCCCTAGTCCTAAGCAATCACTAACTAATCTATTTTTGGTGTCTATAGATTTGCCTATTGTGAACATTTCATATAAATGGAATCATGGTCTTTTGTGACTGGCTTCTTTAACTTAGCATAATGTTTTCAAGGTTCATCCATGTTGTGGCACATATCAGCACATCATTCCTTTCTAACGGACAAATAATATTCTATCATACGGATATACCACATTTTGTTTATCCATTGTTCTTCAGTTGACGGACAAAGGTTGTTTCCACTTTTTGGCTAAAACAAATAATGCTGCCATATACATTCACATTAAGTTTTAGTGTGGGCATATATTTCCATTTCTCTTGAGTATATACTTGGAAGTGGAACTGCTGAGTCATATGGGAACTCTTCAAGTTTAAGCATTTGTGGAACTTTGTTTTCCAGAGTGGCTGCAGGGTTATACATTCCCAAAGGCAGTGTGGGAGGTTTGAACTTACCCACATCCTCACCAACATGTGTTATGTGACCTTTTTATTATAGCCATTCTAGTGGATGTGAAAATCATTGTGGTTTTGATTTTCATTTTTCTTATGGCTAATGATCATGATCATCATCATCTTTTCATGTGCTTATCTGACATATGTATATCTCCTTCTAGATATGTCTGTTCAGATCCTTTGCCCATTATGTAACAGGATGATTTGCTTATGATTGAATTGTAAGAGTTCTTTATATATTCTAGATACAAGTCCCTTAACATTTACATGATTTGCAAATAATTTTGCCCATTCTATGGACTGCATTTTTAATTTCTTTATAGTGTCCTTTGAAGCACAAATGTTTTTAATTTTTACATAGTCCAATTTATCTATTTTTTCTTTTGTTGCTCCATGCTTTGAGTAGTTATTTGATAACTAATTCAATGTTTTCACTTGTCACAGATTATTCAGATTGTCTATTTCTTCTCATGTCAGTTTTGGTAGCATGTGTCTTTTCAAGAATTTGTCCATTTCATCTAAATTGTCTACTTTATTAGCAGACAACTGTTCACTGTATTCCTTTTAGATTCTCTTTATTTCTGTAAGATCATTAGTATGACCCCTCTTTCATTAATGGTGCTAATAATTTGAGTCTTTTGTTCTATGGCCTCCTTCTGCCCCTCGGGCAAAATTTCTGGGCCATGACTGATGCTAGACATGGGGATAATGGTTCACTTTTCTCTGAGTGACACCCCACTTCTAGAAACTGAGTGCCTGGTGGGGGGCAGGGGCTGCAGCCCCATATCTCCTTGGCTTGCTTCTTTCAGTGGGGAAACCCACCCCATCCCATAAGCTGGAGCAAGGGGGATCAGTGCCCTAGTATTCTCAGTAGCACCATACCCAAAGTAGCGCCTCCATCCCATAAGTGGCGACAAGGCAGAAGAAAGCCTCCAGAACTCACCCAGAACTTAGCGTTAGCAACAGGTAGCCGGGAGCAAAACAAGAAATTATGATGTCCTGTCCCAACTGCAAAGATAGCCCTCTGATTGGGAGTTGAAGGGAAAGGGAGCCCTGTATTCTTAACTGGACTAGTCTGGAATGGAGTTTCCACCTCACTAAACTGAGAGTGGGGAGGAAGGAACTGGGTATTGGCTCAAATACCACAGTCTCGCTTTTCTTACCAAATTATGGTAGACATTCTTGAATAAATGTTTATTATTTTTCATTTGCTATATGCCCTTAGGACCATTTCCAGAGACTTTAACTGGGCATTAAAAAAAAAAAAAAAATGAATTTTCATCAGTTTCACTAGGTATCAGGTCCTCATTCTGTCATGCCAGAAATGAAACTCCACAAGTGCTGCTTTTAACTCTATCTTACCTATGTGTATAATTCTACACCCTATATAGATACATTTTATGCACACCTCTGTTTACTTCCAACAAGGAATTCATTTTATTACCTTCACTAAAACAAATTAAATTTAACTTTATTTAAATAGATTAATGTTTATATTTGAATCTGCTTCCTCACCTCCCATTAATTATTCAATCCATTGTTATTTGCTATTTTCTGTTTCACCAGTCCATGGAAACTACTCAGAAATGATCACCAATGAGCAAACCAACACCAAATCCAACAGAAACTCAGGAGTACCAGAAGGCAGGGATCATATGGGCCACCAGGAAGTCTGTCTGCCACAGATTTATATAATCAGAAGTTCTGGAGGTGAGGCCCAGCAATTCGTGTTTTAATAAGCCCTCGGAGTGATTCTTCTGCACACTAAAATTTGAGGACTACTGCTTCCAAGGGAATATGGAATAAGAAAAGAACCCTAGAGAAAGAGGACTCCCTCAACATGGAAGAGGAAGCAGAGGAAGAAGATCCAGAGAAAGGACTAAGGAAAGATAGATTAAAAAGGAGAATAAAGAACCAGGATTTCATAGTCTTATGAAAGCTTGGAAGAAAAAAGTTTTGAGAAGCAATGAGTGTAATCAATTTCTCTTGTTACTGAGAAATCAAGTAAGGTTCTTAACAAGCCTAGGCCCTCACTGGCATAAGGAAATGAATTCTGCCAACTACCTGAGTGAGGCTGGAAGTGGAAACATCATTAGCTGAGCCTCCAGAAGAGAAACAAACCCTAGATGAATCGTGACTGCAGCCTTGCAGTGGAGCTAGCTAAGCTATGCCTAGCCTCCTGACCCAGGGAAACTATGAGATACTAAATGTGTTGTTTTAAGCCTCTAATTGGTGGTAATTTGTTACACAGCCATAGATAACTAATACAAGGTCTAAGGTAAAGCCCGAGAATTCGCATTTCTAGCAAGTTCCCAGGTAATGCTGATGCTGCTGGTCCTGAGACCATACTTTTGAGAATTACTTCCTACACAATCTCACCTTCTCCCATGGTTTTAACTATCATACACCTTTTCAGTAAGAATTCTGAAATTTAATACAGTAACCTGCCTCCATGCTAGCATTAACCTCTTTTACTCTGATCTCCTTTCTTTTTATCCCCATAACACTTAGGAACTTCTAACACACTAAATAAACTACATGTGTAAGATGCATCAGGGAAAAGTTCTTATTTTGTTAACTAATGTAGTCAAGGTTCCTGGATCTATACCCATTATATAATAAGTAAACAATAAATATTTGTTGAATGAATGAATGATGGTACCTGTTATGTCTAATTCAGACCTCTCTAGCTTTTGACCTTTAATCCCAATGCCTACTACATGCCAACACTCAAATGCCAAAATGGCATCTCAAATTCAACATGTCCAAAACAGCACTCATTAACTTCCCCTGCAAGTTTGTTCTTCCCTCCTTTTTATCTCGATTTAATTGGTGATATCATGATCCATCCTGTTTCTTTCCTATTTAAAACTCTTCACTGGCTCTCTATTAGTTAGATGTGAGGTTCAAGCTCCTTAGCACAGCAAATACAATGTCTTTCCCATATGATCCACACATACTTCTCCAATGCTGTTTTCTATTGTTCCCTCTACCCACAATTCCTGCATTTATTACAGGAATACCAAATTTCCTGGATTTTTCTGAACACATCCTGTTTTTATCATGCCTTCGTATTTGCTAGTCAACATACCTGGAATGCTCATGTTCACCTGGTAAATGTCTCATCAATAATTCAAACATCAGCTTAGACCCAGTAATCACCAAGAAATCTAAAAGATTTCTCCCCATAAAGTGTTAATCCCCTTACTTGTGGTATTGTTCTATCTTATGCACACTTCCATTACTGCATATGTCACACTAAATTATAATTTGTTTATATGCCTGGCTCTCCACCTAAATGAGTTCCCCAAGAATAAGTATAGTTTATTATTCATTTTATGTCCTTCAGTTTCTAACACATAACAGATACTCCTTGATATAAAATGAATTGTATAAAAAATTTTTAAAAACAAACAAAAAAGGCAAGCAAACCTACAAAAAATAAGGAGTTAATCAAGTTTAGCCTCAAATTTCTCAAGGGACTGACCAATAACAGTATCATGCCCTAGCTACCCAAATTCATTATCATAAACTATATAAAGTACTTACCAAATGTGCACTAACACGTGTTTGCCACATATCAACTTGCTTTGGTGTGAGATCAGGAATTGATAGGCCTAATCTGGAAGCCAAAGCTTCAACATAGCCTGCAAGTCTTAAAAAATTAAAAAAAAATTTAAAAAGACAAGAAGGCAGAACATAATATAGGTTTTTAAAGAGACACACAAATGTTTTCAAACAGTAAAAAACTAATTACTACAAATGTGAAGAAGATATCTGTAATTGACTCCAGAAATTGGCTTAAACATTTTTTACAACTTTGATTTTTTATTGTGCATAAATATATCCAGCTTATAAAACATTTTCATTTTAACATATTTAATTCATTGGTTGATTAACTGACTTAGAGCAATTATTCTCTACCATTCCTAAAAAGCAACCAACACAAGAGATAGAAAAATATTTTACTAACATTTACAATTTCTGCATTTATTCCAAATTCAAAGCAAAACACTTTAACATGACATATGACATAAATTAATAATTGGCATCATAAAGCAAAAATTTCCAAAGCTCATCAGATTGATGTACTAAGAAAAACATCCCAGAATTTTAAGGGCAATCTCAAGTATCCTTTGAATTCTAGGTTGACACTACTTATTTTATGAACTATAATATTTTATGAACTGCAAGAAACAAAAAAATATTACCAATTAAACTATGGATATCATCAATTGTAATATGGACCACTACAGGCTCAGGAAGCAGCCCCAGGCCATCTGCCACTTGGAAGAAAGGATGTAAAAAGAGAAAGGAAAAAGCTGGACCTTTTCTGAGGAAGCAAACATCCTCAATTTTTCTCATCACTTTTGTCGCATGCAACAAAGAGAGAAAAAAAGGACCAAACCCACATATGCTTTGGCCATTATTCCCTTTAAAAGTTCCACTCTTTAGAAAATACGCTCAATCAGTATCTTCAAACTTGAGCCATAGATCTCATTTTTGAACTTAGTGGAAAGAGGGCAAGGTAGAATGATGTTAGGCATTCTTGCTTTTTATCCTGTTTTACCCTTGGAGAGGTCCACAAAATACATATAAATACTTCAGTAAATTAAAATTCAATTTTGCTTACATTATGATAGTTTTCGAAAAAAATTTTGTATATGTCACAACCATCTGAGACGATTATTAAACACAAATGTGAGAGTCCTACCCATCTCCATAGATACTACTTCTGTATGTCTGGGGAGCTACCTAGGCTTCTGTATTTTCACAAGCACTCTGAGTAATTTTGATGCACATAAAGATTTAGTATTACTGATTTAGAATATTAAATTTAAAATTTCAGTTGTAAAACACAAAGAAAAATACATGTCCCTTTTTTCATGTTTCACAGAAGGAGAAAACAGAATACACACAAAATAAATGAATGAACTTACCCAAGTCCAGCTAAATCTGATACAAGATTTCCCAAAGCAGCAGCTAAAATATTGAAAAATAGGCAAGTGAATTGTTACATAAAAGTCAGGAAAATCCTTATAATAAATCTCCATGTAATCAATAAAACACTGGAAGAGTCACCACATTTCTCAAACTATAACTACAGTTACCCTTCCACATTGAGGGAAAGGTACTGCACCCTCATAATCTAGAAAATTTGCGTAAAATTTTTTTTGGCCCTCCTTTTGTACCAGAGAAGTCTCCAATCAGTTTCTTCAGGGTTTCAGTAAATTCCTTAGCTGCCTTTTGATCTGCAGATGCTGCCTCTCCCATTACTTTTACATTGTGTAGGCTAAACCTTTTTTTTTTTTTTTTTTTTTTTTTTTTTTTAATTTTCAAATCAGCCTTTGCTGGCCTGAGAATCCCTAAGGTAGACCCTTCATCTTCATTTTCCTTTAGGAAATTATATAAGGAATGCCAGAATGCCTTTTTTATAACAATCCTGCATCCAAAAGAATGTTGCAGTTTCAACTTGAGAGAGATGTGGATCTCTTGGTTCATGCAAATACTTTGCAGTTGCTGGCAAAGCTACAGCAATGGCTTCCAGGATTTCCTTCTCTTTTTTCTTGATACGCCTTAGGCTCGACTCAACGCCACAAGGACAGCCAGCTGCAGCAAGATTCCCTTTTAATTTCGTATGCTGACCCACGATATACTGAAACCACGATGGGGAAAGTTGAGACGTGGAAGGGTTAACAGCACAGCCAAAGTAACTGATTGGATATCTCTGAATCTCAAGATTTAAAAACAGAACACAATTCTTCTGAGAGTACAGTGTTCTACCTTCATTTAGAAATAGTTTTTTTTTTTTTTCCCCTGTTTTGCAGGCAGTTTCAATCTCGGTTTGAATATGAAAACATCATTACTATATTTTGTTGTTTAAAGGAATCTGGATATTTGGAAGTTAAGGAGCAAAGTCTTACGTACGGCTCTGCAATTCAAGAAACAGAAGAAAAAGAAACGCCTCTAACTCATCTACTTCATGCTTTCTATTCAATAAACACAACACAGAACCATTCTCAAATTTCTCCACTATCAAGAATAGAATGGTAACTGGGGGAGAGGAGATGGAACCAAATTATATTTTCAATTTTGTAGTTTCTTCTTTGATTTTTTTTTACCCAACTTGAAAATATATAATTTAATGGAAAACACAGAGTTAGGGAGGTTTTAGGGGTAACATAACCACAATAAGAGAAAACTTGTTTCAACACAGTCAATAGCAGAGTACCATTGCCCATTAGTTAAGATAAAGTGTCTAAAATTTTATGAAGAAAAAGTGGTACATATACCAAATGAAGAGGAAGAACAGGATTAAGGGCAAACAGACACCTCAGTGAGTAAATCCATTCAAATAAATTATCCTCTTCTAAACCTAAACTATTGAGATATTATATAAATATATAGCCAATAATGTTAACAACATTACTATTATTAAATACCTGCCATAGTTGAAATTCCCAAAATAATTCCAATAGACATCTCAATTTGAGTTCCCTAAAAAATGATGACAAAGAAATTAACCTTAAAAATTAAAGCTAAAATGACTGAAAGAATAGCAAAGCATAAACAAAAAACAGAGGCAACATATATAGCAATTCTCTAGAATTGATATTTTTCTATCACAGAGAAAGATGCTTTAAAACTCTTTGAACACAAAGACTAACTCATACAATTTTAAATAGGATTAAATTTAATAGGATCTTAGCATATGTTCCAATTGGCACATTCAGAGTCTAAGGATTTTGGCTTAGGATGCAAGGGGCCAAGAAACCTTACAGCTTCCTCATATGTGTGATACTTGGACTATTTCAAATGACTCACTGTCCCTTAGTTGGCCATTGCAAATGTGAAAACTGATTGTTAAAAAATAAATAAATAAATAACTGAATGATACACTTATATCATTTATTTATTCATCAAAAAGACACCCTAAACTAGTTTCTAGGGACTCAAAAGACCAGAATCCTAAAATTATCCTTCTAATAATTAGTTCTTTGATCACAGAGTAGTGAGATTATATGATTCATTCATAAGCAACAACAGCTTTTGGTACAATAAATCTATAGTAAAAACAAGGACCTATTGCATTTCTGCTGAATTTATTTTATTTACGAGATAGTTTAAAACATTCTATACCTATATCATCAATCCTCTAAAGAAAAGAGGGGCTAATATTTTTACTTCCACTTTAAAGAGGAGGTAGCTGAGGTGAAGAGATTAATCTATTCTAATTAGTTAATAAGTAGAATAAGGAAGAAATCCTAGGGTCTATTGTGCCTTACCCACTTCTAATCCCTGGGCAATGCTGTCATAAGTAGACTTTATTTTCAAGAGCTCTCTTGAGTACTAATGCTAGAAAATGTATAGAAAAATTTAAAATCTCAAATAACATTTGTGGAGGCAAAAATATACTCCATCTGGCATGTAAAAATATTGTATTGCCCATAAGATCTTTACAAAACTGTAGAAAAAGCTGGGTTAAGTTTTCCTTGATTTTCATTCCCCTAGGGATTTTAGATCCACCACTTTAAGACATAATTCTTATTTGATATGGACCAAAGAGCCTGATGCACAAAAGGCTACCAGGCACTTAAAATTACAAGGTTGTGAAGCTACCAAAAGAAATGAATTACTGAAGAGAAATAAATAAGAAAGAAAGCTGAAAAGAAAAAAAAACAGGCCTGGAGAAAAAAAATGAAGATGTGTATCTTTATTTACGGATACAAAGGAACCGTAGCATCAATACAGAAGAGAGGTACTTGTTGGCTGCAGTGTATAAAAATACAGCCTCTTGAACATCAGTAAACCATTGGGAATGATGCAAGAAGAATCTGTTTGATACATATATACATATAAGTGCTTAAAATTTGGTTGGATTTTTAAAACTTGAAGCTCCTTCTAACAGCTTGAAAAACTTCAAATAAAGTGAAAGATGGTTTGAGGGCAATGGGCAATCTACTTCTTTACTATTTTCCATAGTTACATTAAATTTTATTTTAAAAGGTAAGGTAGAAATTATAAATAAATCTAATACTAGTTGTCTTAAACTCATACCTGGCTTAGCACATTAAAACAATTAGTCTATTTCACAACTCTAGTAAATTCTATCCTAATTAAATTGTAAGAAAAATAATCTAAAAAAACACTGCTAAAATACGTTATAAAAAGCAACTCTAAATAAAAATGTAATAAAAAGCTATGAAATCAAAGCTTAGTATGAACAGCAGCTAACAATAAAGGTCAAATCTATTCAAGAAGCTATTTAGAAATTTGTTTTTATTATTACAACTTGCATAGCAGTCAGGAGAGTACACCTAACAGGAAAGAAGAAAACATCAGATGTCTGTGGCATGAGAGAAAAGAATCAAGAAACTCCTTAACTTAGTATCTCGAAACAGTCATAACTGTCCCACAATGTTAGGAAGCAATCAGTGTTAAAAATAAAATCAAAAAGGTAAAAAATCTTATGATAATAATGATCCCTTGTTTCCTTTATTACGGATTCTACAGTTACATATTTTTATGTGTATTAGTCTCAGCAGTCTATTACAAAGCCCCTCTTGAAAATTCAGTCTCTGATTAGTTTGCAATTATCATAGGATAATATGTTTACTCTACCTCTCTTACTCAGGTATCGAAGTTGGTGGTTTAAAACATTTATTTCAGTATTATATAAACAAAAACTGGTGAGAAGTCCTTGAAACTGAATTTCAACGTAAATTAGAGTAACAAGTATTACTAATTTGAAGTCAACCGTCTTGGGCCTACAAAAAGTAGCCCACTCTCAGTTGCACTCTAATACTCTAATCCAAGAGGCACAGGTAACACAAAATAGTGAACAACACTACAAAAATTTGACTTAGAATGTGGTTTTGCTTTTTTTGGGGGGTGGGGGGGCTGTATTTAAACACATATCTGCTAGTTTAGGTATTTATTTAAAAGAAATGATAAGACCATATGGTAACGTTCATATTCAGGGTCTAAGAAGCTACCCAGCTTCCTTATTCTGATACCTTCAGAATCTTTCTTCAACCTTCTCTATGTAAAATATAGCATCTCAACACTTCCTTGTGGCAAAGGTAGTGTTACAGCTTTTGAATATCTAAGGTTTGCCTTACTGAGATGAGAAAAAATTTGTTATTAAGATGATAAGTACGGTTACTGGCTGTCAATATAAAGAATCTAAAATGTTAAATGAAGTCATGTAAAATTGAAAGCAATACCTGTCACAGAGAAGCAATAATTTAGACGATCTATTCAAGAACACACCAAGACTTAACTATAGCTTATACATTAACTATTCATCATAATGAAATTTTCATTATACTTTGATTTACATTAACTTAATGTAAATAATAATTTATATTAATATTAATTTATTATTCAATAATCTAGCCAACTTGGATTTTAATAGTTCTAGATAAGGGACTGTGATTCTAAATAGTTGAATAAGTTTATCACATTCTCAGATATATAAATAGGTCAATTTGATTCTTGTACACAAACTACAAACTGCCATTATCAGTCCAAAAACTACTGTTTTGAAATTATATTTTAGGGAGATTCATTTACTCTGTGCCTACCTTTAGAAATCTGATCTTGCTAGACTACTCTGCTAAGGAATTCTCCATTGGGTCCTTAGCACCTTCAAGCTGTGTACACACTAGAGCAACTTCTGGGATTGTTTATGTAGCAGGGTACCTTCCTGCTGCGTGAACCCTTTACTTTTCTCAACCAGGTGAATGCTTGGCCATTCTGGATGTCTGATCCCTTTTAATCTGGGGATAAGGTCAAACAAAACCATTCTTGAATGAACCAATTTTAGGTATTCGTCATTCTATAATCTATATTCTATTCCCATTTTGAAATGAAATCTTCTATTATGTCCATTTACAGTACATGTGAGTCTCCCAAATACCAAAAAACCACACCTCTCATATATATTTCCCTTACATTCAATAATTCTAAAACAACTATAATAAAATTGGTCTACTTTTTAAAAACTGAGCAGTCTCATACTATCGCTATCATTTATAGAAAAAAAATAAGTTAGAATCAGCTAAGTAGTGACAACAAACTCTCTGAGATCTAACTCAGAAAATTTTCCAGTTATAAAGAACTTTGATTTTCTCAAATGGGTGTATACAGAAACCACATCTGAGAGCAATAAACTCCTACCTTGTTGTCAAAAAATAATAATAATAATAATTGATACTTTTTCTCTCTCCTGGAATATAAGTAACAGACCTTACATCCATTAACTGCTAATATCTCAAAGGAAAGACTTCACATAACGTGTTTAAAAATATATACTAAAAGTTGACCATTGCCTGCTTAACTAGACTATGATCAACTCATTTTATTTAGACAAAATAAAGGAGAAGTGGATAGAACACTGGGCAGTTTTAGAAGACTTGCATTTTAACCATGAACCTATTTCTGACTTTAGAATCTGGACCCAATATCCACTAACAAGAGGTGCTCTGTAACAGTAAGAATGGTAAATCAGCCATTTCTGAGACTAAACAACACTTTTAAGGAACACCCTTACATTAAAAAGATTGCAGCAAAGGGAACAACTTTAACGCTACCATGGAACTAAGGCAGAAGGGGGATATGTTCACAGTGTTCAGGATTGAAACGTAAAACATCTTTGGGTTCAATGGCTAGAATGACGCTAGACTGTATATTTAAACACCATTTTAAACACTTTGCATGGGAAAATTGAAGGACCTAACCAAATAACCTACATATGTGATGAAAACTGCCTATATAATTAAAGAACATCAGAAAAAGTTTACGTGCCTTTTTTTCTTTAATAAGAATGTTGCAACTAGAACAAGATAATATAGATCCAATGTTTATGACAGACTAAATGCTTTACAGAAATCTATGTGATTAATATATATATACACCTTAAAATTTTATATAGCCTAATTAATAGGAAATACAGTAAACACTGGCTTTGTTCATTTTTATTTAAACTTTTATATATAAGTATGCAAACTGTTAGGAAAATTTAGAACACAATTTCCTTATTAACTCAAAATAGAAGGGGTGAAAAAAGGAACTTACTGCAACAATCATAATTGCATTATCCAAAAACCCAAACCCTATGAAAGGTATCGCATTGTGGATGAATACTGAAAAACATCAAAAACAGAAAAATATATTTTAAGATTTCTAAAATTTTAGAATGACAGAAACAGACCACAAGATTAAGGTCTCCTAAAGAGGCTTGAGAACCTTTGGAATTTGCTTTTCATTTCCCATAGCCGAAAAATCTTACTAAGCTGTATTGGAAAACAACAGCAACAACAACAACTATAAATCCATTCATCATAGGAAAATTATGTTAGGTTTTTGTGTTTTCTTACCAGCAACACACACACACACACTCAAACATAACAATTAACAGGAGGACAAGTTAGTAAATACATATGAGTACCATATTTTACCTGCTATTTGCTACTGACATCAACCTGTTTTTCTCTAGGTATGAAATTGATCTCAGTATTAGAAATAATGAAAACTTCCTTGAATCAATTTTCAGGTCACTTTTATTCACGAATCAACCTTTTAACAAACATTAGAAAAATGTGATTATCTCTTCTATATTAGACATCTGTGTGCAACCTTTTTCCTCTTCATAACATTATTATCTATAAATGCTTTTGTAAAGTATAAACAAATAATATTTTATTCAAATAAAGATATAACTTGGACTCTTCCTACTAAAAGTACACCTTGGTTTATCTATGAGTACATAATCTGAATGACCTGAGATGATGTTAGAAGTCTAACTAGGATGAATTAATACCTATACATTTTTTATACATGTAGCCTCATTGTTTTCTTATTTGCATCTTCAGCACATTGCACAATGTCCAGTGCATAGCAGATGCTCAATAGATACCAGTTAATTAAGTTGAGGACCACTAACCTAGAAAGGAAGAGAATTACAGATTGAAGGAATTGAAGGCAGACTGTGCAACAGATTTAAAACCGGGGACAGTTAAAAGACTTTATTCTAATTAATCTATAAAATTGCCAAGTTACAATAAACATCAGTTCAACTGAGGACTTTTTTAGACAAACATCAAAACTTTGTGTTTTACACTATATCCAAAAAAAAAAAGTCCCTTTCAGCCAACTGGTTATTTAGTACAGTTAGTCTTTTTCCTTTTAATGCAGTCTAGAGAAAAATATAATTAAAATATAATTCAGGAATTATGAAAGTTTGATATTATGATGATGAGTTCTATACCAACTGTGGAAGAATAAATTAAAGTAGTAAAAATATGTTTCTACCCACAGCCACTATCAAAGACTAAGATCAAGGGAAAATAATATATATTCTAGGTAATTTCAGATTTCTTTATGTTATTAAGTAATATGCCCAAGATAAAAAACATCTTTTTAATCATAAATAATATTTTAAAAGCTACTAAAGATTAAAAAATCAAATTGCAATTAATGAAATGGGCCTAGCCTTGGGTTCTTTGACTTTTTGCCCAACTAGTTACTTAACTATCAGACATTCAAAATTTTACAAGTAGCTACCAAAATTTATTCACAATCCCAATTCTCAAAAACAAATTACAAATTTGACAGGTTAAAAGCTACTTACATATATCTTTGGAAAGAAGTTTCCCAATTATTTTTATAATCATCCTTGAAAAATAAACATGGCAAAGTAAATATGAACATTTAGAACTACTTAACATTTTTGGGTTAATTTGACGGCATCTCTAAAACTGACCAGTTACAAATATCTTAAATCAAGAGATAAGACCATTAAATTAAGATTAGACTAACTGCTAATTTAGTAAAAACGGTGCCAGTTAAATGAAGGCATATTGCTAACAATAATCATTTTGAATTATAAAATATAAGTTTTTATGTTTAACCCTAGATAAATGTTCCTGAGAATAAAAGTTTATTTTTAAACCAAAGGAAAAAAAAATACATAAATTTTCAAAAAGTTAAATAAACATGGTATGGATGCTTAATATGTGTCAGACACTCCACTAGACACTTGAGATGCAAAAATCGATAAGACTTGATCCCCAACCCTCCAAGAATTAGGCATGATAATCACCATATAAATTGTTAATTTCAATATGACTTTTAAAAATACAGTAATAGTATATATATATATATATATATATATGGTGGTATTGATCATGATTGTATGAATCTAGGGAAAGTCAGGGAAAAGAAGTCTTAAAGGATTCTTAAATTGCTTTGGTATTTGGAGAAACTTACTAATTTCTAACATAAAGTACCTTCTACTCATGAGAAGAAAAATAACTGGCTATTAAACAGGTGGTTTTTTTAAAAAATTATATGTTTGTTCTCCACTATATAACTCAATTTTATGAATTTGTGATTTCTTCAGTTTCCTTTGGGAAACACTATTATATAACTAAACAGTTGTTAGCAAATCACATCACATTATATTTACCTTTAATTCACAATTTACTCAAGTTTATTGCACTAATAAATACTTCTCTTCTTCATCTTTATGATAAAATTCCAAATTGCTTTATATTTGGTGCTTCCTTGGATTTTTTTTTTCCTATTAGAGTTGAGTAAAGAAAGCACACCAGCAGTATTGTAAGGCTCTTCTTCCTAACAGTTTTAAAAGAACATTACTTTCTTCGTTATTGCAAATAGTTAGTCAGAAGTAATTTCTCCACCACAGAATGGTTCTAGCTAGCCTGGAGCCTAGAAATTCTAGTTCTGCAGTTATCCAACTTAAACCCAAACTAAAGTAAATATATCATTTTTCCTGGGAATTAAGAAAACTTCTATCATAAGTATAATTCTATTTCTATATAATTATACTTTAACAATATAAGATATTTTTACAATATAAGATATTCTATAACATTGTAATATTTCCTAAACAAATTTATGAACTTTGTGCTTTAGCATAAAAAGTAGGATAATCCACTCTATCTGGAGATATTTAATGTATTGACTCCTCTGTATTATCAATGAATTTATACAGTTATTTCAAGATCAAAAGATAGACACAGAAATATTTAACAATTATAGAACCATTACCATATCTCAGCTGTCCTGGGGTAGGTGGTGGAGCTTCCAATTTTTCTAAAAGGGGAAAAAGGGTGTGGGGCAAGAATTAGTTACTATAGTATGATCATTTTTATTACAATGATGACTTACAAAGCAGAGTTACAAAGTGGGAGAATATTACAGTTTATTCAAAAATTAGGTTAATGGATCATTATCCATACAGAAAATATTAATTGGCAATGCTTAAATTACAAGGCTAGAAAACAAAACTAAACTTTAATTAGAAGCCTACCTTGGACCTGTAGCCCAGATTAAATCATTTATTTTGTTTTTGTTAAGTACTTGCACCCATATAATGAGACTGTATGCATGAATAACAGTAGAAAAATTCCAAAAATAACAACTTCAGAAATATAGCCATTCTTGTTTAAGACAGAAACCCTAGATGATTTTTAAAATATATCTACAAATACACATCACTGATAGCAGAAAAAAAGAATATTCAAATAGCTCTAGATGTCCTTTAAAAGCAGTAAAATAATACATTAATAATAATAAGCAACTTGTTACAACAATGACTTCCCTGGAATGTACTGTGGTCCTTAATCTCCTTTGATAATTTACTGAGTATTTCATTTTTTAAAACCTATACTCCTGGATAACAAAGAGTAAAGCATCTCTATTATACACAATAGAACAACCAAAAAAAAAAAAGTCGGATGCTATTTAAAATCAAGTAACAAGATACAATATTTTATTTATAATACATGTCATAATTACACATTTTTTCCAAGTATAAATTAGAGTATTTTAAAGCACCATTAATCCTATCTAAAAAAAATAATTATTACAAAGTAGCAACCCACCCAGTCTCATAACAATAACCATCTCACCATTTGTCTACGAGTAAACTATGGTAAAATAGTAGAGAATTCTACCTTCTTTATTCTCAACCAATCCAACAGAATTAATTGATAATATATATCAAAGAACCTGCACTCAGGATCACTTTACTCCAAAGACAACCAGATTGACCAAAGAAACACATTAAACTGGAAATACATTCTCTAAAATAATTATTTATAGTTTAAGACAACATAAGAGCTAAATAATTTAGGTAAAAAATTTAAAAGCAAATAAATCTCCACTGATAAGTTATATGAAAAAAGAGTATGGTCCATATTTGTGACTGGTATTTTACTAAAAAAGAGCATAAAGTATCATAAGGACTTTACAGTAAGAAATACACTAAAACCTAGAGTTTAACCAACTATCATATTATTTAGAAAGTTCTAAGAATGCAAGTTAAGTTTTATTTTTTCATTTTTAGAAGAGTTAATAAACAAAGCTATATTAGTCTTTGTATAATTTCATATTCTGATTAAAATAAATATCATATTCTCCATTGTTTGACTAAAACTGTCACATCAAAATCTACTTTGAAAGCATGCAAATGGTTTTCCAAATCTTTTAACAGGGAATATGTTACCACTGCAACCCACAGAGTTTTCTGGTGAAGTAAACATGCAAAAGTAATTACATACCAACACTATTTGTTAGCTGCATTACTCTCATCATCACTACAGTTCTGACACTGTGAGGAGGAATCCTTGTCAGCTGACTGGCACATCTTGAAATACCTAAAAATTCAACAAGCAGGACCTTCCCAGTAGAATGAGAGAATACAGAGTCTGCTTTTACGTCTTCAAACTCTCTACATATTGGAAAAAATATTTAAAACATTCTACAATCCCTAAGAAACAAGGACAGGGCTAAATGGGTAATGAGTAGTAAAGAGAAAAATTCAAATAATGTAATCAGTAGTCTTAATCTTTCTTTCCTACTCCACATGAAGATTGAAAAATTAAAGGTGGGGAAGAGGGAAGATGGAGGCATAGAGAGGAGTGGAAGCTAAGTAGTTCCCCTGGAACAACTGAAAAAAAACAGAAACAACTAGTGAATGATCCAGAATAACTGCAGGGGGGCAAACGAGACCGTCTACTCATCATACACCAACCTGAATTGGGAGGAATGCCCAAGATCACAGCATAAAATCTGTAAGTAAAACCTGCGGATCCAAGTCATGAGATCCCCTCCCCCATAGCCCAAGCTGCAAAGCCTCATGGTGCCAGAGAGAAGCTCTCTCCCAGCAAGCAAATATAGGTCAGCTGAGCTCCAACTGGGGTTTTAAGTAGCGAGTGTGAACTACTCACTACAGGTACGAATCCCCAAAAAACAGACAAGAGGCTTTGGGTGATGACTGACCTTGGAGAGCCGGAGGATCTCCTTGGACTAGGTTTGAAGGGGAATATCTGTTCTTTTTCGGCTCAGTGGAGAAAGCCCCAGCCATTTTCAGTTCCCAGTGCTGTGACTCAGAAAAGGGTGGAGATAGCACAAGCAGAGAGAGAGACCATTGAAATGCTAATGACCTCCCCCCAGGGGGTCTATCTTCTCCAAGAGGAAAGGGGTGGGGCCCTTTCCATTCGGAACCAGACCCCAGAGCCTGGGGGAACATGGCCATACCTCTTCACACCAGTCCAGAATTATAGGCTAAAAAGGAGAAAAAAAACACACGACTTGCAGCCATCTCCCCAGCGGGTGGGGGCACTACTGCCCAGGGCCGAACCCACAGCACAGAGCTGTGCCAAGAAACCCAGTGTGACAGGGAGTCTTTCCCGCAGCACCGCTCACACGCCACACCATCGGCCGCGGACAGTGGCCTTGAATATACCCACGGCTGATTGTCCCAGAGCTCAGAGGGATGAGCTGTGCAAAAGGGGGAAGTTAACGTGTCCCATTCAACCATCTTTGAAGTGGGCTGGGAATGCCCCTGCACAGCCAGGCATCCCAGGGCTTCCCTCGAGGCTGGCGCGCACTTGTGACGTGGTACGGCCCTCACTCCCTCAGCAGAGGTCCTGGAAGAACACAGCAGGGAAGGGGAACCACTCGGAAATCCCAGGGAAACTATGCCAATACCAAGGACTTTTGGGTCAGCAGATGAGAACAGTCTTAAATCTCCAGGAACACCTGGGAGGTCTGATTATTAAAGCTGCCCTTCCTCCCTAACCGCTCAGATGCACGCCCCTCATTCGGGGCAGACGGCACCGACAGCACACCCAAATTAAGTGCACCAAGTGGACCCCACGAGGGTCAGATCCCCACACACCACAGAGACAGGGTTGGGGAGAGCTGACTTGAGGGGAATTGGTGACTCATGAATGCCATCTGCTGGTTGGTTGGAGAGAGTGTATGCCACCAAGCTGCAATTCTGACAAATTAAAGAACAAGTAAAGCAAATGCCAAGAGGCCAAAAACAACAGAAAATCTTAAAGCTTATGATAAAACCAGATGATATGAAGAACCCAAACCTAAACACCCAAATCAAAAGATCAGAAGACACACAGTACTTGGTGAAATTAATCAAAGAACTACAGACAGGCAACGAGAGCATGGCACGGGATATAAAGGACATGAAGAAGAGCATGGCACAGGATATAAAAGACATAAAGAAGACCCTAGAAGAGCATAAAGAAGAAAATGCAAGAGTAAATAAAAAAATAGATCTTATGGAAATTAAAGAAACTGCAGGCCAAATTTAAAAGACTCTGGATACTCACAATACAAGATTAGAGGAAGCTGAACAACAACTCAGCTTCCTTGAGGACCACAGAACAGAAAATGAAAGAACAAAAGAAAGAATGGGGAAAAAAATTGAAAAAATCGAAATGGATCTCAGGGATATGATAGATAAAATAAAACATCCAAATTTAAGACTCATTGGTGTCCCAGAAGGGGAAGAGAAAGCTAAAGGTCTAGAAAGTGTATTCAAAGAAATTGTTGGGGAAAACTTCCCAAACCTTCTACACAATATAAATACACAAAGCATAAATGCCCAGTGAACTCCAAATAGAATAAATCCAAATAAACCCACTCCAAGACATATTCCGATCAGACTGTCAAATACTGAAGAGAAGGAGCAAGTTCTGAAAGCAGCAAGAGAAAAGCAATTCACCACATACAAAGGAAACAACATAAGACGAAGTAGTGACTACTCAATGGCCACCATGGAGGCGAGAAGGCAGTGGCATGACATATTTAAAATTGTGAGAGAGAAAAATTTCCAACCAAGAATACTTTATCCAGCAAAACTCTCCTTCAAATTTGAGGGAGAGCTTAAATTTTTCACAGACAAACAAATGCTGAGAGATTTTGCTAATAAAAGACCTTCCCTACTTCAGATACTAAAGGGAGCCCTACCAATAGAGAAATAAAGAAAGGAGAGAGAGAGAGAGAAAATTTTAACAGACATATATAGAATATTACATCCCAGGTCATCGGGACACACATTCTTCTCTAGTGATCACGGATCTTCCTCCAGAATGGACCGTATGCTGGGGCATAAAAACAAGCCTCAATAAATTAAAAAAAAAAAAAAAAAAAAAAAAAGAATTTGTTCAAAGCACATTCTCTGACCGCAATGGAATACAAATAGAAGTCAATAACCATCAGAGACTTGGAGAATTCACAAATACCTGGAGGATAAAAATGAAGGGGAGATGAAAACATTCCCAGATAATCAAAAGCTGAGGGACTTCATCACTAGTAATCAGTCCTATAGGAAATGCTAAAGGGAGTTGAGCAGGCTGAAAGGAAGGGACACTAAACAATTATTGAAACTACATGAAGAAATAAAGATTTCCAGTAAAGATCACATGGTAAATATAAATACCAATACTACTGTATTTTTGATTTGTAACTCCATTATTTACTTCCTACAGGATCTAAAATACACAAAGTGTAACGATAAATCAGTGGTTTTGGACTCAATGTAAAATACGTAATTTTTGACAAGAACTACATAAAGGTGGGGGAATGATGGAGTATAGGAACATAGTTTATGTGTCATATTGAAGTTAAGTTGGTATCAAAGAAAAACAAAACTGTTATAGATTTAAGATGTTAAATTTAAGCCCCACAGTAAACACAAAGAAAGTATCAGAGAATATGACCATAGGGCCTGGGGCAGGGGGTCGAAGAGAGGGGTTTGGCCGTACCCTCCCCACTAAAGACTGGACCCTTGGCCCTCTCCCCCCCTTGTTTTCTATTTATTGTACCAAAGACAGTGGCGGTCTGGTGGGGGCAGGGGAAGGAGACCCCCCTCACCTCAGGGCCCTAGGAGGGGGTGGGGGCAGGTAGGGGGAGATGACCTTGCTCCTCCTCACTGTACCCCCCAGTAAAGAGCTTTCTCACACACACACACACACACACACACACACACACACACACACACACACACACACACAAAAAGAGAGAAGGGTAAAGGTCTAGAAAGTGTATTCAAAGAAAGGAAGGGGCAATGGGGAGTTAAGAAATGAGAGTAGGGTTTCTGTTTGGGGTGAAGGGAAACTTGTAGAAATGGATGGTGGGAAGGTGATAGCATTGCAACATTCTAAATGTGATTAATCCCACTAATGGAAGGCTAGGGAGAGGGTGGAATGGGAAGATTTAGGCTATACATATGTTTCCACAATTGGGAAGAAAAAAAAAAAAAAGACAGTCTAAATAGATGACAATTAAATGCCAAGGATGATCCTGGATGGGATCTAAGGATGGAGGAGAAGAGGCTCAAAGGGACACAGATGGGACACAAGGAAAAAAAAAAAAAAAAAAAAAGGAAATACAGAATGTAAGCTTTATATCAATGTTGAATTTCTTGAACTTCTTAGCTGCGCTTAATGAGATTGCATAAAAGAATGTTCTTGTCCATGGGAAATGTGTATGTGAATTATATTGTTTGTTCAAAGATATGTGCAGCTTGCTCTCATATGTTCAGAGGACAGAGCAACAGATGATGGATGATAGATAGGGAGGCAGGGAGGGAAAGAAAGAAACAGTGGTGTGACAGGATGTTAAAGGTGGTGGATAGGGGTATCGGGGGAGGGGGGTCAGGGTATGATGGAGTTCTATGTATGGGGTTTGTACTGTTTTTGCAACTGTTCCTGTAAGATTGAATTTATTTCAAAATAAAATTTGTTAAATTAAAAAAAAATTAAAGGTAATGAAAATATTTTAAAAAGAGAGAGAAAAATATAAAGTAAAGGAGATATAGCAGTGAGGAAAACCACTGGCACACAGAAGAAAGCAAAATCAAAGCACAGATTCTGCTTCCTGCTTCAAAAAGAACCTACAGCATAACAAGAGGAATCATGAAAGGAACATTTGCTAGAAAACAGAAATTTTCATATCAAAATTTTTTTAAGTTATAAATTGATAAATTTGAGGACTTTCATACTATAAATTATCCTCATTATTATATAACTGAACCAACAGATAGCAAACATCAGAAGTAAAAATATTAGATGTATAATAAAGAACAGAACTCAATCTTGAAAATAAGCTCAAGGTTTCAGCAAATTTATACAAGTTTTAAATTATAATGGCTGCTAATATAATCTCCCTGAAAATAGTGACAATGAACCCCAGAAACTTTATTTTCCCCACACATATATCTTGACTTAAGAATTCTCTTCTGGCACATGGTAAGCCATTTATACTTATATTGGAAATTTATTCTAATCTTTCATTGAGTAGACTTTGGAATTAGAAAAACCAGCTCCTTCAGTTATGATAACATATACATGTTATCATATACATAAAAGTATATGTTATTGTATATATATATGTATGAATATGTGCACATGTGTTTTAGTATGAATAGATGTTTTAGTATGAATAGATTTCCTATTCATACTTTCTCTCTCTCTTTTCTGGATATTTTAAAATAACGAGCTACCCATTAAGACTCACCACACCACATTTGTCTACCTTTTTTAGCTTAAAGAATTTCTGGTTCTATTTCCAATATTGGCTGAATATCCTCCTATTAGACCAGTCTTCCTGCATATAACAACCACACCAACCACAGGTGGAAGGAAAGAAGGGAAGGAGGGAGGGAGAGAGGAAGGAAGGATGAATGGATGGACTATCTGAAAGTACTGGAAAATGACCAAAAGCAGGTTGATTCTGGAGGGGAACAAACACTTAGAAGAGGGGAATGACATTAACCTGAGCTATCAGTTTGCTGCTGCTTTTAGCCTGAGGGCAGACCCTAGTCTTCAACATGCATGGTGACTAAAACTCTGATTAAAAAAAAAAACAACAGCCCTCAGTTTTCCTTGCCTGAAGAACCAGAGGGCAGAGTACAAGGTAACCAAAGCCACTGGAAAGTTGGAGGGGAATCTTGGAAAGGATAGAATCAGAAAGAAGAAGCCCTAAATTCTGTGTATAAACTCAATTTAAATCTCTGGCTGACCTCTGAACCACATGTATGGGGAAATGCCAAACATCCCAGATAAAGTTAAAAAAAAAACCTGAAGACTGGAGCTACAGCCCAAGAGATAGGGTTTGTGATTTGAGTCTAACCATTAATTGCCTGCTAAAAAGCAAACAAAACTCAAACTTTTCAGAAAAGTATAAGAGAATCCATAGTTTTTAAACATAATAATCAAGGTGATAACTAGGATATAATCCAAAATTACTTCACAAATAAATAGGAAAATGTGATTTATTTTCAGGAGAAAAGATAATTGATAAAGACCAATCTCAAGATGACTAAAAGTTAAAAGTAGCCAACAAGAATTTTTTTTTTTTACAAAACAAATCGTACATTCGATTGTTTACAGTACCATTACATAGTTGTACATTCATCACCAAATCAATTCTTGACACCTTCATTACCACAAACACAAAAATAACAATAATAATAAAGTGAAAAAGAGCAATTAAAGTAAAAAAGAACACTGGGTGCCTTTGTCTGTTCGTTTGTTTCCTTCCCCTATTTTTCTACTCATCCATCCATAAACTAGACAAAGGGGAGTGTGGTCCTTATGGCTTTCCCAATCCCACTGTCACCCCTCATAAGCTACATTTTTATACAATTGTCTTCAAGATTCATGGTTTCTGGTTTGTAGTTTGATAGTTTCAGGTATCCACCACCAGCTACCCCAATTCTTTAGAACCTAAAAAGGGCCAACAAGAATTTTAAAGCAGCAATTAGAATGATACTCAAAGTTGTAAGTGAAAACATGTGAAAAGACAGGAAATCTCAGCAGAGAAATAAAAACTATATAAAAAAAGAATCAAATGGAAGTTCTAGAACTGAAAAACATAATAACTGGAATTTTAAAATTAACTGGATAGGTCTGAGAGTATAATGGAGATAATAAAAGAGTTAGTGGACTTGATGATAGATCAATAAAAATTATCGAATCTGAAGATTGATAAAAGGAATGAAAAATAATGAACCAAAGCAAGATAAACCCAGAGTAAGTAGTAGAAATAAGGAAATAACAGTAAGAGCCAAAATCCATGAAATAGAAAACAAACAATAAAGGATACAGATGAAGTCAAAAGATGGATCTTTGAAAAGATCAACAAAATTAATAAACCCCTAGACTGATCAAGAAAAAGGGAATGAGAAAACACAATTTACTAAAATCAGGAAGAGGGACATCACTACAGATGCTGTAGATATTAAAATAAGAGAATATTATGAATAACTTTGTGCTAACAAATTAAAAAACTCAGACAAAATGGGCACATTCCTTGAAAAATGCAACTTACCCAAACTGGCATAAGACGAAGCAAAAAATATGAACATCTCCTAACAAAATTGAATTTGTTACCAAATGCCTTCCAGGTCCAGATGGTTTCATTGGTGAATTCTATCAAAACATTTAAAGAAGAAAAAAACTCACCATCACAAACTCTTTCAGAAACTAAAAGAAGAGGAAAGACTTCCCAACTAGTTTTGTAAGCCCAGAATAATTCTAAAAACAAAACTAACCAATAAAGTACAAAAGAGAGAAAGAGACAGAGAGAGAATTGCAGACCAATATCCCTCATGAATAGGCACAAAAATCCTTAACTGAATGATTGCTGTTCTACTTTTCTGAAGTATAAGTATTTATTCATAATAAGAGGCAAAATATAACTGAAATCTAGACTTCCTTATATTTTTCCGTTTCTTAGAAATTTCTCACTATGTAGAGGAGCACTTACTCTGAATGGAATTCCAGGTTTAGAAATATATATTAGGCAAGTAATCTACAAGAATGTAAGAGATAATATTTACATATGAGATTTATTTCCTTTTGATGTCACATACACTTAAAAATTCTTCCTGGAAATAAATTAAGACAGGACAGTTGCTACATACTGCTGATTGGTCAGATCCTCTCATAAAATGAAAATAATTTGAAACAGGTCTACCTATTCCTCCTAGCTGACCTTTAGAATTTAAAAATATCCAATTATTATATAGACAATCTTTTCTTAATACAAAATATGCTAGATACTCATCACAAATCCTGAAAGCATAAGAAAAACCCCTTGCATGCTGAAACATAAGAGTTCTCAACACTTACATTTTGTTTTGCTTCAGAAAACCAGGAATTGAGAAAAAATTAAAATTTTAAAGCAATTTTACTATTTTTACCAATTGAAATTCTAATTTCTTGGAATGTACAAAGAATGAGGTATTCCAGTTAGTTTTCTAATTAACTGACACAACCAGAAAACTGTTAAGAGTTTGTAAAAATACCTAAGTAATATTGGATTTTATAAAGAACATTTCTTTGATGATTTGGAATATTATAGTGCATCAGAATCATTATTTTAAAGCTCAACTATTACATATTTAGGAAATATGAAACTGAAGGGTGCTGATACATAAAAAAGAAATCAGAAGATCAGAAGAGAACACAAACTGAGCTTTTCCCTGCTATTACAGGTACTTTCAGCTATTTCAGCTGCTTTGTATACTTTGTTATATAAATCAAAGTATAAATATTTAAGTTTTATACTGTATTTACTTAAGGAAGGGAAAATTAGAGAAAGACAAAGGGAGAAATGAGAAACAGAACAAGGTAAGAAAAATAGGTGAGGAACAAATGCAGAGATTAAAAAAGAGAGATTTTTAAAAAGGGAAACTTTGAGGACACACAAAGAAAGAAAATCCCTAGATTTGGACAAATGAGTGCTGAGACATGGTTTTTTCCAGAAGACTTCTACTATGTTTGCTTTGTCCATTAGCCTTCTAGTGGTCTAAACCTGAGGCCTTTAGATCAGACTCCATTATACAGACAGAAGCCTCTAATACATGCACAATGCTACGGGAAAAACAAAAATGAAGAGAAATTATCTCTAACACTTGTGCCAGAGGTTCCCAAATTTTGCCTTAGGACACAGGACAAATGGTTCCTGTACCCTGGCTATGTTCTAAAAATTTATTTTAAAATAAATCCTTGACCAATTGTTTAATTATGATTGTCTCTTTTTTTGTTTTTTGTTTGTTTTAACCTATAGTGGCATCTGGTGGGAGAAGAAAACAGCTAATTGAAGGTTCTAATAAACTGAACTCCAGTTAACCATGTTTTTTTGTTTTTCTCGTATGGGTAGGTCACTAACAATAGTTTTTCTGGAAGCTTTTCCTAGGTCACATATTTGGGACAGTAATCCTAGAACCAAGCCTACATCACTGTAATGATCACACGACTTCTGACCACAGAAGAATAAATATTACCATTTTAAAGCTCACACTTGCTTTAATTCTGGGAAATCCTACTAGCCTTCATCAAAATCATGTTTTAGAACACTTCATAACCAAAATATAACATATATTCAAGTATTTTTATCAGTGTTATAGCATATCAAAATTTACCCTTTTGTACTAAACCTTAGAATACAGTAGAAAACTCTTTTAAATTGTACTTTCAGGGAGATACAACATGCATGTTTTAAAAAAGAACCTCTGGGAATACAGCAACTGCCTGCAGCCTTGTGCTAGCTTTTATCTGTAGCTGTGGCCATTTGTATACACTCTCCCCCCCTTAAAGTCTGACTTGGCCACTCTCTTAACTCTTTATCAGGAAATACTATAATTGACATTCAATCCCTGACATGGAGGTAAATAATGTATATGTACTTTGGGGCACTGGAAGATAAGATTATAAATTTCTGTTCTATTGCACTAGCATTAATATATGGATCTGGGAATATCATTCCTCTTAGACATATTAACAGTAGCCTGGTGAAGCATCAATTAAAATCTTTATGCAACCATTACTACATTGTTATGTGAGAAAGAAATTATACTAACAGTTTCTCTGAGAACACCAAACAACAGAATTGAAAGTTAGAAGAACTTTCCAGATTTAATCTGACATACCTCTGGATGATTTACCTACTAAGAAATTGAACTAAAAACAACTATGCCTATAACAAGAATCTATTGCCAACAGCAGACACCATATGCATGCCTTTAGGCTTGACACTCTTGTTCTTCAAGGGAGACAGAACTTCACAGGAAAACTTGCCAGATACTAAGATACCATTTCCCCTTTCAAGGGGAATTCAAGCCCCAAAGAAAACCAGAAGTGTTATAAAAAGAAATTCTCAAATTAGGCACACACACACACACACACACATGCATACATACACACACAGAGAAGCATGTCCAGTTGTTAGGAGACACAGGTTCTGGTCTTTGTTACAATTGACTTTGACCTGTGGTGACAACTTCAATGGAATTGGTCTCCTTACTGATAAGTGAGCTAACATTTAACTCAGTTTTATATGGAAAACACTTAGTGTATAAGTTTTAAAAAATTACAACATATACCACATCTGACTTTAATGTTATAAAAAATCTAATGTATCACATATCCAAATACTCCTTTTTCCTTGAAATTGTGATTTAGTCTGACATCAACTAAAGAGAAGTAGCATAGTTGAGAGTAAAACCCAAGTTTCCTGGTCCTTAGGTCTGCTATGCCTGTCACTAGAGCAAATTTTTTTTTGCAGGTTAGGAAATTAATTTCATTTATGAAACTACCAAATCCTTACCCCAATTAGGTTAATAAAAATAAACATAGTATATATTAAAATATAAAATATAGCCACTCGATTATTTATATTAACTGGGAAAGAGAAAAAGAAAGCAACATTCTTTTTATCTCCTATCTTTCCTCACCAAATTAATCTTCTATAACAAAATTCACTCATTTTGAGTTCTAGCTCCTCTTTCTAGTAACTTGGGCAGGCAAAACTAAAACCCTGTGGAATTGGTAAACTAGAAAGCACTCTCAAACACCCACGAATTTGAATAAAACACCAACTTTTACAAAGTCAACAAAGCGTATGTTTCCTGTGACTCTTTCAGTCAAAATCAGTTGTTATATTAGGAATCTACTGCAAACATCATCCTAGTTTAAGGAATCCATCTATACATACACACACACAATTTATATATAAATAGTACATATAGAAAAAGGATGTTTTTTTTTTTTTTTAATTTAGGAGAAGTTTTGAAATAAAAGAAAACAACATTGAAAATACTAAATTTCTTTGGTGTATCTAAAGGAATAGGTTACAGTTTCCAACTACAAAGGTTATACAAGTTTATTATAGAAACTTAAATAGATTCTGAAAAGCAAGAAAATAAAAAGTAAAACCACCCATTACTCATCAGAAACAAGAACTAGTATTTTGATGCATTACTCTTTAGTCTTTTTCTATAAAGATGTATACTCAAAATTGTATTCTGCCTTTTTTACAAAGCATTATACAGTGAAAATTTCCCACATCTTTAAATATTTTTGAAGGTGTGCTGGCTTGCATGTATTACATCCCCCAAAATGTCATTATCTTTGATGCAGTCTTGTGTGGGCAGGAAATGTATAGGTGTTGACTGGGTTGGAGACTTTTGATTGGATGTTTCCTTGGAGATGTGATCTCTCAGCTGTGAGCAAGATCTTTCATTGGATAATTTCCATGGAGGTGTGGACCCACCCATTCAGCATGGACCTTGATTAGTTTACTGGAGCACTACACAAGCTCAGACAGAAGGAGCAAGCTTGCTACAGACAAGAGGGGCACTTTGAAGAATGCACAGGAGCTGAGAGAGGAGTTGCAGATGAGAGAGTTTGAAGACGGCCTTTGAAAGCAGACTTTTGCTCCAGAGAAGTTGAGAGAGGACAAACACCCCAAGAGCAACTGAGAGTGACATTTTTGAGGAACTGCAGCCTAGAGAGGAATGTCCTGGGAGAAATTTTGAAACCAGAACTCTGAAGCAGACACCAGCCACGTGCCTTCCCAGCTTAGAGAGGTTTTCTGGACACCATTGGCCATCCTCCAGTGAAAGTACCCAACTGTTGACGCCTTATCTTGGACACTTTATGGCCTTAAGACTGTAACTTTGTAACCAAATAAATCCCCTTTATAAAAGCCGATCCATTTCTGTTGTTTTGCAATCTGGCAGCATTAGCAAACTAGAACACAAGGTAATATTTTTACAGGTGGTATTTTATTTCATCATATAGATGTACAATAGTTTAGTCCTCTACTGCTAGATATTTAAGTTATTTATTCTTTTTCACATTTATGAATAGCAGTAATATAAACATAATTGCACCTAAATCTTTCTGTGTTCATCTGAAAGTTCCTTAGGTTGAGGTCCTATAAGTAGCACTATTGAGTCCAAAAATTAAAAATTAAAATGGCATAAATTTATGAATTTTAAAACTTCTGCAAAATTTCTCTCAGAAAAGTTACACTAAAAATTATTCCCTAACTTGCTGGATTTATATTTTTAAATGTTACAGTCTTTGAAAAATATTTTCATGTTCTCTGAACATAGGTGAAAATGCCATTTAAAAAAACACGTGATTATTTCAATAAACACAGGAAAGGCATTTGACAAAATCCAGTACCCTTTCTTGATAAAAACACTCAGAAAACTAGTAATAGACAGGAACTTATTCAATATGATAATAGTCAATGATGAAAAACCCACAGCTAACATCATACTTGATGGTGAAAGACTGAAAGCTTTCCTCTTAAGATTAGGGATAAGACAAGGACGCCAACTTCCACCACTGCTACTCAATATTGCCAGAGCAATTAGGGAAGAAGAAGAAATAATAATAATAATAGGTATCCAAATTGCAAAGGAAGAAATAAAACTATCTGTATTTGCAGATGACATGAATTATATAGGAATCCACAAGAAAACTGTTAGAATTAGTAAACAAGCTCAGCTAAGTAGCAGGGTATAAGATCAACACACAAAAATCAATTGGATTCCTACGCACTGGCAGTGAACAATTCAAAGATGAAATTTAGAAAGCAATTCCACTTACAATAACAGCTGAAAGAATAAAATATCTAGGAATAAATTTTACCAAGGATACAAGATACTTGTGTAGCAAAAACTATAAAACACTGCTGAAAGAAATTAAAGAAGACCTAAATTCCCCAAAGTAATATACAAATTCAATGCAATCCCCATAAAAATTCCAGGAATACTTTTGTTTTAAAAACTTTTGTGCACTGAAGGAAATTATCAAGAAAGTGAAAAGACAACTTACAGAATGGGAGAAAACCTTGCAAACCATGTATCTGACAATGGCTTAATATCCAGAATACATAAAGAGCTTTTACAATGCAACAACAAAAAGACACCCAATTAAAAAAAAAAATGGGCAAAGGACTTCAATAAACATTTCTCAAAAAAATATATGTGAATAGCCAATAAGCATATGAAAAGATGCTCTACATCAATAGCCATTCGGGAAATGCAAACCAAAAGCACAATAAGATACTTTATACACACAAGGATAGCTACTATTTTAAAAACAAAAAATAACAAGTGTTGGAGAGGATATGGAGAAATTGGAACTCTAATGTATTGTGGGTGGGAATATGAAATGGTACAGCCACTGTGGAAAGAAGCATGGCAGTCTCTCAAAAAATTAAATAAAAAATAATCAGTGGCCCTCTCTCTCTAGCTAAGCTAACTTGGCAGGTGAAATCACTGCCCTCCCCGCTACATGGGATCTGACACCCAGGGGTGTAAATCTCCCTGGCAATGTGGAATATGACTCCCGGGGAGGAATCTAGACCCCGCATCATGGGATGGAGAATATCTTCTTGACCAAAAGGGGGATGTGAAATGAAATGAAATGAAGTAAGTTTCAGCGGCTAAGAGATACCAAAAGGAGCCAAGAAGTCACTCTGGTGGGCACTCTTACCCACAATATAGATAACCCTTTTTAGGTTTTAATCAATTGGAATAGTTAGCAGTAAATACCTGAAACTATCAAACTACAACCTAGAACCCTTGAATCTTGAAGACAATTGTATAGCAGTGTAGCTTATGAGGGGTGACAATGTGATTGGGAAAGCCATGTGGATCACACTCCCCTTTGACCAGTGTATGGACGGATGAGTAGAAAAACATGGTGGGGGGGGGGGGAGTCTAAAGGAAGAATGGGGGGGGAGGGCAATTTGGCTGTTCTGTTTTTACTCTTGTTTTTTTATTCTTGCTTTCCCTTTTTCTGGTACAAGGAAAATGTTAAAAAAAAATAGATCAGGGTGATGAATGAACAACTATATGATGGTAATGTGATCAATGGATTATATACTTTGGATGATTGTATGGTATGTGAACAAATCTTAATAACAAAAATTATACAACCCAGCAATTCCACTTCTAGGTATATACACAAAGAAATGGAAAACAGGGTCTCAAACAGATATGTATACCCCAATGTTTATAGCAGCTTTATTCACAAGAGCCAAAAGGTAGAAACAACCCAAGTGTCCATCAACCAATGAATGGATAAAAGAATGTGGTACATTCACACAATGGAATATTATTCAGCCTAAGGAAAAATGAAGTTACATGTTGCAACATGAAAGAACCTTAAAAAAACTCTGTTTGGTGAAGAGCTAGACATATAAACACAAATACTGGATGACATCACTTGTAAGAGATGACTAAAAATAGCAAATTTGCAGAGATAGAAAGCAGCTTAGCAGTTACAGCAGCAGGGGGGATGAGAGGGGAGTTGAGTGTTTGCAAAAAACTAAATATATATTTAATGGGGATATGGTCCACTTGCTGCTTAGTTTACATAATCTCATTGTAGCAAGATAGTCCACTTATCAAAAAAAGCCATTAAAATAAAATCTTTGAAAGAAATGCCCAAGCTCTCATTAGTTGCCAACTTTTTTTAATTGACAAGTTTCCAGCCCAATAAATAGGTAGGATAGGTCCAAGAAGTTTATTAAAAAATTTTACCTGTATCTCTCTTCTTTCTACTTTCCTTTAAAAATACCTTTTCAATAACAATCTTCAGTCCAATATTAACAAATATTTCTAGGATTTATTTTTAGGATAAGTTATGCCTGAAATATTTCCTTTTAAAATCAATTACTAATCAAAAGACTTTGGTAGGAGAAATACAGGTGGAAAGCCTACAGTTTCCACATTTTAACCTCCATTATAAAATTATAGAATGTGCTTACAATGTGGTATTGGAAAACAGAACTGAAGTCTCATGGTATATAATGAGTTCTAATATATTATTTAATATAAACTATAACGTGTCATGTTCATTTTTGAACATCCCATTAAATTTAACCATACTTTACAAGGTATAAATCCAAAATTGGAACAAAAGAAAAACTGAAAAACAAAATGAAAAAGAGTCATGTTTCCTTTTCTATTATTATGCTTTCATGGATATGGTAACACTAAATATGAAAATGTATTTAACTCTCACATCATGAATATACACATTAACATAAGATCACAAATCAAGGGAAAAATTCAAAATCATACATAATAGACTTAATAAGAAAAGTACCAAAGCAACTTCTCACCAAGATGACATAAAAGGAACAGTCTAATGTACGCACTACTCCTTTACAAACATATAACTCAATACGCTTTCAATGTCTAATTCTCTAGTTTCTGATCTTTCGACCATCTAATATCTGCTCCAGGGCCCACCCCAGCATTTTTCCCAAGAAAGTACAGTAAGTAGACTTGTTAACACAAACCACAGCCTGGCCTAATAAGATTTATGGAAAGAAAAGAAATGAAACTATTGGTTTAAGCAATAATTTGGAAACTAAGAGTTTCAGTTACCCATATTCCTGAATATTATGGATAACAGCTTAGACTTTAATAGAACAAAAGTTCAAAGGGGTATGGTGAAAATCACTGTAAGTATGGAACAGATTAAAGAAAACAATGCAGACCATGCTGAATGCAAAATAATTTAAGCAAATCATATGAAATGCTACAAAGTTAAACATGTATCAAAAGTGGTTTACAAAGGTACAGGGTAATTTTTTTAAAAGAAACAAATTAATACAGTTAAGTTATATACTTACAAAAACTGATATACAAAATTACAAAATGAAAACATTATTTAGAAATAGCAAGGAAGTAAACTTTAAAAATTAGTAAATTTCAATTAACAGGTTTTTAAAATAAAGAACTTTATTTTTAAAATTACATGGCTTACCTAGAAAATGCTTTTACCAATAAAAGCATTTGAGTATGATTTTGTACTTTTATTTAGCATTTAAAATTTTGATTACTGCAACATGCACATTATGTAGAAAAGAAATGTCTCCTTAGATCTTGTAAGAATTGATACTGTCATCTCATTAACCTTCTGGGGAATTTACCATGTGACCTACAGCTTCACTGCAATCTAGAATGGTGTCCAGTTTACTGAGAGGCCACTAACCCATTAATTAGTTAGTAATATACTAACCCATTAATTGTTTATTGAAAATATCTTTTAAAAAAGGCAAAACTCTGGCTAAAGTTGTAGTAAAATAATAAGAGATATAATAATTATTTTCTCTATAGCTTTCATTTCATGTGGTTTTTTTTAGCATAAACACACATACTACTGACTTGTATTTGCTTTTACATATTTAACTTGTGTACTTGACACAATTATATAGGTTACTTAATGCAAGAGACTACATTCCTTCCTTTCCATCAAAGCAAAGGAAGTTAGTCTGTTCTGGTTTGCTAATGCTGCCAGAATGCAAAACACCAGAAATGGATTGGCTTTTATGAAAGGGGGTTTATTTGGTTACACAGTTACAGTCTTAAGGCCATAAAGCATCCAAGGTAATGAATCGACAATCAGATATCTTCACTGGAGAATGGCCAATGGCGTCCAGAAAACCTTTGTTAGTTGGGAAGGCATGTGGTTGGTGTCTGCTCCGTTGTTCTGGTTTCAAAATGGTTCTCCCAGGACGTTCCTCTCTAGGCTGCAATTCCTCAAAACTATCCCTCTTAATTGCTCTTGGGGCATTTGTCCTTTCTTAGCTTCTCCAGAGCAAAAGTCTGCTTTCAAAGGCCATCTCCAAAATGTCTCTGTAATCTGCAGCTTCTCTCTCAGCTCCTGTGAGTTCTTTAAAGTGTCCCTCTTGGCTGTAGCAAGCTTGCTCCTTCTGTCTGAGCTTATACAGTGCTCCAGTAAACTAATCAAGGTCCATGCTGAATGAGTGGGTCCACACCTCCATGGAAATTATCGAATGAAAGATCTTGCCCACAGTTGAGTGATCAAATCTCTATGGAAACATCCAATCAAGAATCTTGAACCCAGTCAACACCAATACATTTCCTGCCCACACAAGACTGCATCAAAGATAATGGCGTTTTGAAGGACATAATACATCCAAACCAGCACATAAGTCAAAGAAAATTATTATATATAAAGATGTTCCTTTTTAAAAAGACTAAGATATTTAAACCACAGTACAACTTTAAAAAAGGTCAGAACTTGTTACTTTCACTTATTAGGTTTTTAGTTTAAAAAATCATATAACTATCTGTAATATTATAAGCAGAAAGATTAAAATGGGATAGAAAAAATAATAATTTGTGTTGGACCATAAGTGGTAGATCTGTCTGTGAATATGGCTACATATAATCCCAAAAGACATTCCATTTTTAAATAAAAATGCTTAATATCTAAGAAGCAGCAGAGATTTTTCAGTCCATATATTAACTTTTTCCCTTTTAATCATTCCCCAAACAAGAATTCTTTCACAGAATGTTAGAGCTGAAAGTAGCCTTAGAAATCATCTGCCAGCGATTCTCAGCCTGGGGTGGTACCTCCCCTAGAAGATGTTTGGAAATATAGGGTTGTTTTTAGATGTAATAATGACTGGAAACTGCTGCTGGCATTAGGGTTTCTAAATATCCTACAATATACAAGACAGCTTTTTTTTTTAATTTTTATTTTGAAATACTTTCAAACATATAGGACAGTTGCAAATACAACACAAACCACATACAGAGAACTCCAACACCCCCCCACCCCCAGATATCCATATCTACCAATTTTACATTTTGCTACCTTTGCAGTACCTTTCTTTCTCCTTCCTTCCTCCTTCCCTCCATTCCTTCCTTCCTTTTCTCCCTCCCACCCTCTCTCTTTCAACTATATTATCTTTCTATCAATTATCTATCTACCCATTTATCATCTTCTGAACATTTGACAGCAGATTCCATATATCATACTCCTTGAACTCATAACACTTCCATGTACATTTCCTATGAACAAAGGATATTCACTTGTGTCAACTGCAGTTAATTCAAGAAAATTGATATGAATATAAAGCTTAAATTCTATGTTCCAATTTTTCCTTATGTCCCCTTTGAGTTTTTCTCCTCCATTCTTAGATCCACTCAAGTATCATATATTGCATTGACTGTCATTAACTCTTTAATTAACTCTTTTTTTTAATTAACTATATGAAAAAAAAATTTTTATAAAGATATACAATAAAAAACATTTCAAACAAACCATAACAAGGGAGTAAGAAAAAGATAACCAACCTAAAATAACTACTTTACTTCCAACACGTTCCTATTCTACCCCAAGAAAATAACCTAATATAGCAACATTTCTGTGAACTTGTTCCTACCATACCCATCAGAAATCAACAAACCATAGTCATTCCTGGGCATTCCCAGAACATTAAATTTACCCACGATAGCTTATCTGTACCCATCAGGACATCGTTCCCCCTTTATTAATTGCCCTCCATCACCAGTTCCCCTACATTCCACACCATAAACCATCTAGTTTGGGAGTGTGTTATTTAACCTCCAGGTGTTCATGAATTTTCTAAGTCTCTGATGGTTACTGACTTCTAATTGTATTCTATTGTGGTCAGAGAATGTGCTTTGAATAATTTCAATTTTTTAAATTGATTGAGGCTTGTTTTATGTCCCAACATATGGTCTATTCTGGAGAAAGTTCCATGAACACTAGAGAAGAATGTGTATCCTGGTGATTTGGGATGTGATGTTCTATATATGTCTGTTAAATCAAATTCATTTATCTGATTGTTTAGGTTTTCAATTTCCTTATTGGACTTCTGTCTGGTTGATCTATCTATAGGAGAGAGTGATGTGTTGAAGTCTCCCACAATTATTGTGGAAACATCCATTGCATCCTTTAGTTTTGCCAGTGTTTCTCTCATGTATTTTGTGGCACCATGATTGGGTGCGTAAACATTTATGATTGTTATTTCTTCTTATTGAATCGCCCCTTTTATTAGTATGTAGTGGCCTTCTTTCTCTCCTAACATCCTTGCATTTAAAGTCTATTTTAACTGAGATTAATATTGCTACTCCTGCTTTCTTTTGGCTGTAGCTTGCATGAAATATTTTTCCATCCTTTCACTTTCTATTTCTTTGTGTTCCTGTGTCTAAGATGAGTCTCTTGTATGCAACATATTGATGGTTCATATTTTTTGCTCCATTCTGTCAATTTATATCTTTTAATTGGAGAGTTTAATCCATTTACATTCAATGTTATTACTGTGAAGGCATTTCTTGAATCAGCCATCCTATCCTTTGATTTATGTTTGTCAGATATATTTTTCTCCTCTCTCGCTTAATGTCCTTTATTGAACCAATATTGAATCTCTTTAGTTCTGACCGTTTCTCCAATATCGCTCTCTCCTTTCTTTGTTTGTCTGTAGGGCTCCCTTTAGTATCTGAAGTAAGGCAGGACTTTTATTAGCAAGATCTCTCAGCATTTGTTTGTGAAAAATTTAAGCTCTCCCTCGAATTTGAAGGAGAGCTTTGCTGGATACAGTATTCTTGGCTGGAAATTTTCTCTCTCAGAATTTTAAATATGTCATGCCACTGCCTTCTCACCTCCATGGTGGCCGCTGAGTAGTCACTACTTAGTCTTATTTTGTTGCCTTTGTATGTGGTGAGTTGCTTTTCTCTTGCTGCTTTCAGAACTTGCTCCTTCTCTTCAGTATTTGACAGTCTGATCAGAATATGTCTTGGAGTGGGTTTATTTGGATTTAATCTATTTGGAGTTCACTGGGCATTTATGCTTTGTGTATTTATATTGTGTAGAAGGTTTGGGAAGTTTTCCCCAACAATTTCTTTGAATACACTTTCTAGACCTTTAGCCTTCTCTTCCCCTTCTGGGACACCAATGAGTCTTATATTTGGATGTTTTATTTTATCTATCATATCCATGAGGTCCATTTCAATTTTTTCGAGTTTTTTTTGCCCATTCTTTTGTTCTTTCATTTTCCATTCTGTGGTCCTTGAGGTTGCTGATTCATTGTTCAGCTTCCACTAGTCCTGTACTATGAGTATCCAGAATCTTTTTAATTTGGTCAACAGTCTCTCTTATTTCCATAAGATCACCTATTTTTTTATTTACTCTTGCAATTTCTTCTTTATGCTCTTCTAGGGTCTTCTTCATGTCCTTTATATCCTGCGCCATGCTCTTCTTGTTTCTTATATCCTGTACCATGCTCTCATTGTCTTTAGTTCTTTGATTAATTGCTCCAAGTACTGTGTCTCCTCCGATCTTTTGATTTGGGTGTTTGGGTTTGGGTTATCCATATTGTCTGGTTTTATCATATGCTTTAAAATTTTCTGTTGTTTTTGGCCTCTTAGCATTTGCTTTACTTGATAGGGTTCTTTTAGGATATGTAGGATTATTCAAAGACGAATCTCTTGTTTGTCAGATCTACAGTTTGGTGGCATACACTTTCTCTAACTGAACAGCAGATGGTGTCTGCGAGTCACCTATTCCCCTCAAGTCAGTTCTCCCCAACTTTGTCTTTGTGGTGTGTGGGGGTCTGATTTTGTGGGGTCCAATTGGTACACCAAGTTAGGGTGTATTGTTGGTGCTGTCTGCCCTGAATGTGGGGCGTGTGTCTGAGTGGTTAGGGAGGGAGGGCAGCTTTAATAATCAAACCTCCCAGGTGTTCCTGGAGATGTAAGGCTGTCCCAAGAGTCTAAACCTTCATTTCAGTCTCGCCACAGATTATCTCTGCCACTGACCTACAAGTCTTTGGTATTGGCATATGGTCCCTGGGATTTCCAAGTGGGTCCCTCTTCCAAGTCGTGCCCTTCTAGGGCTTCTGCTGAGGGACGGTTGTGCTACATCACAAGTGTGCGCCGTTCCTCAAGGGAAGTTCTGGGCCACCGGGCCGTGTAGGGGTATTCCCAGCCTGCTGAAAGGATGGCTATATGGGGTGTGCCAATTTCCCCCTTTTCGCACAGCTCCGCCTTCCCAGCTCTGAGACAATTAGCTGTGGGTGCGTGAAAGGCTATTGTCCATGCCTGACACTGTGGCGTGTGCGCGTGCCGCTGGAAACATCCCCCATCACGCTGGGTTTCTTGAAGCAGCTCTGGGTTGTGGCCCCGGCGCTGGGCAGAAGCGTTCCCAGCCCACCGGGAAGTTGGCTACAAGGTGTGTGGTTTTTTTCCCCTTTTGGCTCACCACTGTCTTCCTCGCTCCGAGACAGTTAGCAGCAGCTGCGCGAAAGGCTATCTTCCATGCCAGATATTGAGGGGTCCGCAAGCCCATTCCTGCTGCACTTCACTGTGCAGTTCTCACTGCCGTATCTGCAGCTGCTTTTGGGTTTTTTTAAAAAAGAGCTAGTCCACCTGCAAACACCAACCCTCAGTTTCCCCACGCTGCAGCATGGCTGCTGGACATTCAGCGACTTACTCACTTGTTTCAGAACACAGATTCCTGGTTTCACCAAGTACACGGCCCGTGTGGATTTAGCAGAATTTGTCCAGCTGGTGCATCGCTGGAACTGGTGTTCTGGGTCACTTTCTGGCTTTTATCTAGTACTTTTCACGGAGGTGGTTTTTTGCCCTGTCTCTCCTAGCCACCATCTTAGGTTCTCGACAGATCTTTACAATGAAGAATTACCCAGCCCAGAGGCCAACAGAATGCCCATCGAGAAACAATGACTTACTTTTCCACTTTGAAGATGCAGCCACCTAAGCCCAGAGATGTTAAATGACTTACTCAGAGATTCTCATTCTTTGGTTCTACTTCTCTTTCAATTAAATTTTCAGTAGAAAAACTGAGAAGAACCAAGAATCAATAAGATGTGGATATAGAAAACATTGCCAAATCATTGGTTATGCATTAATATTTGAAATTGAAATAAAACCACAATTAACTAAAATGCTAATATCCTTTTCAACTTGTTTTTTTCTTCCTCCTAAGACATAATTCCCTTTCAGACCATCATTTTCAAAAAACCATCAAAGTTAGAAAAAAGGGGAAGAAATCAAACGATGTTTTATAGTTACTAAATAAAACTTATTTTTCAAATGAGAATAGTACATGGTTTTTGATTTCAGAACAGAACACCCTGTAGTCCAGGGCTTATCTCCACTTCTAATCCTGAGGAAACATAGTGAAAAGAGCATTGAACTAAAAATCCAAAGGCTTTGACATCAATCTCTGATCTGATAACTAGTCACCAAATCTTCAACATGTCACAGACCTCTACGTCTGTTTCATGTTACATAAAACAAGGGGTTTCTTTTCTTTACTGCATAAGTAGCAGAACAAAAAAAATAAATAAACTAAAATAGAGGGTTATCACATAAACATCCATGAAGAAGCATACTACAATGAATAGGGAAACAGAAGGTGATCACTAACAGTTAAGTCCTACTATTAGTTTAGTTATCATGCAGCAGCACCTGACTCCTAGTTATACAGTTTACCATCATTTGTAGAGTAAGGATCATTCCTTTTCCGTTCGTAGTCCTAAAAATGATAGGTAATTACATAATCTTTAGAGTAACTCAATCAAAACTTTATTCTTCAAAAGACAATTGGATTGGGCAGAAGAAGATGGCAGCATAGAGAGGAATGGAAGCTAGTTAGTCCCCCCAGAACAACTAATAAACAACCAGGAACAACTAGTAAATAATCTGGAATAACTGCAGGGGGACAAACGTGACTGTCCACTCATCATATACCAACCTGAATTGAGAGGAATGCCCAAGATTGCAGCATAAAATCTGTTAAGTAAAAATTGCAGATCCAAGCTGAGTCCCGTCCCCCCACTGGAAGCCCAAACTGCAAAGCCTCGCTGTGAAAGAGAGCAGCACTCTCTGAGCAAGCGAATATAGCTCAGCCCAGCTCCAACTGAGGTTTTAATTAACAAACGTGGACTGCTCAGTATAAGCTATGAATCCCCAACAAACAGACAGAGGCTTTTGGTGATGACTGAACTTGGAGAGCCAGAGGACCTCTCTGGGAGGGAGGGAGAGCCCAGAAGACCAGGTGCTATCTCTGGCCTAGGGTGAAACTGAGGGTGGCTGTGGACTGGCCCTGAAGGGGGACTTTCTGTCCCATTTTCGGCTCAGTGGAGAAAGCCTCAGCCATTTTCAGTTCCCAGGGCTCTGACCCAGACAAGGGTGGAGATAGCACAGGCAGAGAGACTATTCAAATGCAAATGATAACTCCCCAGGGGGTGTATCTTCCCTAAAAGGAAAGAGGTGGGGCCCAGCTCTACTATTTCCCTTCCATTCAGAACCAGACCCCAGAGCCTGGGGAGTAACAGCCACATGCCACACCTCCTTACACCAGTCTGGAGCTACAGGCTGACAGGTGTCAGGTGCTGGGCAGAAAAGCACAGTGACTTGAGGCCTCATATGGTGTATCAATCTTCTAATACACACCCTCAGGGAGACATAATACTATTGCCTCCTTCTGAGACCTGAGCCTGTTCTGGTCTGGGAAAACCTGATTGGGGTAACCAAGAAAACCAGATGCCTAGACAACAAAAAACTAAGAAAAACAAAGTCATGGCCTAGTCAAAGGAACAAACTTACATTTCAACTGAGACAGAGAAATTGAAACAACTAATGCTAAATCAAATAAAAAAGTTTAGGGAAGATATGGCAAAAGAGATGAAACATATAATGAAAACACCGGGCGTACACAAAGTAGAAATCAGAACTTCGAAAAAACAACTGGCAGAATCTATGGAAATGAAAGGCACAACACAAGAGATGAAAGACACAATGGAAAGATACAACAGCAGATCTCAAGAGGCAGAAAAAAACACTCAGGAACTGGAGAACAAGGCACCTGAAAGCCTACACACAAAAGAACAGATAGAGAAAAGAATGGAAAAATAGGAGCAGCATCTCTGGGAATTGAATGTATGTGTCATGGGTGTCCCAGATGGAGAAGAGAAAGGAAAAGGGGCAGAAGCAATAATAGAGGAAATAATCAATGAAAATTTGCCATCTCTTATGAAAGACATAAAATTACGGACCCAAGAAGCACAGTGTACCCCAAACAGAATAGATCTGAATAGGCCTACACCAAGACACTTAATAATTAGATTATCAAACATCAAAGATAAAGAGAGAATCCTGAAAGCAGCAAGAGAAACGCGATCCATCACATACAAAGGAAGCTTGATAAGACTATGTGTAGATTTCTCAATAGAAACCACGGAGGCAAGAAGGAAGTGGGGTGATATATTTAAGATACTGAAAGAGAAAAACCACCAACCAAGAATCCTATATCTGGCAAAACCGTCCTTCAAATATATGGGAGAGCTTAAAATATTCTCTGACTAACAGACAATGACAGAGTTTGTGAACAAGATACCTGCTCTACAGGGAACACTAAAGGGAGCACTGCAGACAGAAAGGAAAAGACAGGAATGAGAGGTTTGGAACACAATTTTGGGAGACAGTAGCACAGCAATGTAAGTACACTGAACAAAGACAACTGTGAGTATGGTTGAAAAGAGGAAGGTTGGGAGCATGTGGGACACCAGAAGGAAAGAAGAAAGATAAAGACTGGGACTGTATAACAGTGAAACCTAGGGTGCTCAATGATTGTGATAAAAGGTACAAATATGTTTTTACATGAGGTAGAACAAATGAATACCAACATTGCAAGGTGTTAAAAATAGGGTGGGATTGGGGGGGAAATACAATCAATGCAAACTAGAGATTATAATTAACAGAAACATTGTATTATGCTTCCTTTAATATAACAAAGGCAATATACCAAAGCTAAATGCATATGGGAGATGGGACACAGGGGAAGGGTATGAGACTCTTGGCATTGGTGATGTTGTCTGACTCTTTATTCTACTTTAGTTTAATGCTATCTTTCCTTTTGTTGCTTCCTAGCTGTCATGTTTTGTTTTGTTTTGTTTGTTTCTCTCTTTCTTTTTTCTTTTCCTTTTGCCTTTCTACTTTCTTTGACTCTTCCTCCTTCTTTGTGGAAGAAAAGGAGATGTCTTTATATAGATAGAGGCGATGGTGGTAAATAACTAAATACGTGACTATACAGGGAACCACGACTGTTTCTTAGGACGGAATGTATGGGGTGTGAACAAAACCATCTTAAAAAAAATGGGTTGATGAAGAAACCTTGGGGACACTATATTGAGTGAAATAAGACAGACACATAAGGACAATATTGCACGGTCTCACTGATATGAACTAGTTACAATATGTAAACTCATAGACATGAAATATAAGTTACCAGGATATAGAATGGGGCTAAAGAATGGGGAGCAGTTGCTTATTATGAGCAGAATGTTTAACTAGGGTTAACATAAACATTTGAAAATGGACAGAGGTGATGGTAGCACACTGTCAGAATAACTAACAGTGCTGAATGGTGTGTGAACATGGTACAAAGGGGAAGCTCAGAGTCACGTATGTCACCAGAAGGAAAGTTGGAGGTTAAAAGATGGGAATGTATAAAACAGTGAATCATGTGGTGGACAATGTCCATGAGTAACTGCACAAATATTAGAAATTTCTCTCATGAACTAGAACAAATGTATGACACTATAACTAGAAGTTAATAATAGAAGGGCCTATAGAAAAAAATATATACCTATTGCAAACTATACAGTTAGTAGTATTTTAACATTCTTTCATCAACAGTAACAAATGTACTATACCAAGATTATGATTCAATAATGGAGGGGGGGGTGGTTAGGGGTAGGATTTGAGTTTCCTTTTTTTGTCTTTATTTCTTTTCTGGAGTAATGAAAATGTTCTAAAAATTGAAAAAAAATTAATTGTGGTGATGGATGCACAGCTGTATGATGGTACCATGGGCAATTGATTGTACACTTTGGATCTTTGGATAATTGTATTGTATGTGAACAATCTCAATAAAAAAAAAAGACATTTGGATTAACTTCCTCATAAACAGTGAGCTTTAAAATTTTTAATGTTTAAAATTACTTTAGAAATGGTAGAGTATACTGGGGAATTTTTGCAGACAATGTACTAATAAGTTAATATATACACTGTTTGTGTGTGTGCACATTATACCTCTACATTTCTCTGACATTCTTAATGCTATTTTTTTACCTGACACCACATATACAAACTAAGAAAACTAATTTCTATTTAAACCTATATCTATTTATCCTTTCAAAATTTCAATTTGTCCAGAAAATATTTCGTATTCATTTTTGGACATTTTGGTATACTTCTTAGAAAATGTACCTAATTTAAATAGTAAATCAGAAATAAATAAAATAGGGACACAGAGATATTCATTTTAGTTTTAACTTTTATACACCTCTCTCCCTACCTTCTATCTCCCACGCCCCCTCTTTTTTTTCTCTCACATACCCACGCACATGCACATACACAGACACAATTCCACCACCACCACCACCACCACCACCACACCATGCAACCTAAGTTAGAGAGCACACTATTATATTAAACTTATGGAAACTGAATCTTAAGAAACTTTCAGGCCTTTAAGATGATTTATATAAGGCTTTCAAATTATTCAAGAATGTATTTTTAAACTACTGAATGCCTACTCTTTACACCAAATTACATAAACATAATTTATTTTTGTAATATTCTGGAAGCTTCCCTCTGTTTGTGGTTCTTTTTTCCTATTCATTCATCTTAAAGAAATTCATAGCATTTGCTACTTCTTATGCCTCACATGTTGTGGCAATTTCAACAGTCTTCAAAATGCATTATTTAAATATAAATGATTTATGTTGGAGTTAGGTCTTTTGCTGAGGTCAGAAATTTAATCCTCTAGTTAATTAAGCATGCAATTGTTAGTTCATTATATCCCCAAGGTCTAAAATTAAATAATAAAGCAATGATGCCAAAACAAAGAGACTATCATCATAACCAAAGCATTCTATATCAAACAAGCAAGAAGTTCTGTCAAAATAGATGCTTTGCTACTTGCATTAAACATCTGATAAACAATCAATACTGTAAGATTATACTGTACCAAAATTATCAGGGGTCTCTGCTGATGATACCTCCTTTGCATGCTTCACAATGGCAATCTCAGGTTTGGGATATCTGCATGCTAAAAATATTTCAACGTCAAAATGTATTAAAGGAACAAAGTAAATAAAAGTATAAATTTAAAATGTATATGAAATTTTGATATGACACGTAAGTAGTCCTCACTTTGCACAGTACTGCAAGGCCATAAAAATGATGGCACAAAGCTATTATAATAATATAAGGATTGTTCCATGACTTTTAAAATTTTTGTCAAACATTTAAAATTTTCTTATTGTCAGTAATAATGTAAAGGGAAATTTTAAAAATAGTACAGCTAGTACATATTTAGCATACTGTAATTTAAAATATTAGAAACATTGAGAAAGTGTTGTATTTCTTTGTAAAAAAAAAAAAAAAAAAAACTTATTGGGTAAACAAACTGTGGCACATCCGTAAAATGGAGTATTTAGCCATAAAAAGAAATAAGCTATCAAGCCACAGAAAGACACAAAAGAACCTTAAAAGCATATTGCTAGGTGAAAGAAGCCAGTCTGAAAACTCTACATACTGTATGACTCCAACTATATGGCATTCTGAAAAAGGCAAAACTACAGAAATAGTAAAAAGAACAGTGGTTACAAAGGACCAGGGGAAGGAAGGAGGAAATAGAAGGGGAAAAAAAATAGGTAGAACACAGAGGACTTTTTAGTGCAGTGAAACTATTCTGTATGATATTGTAATGGCAGACACATGACACCATACATTTGTCAAAACTCATCTAACTACAGAACACAAGAGTGAACTCTAATGTAAACAATGGACTTTAGTTAATAATAACATATCAATATTGGTTCGTCAATTGCAACAAATATATCACGCTAATGCAAGATGTTAACAATAGGTGAAGAGCAGAAACTGTGTTTTGGGGGGTGGGATATGGGAATTCTCTGTACTTTCTGCTCAATCATTTCTGCAAACCTAAAACTCTAAAAATAAAGTATATTAACTTAAAAAAGAAGACAGAAAAAAAAACATCAATAGTAGTTTGAATAGAGTCAGCCCTCTTCTCAGAGTGAGCATTTTTCTATGTCTTGGTGAGTTGTCATTCTCCTTTCTAAGCTCTGGATCAGCTTAAAACACTTTATTCTTTGTGTTTTCAATGCTGTGAAATAGTTCTGAAAGTTCCTTTAATGCAAAGTTTTTGCCAGAGTTACTTCTTCTGGAACATCATCCTTTTCATCACAACCTCATTTTCCTCATTTGTGTCAATAAATGTTACCTTTGCTAAGCTCTTCCGGCTGCATATCAGGAGTCTCTCAAATGGCAGCAGCCAACATTCTCACAATCAGCTATTTCTTCTATAACTCCACTAATGCTTAATTGGAATTTCACTTCAATATTATCAATTTTCATTTCGTTGCTGCACTTTCATCTTTGTTGGCCAATTCCCTTTCGATTGTCCATTTTTGTAAAATGGCACATGGGCTTATCAGTGGGAGACAAGGAGGCTGCACAACTACACACTTTGCTATCTGTGTGTGAAGTGAATAATAGATGTGCAGTGATGAATCAATGACAGACATTGAAAGAAGTGGTGTGACTGGTCACTGATCATGATGCTCATCTGTTATTGGAGTAAGGCACTAACAGCAAAGCATGTACTCTATATAATTACTTTGAGTTGATATTCTGTGGTAAATGAAATTTGTACTGTGTTGTTGGAAGACTGGTGTTATTAACTAAAACATGGTAACTTAGATTCTTACATGTCAGAACTGAGCAAAGGGGGAACTACATGTAAAAACAAAAAATTATTTATTTAATGAAATAGGCATAAATGCAGAAAAATAGTAGGGCAATAGGAACTGATATACATTACAGATATACATTATTCTTCTACATATATAAAGGCGACAGAATGCCATGTGATGGAGGCAGAGATTGAATTATGGATTCCTTACAAGCCACCATCAGAATACAACAGCCTTCAGATAAAGCATGGCCTACCAATACCTTGATTTTGAACTTCCAGAACTGTGAGATAATAAATTCCTATAGTTTATGCCAACTAATCAGTGGTATTTGTTATAGCAGACCTGGCAAACTAAGACAATATATGAATAGGATTCTCAAATTTGTATCTTACTTTGGAGCGTCAGGGTACATATATCCAATTAATTATTGGAAATCTTTCTATGGTTATCTCACAAGGAACTAATACTCAAGAAGTTAAAAAAAGAACTCATCTCTCCCATTCCAAATCTGCCCCCACCCCAGTGTTCCCTGCCTTGTGCAGAACATCACCATCCTGTGTCAACTGCCAAACCAAAAATCTGGGCATGATCCTTGGTTCTTGTTTTTAGCTCATGCCTCTACAGGTAATCAATTAAATGCTCTATTGTTGAATTAAACATTCTATCATTTATTTCCTAAATAATCTCTCTTGAATCTACTTCTTTCCATCCTTACTTCCACTAGCATAGTTCAGACCTCTATCATCTCTTGCTATGATTCCTGCAAAATTTTCCTAACTAGTTTCCCTGCCTCCCTGTCTCCATATCATTCCCCTACTATTCATTCTTCATCCTGTGTACATAGTAATCTTTCTAAATGCAAAGTTGATAATGCAGCCACTTGTGATATTTTTCTTCCACCCTTCACCTCAGCCCCCAACCCCAAGCTGGCTATCTCCTACTGAACTCTAGATCTCAACTTAAAGATTACTTTGTGTAGGAAACATTCCCCTGGCACCTTTCCCTGCCCAGTTTCATATCCCTCTTATGTACTTAAATACATTCTAAACCCTAACCCAACACCCATAACAATGTATTATAATTACAAGTTAAATTGTCTCTATCTTTCCTAAACATAAACTTCATAATTTTAAGAACCATACCTAGTACCTCACATGTACATAATAGGACCTCAAGTTGTTAAATAAATTTTTGAATGAACTTCCAAGCACCAGAATGATGAAAATTGGCCTGAATTTCACTAAAATTTTATCTGGAGATTTAGTAACTTATATTAGTTACCCAATCAAAAACAACATAATGATTATAAACCTGTATTATTAGGCTCCACAGGGAGTTTCAAAGAAGATAAGGCCCTAACATTTAAGAGAATTACAATATAGTGATTTCATAACATTTTAAAAAGGGGAGACAATACACTATTTTTAAACATGCTACAGAACCAGAGCTGGTACAGATCTTAGAGATCATGTAATTAAGCCCATAATGTTACAGTTAAGCCTAAATAATAAGTGACTTGTAGGCCCAAAGTCACATGGATCATTAGTGACAAAACATTTACTAAAACTCAATTCTAACAACTCAATTTTAAAAATGGGCAAAAGACTTGAATAGACATTTCTCCAAAGAAGATATACAAATGGCCAAAAAGCACATGAAAAGATGCTCAGCATCATTAGCCATTAGGAAAATGTAAATCAAAACCACAATGAAATATCATTTCATACCCACTAGAATGGCTACTATTTAAAAAAAAAAAAACAACAGAAAATTACAAATGGTGGAGAGATTGTGGAAAAATAGGGGCACTCATTCATTGCTGATGGGAATGTAAAATGGTACAGCTGCTGTGGAAGACAGTTTGGCAATTCCTGAGAAAGTTAGGTAAAGAATTACCAAATGACCTGCAATCCCACTCCTAAGTATAAACCCAAAAACTTGAAAGCGAGGATTTGAACAGATATTTGCACACTGATGTTCATAGTGGCATTATTCACAACTCCCAAAAGATGGAAGCAACCCAAGTGTCCATCATCTGACACAAAATGTGGTATACAGAAGCAATGCACTATTATTCAGCTGTAAGAAGGAATGAAGTTCTGATACATGCAACAATATGAATGAGCCTTGAAGACATCATGTTGAGTGAAATAAGCCAGACACAAAAGGACAAACACTGTATGATCTCATTGATACGAAACAATAAAAATAAGCAAACTGCTGGAGTCAGAATCTAGAACACAGGCTACCAGAGGACAGGAAAGGGATATGGATTAGGGAGTTAAGCCTTAAAAGGTACCGAGTTTCTGTTTGAGACAATGGAAAAGTTTTAGTAATGGATGGTGGTAATGGTAGCATAACACTGTGAATGGAATTAATAGCACCGAATTATATATTTGAATGTGGTTAAAATGGGGAATTTTAGATTGCATATGTTACTAGAATGAAAATTAAGAAAAAAAAAATCCGTGGAACTGCAAAACAAGTGAACCCTAAGTTAAACTACAGACTATAGTTAATACTACAATTATAAAAATGTGCTTTCATCAATTGTAACCAATGTACCACACTAAAGCAAGATATTAATAACAGGGTGGTATATGGGAATCCTGCACTTTATGCATAATTGTTCTATAAATCCACAACTTCTCCAATCAACCAAAAAGGAAAAGAAAAAAAAATAATTTAAAAGACTCAATTCTACCACTCATGTTCTTTCCATTACACCTCTGCATGGATGTATGTGTATATTTATAAAAATATGTGTAAGTGTTGCATATTTATAAAAACACACACCCAAGTATTTCATATTATTAAAAGTTAGTTTCCTGGAATTTCGCTAAGATGGCAGCTAGGTGAGACAGGGCAAAAAAACACCTCCATGAAAAATACTACATAAAAACCAGAAAGTGACCCAGAACACCACTGCCAGTGATGCACCAGCCGGACAAGGTCTGCTAAATCCACAGGGAACGTGCATTTGGTGAAACCAGGAGCCCGCATTCTGAAATGAGTGAGCGAGTCAGCTGAAAGTCCTGTAGCAGCACTGCAGTGTGGGGAAACGGTGGGCTGGCGTTTGGAGATGGACTAGTTCTTTAAAAAAAAAAGCCCAGGAGTGGCTGCAGATACGACGGGGAGAGCTGCACAGGGAAGCATGGCGGGAGTGGGCTGGGCTAATAATGCCTCAGTGTCTGGAGTGGAGGATACCCCTTCCAACACCTGCTGCTGATTGTCTCAAGACCAGAGGAGCAGAGGGGAGCCAAAAGGAGACAAAAAACCGCATTCCTTGCAGCCATCTCCCCAGCAGGCAGGGGATGCTCCTGCCCGGGGCCAGACCCACAGCCCAAAGCCGCACCAAGAAACCCAGTGTGACAGGGAATCTTTCCCATAGCACTACACACAAGCCACAATATCGGCCGTGGACAGTGGCCATTAATACATCCACGGCTGATTGTCCCGGAGCTGGGAAGGCGGAGCTGTGGGAAAAGGGGGACGTTAACGCTTCCCATTCAACCATCTTCGAAGTGGGCTGGAAGAGACCCTGTACGGCCCAGCGACCCAGGGCTTCCTGACGGGCCGGTGTGCACTAGTGACGTGGTGCAGCCCTCCCTCAGCAGAGATCCTGGAAGAGCACAGCTGGGAAGGGGGAACCGCTCAGAAATCCCAGGGAACCTGCGCCAATACCAAGGATTTGTGGGTCAGTGGCAGAGAACAGCCTTAAATCTCCGGGAACACCTGGGAGGTATGATTACTAAAGCTGCCCTGCCTGCCTAACCACCCAGGCACACGCCCCACATTCAGGGTGGACAGCACCAGCAACACACCCAAACTTGGAACACCAACTGGACCCCGCAAGAATCAGACCCCCACCCACCACAAAGACAAAGTGGGGGAGAACTGACGTGAGGGGAATAGGTGACTCACAGACGCAATCTCCTGGTTAGTTAGAGAAAGTGTACGCCACCAAGATGCAGTTCTGTCAAATTAGGGATCAAGTAAAGCAAATGCCAAGAGGCCAAAAACAACAGAAAACCTTAAAGCTTATGATAAAACCAGATGATATGGAGAACCCAAACCAAAACACCCAAATCAAAAGATCAGAAGACACACAGTACTTGGCACAATTAATCAAAGAATTACAGACAGGCAACAAGAGCATGGCTCAGGATATAAAGGACATGAAGAAGAGCATGGCACAGGATTTAAAAGACATAAAGAAGACCCTAGAAGAGCATAAAGAAGAAATTGCAAGAGTAAATAAAAAAACAGAAGATCTCACGGAAATTAAATAAACTGTAGGACAAATTTAAAAGACTCTGGATACTCACAATACAAGATTAGAGGAAGCTGAACAATAACTCAGCCTACTTGAGGACCACAGAACAGAAAATGAAAAAACAAAAGAAAGAATGGGGAAAAAAATAAAAAAAATTGAAATGGATCTCAGGGATATGATAGATAAAATAAAACATCCAAATTTAAGACTCATTGATGTCCCAGAAGGGGAAGAGAAGGGTAAAGGTCTAGAAAGAGTATTCAAAGAAATTGTTGGGGAAAACTTCCCAAACCTTCTACACAATATAAATACACAAAGCATAAATGCCCAGCAAACTCCAAACAGAATAAATCCAAATAAACCCACTCCAAGACATAATCTGATCAGACTGTCAAATACTGAAGAGAAGGAGCAAGTTCTGAAAGCAGCAAGAGAGAAGCAATTCACCACATGCAAAGGAAACAACATAAGACGAAGTAGTGACTACTCAGTGGCCACCATGGAGGCGAGAAGGCAGTGGCATGACATATTTAAAATTGTGAGAGAGAAAAATTTCCAACCAAGAATACTTTATCCAGCAAAACTCTCCTTCAAATTTAAGGGAGAGCTTAAATTTTTCACAGACAAACAAATGCTGAGAGATTTTGCTAATAAAAGACCTGCCCTACTTCAGATACTATAGGGAGCCCTACCGACAGAGAAACAAAGAAAGGAGAGAGAGATATAGAAAATTTTAACAGACATATATACAATATTACATCCCAGGTCATCGGAACACACATTCTTCTCTAGTGATCACGGATCTTCCTCCAAAATGGACCGTATGCTGGGGCATAAAAACAAGCCTCAATAAATTAAAAAAAAAAAAAAAAAAAAAAAAAGAATTTGTTCAAAGCACATTCTCTGACCGCAATGGAATACAAATAGAAGTCAATAACCATCAGAGACTTGGAGAATTCACAAATAACCTGGAGGATAAAAATGAGGGGGAGATAAAAACATTCCCAGATAATCAAAAGCTGAGGGACTTCATCACCAGTAATCAGTCCTATAAAAAATGCTAAAGGGAGTTGAGCAGGCTGAAAGGAAGGAACACTAAACAATTGACTCAAACTACATGAAGAAATAAAAATTTCCAGTAAAGATCACATGGTAAATATAAATACCAATACTACTGTATTTTTGAATTGTAACTCCACTATTTACTTCCCACTGGATCTAAAATACATAAACTGTAATGATAAATCAGTGGTTTTGGACTCAATGTAAAATACATAATTTTTGACAAGAACTACATAAAGGTGGGGAAATAATGGAGTATAGGAACATAGTTTACGTGTCATATTGACGTTAAGTTGGTATCAAAGAAAAACAAGATTGTTATAGATTTAAGATGTTAAATTTAAGCCCCACAGTAAACACAAAGAAAGTATCAGAGAATATGACCATAGAGATGAAAAGCAGAGTAGGGGTTCCGAGAAGTGGGGGAAGGGGCAATGGGGAGTTAAGAAATGAGAGTAGGGTTTCTGTTTGGGGTGAAGGGAAACTTGTAGAAATGGATGGTGGGAAGGTGATAGCATTGCAACATTCTAAATGTGATTAATCCCACTAATGGAAGGCTAGGGAGGGGGTGGAATGGGAAGATTTAGGCTATATATATGTTTCCACAATTAAAAAAAAAAAAAAAGTGTAAATAGATGACAATTAAATGCCAAGGATGATCCTGGATGGGATCTGAGGATGGAGGAGAGGAGGCTCAAAGGGACACAGATGACACACACACACACACACACACACACAAAAGGAAATATAGAACGTAAGCTTTGTATCAATGTTGAATTTCTTGAACTTCTTAGCTGCGCTTAATGAGATTGCATAAAAGAATGTTCTTGTCCATTGGAAAGGTATATGTGAATTATGTTGTTTGTTCAAAGATATGTGCAGGTTGCTCACATATGTTCAGAGGACAGAGCAATAGATGATGGATGACAGGGAGGGAGGGAGGGAGACAGGGAGGGAAAGAAAGAAACGGTGGTGTGACAGGATATTAAAGGTGGTGGATAGGGGTATCGGGGGAGGGGGGTCGGGGTATGATGGAGTTCTATGTATGGGGTCTGTACTGTTTTTGCAACTCTTCCTGTAAGATTCAATTTATTTCAAAATAAAATCTATTAAATTAAAAAAAAAAGTTAGTTTCCTTTATACCAATACCATAATTAATGTACAACATTTTCAACAAATAAGTTATAAACAGATGTAAAGTCTATTAAAAAATGTGACCAAATACCAAATACTCTATACCAGGGGTTGCAAACTATGGTCTGCAGGACAAATCCAGCCTTTTTTTGTATGACCAGCAAGCTGAGAATGGTTTTAAATTTTTAAACGATTGGAGAACTGTGTTCAATCACCATTATCGAACACTGAATAGCTTTGGAAATTAGCTACAGACTTGATGATGTTTCTTGAATCCAACCCAAAATTACAAGGCAAAACAGCACTTAAATGCAAAACTTATACTACAGTAAAATAATTAGAAGACAGCTAATGTTTGAATCACAAGTAATGTTAAGGTGCTTTATTTACTTCCTGTGCTGTCAAAAGTTAAAACAAAAAGCAAGATCTTCATTTCCACACAAATTTACAGCAGGTATATTTTCTGAGCTCAAGCCACAGTTCCAATAAGGTACTTCAGACCTCAATGTAAGTGAAAATAAAATTTCTATATTTCAAAATCCACTTAACTGTGCAATTGAGGAACTTGCAGCTAACCATCAGTATGAAGGGATTAATCTGCAATATAATAACATGCTAAAAGGCAAATATTGAGAGAAGAATCTAACAGAATTCTATAAATGCTTCCCAAGCAATAAATTTACTCATTTAAAATCACAGGCTCATGGACTTATTATCAGTATTTGACAGTACCTAACTGTGAAAAGAAATTTCCAAAGATGAAATACATAAAATCTCACTACAGACCAGCATCAACAGATGAACATTTGTAATTAATTTTGACAATAGGGAACACCAACTATGAACCCCGATCAAGCAAAAAGTTACACCTCCCCCCTAAAAAAAAATTCCATCCTTCTCTTCAGAAGACCTGTATTACAAAAAAAATTAAACTCAATAATTATTATTTGAATTTTGTCAATAAGAAATCAGTGGAAATTTTCTTCTATCTTATTATTTAACTACTACATAATATCCTCAATTTTGTCTCTAGACCTGCAAAGCCTAAAATATTTACTATCTGGCCCTTTACACACACACACACACATACACACACACACACACACAAAATTGCCCACCTCTTCTCCATAAAGAAGTGTTAAATATATTTTTTAATGTCTAAAAACCTAATACTAAAATTAACACTAAATGGGGCTTTTACTTATTCTCTACTTAACCTACTCAAATCTGGCCCACCACCAAACAGACCTCTTCAAGGTCACCAATGATCTTCCTGTTAAACTCCATCTTACTCGCCCTCTAAGCAACATAGGTCAAAGCAGATCTTTTCCTCATTCTGGAAACATTGTCTCTCTTGGCTTTATAACTCTGGTTTTCCTCAGTGGATGTTCCTTTTCAATCTCCTTTGCTGTTCCTACTCTTATATCGACTTTGAAACTTCGGGTTTTAGTCTCACTGGGCATTTTTTTCTCTTCTATAACTAGACCAAAGGTCAGCAACCTTTTCATAAAGGGCCAGAGAGTAAATATTTCAGGCTTGGAGGGCCACATGATCTCTGTCACAACTACTCAACCTGTTGTTATGCACAAATACAGCTATATACAACACGGAATCAATGAAAGTGGCTCTGTTCCAATAAAACTTCATTTATAAAAACAAGCAGTGGGTCAAATTTGGCCCATGGGCCATAGCTTGTCAACTCCAGATCTAGACTCTTGCCTTGGTTACCCTCCTCTTTCCCATAACTAAGTATCATATATGTACAACTACTGATACCCGCACTTACATCTTCAGCCTAAACCTCTCCTATGAATTCCAGATCTCCTATGAATTCCAGATACACCTACTTGCCTGACATTTCCATTCACAATCTCAAAGGCATCTTAAACTTGGTACATTCAAAATTAAACTCTTTCATTTCTATCCCCTAAAACCATTTTTCCCCCAGTTCCCTCTCAGTTAATGGCACCACCTTTTACTCTCAAAGAGTAATCAGAAACCTAGGAGTTATTTACTATTTCCCTTCCCTTAATTATCTACCCCTTCTAGCAAATAGTTCACTCTCAAAAATATACCTTAAATCTATCTACTTCTCTTTATCTCCATGGCCACCTAGTCTAAGCAACCATCATCCCTAGCCTAGACTACCAACAGCTTCCTAAATGATCTCCCAGTTTTTACACTTGCACCCTCAAATCTGTTCTCCAGTAGTAGCCAAAGTGCTCTTTAAATCCCATTGTTTCATTCTCATGCTTAAAACTCTCAAAAAAAAAAAAAAAAAAAACCCTAACTAATCTGGCTTCTGCCACCTGCCCATCTCATTTCATTCCACTCTCTCCTTTGTTCATTAAGTTCCACTCATATCTGCCTTTTGTCAATTCCTAGACTAAGCCAAATTCTTCCTATCTCTGGGTCTTGGCATTTGCTTTACCTTCTTCTCAGCTGTCTGCATGACTGACTTTGTCTCAATTTCTCATTTTCAGCTAAAAAATCACTTATACAAAGGCCTTCTTAGGTCATTTTATCTGAAGTGTCATAGCGTTCTGTTTATTCCTCATATAGCCACACAATCTATAACTAGGTATTTGTTCATCTATCTTTCCTCTCACAAAAATGTAAGCTTCATAAAAATATCTTGTCCAAATAGCACAATGTCTATGGTTACTTACAGTAACAAATATTTGTCAAGTGAATAAATTTCAAAGTTTGGAAAACATTCCTATAAATACTATGTTGAATATTTAAAAAAAAATTCATTTGAAAATCAAAAGGAAAAGTACTAGAAGTTAGAGATTTCTGAAAGTTACAAATCCCAAATAATGTTCTATGACTTTACCAAACTTCTCACACAATATATTAACACTTTTGCACATTGATTTTCCTTATTTTCAAAGTAACAATGCCATATTTGCTTTTGTATGAATGTTCTGTATTATACAAGCAACAGAAGATAGACTAAGATATGTTACCAGCACATGTGACTTTAATTGAGCATCTGTGGTGTTACTTTTTTTCCCAAAAGTGTTAAAAATACCAGGTATGAGTAACCAGAAAGGTGAAGTAGTAAGAACAGCAGATATAGAGGCAGAGAAAGCTAGATTAAAAAATCTGCTGTGAAGATGGCGGACTGGTGAGCTGTATGTTTTAGTTACTCCTCCAGGAAAGTAGGTAGAAAGCCAGGAACTGCGTGGACTGGACACCACAGAGCAATCTGACTTTGGGCATACTTCATACAACACTCATGAAAACGTCGAACTGCTGAGATCAGCGAAATCTGTAACTTTTTGCAGCCAGGGAACCCCCGCCCCTCCCTGCCAGGCTCAGTCCCGTGGGAGGGGGGCTGTCAGCTCCGGGAAGGAGAAGGGAGAACAGCAGTGGCAGCCCTTATCGGAAACTCATTCTACTGATCCAAACTCCAACCATAGATAGACTGAGACCAGACACCAGAGAATCTGAGAGCAGCCAGCCCAGCAGAGAGGAGACAGACATAGAAAAAAACAGCACGAAAAACTCCAAAATAAAAGCGGAGGATTTTTGGAGTTCTGGTGGACATAGAAAGGGGAAGGGCAGAGCTCAGGCCCTCAGGCTCATACGCAAATCCCGAAGAAAAGCTGATCTCTCTGCCCTGTGGAACTTTCCTTAATGGCCCTAATTGCTTTGTCTCTTAGCATTTCAATAACCCATTAGATCAGTGAGGAGGGCCTTTTTTTTTTTTTTTAATCCTTTTTTCTTTTTGTAAAACAATTACTCTAAGAAGCCCAATACAGAAAGCTTCAAAGACTTGCAATTTGGGCAGGTCAAGACAAGAGCAGAACTAAGAGAGCTCTGAGACAAAAGGCAATAATCCAGTGGCTGAGAAATTTCACTAAACACCACAACTTCCCAAGGAAAGGGGGGTGTCCACTCACAGCCATCATCCTGGTGGACAGGAAACACTCCTGCCCATCGCCAGCCCCATAGCCCAGAGCTGCCCCACACAACCCAATGTGACGGAAGTGCTTCAAATAACAGGCACACTCCACAAAACTGGGCGTGGACATTAGCCTTCCCTGCAACCTCAGCTGATTGTCCCAGAGTTGGGAAGGTGGAGCAGTGTGAATTAACAAAGCCCCATTCAGCCATCATTTCAGCAGACTGGGAGCCTCCCTACACAGCCCAGCAGCCCAGAACCGCCCTGGGGGGACGGCACTCACCTGTGACATAGCACAGTCATCCCTCAACAGAGGACCAGGGGGTGCACAGCCTGGAAGAGGGACCCACTTGCAAGTCTCAGGAGCCATACGCCAATACCAAGGACTTGTGGGTCAGTGGCAGAGACAAACTGTGGCAGGACTGAACTGAAGGATTAGACTATTGCAGCAGCTTTAAAACTCCAGGATCACCAGGGAGATTTGATTGTTAGGGCCACCCCCCCTCCCTGACTGCCCAGAAACACGCCCCATATACAGGGCGAGCAACACCAACTACACACGCAAGCTTGGTACACCAATTGGACCCCACAAGACTCACTCCCCCACTCACAGCAAAGGCAAAGCAGGGGAGAACTGGCTTGTGGAGAACAGGCGGCTCGTGGACGCCACCTGCTGGTTACTTAGAGAAAGTGTACTCCACGAAGCTGTAGATCTGATAAATTAGAGATAAGGACTTCAATTGGTCTACAAACCCGAAAAGAACCCTATCAAGTTCAGCAAATGCCACGAGGCCAAAAACAACAGAAAATTATAAAGCATATGAAAAAACCAGACGATATGGATAACCCAAGCCCAAGCACCCAAATCAAAAGATCTGAAGAGACACAGCACCTAGAGCAGCTACTCAGAGAACTAAAGATGAACAATGAGACCATAGTACAGAATACAAAGGATATCAAGAAGACCTTAGAAGAGCACAAAGAAGACATTGCAAGATTAAATAAAAAAATAGATGATCTTATGGAAATTAAAGAAACTGTTGATCAAAATAAAAAGATTCTGGACACTCATAGTACAAGACTAGAGGAAGTTGAACAACGAATCAGTGACCTGGAAGATGAAAGAATGGAAAATGAAAGCATAAAAGAAAGAATGGGGAAAAAAATTGAAAAAATTGAAACGGACCTCAGGGATATGATAGATAATATAAAACGCCCTAATATAAGACTCATTGGTGTTCCAGAAGGGGAAGAAAAGGGTAAAGGTCTAGGAAGAGTATTCAAAGAAATTGTTGGGGAAAACTTCCCAAATCTTGTAAACAACATAAATACACAAATCATAAATGCTCAGCGAGCTCCAAATAGAATAAATCCCAATAAACCCACTCCGAGACATATTCTGATCACACTGTCAAACATGGAAGAGAAGGAGCAAGTTCTGAAAGCAGCAAGAGAAAAGCAATTCACCACATACAAAGGAAACAGCATAAGACTAACTAGTGACTGACTACTCAGCAGCCACTATGGAGGCAAGAAGGCAGTGGCATGATATATTTAAAATTCTGAGTGAGAAAAATTTCCAACCAAGAATACTTTATCCAGCAAAGCTCGCCTTCAAATTTGAGGGAGAGCTTAAATTTTTCACAGACAAACAAATGCTGAGAGAATTTGCTAACAAGAGACCTGCCCTACTGGAGATACTAAAGGAGCCCTACTGACAGAGAAACAAAGAAAGGACAAAGACCTGGAGAAAGGTTCAGTACTAAAGAGATTCGGTACAGGTACAATAAAGGATATTAATAGAGAGAGGGGAAAAATATATATGACAAACATAAACCAAAGGATAAGATGGCTGATTCAAGAAATGCCTTCACGGTTATAACATTGACTGTAAATGGATTAAACTCCCCAATTAAAAGATATAGATTCGCAGAATGGATCAAAAAAAATGAACCATCAATATGTTGCATACAAGAGACTCATCTTAGACACGGGGACACAAAGACATTGAAAGTGAAAGGATGGAAAAAAATATATCATGCAAGCTACAGCCAAAAGAAAGCAGGTGTAGCAATATTAATCTCAGATAAAATAGACTTTAAATGCAGGGATGTTTTGAGAGACAAAGAAGGCCACTACAAACTAATAAAAGGGGCAATTCAACAAGAAGAAATGACAATCATAAATGTCTATGCACCCAATCAAGGTGCCACAAAACACATGAGAGAAACACTGGCAAAACTAAAGGAAGCAATTGATGTTTCCACAATAATTGTGGGAGACTTCAACACATCACTCTCTCCTATAGATAGATCAACCAGACAGAGGACCAATAAGGAAATTGAAAACCTAAACAATCTGATAAATGAATTAGATTTAACAGACATATACAGAACATTACATCCCAAATCACCAGGATACACATACTTTTCTAGTGCTCACGGAACTTTCTCCAGAATAGATCATATGCTGGGACATAAAACAAGCCTCAGCAAATTTAAAAGGATTGAAATTATTCAAAGCACATTCTCTGACCACAATGGAATACAATTAGAAGTCAATAACCATCAGAGACTTAGAAAATTCACAAATACCTGGAGGTTAAACAACACACTCCTAAACAATCAGTGGGTTAAAGAAGAAATAGCAAGAGAAATTGCTAAACATATACAGACGAATGAAAATGAGAACACAACATACCAAAACTTATGGGATGCAGCAAAAGCAGTGCTGAGGGGGAAATTTATAGCACTAAACGCATATATTAAAAAGGAAGAAAGAGCCAAAATCAAAGAACTAATGGATCAACTGAAGAAGCTAGAAAATGAACAGCAAACCAATCCTAAACCAAGTACAAGAAAAGAAATAACAAGGATTAAAGCAGAAATAAATGACATAGAGAACAAAAAAACAATAGAGAGGATAAATATCACCAAAAGTTGGTTCTTTGAGAAGATCAACAAGATTGACAAGCCCCTAGCTAGACTGACAAAATCAAAAAGAGAGAAGACCCATATAAACAAAATAATGAATGAAAAAGGTGACATAACTGCAGATCCTGAAGAAATTAAAAAAATTATAAGAGGATACAATGAACAACTGTATGGCAACAAACTGGATAATGTAGAGGAAATGGACAATTTCCTGGAAACATATGAACAACCTAGACTGACCAGAGAAGAAACAGATCAACCCATCACAAGCAAAGAGATCCAATCAATCATCAAAAATCTTCCCATAAATAATTGCCCAGGGCCAGATGGCTTCACAGGGGAATTCTACCAAACTTTCCAGAAAGAACTGACACCAGTCTTACTCAAACTCTTTCAAAACATTGAAGAAAATGGAACACTACCTCATTTTATGAAGCTAACATCAATCTAATACCAAAACCAGGCAAAGATGCTACAAAAAAGGAAAACTACCGGCCAATCTCCCTAATGAATATAGATGCAAAAATCCTCAACAAAACACTTGCAAATCGAATCCAAAGACACATTAAAAAAATCATACACCATGACCAAGTGGGGTTCATCCCAGGCATGCAAGGATGGTTCAACATAAGAAAATCAATCAACGTATTACAACACATTAAAAATTCAAAAGGGAAAAATCAAATGATCATCTCAATAGATGCTGAAAAAGCATTTGACAAAATCCAACATCCGTTTTTGATAAAAACACTTCAAAAGGTAGGAATTGAAGGAAACTTCCTCAATATGATAAAGAGCATATATGAAAAACCCACAGCTAGCATAGTACTCAATGGTGAGAGACTGAAAGCCTTCCCTCTAAGATCAGGAACAAGACAAGGATGCCCGCTGTCACCACTGTTATTCAACATTGTGCTGGAAGTGCTAGCCAGGGCAATCCGGCAAGACAAAGAAATAAAAGGCATCCAAATTGGAAAAGAAGAAGTAAAACTGTCATTGTTTGCAGATGATATGATCTTATATCTAGAAAACCCTGAGAAATCGATGATACAGCTACTAGAGCTAATAAACAAATTTAGCAAAGTAGCGGGATACAAGGTTAATGCACATAAGTCAGTAATGTTTCTATATGCTAGAAATGAACAAACTGAAGAGACACTCAAGAAAAAGATACCATTTTCAATAGCAACTAAAAAAATCAAGTACCTAGGAATAAACTTAACCAAAGATGTAAAAGACCTATACAAAGAAAACTACGTAACTCTACTAAAAGAAATAGAAGGGGACCTTAAAAGATGGAAAAATATTCCATGTTCATGGTTAGGAAGGCTAAATGTCATTAAGATGTCAATTCTACCCAAACTCATCTACAGATTCAATGCAATCCCAATCAAAATTCCAACAACCTACTTTGCAGACTTGGAAAAGCTAGTTATCAAATTTATTTGGAAAGGAAAGATGCCTCGAATTGCTAAAGACACTCTAAAACAGAAAAACGAAGTGGGAGGACTTACACTCCCTGACTTTGAAGCTTATTATAAAGCCACAGTTGTCAAACCAGCATGGTACTGGCACAAAGATAGACATATAGATCAATGGAATCGAATTTGAGAATTCAGAGATAGACCCTCAGATCTATGGCCGACTGATCTTTGAGAAGGCCCCCAAAGTCACTGAACTGAGTCATAATGGTCTTTTCAACAAATGGGGCTGGGAGAGTTGGATATCCATATCCAAAAGAATGAAAGAGGACCCCTACCTCACCCCCTACACAAAAATTAACTCAAAATGGACCAAAGATCTCAATATAAAAGAAAGTACCATAAAACTCCTAGAAGATAATGTAGGAAAACATCTTCAAGACCTTGTATTAGGCGGCCACTTCCTAGACTTTACACCCGAAGCACAAGCAACAAAAGAAAAAATAGATAAATGGGAACTCCTCAAGCTTAGAAGTTTCTGCCCTCAAAGGAATTTCTTAAAAAGGTGAAGAGGCAGCCAACTCAATGGGAAAAAATTTTTGGAAACCATGTATCTGACAAAAGACTGATATCTTGCATATACAAAGAAATCCTACAACTCAATGACAATAGTACAGACAGCCCAATTATAAAATGGGCAAAAGATATGAAAAGACAGTTCTCTGAAGAGGAAATACAAATGGCCAAGAAACACATGAAAAAATGTTCAGCTTCACTAGCTGTTAGAGAGATGCAAATTAAGACCACATGAGATACCATCTAACACCTATTAGAGTGGCTGCCATTAAACAAACAGGAAACTACAAATGCTGGAGGGGATGTGGAGAAACTGGAACTCTTATTCATTGTTGGTGGGACTGTATAATGGTTCAGCCACTCTGGAAGTCGGTCTGGCAGTTCCTTAGAAAACTAGATATAGAGTTACCATTCGATCCAGCGATTGTACTTCTCGGTATATACCCGGAAGATCGGAAAGCAGTGACACGAACAGATATCTGCACGCCAATGTTCATAGCAGCATTATTCACAATTGGTAAAAGATGGAAACAACCCAAATGTCCTTCAACAGATGAGTGGATAAATAAAATGTGGTATATACACACGATGGAATACTACACGGCAGTAAGAAGGAACGACCTCGTGAAACATATGACAACATGGATGAACCTTGAAGACATAATGCTGAGCGAAATAAGCCAGGCACAGAAAGAGAAATATTACATGCTACCACTAATGTGAACTTTGAAAAATGTAAAACGAATGGTTTATAATGTAGAATGTAGGGGAACTAGCAATAGAGAGCAATTAAGGAAGGGGGAACAGTAATCCAAGAAGAACAGATAAGCTATTTAACGTTCTGGGGATGCCCAGGAATGACTATGGTCTGTTAATTTCTGATGGATATAGTAGGAGCAAGTTCACAGAAATGTTGCTATATTATGTAACTTCCTTGGGGTAAAGTAGGAACAGGTTTGAAGTAAAGCAGTTATCTTAGGTTAGTTGTCTTTTTCTTACTCCCTTGTTATGGTCTCTTTGAAATGTTCTTTTATTGTATGTTTTTCTTTTTTGTTTTTTTGTTGTTGTTGTTGTTTTTAATTTTTTTTTTCCATACAGTTGATTTAAAAAGGAAGAACAGGTTAAAAAAAAAAAAAAAAAAAAAACCAGGAAAAAAATATGTAGTGCCCCCTTGAGGAGCCTGTGGAGAATAATGCAGGGGTATTGGCCTACCCACCTCAGTGGTTGCTAACATGACCACAGACATAGGGAACTGGTGGTTTGATGGGTTGAGCCCTCTACTGTAGGTTTTACCCTTGGGAAGACGGTTGCTGCAAAGGAGAGGCTAGGCCTCCCTATAATTGTGCCTAAGAGCCTCCTCCCAAATGCCTCTTTGTTGCTCAGATGTGGCCCTGTCTCTCTAGCTAAGCCAACTTGAAAGGTGAAATCACTGCCCTCCCCCCTACGTGGGATCAGACACCCAGGGGAGTGAATCTCCCTGGCAACGTGGAATATGACTCCCGGGGAGGAATGTAGACCTGGCATCGTGGGACGGAGAACATCTTCTTGACCAAAAGGGGGATGTGAAAGGAAATGAAATAAGCTTCAGTGGCAGAGAGAGTCCAAAAGGAGCCGAGAGGTCACTCTGGTGGGCACTCTTGCGCACACTTTAGACAACCCTTTTTAGGTTCTAAAGAATCGGGGTAGCTGGTGGTGGACACCTGAAACTATCAAACTACAACCCAGAACCCATGAATCTCGAAGACAACTGTATAAAAATGTAGCTTATGAGGAGTGACAATGGGATTGGGAAAACCATAGTTTATGGATGGATGAGTAGAAAAATAGGGGAAGGAAACAAACAAACAAACAGACAAAGGTACCCAGTGTTCTTTTTTACTTCAATTGCTCTTTTTCACTTTAATTATTATTCTTATTATTTTTGTGTGTGTGCTAATGAAGGTGTCAGGGATTGATTTAGGTGATGAATGTACAACTATGTAATGGTACTGTGAACAATCGAATGTACGATTTGTTTTGTATGACTGCGTGGTATGTGAATATATCTCAATAAAATGAAGATTTAAAAAAAAAAAATCTACTGTGCCACACAAATTGTGGGATCTTGTGCAAGCTACTCTTAGCGTCAGTTTTTTAATCTATAAAATGAAGGTAATTCCTCCTCTAAAAAAAGTAAAAAACTTACATGAAAACTCACTTAGCTCAGCATGCCTGGCACATAACAAATATTCAATAATTTGTAAGTAATGGTAGCAATGATGGAAATAGCAGCAGCAATAGTGGTGGCAGAAGTATTCTTCTATAAAATATAAGAACCATTACAGAATAGAAATTCAGAAGTTGTTACAAAATACCAGTCTTTAAAAAAAATTATAACATTGTAACAACATAGTATACTAAATAATCCACCCTAAAACTCAAGAAAAAGACAGAAATCTAAACTAAACCAAGAACACCATTCTAACTTAAATTTCCCTGGAACATTAAGATCTATAAATAGTAATGCCTTAGTCAACTACCTTTAGGTACTCAGAATATCCATCTTTCAACAGCCATAATCTAAATGTTAGCAAAAATGTTCATAAGGAAGATCTTCAGTGTGAGAGCTGAAGAGTTCAAGATCAGTAACAATGTGATAAGATGTATTTGGCTAGCTGGAAAGACAAAAGAGAGTAGTGGTCTATGTTCTTGAAATGTCTCTCATGATCAAGCCCTAATGAAAAGCACAGGAGGTGTTTAAAGAGAGAGAGAAGAAAAGGAAAAACTTTATGGAAAAGTGACCAATAGCACAACTAAGAACAGATGTTAGAGCAATAACAGAGATGCCAAGAAGCAAAAAGAATTTACCATGATTATAAGGGATGAATGAGAAGAATAGAGTAGAATAGTCTGAGGCTGAGGGCACTAAGGCAGGGAGGGGTGGGGGTGGGGAGACAGGCTAACCCCAATACATTTCACCACACATGACAGAGTCTAAATAGCATGCCAACTGAAAGAACACAGTGTTCTCGAGGTACCTGGTATAACTACTATATCTACATATAGAAGAAGTCCCCAAAAAAATCATATTAAAATGCAGTATATAAGGATTCTGACATCTGGCAGATGCTAATTATGCTCCTTATACTTGTACTAAAACAGAGAAACATGCAATACGTACAACTATATTGCTATCAAAGCCATCAAAGTAAATGTTTTAGAGCTTAAAAGGAATGACTCTTTGTTACCTGAAAGTCTTTTGTCTAGAAGAGCTTCTCATTTACCATATAACTACATTTTAACATATAACTACATTTTTTATGTGGTTGTTTTTATTAATTTAAAGCAAACATAAACCTGTGAGTCAAAGACAATACTAGAGTTCTATAAACCTGCATACTAATTAATTTAGCTGACTTGAGCAAGTTGCTAATAAAGTTTGCACTCAGGCATTTAATCCCTATTTGTTTCAGTTGGCTTTACACTCTGATATGCCAAAGGAAACCAGACAATTTTTAGAAAAACTGAAACAATCTCCACTAATACTAGTTCAATTACACTTGACCCGCTGTAGGATCCTACAAATTGTTGGCTATATTATTTCAATTTTCCCATCCATAAAATTTTTTTGTTCATAAAAATTTGCTTGTCACAATTGCTATAAAAAGCAATAAGTTACTACTGAGATATAAAACAAATTAATTACTGGTAAATTAGACTATTGCAGTGTGACTCATCTGGAAGTCATATTTTCTAAAATCTCTAATATTTAGAATTTAGTTAATTTAGAAGTGAAGAGATATCACAATCAAGGAAAAAGTTATCATAAGTTCACTTATCTGATAGAGATGTGAGGAATTGCCCTTTCGTCCTTATCCAGAGACAAATATATGTAAAATAAAGCAATGGGCTAGAAGCAAAGAGAATACCCTGATAACAGCAAGTGTCAATGGATGTTAGAAGAGAAAAAGAGGCAAGGCAGAGGAACTAAAGAGACAGTCTACAGCATTTCACATAACGCAGTGGTTTCAACCAGGGGTGATTTTGTACCTCTCTCCTTTCAGGTGACATTTGGCAATGTCTGGACCATTTCTGGTTGCCACAACAGCATGGAAAGGTGCTATGGGCAATGGTGGGTAGAGAAGAGGGAAGCTGCCAAACATCCTGTGGGGGACAGGCCCCGCAACAAAGAACTGTCTAGCCCAAAGTGTCAATGTTGCTAAGATTGAGAAATCCCCAATATAAGGGAAATAGTCTATACATCTTAAAATATAAAAGGAATCATTTTACTAGAGCTGAGTACAAGTAACAAATGCTCAAAATAAGGGCCCTAAGTCTTTAAAAAGGAAAAAAAACTAATATGTTCATAGTCTATTTTCAGAGAATAGGGAGGGGTGGTATATGGGGACTCTGTATGTTATGCATTTTTTTCTGTAAACCTACAAACTTACAACCTCATATATATATATGAGAGTAGAAATATGTAATGCAAGATTTTCAACAGAAGTGATTAATTTTTAAAATGTGTACTGATATTAGGCATTGCGGGACACTGATTACGTGCTTCAACTTGGCGGGCCTGGGCTGGGGGACCTGATCAGCCCCTGGGGAGGGTGGTGGGCACGGGCGACAGCGCCCTCCGCAGCCCCCCGGGCCTGGGAAAGTGAGGCCGGAGGCAGGCCCCATCTCCTCACCCAAAATACCACTGTTAGGGGAGGCTTGCCGGAGGGAACCGCCTTTTCCCCACCCCCTTATCTTGCCCGGACACTCCCCGTTGCCAGTGCAACTCCCATCACCACCAGTGCGCATACATTGTTGCCAGACACCGTTACCGGAGCAACTCTCGCCCCTTTTCAATCAACCTCCGCGCCCTCTCAGAACCAATCCAAGCCTTTAACCTCTACAGCTACCCCGCCCTCTAAACGCCCGATATAAGCTTGTACTCTCCCCTAATAAACTCTCTTGGCTTCTTCACCCTAAAAAAACCGTGTCCCGCCTGTTCCTTTCTCGCCGCCCTCCATACTTTGCACGCCTACGCCGGGGACCGGGCCCAGTCCCCCGCCTCGCCCTCGCCTCCGGGAAAGAGCCCCCGCCGCCGGTACCCTCCAAGCAATCCTGAGAGCCTAGGATTTGGCAACCGGCCGCCACCTCCCCCCCCCAGACGAGTCAACTGCGACCGCAGGCATGACCATTTATATGGAAAGCTTTTTCTTATCTCCCTCCACTTGAATTTGGACTGGTCTTATTGGCTTTCCTAACCAATAGGACACGGCAGAAATAATGTTCTAGGACTTCTGAGGCTAAGTCATTAGCAAGTCTGTGGAAGGCTGAATAATGCCCCTAATCCCCAAAGATGTCCACATCTTAATCCCCAGAACCTGTGAATCTGCTACCTTACATGGCAAAGGAACTGTGCAGATGTGATTAAGGATTCTGAGATGGGAAGATTATCCTGGATAACCCGGCTGTGCCCTAAATGTAATTATAAGAGTCCTTATTAGAGGGAGGCAAGAGTGTCAATGAGCAAGAAGGTGAAGTGATGATGGAAGCAGAGATTGGAGTTATGCAGCCAGGAGCCAAGGAATGCCAGTAGCCTCTTGAAGCTGGAAGTCTTCTCTGCTGGAGCCTCCAGAAGGAACCAACCTTGCTGACACTTTGATTTTAACCCTTAAATGATTTAAGATTTATTTAGACTTCTGACCTCCAAAACTGTCAGAGAATTTGTGTTGTTTTAATCCACTAAATTTTCAGAAATTTGTTATAGCAAATTTCTGTTGTTAAAGCAGCAATATAAAACTAATACATGGTGGTACACAGTCTTACAGCTTTCACCTACTCTTGGAACCTTATCTCTGGGAGGTCTGACCCATCATCTAAGTGTGACAACCACCCTGAAAATGCCATGCTAGTGAGGCCATGTGCTTCTGCTCTGGTTAACAAATCCCAATGGAGCCCAGCCTTCCATCCATCCCCACCAAAGTGTCAGATATATGATAAAGCATCTTGGACCCTTGACCAGCCACCTGCCAGCTGAAATTTACCAAGTGACCTCCAAAGATAGTACGTGAAACAGAAAAATCATCTAGCCAAGTCTTGCTTATAATCCCGATCCCACAAAAATCTACTCAAGAAGCTAATAGTTTAACAGAGTTGCTACTCTCTAATATAATCCAGACTAATGGGTTAAGTAAAACGGGGATTCTCTTGACAAGCGCTTGAGATTCCTACTGGACCAGAACCCCATGACAAATCTTATGTATTTTTAAGTATGCTAAATTTCCACCTTAAAATCAGCTTTTATCTTCTGGCCTTCATTTTGCCAAAGGCCTCTTATTGCTATACGGCAAGTTCTCAGAATGATGCTCCTCATCCTACCTTAAATAAACAATCACAAAATGGGGGAAATTGCAATTTAAATTTTAGAATTAAATGGTTAACTTATGTGGATATAGATAAATGGTAAAACCAAATACAAAAAGTACATAGGTATAACTTATACAAAGAAACAGAAAAAGAAAAAGCAAGCTGATAAAGACGTAACATTGCTGGAAAAACTGTTCTGTTCTCCTCAATACTGTTTATCATCTATTTACTATACGTAAAAAAAAACACCCATTTTTAAAATACCTTAAGTACATATTTAACAAAAATATTCCCTTAGAAGCTCCTTTTTTCCACATCGTATTTCTCATAATGCCTCCCCAATAATGAGCTCTTGGTTCTCTGTTTAACTCTTTGATGAACATTAATTACATCATCTTAAATAAGGGTGGTAGGCAGCCTTCAAGATGGCTCCCAATGAGTCCCACCCTCCTGGTATTCACACCCTTCTTCTCCAACTGGACTGGTGATGAAATAATGCAATGTTACCTCTGATATTAGGTTATAAAAGACTTAGGCTCTTCCTCTCTCTCTCTTCAGTCCTTCTGGGGGGATCAGCTGCCATGTTTTGAGAACACTCAGGCAGCTGTGTAGAGAAGCCCATATGGCAAGGAACTGATACTTCAAGTCAACAGCAATGTGAATGAGCTTTATTGGAAGTAGATCCTCCAGCCTCAGTCAAGACTTCAGAAGATGCAGGCTCAGACAAAACTCTGATTACAATTTCATAAGAGATCCTGACCCAGAAACACCCCACGCTGATCCTCAGCCACTATGAAGTAAACCGTTTGTGTTAAGCTACTGTGTTTGAGAGTAATTTGTTATGTAGCAATGGATAACTAATACAATGAGCACTGCCTATCCTTCAAAAACCAAATTGCTGTATTACAAAAGTTTTAAAAAAATAATTATGAGTAGAAATATAAGTTGCAAAAATTGAGAATCAATTTTGTTTTTAAAATCTTGGCTAAATATTGAAAGATAAGTGTAATAATGTCAGCTTGACAGCCCTACTTATAAAAGCAATGACCCAAAATGAGCTCTCAACACAATATGGCCTGTTTCTGAAAAAAGAAAGATCAGGTGAACAGGTAAGTTGAGAATGGAACATCAATGTTTTTAAAATTGGGGAGGAAATAAGTTTGTAATTTAAAAATCACAACAGTATTTAACTATGATAAGACATTCCACAAATTCTGCCTTATCTATTACAAACTGATTCTACAGCTTTATCTTGTCATAGATTACACATGAGAAAGATAAGGGCAAATATACCAAATTTCACCAGTAGATTACCCTGTCATGTCAAAGCATGAATGATTTTTTTCTGTAACGTTTCCACACCAAATCAAATACACCTCATTAAGTCATACACGCACCATTTCCAAGGACACATAAGATCTCTTATAAGAAACAGCCCTTTTAACAGGGAATTTATCTCAAAAGAAAGTGCATTTAGGACCCACACGCTTAGCATACCAATCAGTTATTTTAAAACATTATTCAACAAACAACATAAAAAAGGGGGGGGGGGGGTTCATTTGTCCAACCAGAAAAAAAAAATGTTGATTTCAACAAAGGAATGAGCTATATGTTTTCTTACCTGAAATCATTAAAGAGTAAGGTAATCTGCTACATAATAAATATACATAACAATATTAAAAAGGGTAAGTGAACACTAATACTGCACTAAAAATTTAAGTGGTATCATCTGTGCCATTTGATTCAAAGGGCAATAGTTCCGTCATCAACTTTGGCAAAAATAGCTGACTGAAACCTTGAAGTTCCTTAGCATAAAAAGAGAAGGTAAGATTTGACAAACACATCGCTTCCTATTTTCTTGTCTGTTTTTCTTGAACAAAGGAAACAATTTAAATTACTAAATTCCCTCTCAAATAACTTACATAAGTAGTAAAGTTGAATTGATGCAAACTGGTGTCCAATGACTACAGATTTTAGGTCCTTTCCAGAATATTTAAAAATATTATCTTCATTGGAAAATAATTGCATCCCTACTGCAATATTGCAGTCGTGTACTAAAACAATAATTTAAGGGGTGAAATTTATCCAGATGTACTGCAGGACATGCTTTTCAACAACTACCATAAAATTATATCTATAGAGCCCTCAAATCTTGTAACAAGGTTGACAATGCAGAATTTCTAAGAACTTACTTAGAAAAGCCCAAACGAGTGTGCCAACAGTTCTGCCCATGAAGAAATATTCCAAAAATTAATGTTCCAGTATATGATTGGCTATGTCGTTTTCCAAGGAAATGATTTTCAGAGTTGACTATTTTTCAACTGTACACTGTGGGCACACATAACTTGCAAATATGTTAGTACTTGATAATGACTACATATAACATCATGATGCTCTAACACACTTAATAGCTGAACTGACTGGGATGTTACATTTTTCCTGTTAAATTATTGTGGATAGACAATAACTGGAATCATCCAATACTATAAGTCAGTCTACAATCTCCTGAACTGAAGGGGGTGGGGGGATGTGGTTAAAAGGCACCACCAATAAAGAATTTCTAAAGAAGTAGCATAGATAAGTCATGTTTACAAAGCAAGGTTCACACTATGAGGTACACAATTTTTTCCTCCATTGGTAACCACAGGCCAAAGATACAGACAAGTGTCTCTGGCAAATTGAATGCCATGTTCCAAATCAATGTGCTCTTAACTTGGGAATCTATGGGATGTTCATGTCCCTACCAACAAAAGTTGGTTTAAAGAAAAAAAAAATAAGCTTAAAAAAAAACTTACAAACACATCAGACTGTAATATAAAAGAGCAGCAATGTGTTTTGTCTATATTGTAGTGTTTAAATGGAAAATATATTTTAAGACAAATATTTTAAGATTTATGAATCATTTTGGTCATTTGCTTTCTTCCATCCTTTGGATTTTCTGAACTTTTAGCCTAGACCTCAAGTCTGACCTACCACATTCTGCTCTCATTTTAAAAATATCCTATTTTAACATGTTAGCTTAAAAATAGCTTAGGTTTCATTCTTCCAAACTACTGTGGAGCAGAAGTCTGCTTTTTATTGTCGAGCCACAGATTCCCAGAAAAATGCCTTCTCAATTTACTTCTTTCTTTCAACCTCTGAGAAAATGAAAACAAGAACTGGAGTTTAACTTGTGCAGCACGTAACCTCTATGGGCATGCAATATGTAGCTGCAGCTGCTGGTTTGATCCGTTCTTTCCATTTCCCAGGAAAACATTTCCTTTTGCTGCTTAAATTAATACAACTACATGTTTGCGGGGTGGCGGGGAAGCAGCTGAGCGCATCCCTGACTTACAAAGCAACACCCCTTCTTTTGGGCACCAGTAAATCTTCGTTTGATGCCCATTCAAGAAAGTTTCTTCCTGCCTGCCGGGTTTGCAGCACTTTGCAGGAGGCTGCACGTTCGCAGGAAAGCAGCAAGGGTTTGATTAGGGGCAGGAGGGCTGGGGAGGGGAAGCACCCCGCAAACCAAAGCAAAATCACAACAGTATCTGGTGACGTTTGAGGCAGAAGCTCCGGATCCCGAGGCTGGGGAGGAAACAGTCAAGCGTTGGCCCTGGCTGCCTGGCACGAACCGCTCCCGTCCTACCTGCCCCGGGGACACTCAGGGGGGAGGAAAGTTCGCCCCTCGTCCCAGGCGAGGGGGGCCCAGAGGGGCTGAGGGCTGGTCAGGGCTCCCGGGCAGCGAGCGCGGGAGGCAAGAGCTTCAGGGCCCAGGGGCTCGCCCTCCACCAGCTCCCCTTACCTTGGGCGATGGCTATAGACTCGAAGCGGTGCAGCTCCTTAAGCAGGCAGCTCCTCTCGGTGGAGTGCAAGCTGTAGATAAAGTCGCGCGCGCCCTGCGCTGTGTTCAGCGCCTCCATGGGCTCCTTCTTAGGGTGGGTACCCAGCCCCCTGGGGCCGACGGGGAAGGCGCCGGGGGCCGTCAACGCCAGCAGACCCCGCCCGCAGCAGCACCAGGAGGACGGGCGCGGCGCGGCGGCCGGGCCTGGCCTCAGACTGCGCGTGGTCCGGCTCCTCAGCAGCGGCAGCAGCCGGGACATGGCGGGCTGAGGAGCGGGGAGCCCCCCCGCGGCAGTCCGAGAAGGCGATTTCTGGCGAGGCTGAGGGCAGAAGGAGGCTCTGGGCTCAGCCCGACCCCGCCCCGATGCCCTCCTGATAGGCAGCCGAGGCGCCCGGCACCATGCACTCCCCCAGACCGCGCGGCGGCTGCCTCCTCTTTCGTCCCTACTTCCCTTCCAAAAGGCACGCGGCGGTTCCGGTCCCTCCGACGAGCAAAACTTTCTCGGAGGCGGCGGGGCCCCAGGAGCTCTTAGAGAGGGCGGGCGGGCGGTGCGGGCGGGCACCTCCCGGCTGAGGAGGAGCGGCGCGGGCGGGCGGGTTCGGCTTGTGTGTGTGTCTGTCAGTCTGATCTTCCAGAAGGATGAGTCAGCCACGTACCGCCCTCCTCCGGAGCCGCCCTCTCTCTCCCGCCGGCGTTCTCACCCTTTTGCTTCCCCACGTCCCCACTCCGTAGGGCTCCAGATGCCCTCAAAGCAGCTGAGCTATCAGACCGCAGCCGCCGCCGTTCCCCCTAGCGGCTGTATAAAGGGTAACAGACACAAAGGAGGGAAAGGGGGCGGACCGGAGCCGCGCAGGCGCAGTCCGCAGGCTCGCGGGCGGCGTTTCTGCGCGCCTCAGGAACGTCGGCGCGCTTCCCTACCTCCTCCGGCCGGTGAAGGAGAAGCTAAGACGGCACGGTACCCGCGAGTCCTGGCATCTGCCACTCTCAAAGCTAGCCAGGGGAATAGGAAGGAAGAGCTTTGAACCTTTTGCCCGGCCCGCCCAGCGCGATGCCTAAATCTAGGGCTCGTGCTGAAAGGTGCCTCAGTTTGCGGTCCCCCTCGCCCCGCCGGGACCAGGCGGAGACCAGCCGGGCGGCTTCGGAGAACTGCGCTGCCGCCCGGCCCCTCTCGGGATCACAGCGCCCTGCGCAGGCCTTTGGGGAATGAAGCGCCCGATCCTCGCCCTTTGCCAAGTCAGCGCTCACTGCGGCCTGGGCCAGACGGACTGGTCTCCGAGGCACCCGGTGCTGCTCTGGGTGCTCCAAAGAAAAGTCGAGGCCAGTTCTGTCCCTCCCCAAAGAGAGTTTGAGACCGAGACCTGGACTCGGGTAACACGCTTTCCCTTTCTGATGCCAATAGCTGCAGATTGTTCATGCTGGAGCCGGAGGCAAGAATGTCACAGACCTTTTCTTGGTGATTGCTTGCATTTTTTTTTTCTTTATGCCAAAGCGGAAAGAATTCTGCGATTGCCCACGATTTCCTACCCATCTTTCAAAACCCAGATTAAGCTTCCCCTTATCTCTAGCTAAGAGAGATTCCGCTTCATCTGAGCCTTTCTAATAACGCTTAGGCATCCGAGCTTAGCGAATAGATCCACTTACAGAAAAAAAATCTGCTCAAGTGTAATCTCTGCGAGTAAAATCTAAATCCCACCCTTACCATATCTGCTGTCAATATATAAATGTGAGTAAAGGAGGGATGTTATTAAAACTTCCTACTGCTTCAACTCATTGTTTCTCAAAGTGTGGGTCCCTGAACTAGCCCAATCAACATCACCCGGTTCCCTTTTAGAAATGCAAATTTGTGGACACCCCCCCACACACACACACACTCCACCCAACACCTACTGAATCAGAAACTGGAGGTGGGGCCCGGCTATTTTAACAAGCCTTCCAGTTGATTCTGATGCACACAAAAGTTTGAGAACCGCTGCTTTAATGTAAAGAAACATGAAAAGTAATTTTATTTTAATTTCAGGGCAATGCCCCTGTGGTATATGACAATTAAGAATGCTCTCTTGTGGAAAATGCAGAGACTCTTTCTAGTATTTGAAACCCAGTCTCAAGTGTTCTGGATTGCTGCCTCTCCTCCCATATCTTCTACCCACAAGAGATTCTGATTTAATGGCTTGAGGCCTGGGAAGTGCGGTTTGAAAAAGCTTCTCAGAAGAAACCCATCCCCAGCAGTCTGTGGGATAGCAGTTTCCTGTGGGGAGCTATAGAGACATTGCTGAGAGTTTGTTCCCTGGATCAACCATTTCCTAGCTATGTGTTAGTGATAGATTGTTTCAATAATGGTCCCCAGTGAATCATGCCTTCTGGTATCCACTCCAGTATCTAGCCCCCTCCCACACTGACTGTGGGCTTGGCCATGTGACTTGCCAGTGACTGGGACATCAGCAAATCTGACCTGTTAAGTGCTTGCTCAGTGGGGCTTGCTGTAATGCATTTGCTGTATTTAATAATATTCAATTCTCTATAGAAATTAACAGAAACTAAAATGTAGAAGCAAGTCATTTATGAGACATGTTACAATCAATGGATCTGTGTTGAACATAGATTTTAAAAAGATGGGACAAATTAGAGTGCTACTTGAGATAGAAAGGGGGAGAATGACCAAGTAAACCTTAAATATTAGTAAGGCATGGATCATACTACCTGTAGTATGAGATCCCAAAACTGGTCACCTACTGGCAGTGCCTTTTATAGCCCCATTATGGCCCCATGTTTCTCTGCCCAAGAAAAGCAGATAGCCTAAACTACTCAGCAGGCTAATCGCAAGTATGGTGAGCAGACGCACTTACCCCTGCATCTCGCTGATAAAACAGATGTGTTTTGGTTTCAGGCCTCTTTGATCTGCTGAACAGCCTCCCCGCTCTGGTCCTCATAACCACGCTGTCTGCAGAGGCTGACACAACAGAGAGACACAACATATGGATATTGCATAAAACAGAATTTAGGTACTGTGGTCTTTCCACCCTGATCATACCCTATCCTAAATTTGTTAACCTAACCCATCCCTTTCCCCTTGCTTCTCTCTTTCTTTTAAATTGTTTAGTAAACTGTCCTGGTTACTGTTGTTGCATAATACGTTATGCCAAAACTTAATGATTTAAACAGCCAGTCTATTTTGCTTATGATTTTGTGATTTAGAAATTCGGGGAGGGGTTGCTTGCTTGGGTGGGCAGTTCTTACTTGGGGTTTCTCATGTAGTGGCAATCAAATGTCAGTTGCAACTGCAGTCATCTGAAGGCTCTCCTGGCCTGGACATCCAAGATGGCTCACTCCTGTGAGTGACAATTGATTCTGGCTGTTAGCTGGAAGCTCAACTGGGGCTGTGAACCAGAGCACCTCCACACAACCCCTCCAGCATAGCAGTCTCAGGGTAGTTGGACTTCTCACACAGCAGATGGCTTCTCCCAGAAGAAGTGTCTCAAGAGAGCCAGGCGGTAGCTCATGGCCTTTTCTAACCTAGCCTCAGAAGTCACACAGCATCATTTACACCGAATTCTGTTGGCTACAAACAAGTCACTACGGTCAGGCCATATTCAAGTGATGAGGATATAGACCCCACCTCTCAGTGGGAAAAATGCCAAAGAATTTGAGGACATGTTTTAAAGCTGCCACATAAACAATGTGATTCAAGCTTCTTAATGTGGTAGCCTCTCCGTTCAATGACCTGTCTGGAGGTATACTTGGCAATTTTCTGCATATCACTTGTCCTTTTGGAATCTAGCTGCCATATGAAGAAGTCTGGGCTATCCTGCTGGAAAGGCCATGTGGAGGAGGAGGCGGCATCAGCCAATGCCCCAGCAAACTGCTAGACACATATATGAGGCCATGTGGACCATCCAGTCCCAGTTGAGCCTCAGATGACAGTGTCACAGAGTGGTTGAAAGCCTTAGCTCTGGAGCCAGACTGCCTGGGTTTGAGTCCCTGCTCTACCATTTAATAGCTGAATAACCTTGGGCCAGTAACTCAACCTCTCTGTGTATCAATTTGCTCATCTGTTAAATGGAAATAAGGATACCTACTTTATAGGAGTATAGTGAAATGAAATGAGTTGATACGTATAAAGCATTTCAGACAGCACCTGACACATGCTAAGTGCTCAATAAATATCAGCTATCATTATCTGAAGGAAACTATAAATTCTCATCAGTTAAGGTGTAGCCTCAATCCAGATTACTGGAGTCCTTTATAAGCAGAATGAATTTTATACAGAGAGAGAGAGAGAAAGAAGCCAAGGGGGAACAGCCAGAGCTGGAAGTTAATGGAACCAGAAGAGAAAGGAGAAGATGCCACCATGTGCATTGCTATGTGATGGAAAAACCAAGGAACCCCACAGATTGCCAGCCAGCCAGAAGATACCAACACAGAGGAATCAGGCCTTCTAGCCTCTGAAACTGTGAGCCAATAAATTCCTGTTGTTAAGCCAATCCATCATATGGTATTTGTTTAGCAGCTAGGTAACTAAAACAAATCTGTTAATCACCTGAATTAACTGGAATTCAGGTATTCTCTGAAAACTTGAATACCCTGAATATGAATAAATGTAGGAGATGGGGAGAGGGGAGGGTATGGGAACCATTAATGGAACTGTGGAGAAATGTAGGATGGAGCTAGATATGGATGGGAAAGGGAGTTTCAGAGGAAATGTGAGAGTGCCGAAGAGGTAGTGCCAGTAGGTTGGTTACAGAAATGGAAGAGAGGGAGGTAGGGTCCAGAATACAAACTTGGAGTGGGTTCAGCCCAGGCTGCTCTTCACTTTTAAAGATGACAATCGTCATGTCTTGGTTCATAATCACAGTCTCTGACTCATGACAAATAGTTGCTGAAACATCAGTCCACAGTAGACTGTGTTAGGTAAATACTGTCAGAGTTCCTGGCATCACTGTTGCTGGCTGGGCACAAGGCTATTTTCTCTCTACAATTTATGATGTGTTATGCACCCAGCTTTGATGTCCACTTCAAAATTCTTCAAAGTGTTGCTTTAGTTAATGGGACCTTTAACAATTCCTTCTGCCTACCTTGTTTGCAGTTCCCTTCTTAATGCTTCTCATCCATCAAGCTCCTGCCTTAATCATCTGACCCATGGAAATCCCCTGTTCCATCGGTTGTGGTGAATAAGTTGCTGCCTCACAATGGAAACCACAGAATCTTATTAGAGAAGTTAAAGAAGACTTAAATGAGAGAAATTCCAGTTCAAGTTTAGATACTCAATAGTATAAGATGTAAATTTTCCCCAAATTAATCTATAAATTCAGTACAATCACAATCAAAATCCCAGCTGGGTTTGTGTGTCTGTGTGGAAATTGTCAAGCTGATAGTAAAATTCATATTGAAATGCAAATGAGATAATGTAGGCTAATAGAGCAAGGATAACCCTGAGTTCAAATCCCAACTAGCTGTATCAACTTGAACAAGTTATCTTTCTAAGACTTGATATTTTGTTTTGTTTTGTTTTTCTTAAAATCCCCCTCCCCCACAAAATTATGAGAGCAAAATGAGTCCATGGGTGCAAAATTCATGACACAATACCTATATAGTAGGTGCCCAACAAATGATAGGTAGTATTAAAAGGCATTACGATAAGAAAATTAAGGTTAGCAGTACACAGTATGTCTAGACGTGTCAGAGACTCATATAAGTTTAGAGCTGAAAGAAAGAGAATCCAACAAGGGTCTCTGTTTTCTCCATAAACCTTTATGCCCCAACCCCCTGCAACCTAGCAGTACAGTTTCCAAAGGACAAGGCTAGAGTTATAAATTTGGAAGCCATTAGCACCCAGGTATCACTTAAAGTTATAGGACTGGCTGGATTCCCATTGGGATAAAGTAAAAATGGAGATGAGGAGATGGTTTGGGCCTGTTTATCACTGAGAGGTTGTAAGAGGCAGAGAAGCCAGGGAGGTAGGAAAAAAACCAGAGCAAAACCAAAGAAAAACCAGTGGTGTTTACTGTCCTTCTCTCTATGTATCAGTAGAGATGCCTATAATGACACTCATCCAATGTAATACTGGTTATTTTTATTGTTAGGATATGAGATAATTTTTTAAAACTTTCTCCTTTGCCCTCATCTTGGTTGCTTGAATTGTTTATAATAAGCATGTATAATTTTAACAAAAACGAAGCCTTTAAAGAAAGGAACTATGGAACACTGCTGGTATGAAAAATAGTTAAGAAATCCCTAAATAAATCCCAAATGGACAATCCCCTCTTTTAGATCCTTTACATTCCTCTACACATATCATTCAGTACTGCTTCTCATCTTTACCCATGCGACATGTCGTTACTAAAGATTTAACCTACATGTTGAAAGTGTCCATCTCAGGCAAGAAATATCTCATAGCAGCATAATGGAAAATAGAAGAAAGGAGCTATTAATTGGGGCTACAAACTCCTGGACTCAATTTCATGCTCCATGAGACTCATATTTATCTTCCCGTTAACACACCCAGAGGCAACAAGATGGTTGGTGACTGTCCAGCCACCCAACATAAAAAGTGTACGTGCGCACATCCACATACACACACCCCTCCTCAACTCTCTAAGGACAAAATTTTGTAACTTTTTTCCCCCTTCCAGTCTGCCCTTAGTGTTTGAAATTGGGGAGAGATTTTGGTCAAGATAAGGATAAACAAAAGAACAATGAACTGCCTTCTCCTCAAATTTTAAACTCTAATTCTTAGGCTTCCAAATATTTAGATGCTGTGAGAACTATTTTTGAAAAATAACTCCATCTGGATCCCAGAAGGAAGGTCAGTGGAAAGATTTCTGAATGTGCCCGCTTGTTTTGAAGGGAAAATAAGGTATCAATTCAGACTTTCTGAACACCTTTTCAAAGAGACTTATCAAATAACTCCTAACACACATCTAATTAAACATATATTGACACTCTGTAGCAGCCACTGAGTATAAAAATAAAATGACACCTTGTTTAAGGCCAAATTTCCTAAATAAAATAAGGCCTAATATTTTCAGTGCTATGCATTACTACTGTTCAACAGGATCCAATCCACAGGGCCTGAGAGGACTGCACTTTCCTGCCCTCTGGAAGTTAGAGGTGGTTGTGTGACGTGCTTTGGCCGATGAAATGGAGAACTGACCTGTTTCACCTCTGGATGCAGCCATTTAATTGCCTGCACTCAACGGTCCAGTTCTCTCCTCACCTACCACTGGAAGTTCCATGAAATTGAAGAGGCCTGCCTAGAATAGAATAGTGAGCCAATGTTGGAGGACAGCTGTCCTGGAGATTTTCTCTAACCTATAGCAGAGTTTGCATAACAGAGAATAAACTTTTTTGTTTGAAGTCAATGTGATTTAGGAATTGTTTATTATGGTAGCAAAAGTTAGCATATTATAACTAATACAGCTCTCCTTGGCTCTTGTTTGTTACTTTCATGAAGTTGAATGCCTTCCTTCACTTCTGCTATTTCCTTTTATCTAAGGACCCTGTTTGGGGTCTAGAATATAAGCTTTGCCTCATTAGGATATAGGGAAACAGGTTTCTCTTTATCTCTGTCTGATTTGTGAGCTTTATGTGAGTCTGGAGCCACAAACATAGAATTGGGAATCAACCGTATTTAGGAAGCAGTTAAATCCTTGCAAGTGGATGACATTGATAACAGAAAACATGTAAATGAAAAGATAAGGGCACCTCAGATGGAACCCTGGGAAGCAACAAATTGAAGGGATAAGCAGCGAAGAAGAAAGGATAGAGGAAAGAAAGTGAGATGATATTGCAGGAGAGGTGAGTGAGAAAAAGATACTGTAGCCACAGAAGCCAGAGGATGAGAAAGTTTGTAGAGTTTCAAGTGCAGGCAGCAAAAATCCAGTAAATTAAGGACAAGAAAGTAATCATTAGAAATGATGGGTTGAACACATATAATATGGCCACTCTAATAAGAGCACACTAAAATGAATGTAAATGCGCTAAAAAGACATCACAATCTCAGAGTTAATGGGAGGATAGATGTCAGCAACACAATTAGGTAAAACTGAAAGCAGATGGAGGAGTAACTAACTTAGTGGACCAAAGAAAGGTGAAAACTAAGCTGGAAGTGTAGCAATATAAAAGTTTAATTTAAGCAGCAAAGCCTCAAAATGGCACAGGAATTTGAGGCATCAGATACTCTAAAAGTGGAGCTACAATTGAGCTAAAAAAGAACTAGTTGGAAATATATGTAAAAGGAGAAGTTATAAACCCAGACCACCCCCCTCCTCCATCCCTATGCAGCTGGGAGATTGCCCCTTCCTCACCCCAGCAGAAGTCTAGAAACTTACTAGTGGAGATAAATGGGCTTGGGGGCACCAGGAACAGCTGAGAGTAGGGGTGGCATACCAAAAATAAGGCGGTTCAGCGAAAGCCATGTACTAACTCAGAGGATCCCTGGCAGTCTTCTCCCGCACCACTTCAGCAACACTGGTGGCATGCTGTTGGAGGGTTCTTCTCTGAGTGGCCAATAAAAGAGCTCAGCCAGACCATTCTACCATGCTGCCCACCAATTAACCAGCACTGCCAACCACAGAGTTTCCAAACAGCTTTTAATTGTCTCACACTTAAATACAATATATAAGTCAACAATAAAAAAATCACTAGTCAATTTAAGAAGCCTTCAACATGAAAAGATTGAGCCAAAATAGCCAGCATTTAAAAAAATGAACTCTGAGTTCACAGGGAACAAAATGAAACTTTTTGAAAATGCATAACATTAACATCTTTGCCAAGTATAAGAAGCTGTTTCATCTATGAAAAAATAGGAGTTTATAAAAATAGGAACATCCAGAGAGCAAAAACTATTTCTTGAAAATTAAAAAAATGAATAGATAATATAAGAAAATATAAAATAGAAGATAAATAATAAAATTAGAGAATCAGGTCAGGAGGTGCAAGAGAGTTCAAAAAGAAAAAACAGTTTTTTTAAAATGCAAGGGAGAAACTTGTCAAAGAAAAGATTAAAGGAAAGCTCCCCAAAGTGAAGGTCATTTGTTCCCAGATTAATAGAGACCATTGAAGTCTCAGAACTAAATGAAAAAGGACCCACTCTGAAGCATGTCATTATGACATTTCAGATCACTGGGGACAAAGAGAAGATCCTAACAATTTCCAGCACCAAAGTCAATGGTGGGAGGAAGGTGTATGTGAAGGAAGCAGTTCTAGTAGAAAAGGATCCTGTTTCAGAATAGTGTCAGATATCACCGCATTATTGCTGGAAGCCAGAAGACAATGGAGAAATAACTTCAAAATTCTTGGGAAAATTATTTCCAGTGTTGAAACCTACATCTAGCAAGCTGGTGTGAAGATTATAGCATTTTCAGACATCAAAGTCTTCAAATACTTATGTGCCATCATCATATCAGGAAGAAACCAGAAGATGGGCTTCCTCAAATTGAGAGGATAAACCAAGAGATCCAGGCAATGGGATCCCACCCAGTAGTGAGGAAAAGGACAAGAGCAACCAATCTATGTGGGAGGCAATAGAGGGCAGAATGCCTCTAAGAAAGAGATGAACTTAATCAGTTTTTCTGATGTGTTTGAAAGTATTGAACGGAGAATTACACTTCTGGGGGTGAATGTGGGAATGTACTAGTGATAGGTACCCGGAAAACTAAGGAAAATAAAAACGAAGTAATTATTAATTTGAGTAAATAAAAATTACACTAGAAAGATGTAGGAGCCCAGGGCCTGGGAAGTTCCCTAAGATTCTGTGAACTCAAGCAGTCAGCAGCCTGGGTGACCCAGGACAGTTAATGAAAATGTAACTGGCCCCTCGCAGAGAGAGGGAGTGTGCAGATAGTCAGTTCTCCCTCCTGCAATGTATTAACTAAACCTTTCCAAGGACCACTGGTTCCGGAACTGAGATTGTTACTCCCTTCTTAGCGTGTAGCTAATCTAAATGTTACAAGATCCATTTACCTCATACCCACTGGAATGTCTTTGTTTCAAGCCCCTATAACTGGCCCTGCTGATTCCTGCTTAATTGCGGGACACCTTCTGATTCTCTGACGGCTGCCGTTGAAGCTGTTTGATTTCTCCTGTACTAAGTTCCCCTGAATAAAAGTTCATGTCTCAGACCATACCTGATGCTTTCTAAGGTCTTTCAGCTGGACACACTCCCACAGGCCGGACAAAAGGATATATAATAATTATAAGGTTTATCTGTTGTTGGGGATCGAATCATGACCCCACATCACCTCCATTCCTTCTAGATCATTTATCCCTAATCCTCCTTAACCACAATTATTGAACCCTACTAGTGCCTCTAATCCATTGACTCTAACACTTTCATTATCCATCAATCCTCTCATGTCTTCACTTCCCTTTGAAAACACAGCCTAAATTCCATCATTAAAATGTCTCCTTTTGAAACACTCTTAACTTCCTTGACCCTCTCTATATAGCTATAGCTAAGCCCAAATATTGGCCAAATATCCAGGCCTGATTCTGAGCAGTTGAATGTGGCTGGCGAACAGCACAACCTTCTTTAACTGTTCCTACTTCTGGGCCTTCTCTCCCTTTACGATAGACAAAGGGTCCCTGCTCTCATCAGAGGCTTATTCTTTGGATCTCAACTATCATGCCTGCTCAGGGAAAGTACTCCTAGTATTATCCTTCATCTCCTACATCTTCAGTTTCTCTCTACTGGATAATTCCTACCAAGAAGAAACACCTTCCATTATCTTCCATCTTCAAAACAAAACAAAACAAAACAAAACTTCTTTTGAACACATATTCATATACAACTACAGCCTCATTTCTGTTTCCCTTCAGGGTAAAACTTCTGGGAAGAGATGTTCATGGTCAGCACCTACACTTCCTCATTTCCCACTTACTCTTTAACCCACACAATTGGGGTTCCACTCCCAACACTGCACCAAAAGTGCTTTTATCAGATCACTTACAAGGTCCATGTTGCCACTTACCTGTTCTGATTTTCTTCCAAATCTCTATAGTATGTGAAGCAGTGAACTACTCCCTCAATCTAGAAACATACTCTTCTTGACATCTGAGAAAGCATTCTTCTGGTTTCCTCTGGTTTCAATGGCTGTTTCTTCTAAGTCTTCTTTAAAGGTTCTTCTGTATTACCTTTAAATATTGCCATGTTCAGGGATTGATCCTCAGCCTTCTCTTTCTACCTACACTTTCACCTTAGGGAATCTCAAGCAATCCCACAATTATAAATGCCATCTATATGCCAATGACTCCCAAATCTCCATCTCCACTAACAAGTCCAGACTCATGTGTTGAGCAGCTACTTGACATCTCTACTTGGTACTTAATATGCATCTCAAGTATGACATGGGGAAAGAACTCCTGATTCTACTCCATCCATCTTCAACCTAGCCCGAGGTGAAAGGCACTACCGTCTACCAAATTCTTCGGTCAAAACTCTAGGACTGAAATGTCTAGACTAGGCAGATATTTAGACTAAGAAAATAGATTAATGGTTCCCCAGGCTGGAAGAGGTAAGGGGGAATGGGGAGTGACTGCAGTTGGGTATGGGTTTCTTTCTGGAGTGATGAAAATATTCTAAAATTAGATTATGGTTATAGTTCAACTCTGCAAATATACTAAAAACCATTGAACTGAGTATTTTAAAGAGACGAATTTTATGGTATATAAATGCCAATAAAGCTGTTAAAAGAAAACACCTAGAAGTTGCCTTTTAACCCTTTCATTCCTTTACAAGCACATCTAAATCTGTCAGCAAGTCTTTTAGGTTCTCCTCCAAAATATGTCTCAAATCTGACCACTTCCTTTTGCCTCTGCTGCCACCGTCTTTGTCCAGGCCCCATCAGGTCTTGCCTAGACAATCGTAGTAGTGTAACTCCACTCAAGCCTTATTCAAATCCTTACTCCTTGAAGTAGCCAAAATGGTTATCTTAAAACGTAATTCATATCATGTCTTTCGGTTTGCTAATGCTGCTGTTAAGCGAAACACCAGAAATGGATTGGCTTTTATAAAGGGGGTGTATTTGGTTACACAGTTACAGTCTTAAGACCATGAAGTGTCCAAGATGAGGCATCAACAATCAGGTACCTTTACTGAAGGAAGGCCAGTGACGTCTAGGAAACCTCTCTAAGCTGGGAAGGTACGTGGCTGGCATCTGCTGATCCCAGGTTGTGTTGTTCTAGCTCCTCTCTCAGTTCCTGTGAGTTCTTCAAAATGTTGCTCTTGGGGCATTTGTCCTCTCTTAGCTCCTCTGGAGCAAAAGTCTGCTTTCAATGGCCGTCTTCAAAATATCTCTCTCAGTTGCTCTCCAGAATGTCACTCATAGCTGCTCTGCATCTGGGCCTGTGAGACTCTTTTTAAAGTACTCCAGTGATCCAATTAACACCCAACCTGAAAGGGTGGGGTAACACCTCCATGGAAATTATCCAGTCAGACGTTTCACTCACAGTTGCTTGAGTCACATCTCCATGGAAACACACAATCAATAGGTTCCAAAATCTAATCAACACTAAAGCAACTTACCCCACAAGATTGCATCAAAGAACATGGCGTTTTGGGGGACATAATACATTCCAACCGGCACATCATGTCAAACCCCGAAATGACCTTCCTTTGTACTTAGAATAAAAATCAGACTCCTCACCAAGCCCTACTGGGCTTACACAACCCATCCTGCCCAGTGCACTTCTGAGACCCCATCTCTTTACATACTTACCTCTACTAACTACACTGAGGCTACAGAGACCTCCTTTATGCTCTGGCCATGGGCCCACTTGCCCTTGTCTCAGGGCCTTTGCTCCCTGTGATTCCTTCTGCATACAGTACTCTGCTTCTGGATCTCCTCATGGCTGGCTTTTTGTCATTCAGATCTCAAAACTTTTTCTGACCACTCTATATAAAGTTGACTCTCTCCTGTTTACTCGCAATCATGTCACTTTGCTTTACTGTGTTATAATTTTTGTTATCCAAAATTAACTTTTTCATTTATTTGTATACTTCTTTATAGTCTATTTAGGGACTTTGTCCTGTTCACCACTAAATCCTAGCTCTTAAAATAGAGCCTGACAAAAGAAATGGTCAATAAAAATTGTATAAATGAGTAAATGAAGGATACAAATCATAAAGCACTTGAAAAACTTACAATTTATTGTAGGTACCAATATTAAACAACAATGCAGAGCAGAATATCAATTGCCTATGTGTAAATACAACGGTCTTCACCCCAATAAATTTGGTGACCATCCCATGGTGAGAAGCCCTTGAGGAAAACATCTTTTTCCACACTTCTACTGCTTCGACAACTGGGATAACCAAATGGGATATGGAGGCCTGTAGTGCTTATACCAGTCATGACGTTTTAATTTTGGTTGGTTGGCCTCTGCTAAGATGCAAAAGCAAGTTCAAAGAGCTGTGGCTTCTCTGGGCAGTATCCCCAGACCAATTCCTATCATGTTCTTGTCTTTCTTGGCTTTCAGATTCCAGCCTATGCACCTGCCAGTCTTGTCTTTGTGGTATATAGAAATATCCCTTCCAATTTGACCTAGTCCTCTGCACAAAACCTACTGTCATTTCCTCTGAATCTTGAAACAAAAAATGTCCTCCTCCATCTCTGGTCTCCCAGTCTTAACTTTTCCTGCTACATTCTTCTCCCTCTACCACAGAGGAATTCAAAGCATTGAATTCAAGATTAACGAAGGCATGGTATATTAGAAAAATCATGGAATTTGCTGTCAGAAGTCCCATAACTTAATTCTTTGTGTAACCTAGAAAAAGTTCTTTAAGGTTTCTGAGCCCTACTTTCCTCCCCTTTAGAATCTTCAAAGCAATACCTGCCTTAGTGGGTAGTTGCAATGATAAATAAGGAAAAGGCATCTTTTCACACCTTTTGCTCTATTTCATTGAATGACACTATTACCATTCACCCAGCTGCTCAAGCCAGAAATCTAGTGGGTTCTTCTTTAAATTTCTCCAGATCTTGCCCCTGTAGTCCCCAAACCAAAGCTACTCTCATCCAAGTCCACTTCTTCCCATTCCAGTGCCACTTTTCTAGTATAAACAGTCATCACCCAACTGATACACAACGTGGGTCTCCTAACTTGTCTCCCAACACTTGGATCCATTCTCCATAGCAGCCACAATTATTTATATAAAAAGCAAATTTAAGTATGCCATTCACTTCCTTAAACTCATCAATGGCTTCCCATTGCTCTCAGTATACAGTACACAATCCTAGCTACAACCTCCATGACCCTGCATTACTGGGCCCAACTCCCTCTTCCTCTTTATCTGTCACTCCTACTGGGCTGAGCGTCAGACACACTAGTCCTTTGTCACCTCCTAGAACCTTCCAATGCTCTATCCTGCCTTATACTCTCTCATTTCCTCTCCACTCTGCTTGCAGTCCTTTCTTTCTCTTCCTACCTTTCCGCTCCTTTGACCCAGTTCATCCTTCCCATCCCCCAGTCCTCAGCTGAAATGTCATCACTTCCTCAAAAATGCTTTCCCTGGCCCTCCCTTCCCTCAAACAAGATTATATCTCCTACCAGGTGTCTCTATCACATAGCTCCCACCCCCAGCTCTCTTCAGTGTTTTAATTACTTGATTAGCATCTGATTCCCAGGTATGCCTGTGCTTCATGAAGGCAGGAACTGGGTCTGTTTTGTTCAGCTTTGGGTCTCTGGTGCCTAGTAATGCATAATGGGTGCACAGTAAGTGCTTGCCAAAGTAATGAAAAGTAAGAGTAAGTCTAAGCTCTTCATAAACTGTGAAATGACTGTAAAATTAGCAAATTTTACTTTTTTTATTGCAGCCACATAATGAGAACTTTAGAAATCCAGCTTTGAGCCAATAGCAACCACCATGGTAGCTACAACTATGGCATCTTTTTATTCCTGGCTATTTGAAGCTACTCAAATGGCTGGAAAATTTTCTGATTTATGTTCTCTTTATCTTTATCCTTCCACAGACTTCTTTAAGTGATAAACTCAATGGAGAAGAGCACATGCTCCACGAGGGCAGTGACATGGTCTGTCTCGTTCATTGCTGTATCCCTAAGGCTGACTGTAGGCAGGCACTATGTGCTCATTTAATATTTTCCTACTGGACCAGTTCAGGTTTAATGTAACAGTTCAAAAGTAACACTCCCACATTGACCAACAAATATCCTGTGCATCCCAGACTCAGATTTGCAATGTAAATAATATATAAATAAGTAGATGGTATTAAAAAGAGGGAAAAACCGATGTGAGAGTCCTTGGAGAGGAACACAGGTAAAATCAATTTCCCTGTTGCTAAAGAGATTAGACAAATGAACCCAAAGTTCCCTTTTGCTATAAAATTCCGATTCCAGGATTATATGGTAGGTATTTGGAATAGCAGGTATATGCGCTTACTGAGAATTATTTGGGTTCATGGGGCACTGGTGCAGTTGACACCTGAACATAGTATTGACTTTTCCTGGGGCAACTGCAAGGACTTGAAAACAAGCTTGTTGACTACAGCATTCCTGTTACTAGTCTTGTGGCTTAGGAACAGTTTTTCAAAGAGACTCAAAAGAAGGCTGCAGTCTTCCTCATTCACATCGGCCTAAAATGGCAAAACCAAGTACTGGAATAGAAGGAACACTAGTTCTGGAGCCAGAATTGGTTGAGTCTTAGATCTGCCTGCACTATCTGTATGGCCTCAGACACATCATCTAACTCCTATGAGATTTAATTTTTTTTTAAATGTAAGTAAAACTTTACCAGGTAATCTCTAAAATCCCTTCAAGTTCTGAATATCTGTGATTCTAAGATACTGTAAAAGTTTATAAACATGAGCATGTTATTTCTGTGCTTTAAAATTCCCAATACTTCTCATTATACTTAGAATAAAACCCAACTAGTCTAAATCTCCTATGGTCTGTCCCTACCTACGTCTGCACCTGATCTCAACCCCAACCACTCTGCTTTTTGAATGTGCCAAGCATATTGCTGCATCAGGAACACTTATTTTTTCCACTACCTGGGATAATCCTGCCCCTAAGATCTTTACATTGCTGGCTCCTTATTATTCAAATTCAGTTCATTGTCACCTAGTGAGAGAGGCCTTTCCTAAATACCAATCTGAACAGTCCCCACCCCAATGCATTCTGTCACTTCATATGTGGCTTGTTTTCTCCATTACACTTATCACAATCTGAATTGCCTTGTATATTTACTTGTTTACTTGTTAACTGAGAGACTCACACTACTAAAACAGGACCCTTGTCTTCCTAATGTCCTAATGCATCCCTGGTACATAGCCCAGTGGCAGGCACCAGAGTAGATCCTCAATAAATATTTACTGACTTTGGATTCAGGATTGAGTTCAGCAGTTCTCTCTGCATCAACATTATTTGCTTGGCCCACAGATTTTTTTTCATAATCAAGATGGTAGATCCCCAGATATGAAAATATTTCTGGAAAGGAGAAAAAAGTGAAAGAGATCACTTTAGCTTTAAGAACAAATCAACAAAGTGAATGGATTGAGGCTTGCATTTACATCACTTAAAAGTGATTATATTCACTCGGTATTTAAAATATCAACTTTTATCAATAAATAGAGAAAGGCTTAGAGGATTGCTGTCTATTCACGTTGAACAGCTGAACATTAATCTCTAGTGAATATTCACTTTTTTTTTGCAATCTATAATTTGCCAATGGCTGGCATACTAAAAATTAGCTGGGTAAATTAGGCACGCCTGGGGTGTGTTTTCCAAAGAAATTATTCTTGCTGGTGACATGTCAGGCCAGTCAAAAAAACACTGGGAAAACCCTTCCACACCTGAATTACGGTACTAATAAATCAGGTCCCAATGACTCACACTACTTCTATAGGAAAATCAACTGCAGAATTCTAGAAAGTTATCTCTGGGAAGCATCCCTTGCCCTTCCCCTAACCTGTCCTCTATGACCCCAATACTTTAAGATTCAGTTTTTGAAAAAAACTCAGGTCCTTGTCTTCTCTTCCTTGCCACAACATTAAAAAGGCCAACATAAACTAGAGAAAGTTTCTGAAACTCAGCAGAACATGAAAGGATGGGCTGCTTTATGGTTTCTCAGACGTATTCAACTTCAGTAAAGAAGCTGACGTTTTTGCCGAACATTCCAATAATCCCCATTAGCATTACAATGGTATAAATCTCAGGCTGAAAGGCAGCATTGACTTCATAAATGCAGTAAGAACCTCTAAGAAACATTAAAATAAAAAAAAATATTTTCCAATAAATATTATTTTCATGAATGGATTATTGGAACTGAGAGTGACCATGAAGATCATATAATGCAATCCTTTTATTTTTCACAAGAGAAGTTTGGTATGTGGAAGTTAACTAACTTATCCAAGGTTACACAGTGGTACAGCCATGGCTAGTATTCAAGGCCCCTGGTTCCATGTCACTGCCCTTCCCCATAGGAGACAGAAGAAGCCATTTTGGCACCAGGAAACCAAGTGGTTGTTTTATTACGATGATTGAGTTCTTCTTTCAACAGAATGTAGCTAGAGTATAAACTCTAGGAGAGCAGAGACTGTGTCCATTGGCTCATCTCTGAATCCCTGGACCCTTTATTGAGTTTTTGACACATATGTTCCAGATTCTCAGGAAACATATGTTAAATAAATGGTACCCTCTTAGCTTAAATTCCTACTTTGATTTGATCCTTAAAATAAGGTATTTTTATCCTTGAATTTAACAGATATAATTAGACATGTGTTATAAAGACTCAAAACTGACCCTTGATGAATTTTGCTTATTCGTTCAGTGCAGAGGTTCTTCACCTGGAGTTTACAGATCCCCCAAGAGTTCATGGGTGACATTCAGGAAGTCCATAAAACTTGAATGGGAAAAAATTCACATCTTTATTTCCACTAACTTCTAATTAAAATTTAGCAATATCATCAACTATGAATAGAGGCAACCAACCACAATAGCATTAGTGTTGACTACCCAGTAGTAATCACAGATGTTTTATATCACATTATAATTTTTGCAGATATCTCAAAATATTGTTTATACTGAACATTGCTATAATAGTGTTATAGTAGAGGGGCCACCATGAATATAGTAGTTAGTGGACTCCCCATCTCAAGATCCTCAACTTCATCATCTTTACAAAGTCCCTTTTGCCATATAAAATAACATTCACTGGTTCCGAGGATTACAATGTGGAAACCTTTAGGAACCGTTCGTTATTCAGCCTGCCACAGAAACCAATACAACATTTTACTTTCATTCAATATAACCGGTTTCCTTTGTAATTCTATGCATTTTATTTTATGCATTTGAAAAACAGTTCTGCCAGTTTACTGACTGTGTAATCTAAAGCAAATTACTTCCCCTCTGTTTCCTCACCTACAAAAATGGGGATAAAAAATCCACATCACAAAGTTGTTTTGAGAATTAAGTGAGAGAATATATGTAAAGACATGTACAGCACTAGGCTAATAGGAACCCAACAAAGAATTATTTCTAAATTTTGATTTAGATTTCTTATGATTATGGATTTCTTAATGAATTTCAAGATAATTAGCACATGACATTTTCCAGACCTGACCAGTGTTGTTAAATCTTATTTGCAGCTACTGCTAAAAATATCTAATACCAGTTGCATTATCTGACTTTGACCTTGAGATATCAAATACCAACAATGTATTTAGAAGCCTGGTTCCACTTTTTACTAGTATTTTCTAAATAGATTGCATAAATAATTTATTGTTTCTATTTATAATGTTACTCCCTTCCCTTTAAGTAGCCTTTGGTATATAAGTTCAGATATAATTTATATTTGAGATAGTGATTAAGATAAGAGTAAAGAGATAAGATGTCTTTTTCAGGAAGCGGCACCATAAATATTGTCTTAATGATTAAATTGTATTTAATGAACCACATTCTGCCAGTATCTAAGCTAGTCTCTCATTGTTAATTAGGCACCTTTGAAATCATTACCCTTTGGGTGTCTATTTGACACTTGGAAGTTGTGACATATTAAGTGGCTGAGTTATCCAGTCCTCAAAGATCACTGCATTATAAATCAACAGGTACTTATTATAGTCCTACTTTTCTATAAGTCTCTTGAGGGCAGTGACCATGTATTTTTTCATTCCTCCTATATATGGATCATAAATTATCTGGAATGTATTAAGTCTAGTTCAGTGACATGTCTTCAAGGATTTAAAAGCAGGATAAGAAAACCCCAACTTACAAACAAGTTATTTTAGAAAAGTTTTCCTTTTCTTAATGGTTTTCTATAGAAATATATGTGTTTATTTCTTTAGAAATAATAAATGGAAATGATGATATAAATATATTAATAATATATAACATATTGCAGTATATTATATATACTTGCAAAATAAATATGTTGTATTAAATATATACTCTATTAAGTTCCCAAGATAGCCCATGAACTCCGTCTGAACCCATAATATATAAAGCAACCAGCCCACTCAATAAAGGGCAGTGAGGAACCTGTAGTAACCCTACAAAGTCCACCAGCCAGCTGCCCAAGTAAGTGGGAGCCAAAGCGCATGGGAGCAGCCAACAGGACAGCTGCTGCAGAGGAGAGGACAAGAGGGAAAAAGGAAGAAGGCAGAGGGAATTTCCACAGGGTAACATTATAAGAGAAACAAGGAGAAAGGGAGAGATTAAGTGGATTTGAAGGAATGGGAGAAAGATGAAAAAATGATAAGGATAATATTTTTTATCTGAGAGACACAAAGAAATGCCTGAATAAGGCCCATTCATTCCCTCAAGGAGCTCATACCCTCGTTGGGGTGTGAGAACGTAGAAGTTGGGATAAACACTTAAAACTAAGTTGGCTAGACAGAAGTGCTGTTTCATGGATCTTTCCTTGTCCACAGCACTTATGTAAGGTACATGATAGGGGCTCAATAAGCACTTTGTTTGTATCTGATTTTGATGACAATACCATAAGGATGAACATACAATTAATGATCAATGTGTAGTACTATTCACTGCCACGGTGGTTAGGAAGGGAATAGAATAATTAGAAAAAGAGCCAGAGAGAAGAGGCAGCTTTGGCTGCACCATAAAAGATGGATAATATTTTTATAAAGCAAAGATGCAGGTGAGTGAATGTGTAAATAATTATTGAGGACTATAATGATATTAGTCTGATTAAAATTCAAAGCAGGAAAGGAACCCTTTGAATCCAAGCTCCCCTGGTGACAAGGGAGACGATTTGCTCAATGTGACATCCGGACGGCAGTAAGTGGCACGTTCAGGGCTACACTCACCTCTCTGGACTGCTAGCCTTATGATTTTTCCACTACTCCATGCTGCTGGGTTAGAGAGTAGTGAGAAATAAGGCTGGATAGGTAAGTGGGGAGAGGCTGATTAGCAGGGCATATAATATAATATAGGAATGAGGGGTTTGGGCATTGAAAATCCAAGTTATTGTTCCTGAATAGAAGAGTATCATAGAAGAGGCATTAGCAAATGGAGAAAAGCTAATCATGGGTTTACACAATGAGGAATAAAATTAATTCCATTCTACCATCGGCAAATGTCTGATGGCTTGGCAAAGACTCAGCATAGAATAAAAAATTTGACATCTGGGATTTAAAGTAAATTCTAAAGATAACCAGGGTATGTGGCAATGTGGCCCAGAGCTGTGAGAGCATCCACCTGCACCTAATGGATAGATGTCTGCCACACATTTGAAGGTATCAAAGACACATACCACAGTTACTCCTCCAGGAAAGTAGGTAAAAAGCCAGGAACTGCGTGGACTGGACACCACAGAGCAATCTGTCTTTGGGCATACTTCATACAACACTCATGAAAACGTGGAACTGCTGAGATCAGCGAAATCTGTAAGTTTTTGCGGCCAGGGGACCCGCGCCCCTCCCTGTCAGGCTCAGTCCCGGGGGAGGAGGGGCTGTCAGCTCCGGGAAGGAGAAGGGAGAATTGCAGTGGCTGCTCTTATGGGAAACTCATTCTACTGATTCAAACTCCAACCATAGATAGACTGAGACCAGACACCAGAGACTCTGAGAGCAGCCAGCCCAGCAGAGAGGAGACAGACATAGAAAAAAAAACAACACGAAAAACTCCAAAATAAAAGCAGAGGATTTTTCGAGTTCTGGTGAACACAGAAAGGGGAAGGGCGGAGATCAGGCCTTGAGGCGCATATGCAAATCCCGAAGCAAAGCTGATCTCTCTGCCCTGTACACCTTTCCTTAATGGCCCTGGTTGCTTTGTCTATTAGCATTTCAATAACCCATTAGATCTCTGAGGAGGGCCGTTTTTTTTTTTTTTTTTTTAAATCCTTTTTGCTTTTTCTAAAACAATTACTCTAAGAAGCTCAATACAGAAAGCTTCAAAGAATTGCAATTTGGGCACGTCAAGTCAAGAGCAGAACTAAGAGAGCTCTGAGACAAAAGGCAATATTCCAGTGGCTGAGAAAATTCACTAAACAACACAACTTCCCAAGAAAAGGGGGGTGTCCGCTCACAGCCACCATCCTGGTGGACAGGAAACACTCCTGCCCATCGCCAGCCCCATAGCCCAGAGCTGCCCCAGACAACCCAGTGTGACGGAAGTGCTTCAAATAACAGGCAAACACCACAAAACTGGGCGTGGACATTAGCCTTCCCTGCAACCTCAGCTGAATGTCCCAGAGCTGGGAAGGGGGAGCAGTGTGAATTAACAGAGCCCCATTCAGCCATCATTTGAGCAGACTGGGAGCCTCCCAACACAGCCCAGCAGCCCAGAACTGCCCTGGGGGGACGGCACTCACCTGTGACATAGCACAGTCATCCCTCAACAGAGGACCCGGGGTGCACAGCCTGGAAGAGGGGCCCACTTGCAAGTCTCAGGAGCCATACGCCAATACCAAAGACTTGTGGGTCAGTGGCAGAGACAAACTGTGGCAGGACTGAACTGAAGGATTAGACTATTGCAGCAGCTTTAAAACTCTAGGATCATCAGGGAGATTTGATTGTTAGGGCCACCCCCCCTCCCCGACTGCCCAGAAACACGCCCCACATACAGGGCAGGCAACACCAACTACACACGCAAGCTTGGTACACCAATTGGGCCCCACAAGACTCACTCCCCCACTCACCAAAAAGGCTAAGCAGGGGAGATCTGGCTTGTGGAGAACAGGTGGCTCGTGGACGCCACCTGCTGGTTAGTTAGAGAAAGTGTACTCCACGAAGCTGTAGATCTGATAAATTAGAGATAAGGACTTCAACTGGTCTACAAACCCTAAAAGAACCCTATCAAGTTCAGCAAATGCCACGAGGCCAAAAACAACAGAAAATTATAAAGCATATGAAAAAACCAGACGATATGGATAACCCAAGCCCAAGCACCCAAATCAAAAGACCAGAAGAGACACACCACCTAGAGCAGCTACTCAAAGAACTAAAGATGAACAATGAGACCCTAGTACGGGATATGAAGGAAATCAAGAAGACCCTAGAAGAGCATAAAGAAGACATTGCAAGACTAAATAAAAAAATGGATGATCTTATGGAAATTAAAGAAACTGTTGACCAAATTAAAAAGATTCTGGACACTCATAGTACAAGACTAGAGGAAGTTGAACAACGAATCAGTGACCTGGAAGATGACAGAATGGAAAATGAAAGCATAAAAGAAAGAATGGGGAAAAAAATTGAAAAACTCGAAATGGACCTCAGGGATATGATAGATAATATGAAACGTCCGAATATAAGACTCATTGGTGTCCCAGAAGGGGAAGAAAAGGGTAAAGGTCTAGGAAGAGTATTCAAAGAAATTGTTGGGGAAAACTTCCCAAATCTTCTAAACAACATAAATACACAAATCATAAATGCTCAGCGAACTCCAAATAGAATAAATCCAAAAAAACCCACTCCGAGACATATACTGATCACACTGTCAAACATAGAAGAGAAGGAGCAAGTTCTGAAAGCAGCAAGAGAAAAGCAATTCACCACATACAAAGGAAACAGCATAAGACTAAGTAGTGACTACTCAGCAGCCACCATGGAGGCAAGAAGGCAGTGGCACGATATATTTAAAATTCTGAGTGAGAGGAATTTCCAGCCAAGAATACTTTATCCAGCAAAGCTCTCCTTCAAATTTGAGGGAGAGCTTAAATTTTTCACAGACAAAGAAATGCTGAGAGAATTTGCTAACAAGAGACCTGCCCTACTGGAGATACTAAAGGGAGCCATACAGACAGAGAAACAAAGACAGGACAGAGAGACCTGGAGAAAGGTTCAGTACTAAAGAGATTCGGTATGGGTACAATAAAGGATATTAATAGAGAGAGGGAAAAATATGGCAAACATAATCCAAAGGATAAGATGGCCAATTCAAGAAATGCCTTCACGGTTTTAACGTTGAATGTAAATGGATTAAACTCCCCAATTAAAAGATATAGATTCGCAGAATGGATCAAAAAAAATGAACCATCAATATGTTGCATACAAGAGACTCATCTTAGACACAGGGACACAAAGAAACTGAAAGTGAAAGGATGGAAAAAAATATTTCATGCAAGCTACAGCCAAAAGAAAGCAGGTGTAGCAATATTAATCTCAGATAAAATAGACTTCAAATGCAGGGATGTTTTGAGAGACAAAGAAGGCCACTACATACTAATAAAAGGGGCAATTCAGCAAGAAGAAATAACAATCGTAAATGTCTATGCACCCAATCAAGGTGCCACAAAATACATGAGAGAAACATTGGCAAAACTAAAGGAAGCAATTGATGTTTCCACAATAATTGTGGGAGACTTCAACACATCACTCTCTCCTATAGATAGATCAACCAGACAGAAGACCAATAAGGAAATTGAAAACCTAAACAATATGATAAATGAATTAGATTTAACAGACATCTACAGGACATTACATCCCAAATCACCAGGATACACATACTTTTCTAGTGCTCACGGAACTTTCTCCAGAATAGATCATATGCTGGGACATAAAACAAGCCTCAATAAATTTAAAAAGATTGAAATTATTCAAAGCACATTCTCTGACCACAATGGAATACAATTAGAAGTCAATAACCATCAGAGACTTAGAAAATTCACAAATACCTGGAGGTTAAACAACACACTCCTAAACAATCAGTGGGTTAAAGAAGAAATAGCAAGAGAAATTGCTAAATATATAGAGACGAATGAAAATGAGAACACAACATACCAAAACCTATGGGATGCAGCAAAAGCAGTGCTAAGGGGGAAATTTATAGCACTAAACGCATATATTAAAAAGGAAGAAAGAGCCAAAATCAAAGAACTAATGGATCAACTGAAGAAGCTAGAAAATGAACAGCAAACCAATCCTAAACCAAGTACAAGAAAAGAAATAACAAGGATTAAAGCAGAAATAAATGACATAGAGAACAAAAAAACAATAGAAAGGATAAATATCACCAAAAGTTGGTTCTTTGAGAAGATCAACAAGATTGACAAGCCCCTAGCTAGACTGACAAAATCAAAAAGAGAGAAGACCCATATAAACAAAATAATGAATGAAAAAGGTAACATAACTGCAGATCCTGAAGAAATTAAAAAAATTATAAGAGGATATTATGAACAACTGTATGGCAACAAACTGGATAATGTAGAAGAAATGGACAATTTCCTGGAAACATATGAACAACCTAGCCTGACCAGAGAAGAAATAGAAGACCTCAACCAACCCATCACAAGCAAAGAGATCCAATCAGTCATCAAAAATCTTCCCACAAATAAATGCCCAGGGCCAGATGGCTTCACAGGGGAATTCTACCAAACTTTCCAGAAAGAACTGACACCAATCTTACTCAAACTCTTTCAAAACATTGAAAAAAATGGAACACTACCTAACTCATTTTATGAAGCTAACATCAATCTAATACCAAAACCAGGCAAAGATGCTACAAAAAAGGAAAACTACCGGCCAATCTCCCTAATGAATATAGATGCAAAAATCCTCAACAAAATACTTGCAAATCGAATCCAAAGACACATTAAAAAAATCATACACCATGACCAAGTGGGGTTCATTCCAGGCATGCAAGGATGGTTCAACATAAGAAAAACAATCAATGTATTACAACACATTAACAAGTCAAAAGGGAAAAATCAATTGATCATCTCAATAGATGCTGAAAAAGCATTTGACAAAATCCAACATCCCTTTTTGATAAAAACACTTCAAAAGGTAGGAATTGAAGGAAACTTCCTCAACATGATAAAGAGCATATATGAAAAACCCACAGCCAGCATAGTACTCAATGGTGAGAGACTGAAAGCCTTCCCTCTAAGATCAGGAACAAGACAAGGATGCCCGCTGTCACCACTGTTATTCAACATTGTGCTGGAAGTGCTAGCCAGGGCAATCTGGCAAGACAAAGAAATAAAAGGCATCCAAATTGGAAAAGAAGAAGTAAAACTGTCATTGTTTGCAGATGATATGATCTTATATCTAGAAAACCCTGAGAAATCGACGATACAGCTACTAGAGCTAATAAACAAATTTAGCAAAGTAGCGGGATACAAGATTAATGCACATAAGTCAGTAATGTTTCTATATGCTAGAAATGAACAAACTGAAGAGACACTCAAGAAAAAGATACCATTTTCAATAGCAACTAAAAAAATCAAGTACCTAGGAATAAACTTAACCAAAGATGGAAAAGACCTATACAAAGAAAACTACATAACTCTACTAAAAGAAATAGAAGGGGACCTTAAAAGATGGAAAAATATTCCATGTTCATGGATAGGAAGGCTAAATGTCATTAAGATGTCAATTCTACCCAAACTCATCTACAGATTCAATGCAATCCCAATCAAAATTCCAACAACCTACTTTGCAGACTTGGAAAAGCTAGTTATCAAATTTATTTGGAAAGGGAAGATGCCTCGAATTGCTAAAGACACTCTAAAAAAGAAAAACGAAGTGGGAGGACTTACACTCCCTGACTTTGAAGCTTATTATAAAGCCACAGTTGCCAAAACAGCATGGTACTGGCACAAAGATAGACATATAGATCAATGGAATCGAATTGAGAATTCAGAGATAGACCCTCAGATCTATGGCCGACTGATCTTTGATAAGGCCCCCAAAGTCACCGAACTGAGCCATAATGGTCTTTTCAACAAATGGGGCTGGGAGAGTTGGATATCCATATCCAAAAGAATGAAAGAGGACCCCTACCTCACCCCCTACACAAAAATTAACTCAAAATGGACCAAAGATCTCAATATAAAAGAAAGTACCATAAAACTCCTAGAAGATAATGTAGGAAAACATCTTCAAGACCTTGTATTAGGAGGCCACTTCCTAGACTTTACACCCAAAGCACAAGCAACAAAAGAGAAAATAGATAAATGGGAACTCCTCAAGCTTAGAAGTTTCTGCACCTCAAAGGAATTTCTCAAAAAGGTAAAGAGGCAGCCAACTCAATGGGAAAAAATTTTTGGAAACCATGTATCTGACAAAAGACTGATATCTTGCATATACAAAGAAATCCTACAACTCAATGACAATAGTACAGACAGCCCAATTATAAAATGGGCAAAAGATATGAAAAGACAGTTCTCTGAAGAGGAAATACAAATGGCCAAGAAACACATGAAAAAATGTTCAGCTTCACTAGCTATTAGAGAGATGCAAATTAAGACCACAATGAGATACCATCTCACACCGGTTAGAATGGCTGCCATTAAACAAACAGGAAACTACAAATGCTGGAGGGGATGTGGAGAAATTGGAACTCTTATTCATTGTTGGTGGGACTGTAAAATGGTTCAGCCACTCTGGAAGTCAGTCTGGCAGTTCCTTAGAAAACTAGATATAGAGCTACCATTCGATCCAGCGATTGCACTTCTCGGTATATACCCGGAAGATCGGAAAGCAGTGACACGAACAGATATCTGCACGCCAATGTTCATAGCAGCATTATTCACAATTGCCAAGAGATGGAAACAACCCAAATGTCCTTCAACAGATGAGTGGATAAATAAAATGTGGTATATACACACGATGGAATACTACGCGGCAGTAAGAAGGAACGATCTGGTGAAACATATGACAACATGGATGAACCTTGAAGACATAATGCTGAGCGAAATAAGCCAGGCACAAAAAGAGAAATATTATATGCTACCACTAATGTGAGCTTTGAAAAATGTAAAACAAATGGTTTATAATGTAGAATGTAGGGGAACTAGCAGTAGAGAGCAATTAAGGAAGGGGGAACAATAATCCAAGAAGAACAGATAAGCTATTTAACGTTCTGGGGATGCCCAGGAATGACTATGGTCTGTTAATTTCTGATGGATGTAGTAGGAACAAGTTCACTGAAATGTTGCTATATTATGTAACTTTCTTGGGGTAAAGTAGGAACATGTTGGAAGTTAAGCAGTTATCTTAGGTTAGTTGTCTTTTTCTTACTCCCTTGTTATGGTCTCTTTGAAATGTTCTTTTATTGTATGTTTGTTTTCTTTTTAACTTTTTTTTTCATACAGTTGATTTAAAAAAGAAGGGAAAGTTAAAAAAAAAAAAAAAAAGAAAGAAAAAAGACAAACAAGGAAAAAAAAAAAAAAAGATGTAGTGCCCCCTTGAGGAGCCTGTGGAGAATGCAGGGGTATTTGCCTACCCCACCTTCATGGTTGCTAACATGACCACAGACATAGGGGACTGGTGGTTTGATGGGTTGACCCCTCTACCATAAGTTTTACCCTTAGGAAGACGGTTGCTGCAAAGGAGAGGCTAGGCCTCCCTGTATTTGTGCCTAAGAGTCTCCTCCTGAATGCCTCTTTGTTGCTCAGATGTGGCCCTCTCTCTCTGCCTAAGCCAACTTGAAAGGTGAAATCACTGCCCTCCCCCCTACGTGGGATCAGACACCCAGGGAAGTGAATCTCCCTGGCAAAGTGGAATATGACTCCCGGGGAGGAATGTAGACCCGGCATCGTGGGATGGAGAACATCTTCTTGACCAAAAGGGGGATGTGAAAGGAAATGAAATAAGCTTCAGTGGCAGAGAGATTCCAAAACGAGCCGAGAGATCACTCTGGTGGGCACTCTTACGCACACTTTAGACAACCTTTTTTAGGTTCTAAAGAATTGGGGTAGCTGGTGGTGGATACCTGAAACTATTAAACTACAACCCAGAACCCATGAATCTCGAAGACAGTTATATAAAAATGTAGCTTATGAGGGGTGACAGTGGGATTGGGAATGCCATAAGGACCAAACTCCACTTTGTCTAGTTTATGGATGGATGTGTAGAAAAGTAGGGGAAGCAAACAAACAGACAAAGGTACCCAGTGTTCTTTTTTACTTCAATTGCTCTTTTTCACTCTAATTATTATTCTTGTTATTTTTGTGTGTGTGCTAATGAAGGTGTCAGGGATTGATTTAGGTGATGAATGTACAACTATGTAATGGTACTGTAAACAATCGAAGTACAATTTGTTTTGTATGACTGCGTGGTATGTGAATATATCTCAATAAAATGATGATTAAAAAAAAAAAAAAAAAAAGACACATACCAGCCACAGCATATAAAGCTCTGATAGACAGCATGGCCTTGGGTACCCAGAACAATTTTACCTGCTAGGAGAATGAGCGGAGAAATGATGACCATTAGAGAACATCTTATCAATCGTGATCTTTTAAATATTTAACTCCTAATTTTTCACCAGGCCTCATGAGGTTCCCTTTGCCTGAGATACTAGCTTCATGGGATAACCTTCAACAGCTGCAGAGAACATGCTTCACACATCTAAGATTCATTTTGCCACTTGATGGCAAAGATGTCACTTTAAACCATTCTATATTATGTAAGGTAAGGAACAAGGATCAAATTTTTCTATATGAATATCCAGTTGTTGAAGCATTGTGTATTGAAAAGTACGTATTGAATCGCCTTGGTACCTTTGTCAAAAAATCAGTTAGCTTGCATGTGCCAGTCTATTTCTAGACTCTTCATTCAATTTCATAATTCTATTCTTTTATGCCAATTTCACACTATTGATATACTATAGTTTTATAGTAAGACCTGTTATCAAGAACTTATACTTATCAAGAACTTATACTTACAAAATAAAAATAACATTTATTTTGCAAGTAAAAGTCGTCCAACCATGTTCAAGATTGCTTTGGCTATTCTTGAACCACATTCAAGATTGCTTTGACTTTTCTATCTAAATTTTAGATGAAGGCTGTCAGCTTCTATCAAAAAAGCCCACTGGGATTTTGACTGACATTGCATAGAATCTAAAGAACAGATTAAGGAGAGCTGACTTCTTAATACTGCACCTTCCAATTCATGAAGGTATCTCCATTTATCCAGGTCTTCTTTAATTCTTCTCGGCTATATTTCATAGTTTTTACTGTAGAGGTCTTTTACATCTTCTATTAGTTTTATCCCTATGTAGTTTACGTTCTCTGCTGAAGTTTTAAATGATTTTTAAAAAAATTCATAGTCCAACTTTCAGTGTTTGTATAAAGCAATACAATTAATATTTGTATATTGACTTTATAGTCTAGGACTAGTTCTAATAGTTGTTTATATTTTTTGGTATATTCTTTAGGATTTTAGATTAGGATTATGTATGTCTTAAATGTTTAATAGAATTTACTAGCGAAGCTATCTAGGCCTAGAATTTTTTGCATGGGACAATTTTCATTATAAATTCAGTTTCTGAAACATATATATGTCTACTCATATATTTCTTCTTGTGTCAGTATTGGTAATTTGTATTTTCAAGGAATGTTTATTTCATCCATGTTGTGGAATTCGTTGGCATAAAACCATTCATAATATAACTTGATCATTCTTTTAATGCCTATAGAATTTGTAGTGATGTCCTTTCATTTCTTTTGTTGGTAATTTTTGTTTTACCTCTTTTTCTTGATCAGTATTGCTAGAAGCTTGTCTACTTTATTGATCTTTTCAAAGAATGAACGTTTAGTTCTTTGATTTCTTCTATTATTTGTCTCTTTTCTGTTTTGTTGATTTCCACTCTGATTTAATTTTTTCCTTATTTTGTTCTAATAATTGTGTGTTTAATTTGCTCTTCTTTTTCTAACTTCTTAAATAAAACTAGTTCATTGACTTTAAACCTTTCATATTTTCTAACACGGTATTTAAAGCTAAAAATTACCATCTAAGTTATTTTTTAGCCACATCCTGCAAATTTTGATATGCTCTGTCTTCATTATTACTCAGTAGAAAATATTTCCTTTCTTTTTTATTTCTTTTTGACACATGGGTTATTTCAAAAAAGAGTTATTAATTTCCAAAGACTTGGATCTTTCTAGGTATTTATTGTTATTGATTTCTAATTTAATCCCATTGTGGTCAGAAAGCCTATTCTAAATGATTTCAATTATTTTAAATATTTTGAGACTTGTACTGTGGCCCAACATCTAATTTATCATGACTAATGTTTTCCATGTGCACTTAAAAATAATTTATAATCTGCAGTTGTTGGGTATAGAGTTTTGTAAGTATCAGTTAGGTAAAGTAGCTTGATAGTGTTGTTCAAATATTCTATATCCTTACTGATTTTATATGTACCTTATCTAGCAATGACTGAATGACTGTCAGGCTTCTCTTCATACACTTTGTACCGCTGTTATCAGGTGCATAAACATTTAGAATTTTTATGATTTCTTGATAAATTGACCATTTTATCATTATGAAATGTTCCTCCAAATCTCTGGCAATGCTTGTTGTCTTGACCTCTACTTTGTCTGATGCTAATAAGCCACCCTAGATCTCTTAGGGTGAGAGTGTATGCATTGTATATCTTTTCTCCATGTTTTTATTTTTCACTTATCTGTGTCTTTATATTTAAATGTTTTCTCTTGCAAGTAGCTTGTCTTTTTTTTTCAGTCTGACAATTTCTGTCTTTTAATTGGAGTGTTTAATCCATTGACATTTAATATAATTATTGATGTATTTGTATATAAGTGCACCATCTTGCTGTTTGTTTTCTATTTATCCTTTTTTTTATTTGTTCCTTCTTTCCTTCCTACTTTTGAATTAATCGAGTTTTTTTCAGTATTCCATTTTATCTCCTCTATTGCCTTAAAATTTTTCTTCTTTATTAGAGATGTTGTGGGTTTACAGAACAATCATGCATAAAATACAGGATTCCCATATACCAGCAGACCAACACCTTGCATGGGGTGGAACATTTGTTGCAATTGATAATAGCACCTTTTTATAATTGTACCATTAATTAAAATCCATGGTTTAACGTAGGGTTCACTGTTTGTGCAGTGTAGTTCAATGGATTTTTAAAAATTTTTTTCTTCTGTTATTGTTCTAGTTTACTAATGCTGCCAGAATGCAAAACACCAGAGATGGATTGGCTTTTATAAAAAGTGGTTTATTTGGTTACACGGTTACATTCTTAAGGCCATGAAGTGTCCAAGGTAACACATCAACAATCAGATACCTTCGCTGGAGGATGGCCAGTGGTGTCCAGAAAACCTCTGTTAACTGGGAAGGCACGTGGCTGTCGTCTGGTTTCAAAATGGCTTTCTCCCAGGATGTTCCTCTCTAGGCTGCAGTTCCTCAAAAATGTTACTCTTAGTTGCACTTGGGGTATTTGTCCTCTCTTAGCTTCTCCAGAGCGAGAGTCTGCTTTCAGTGGCTGTCTTCAAAATGTCTCTCATCTGCAGCTCCTGTGCTTTCTTCAAAGTGTCCCTCTTGGCTGTAGCAGCTTGCTCCTTCTGTCCGATCTTACATAGTGCTCCAGTAATTTAATTCAGACCCACCCTGAATGGGCAAGCCAACACCTCCATGGAAATTATCCAACAGAGTCATCACCCACAGTTGGGTGGGACGCATCTCCATGGAAACACTCAAAGCATTACAATCTAATTAACACTGATAAGTCTGCCCACACAAGATTACATCAAAGATAATGGCATTTGGGGGGACATAATACATTCAAACTGGCACAGTTACTATATATACAATCTAGCATGTCCCCCTTTTAATCATATTCAGATATATATTTCAGTGCTGTAAATTGCATTAACAATGTTGTGCTACCAAAACATTCCCATTTTTCCAAACAGGAGCCTAGTACATTTTAAGCCTTAACTTCTCGTTCCTATATTCTATAGTCCATATATTCCTATATCCTATATTCTAGATTCTGATTTTATGAGTTTGCTTATTCTAATTATTTCATAGTGAGATCATGCAATATTTGTCTTTTTGTGTCTGGCTTATTTCACTCAACATGATATTTTCAAGGGTCATCCATGTTGTTGCATGTATCAGGAATTCATTCTTTTTTATGGCTGAATAATAGTTCATTGCATGCATATACCACATTTTGTTTATCCATTCATCAGATGATGGACATGTGGGTTGCTTCCATCTTTTGGCATTGTGAATAATGCTGCTATGAACATTGGTGTGAAAATACCAGTTTGAGCCCTTGCTTTCAATTCTTTTTGGTATATACCCATTAGTGAGATTGCCAAGTCATATGGTAATGCTATACTTAGCTGTCTGAGGAACTGCCAAACTGTCTTCCACAGTGGCTGCACAGTTTACATTGCCATCAGCAATGAAAGAGAGTTCCTATTTCTCAGCATCTTCTTCAACACTTGTTATTTTCTGTTTTTTTTTTAATAACAGCCATTCTAATGGGTGTGAAATGGTATTCCTAGTTTTGATTCACATTTCCCTGTGGCTAATAATGTTGATCATCTTTTCATGTGCTTTCTAGTCATTTGTATATCTTCTTGGGAGACATTTCTGTTCAAGTCTTTTGCCCATTTTTAAATTGGGCTATTTGTCTTTTTGTTGTTAAGTTGAAAGATTCCTTTATATATACTGGATATGAATCCTTTCTCAGATATGTGGTTTCCAAATATTTTCTTCCATTATGTAGGTTGTTTTTTTACTTTCATGACAAAGTCCTTTGAGGTGCAAAAATTCTTTGTTTTGATGAGGTCCCATTTATCTATTTTTTCTTTAGTTGCTTGTGCTTTGGGTGTAAAGTCTAAGAAGCCATTGCCTAACACAAGGTCCTGAACCTCCTACCCCACATTTTCTTCTCGGAGTTTGATAGTTCTAGCTCTTATATTTAAGCCTTTGATCCAAAAGAAGTGTTCCTCCTTATTTTTCTTTGCAAATAGAGATTCAAAATTTTCCCAGCACCATTTGTTGAAGAGACTATCCTTTCTCAATTGAATGGTCTTCGCTATCTTGTCAAAAATCAGTTGGGCATAAAGTGTGAGGGTTGATTTCTGAGCTCTCAATTCTATTCCATTGGTCTATATGTCTCTCCTTGGGCCAGAACCATGCTGTTTTGATTACTGTGGCTTTGTAATAAATTTTAAAGTTGGGAAGGGTGACTCCTCCAACTTCAGTCTTCTTTTTCAAGATGGCTTTAGCTATTTGGGGCCTCTTACCCTTCCATTTAAATTTGATGATTGGTTTTTCCATTTCTACAAAAAGGTTATTGGGATTTTGATTGGGATTGCATTGAATCTATAAATTGCTTTAGATATAATTGACATCTTAATAACGTCTAGTCTTGCAATCCATGAACACGGAATATCCTTCCATTTACTTAGGTCTTCTTTAATTTCTTTTAGCAATGTTTTGCAGGTTTCTGTGGACAAATCCTTACATCCTGGGTTAGATTTATTCCTAGATATTTGATTCTTGTAGTTGCTATTGTAAATGGAACTTTTTTCTTGATTCCTTGTTCTGGTTGTTCATTGCTTGTGTATGGAAAAACTACTGATTTTTGCATGTGGATCTTATACTCTGCTACATTGCTGAATTGATTTATTGGTTCTAGGAGCTCTATTGTGAATTTTCCAGGATTTTCTGTATATAGGATCATATCATCTGCAAATAGGGAATGTTTTACTTCTTCTTTTCCAATTTGGATACCTTTTATTTCTTTTTCTTACCTAATTGCTCTGGCAAGAGCTTCCAATGTTGAATAACAGTGGTGGCAGTAGACATCCTTGTCTTGTTCCTGATATTAGAGGAAAAACTTTCAGTTTTTTGCCATTATGTAGGATATTAGCTGTGGGCTAATCATATATGCCCTTTATCATGTTGAAGAAGTTTCCTTCTATTCCTAGTGTTTAAGTGCTTTTTATCAAGAAAAGGTGCTGTATTTTGCCAAATGCCTTTTCTGCATCAATTGAGAATGTCGTGTGTTTTTTTCCTTCATTCAGTTAATGTGGTATATTACATTAATTGATTTTCTTATGTTGAAACAACCTTGCATACTCACTTGATCATGGTGTATTATTCTTTTGATATGCTGTTGGATTTGGTTGCTAGTACTTTGTTGAGGATATTTGCATATATTCTTAAGAGATTGGTCTGTAGTTTTCTTTTTTCTGGTATCTTTATCCAGTTTTGGTATGAGAGTGAAGTTGGCCTTGTAGAATGAGTTAGGGAGTGTTCTCTCCTCTTCAATGTTTGGAAGAGTTTGTGCAGAATTGGAGTTTAGTTTTCTTGGAAAGTCTGGTAGAATTCCCCTGTGAAGCCATCTGGGCCTGGGCTTCTTTTTGTTGAGAGGTTTTTGATTACTGATTCAATCTCTTTACTAGTAATTGGTTTGTTGAGATCTTCTGTTTCCTCTTGAGTCAATGCTGGGTGGTAATAGAGGATTAGCTTCCCGCTCAGTCCCATTGCCATCACCCAGAGGGAAAATAGGAGTGCAGCCACCTGCTTCTGTAGTGCAAGGGAGGTGGAAGTTCAGCTCCCGATGTAGTCCCACTGAAATTATGGGGGTGGAGTGCTTTCTACTGGTGTTTGACTGGAAGAGGGTGGGTATTGTCAAAAAATTTAGCCACCCTTTTCCCAGTCCTTGGGTAGGAGGAACTGTCTTTACTTGGAGTTTTTGTTGTTGTTGTTTGTTTGCTTGCTTTTGTTTGTGCCAGTTGGCTGTTTCATGTTTCAGACTTCTCCACACCCCGTTCAGAATATATGAGAGGGAAAAAGAAAATCCAAGGAATGCACTGCTGTGTTGTTTCTTAATCCTAAGGTCCCTAGAAGTCCGTCTTCTTATTTTCACCTTGTAGAGTTTTCCTGTATTTGCTGTGTTATGTTCAGTGTGTTTTAGTTGCAAGAAACAGAATCTGGAAGGACCTGGGAAGAATGGGGCTGAACTATCTTGGCCAGAGCCTCCATAATTTTTTTTAAGTACTGTTCAAGTATAGGTGAAGAACTGAAATCCATGAAAAGAAATTCCCAGTTGTATAGACTTTCTTAAAGCTTGAGAGTGGGTCAGGGTTGCAGCAGTAAAGGAGAGAAAATATCTTTATACAGAGAACAGATGAAAATACTAACCTTCATGTTATGACCATAATTTTTTGTTTAACACATATTCAGAATATTTTGCATCATAATGTAGTTGATTTTATAATAGCTATCAATAAGATATAATTCAGAATAACTAGCCGTACTCTTGTAAGGTACATGATTCAATCCCCAACATTGCTTTTAGCAGATTTTCAGCCACCTCAGTGCTCATCTAGCTTTATTATGAAATCCTATGAGTAGCCAAAATGAGAGCATTTTACTCTGAGAATTGTTGCTCTATAAAATATTGACTTGGGCAGCCCCTGCCAATTTATGTAAGTGCAGTTCAAGCAGTTCTCTTTCCAAGAGGCAACGCTGAATACAATAAAAGGAAGCCACCTCAGTTTAAGTAAATGCATGGTTTAATTGTCAATATCAGTGCAAAAAATGATTCTAATTTATTTCTTCCAAAGCGTATCTTGTTTAAGGCATTAATCCCAGTTCTAATTTTTAACCATGACAGATTCCTTGTTAAAATCCAGCATATCACAGACTGTTATTAGACAAAAGATATACTTGTGTTGTTGTTAGTTTTCTTTATAAAACAACAGCTTCCCTAATGAATTTAAAATTGGACTTTATTGAGGCATAACATTAGAACTCCCATACCAAAGTTTTTGTAAACTTTAACAAATATAAGAGGTCTATCTTATGCAGGAGTGTGGTACTTAATGTGATTATAACTCTAAGTTATAGACAGAAATTAACCTTGGAAACCTCTTATATCTGTGCAATGTAGTACCAATAGTAGTTGGTTTTCAATGAAATGAACATTCGAATACAGAACCTAGATATTCATTCTTTCAAAGGTAAAAAGGAGCTAAGAAGGACTGATAAAACAGTGGGTTCGGATTGCCCATATCTGCCGGGGGCAGGGATTCAGAGGAACAGAAGCAAGTCTTTGCTCTCCAAGGGTTCAGTCTGGTGGGAGAGGCAAACCTGTAAACAAATGATTGTAATGGGGTAAACGTTTTAAGTGAGATTGTGGACACATAATATCATGGCCTTATGAGGGAGCAAAGCCCTGAACTTCACTTGAGCTGAGTTTGAGCCCGAGAGAAGGGGAGGCAGCCAGGGATGACATCTCAGAGAAGGCACTAGCACTTGAGCCAAAATTTAAAGATGGCGTAAACAAGGCTGTGTGTGCTGCCTGCACAGAAGAAGCAGCTGAAGCATCTATGCATTTGGAGAGGGGCCAGATGTCGGTAAGAGACACCAATAAGGTCTGCAGCATAAAAACCTCAAACACAAAGAATTTTGACTTTATTATGTAAGTAATGGGCAGTCATTGAAGGATTTTAGCAGGAAAATGAAATGGCCAGACATGCATGTTGGAAAGTTTACTCTGATTAAACTTGGTATTCATGGTCATTTCTGCAGTGTTCATGTTCAGTATTAGAACCTTGGTCAAGAGCCACACCTCCTAATACAACCACTCTAACTTCTGTATCTTTTCCCTAAATTTGGCGTTCAGAAACAAGGATGCCTTCCCATGCAGCTCTATGCATTTTTCTGACTTTTATTCCTCTGGGCCATTATGCTTCGAAGCTTTTCTTCAAATCTAAGAAATCGATGTAAAAACTAATTTCATAAAAACCATCTATCCACTTGTTTTCAGTCATTCATTTCCCTAGGCCAGTTTCTAAGTGGGTCTATATAGATAAAATGTTACCGTGGAAACCTGCCATGTGCTTTCAATACAAGTTGCATCTAATGATGAAAACAGAATGAAAAATAAGTACAAATTTCTAATCATTGAGCAATTCTTACTGTGGGTGACACTGATTTTATTGGCTCTATGCAGAGGACATTTACAATAAAAACCAATTATAGAGGAGCCAGTTTGAAGGATCGGAGTCCTGAATCATTATATTCTATCTACCCACAGGCCATTTCAAGGTACAGCCTATTTATATTTGTCTATCATGTGTGTGTTTCCTGAACGTAAGGCCACAAACACAGATAATCTCTAACCTGGACATATTTTTAGATAAAATCCAAACTTACAGCATCATTCATTTTTTATTAATTTGCTGTGCAACTTAGTGCAATGTTAAGAGCATAAGCTGCAGAGTCAGACTGCTCCATCTCACCCTAGCTGAGTGATCTTGGGCACGTCCTTTAACCTTCCTGAGTCTTGTTTCTCATCTATAAAAATGTGGATGTTAGTAATGCCTCCTTTATAGCTTTGTTGTGAGGATTAAGTGAATTAATTTATGCATTGTATTTAGAACAGTGTCTTTCTTATAATAAACATTAAACAATTATTTCTTCTTGTTACTACTATTTTCTTTCACTTCTGATCTTGACAACTAACACTACTTTTTCTTTTAATCAAATTATTTTAAGGTTACAGAATAATTTCTTTGCATGTCACTATTTTCATAAATCCTTAAAATCAAAGCAGGCAAAGGAGAGGCTAAACCTGCTTATAATTGTGCCTAAGAGTCTCCCCCTGAGTGCCCCTCTGTTGCTCAGATGTGGCCCTCTCTCTTTCTTAACTAAGCCACCTTGGCAGGTGATCTCACGGCCCTCCCCCCTACATGGGGCCGGACTCCCAGGGGTGTAAATTTGCCTGGCAACGCAGGATATGACTCCCGGGGATGAATCTGGACCCGGCATTGTGGGATTGAGAATATCTTCTTGACCAAGAGGGGGATGCGAAATGAAACAAAATAAAGCTTCAGTAGCTTAGAGATTTCAAATGGAGTCGAGAGGTCACTCTGGTGGACATTCTTATGCACTATATAGATAACACTTTCTAGGTTTTAATGTACCGGAATAGCTAGAAGTAAATACCTGAAACTATCAAACTCCAACCCAGTAGACTTGACTCTTGAAGATGATTGTATAACAATGTAGATTACAAGGGGTGTCAGTGTGATTGTGAAAACCTTGTGGATTGCACTCCCTTTATCCAGTGTATGGATGGATGAGTAGAAAAATTGGGACAAAGCCTAAATGAAAACTAGGGTGGGAGTGGGTAGATGATTTGGGTGTTCTTTTTTACTTTATTTTTTACTTTACTTTTTTACTTTATTTTTTATTCTTATTCTGTTTCTTTCTGGTGTAAGGAAAACGTTCAAAAATAGATTGGGGTGATGAATGCACAACTATATGATGGTACTGTGATCAGTTGGTTGTACACCATGGATGACTGTATGGTATGTGAATATATCTCAGTAAAACTGAATTTTAAAAAAATAATAAACAGATTATCAAATAAGTCAATAGTGGATATAAAATGAAATCCTAAAAATAGGCTTGAATAGAGAAGCAGAAATATGGAAGAAATCTGTGTCTGTAAATGACCATGGAGCTGACACACCAGCCCTGGACTCTCCACCCCCTGACTTCTTTTCATGAAAGGGAGATAAATTTCTATCTTGTTTAAAGACAGGGGGAAAAAAAAAAAAAAATCAAAGCAGGCAATGCACGTGGATTAAAATGTAATAGATTTTGCCAAGCTATATCCCAGAAAAATTAATTCTTCACTCTATATTTAATGATCATTAATGAAATGAGTTTGCAGTCAACAATATTTCAAACAACTACAGCATCCTTAGGTGTAAATCAAAACATGTTTTTAATGATGATAGTTTTCTGTGGATGTCCAGTGAAAGCACCATGGGATTAAAGTAGCTCTGGCCCCTTGCTCAAACAGCCTGCTAACCAAATGAGCAGAACAGACTAGAATAGAGCAGTTTCTTTTTTTAGAATTTTTATTTTTCTGAGCTATTTTAAGGCAACCAACAAATGTGTGAAATATATTCCCAGTTGCTTGAATGTGTGTTTTTTGTTTGTTTGTTTGTTTGTTTGTTTGTTTTTTGCTTAGTTCACAATTTATGTAGTCCATAGCTACTCCTGGATTTGGCTTTATTTTATAGAGCCATAGCTAAGAATTCCTTGACATATTAGGTACTTACTGTATCTTGACATTCCTCCTGATCAAGATGCTTCCAATTTAGATGTAAATACTTTATTGTAGCAGAAAGCTTTTTAAACAATCAGATTTATTGTGATTGTTGTATTGAGCATTTCTGAGGATTCTTGCTGTTCATTAACAGCAAGGCTGTGGAATTGTAGTCCCAGTCACATTGGCTCTTTTAATCAGACAGCCCAAATTCAGTGTTTTGATGTTACACCTGGTCAAAAGAAATCCAGGGATATCTGAGTAAATATTTCCTGGTTTTTTTTCTTCTCTTCCACAACTTGGCCAGTATTTTATTTTCTAAAATTTATTTTTCAGCTGGTTCAACAACTGACCTTCTAACCTGGTATTCTTTATTCCTTCTGTTACTTCCTTCCAACCCACTCCATCTTTAATAAGCTTAGATCTCTTTTATCTTTAATATGATTCTCATACCTTCAACTTTTCTTGCCTTCCATTTCTGAGTGAACATAGTCTGCCTTCAGTTTTTCCCCTTCATTTCTGTTTGCAACATTATTATTAATATTATTCTAGGACTTTGCACCTAATCATCAAATGCTACTCTTACATTTATTTTTTAAACTGATAAGCCATCTTTTTAAAACTGAGCCCATCTTTCCTCAGATAAATTCTTTTGTTATTTTTACAACTTTGAAATTTTTCGTTGAAACATCTTGGTGAAATTAACTCTATTGAGATAATGGAAATAAAAAAATCTTCCCATAAACTATTGGAAAACCATAGTGTCGTTTCCTGTCAGAAGTTTGAAGGAATGGCAGTGCTCCAAGAGGGGTTCTCTGCACAGCTGCACGGGTCCCTGCTCTCCTGGAAACCCAGGGAGAGGTTGTGCAGGAAGGAGGGCTAAAAAGGTGGCCCTCAGCTGCTGTAGTTGTCCTCCCTTGTCTGGTCCATGTTAATACTGTCTCAGGAAGGGCTATGTCAGATTTGCACGGGCCAGCCAGGCCTTTGAGGAATAAAATCTTGTGAATTTAGTCCCACCACATTTTCTGTAGTGGATGCCATACAATACTTGGTCCAAACCAAATGTAGGTAAGCATTTTTTTTTTATTTTGAAATAAATTCAAAGTTATAGGAACAGTTGCAAAAACAATGCTAACCCCATACACAGAATTCCACCATACCCTGACCCCCCTCCCCCGATAGCTCAATCCACCAACTTTAACATGCTGTCACATCGCTATTTCTTTCCCTCCCTCCCTCCCTCCCTACCTATCATCCATCATCTATTGCTCTGTCTTCTGAACATATGAGAGCTAGCTGCACACATCCCTAAACATACACTATAATTCACGTATACACTTCCCATGAACAAGAACATTCTTTTATGCAATCCCATTAAGCGCAGCTGAGAAATACAAGAGATTCAACAATGATATAAAGCTTACATTCTATATTTCCTTTTCCTTATATCTCAACTGTGTCCCTTTGAGCCACCTGTCCTCCATCCTCCAATCCCATCCAAGTTCATCCTTGGCATTCAATTGTCATCTATTTAGACTGTCTTTTTTTTTTTTTCAGTTGTGGAAACATATATACAGCCTAAATCTTCCCATTCCACCCCTTCCCTAGCCTTGCATTAGCGGGATTAATCACATTTAGAATGTTGTAATGCTCTTTCCCACCATCCATTACTAGAAATTTCCCTTCATCTCAAACAGCAACCCTACACTCATTTCTTAACTCCCCATTGCCCCTTCCCCCATTTCTGTTAACCCATACTCTACTTTTCATCTCTATGGTTATATTCTCTGATAATTTCTTTTTGTTTATTGTGGGGCTTAAAATTAACCTCTTAAATCCATAACAATCTTGTTTTTCTTTGATACCACCTTCACTTCAATAGGACACATAAAATATGTTCCTATATTCCTCCATTCCCCCACCTTTATATAGTTGTCTAAAATTACATTTTTACATTGAGTTCAAAACCACTGATTTGTCATTAGAGTTTGTGTATTTTATATCATATAGGAAGTAAATATTGGAGTTACAGTTCAAAAATTATTGACTACTATTTGTATTCCATTGTGGTTGGAGAATGACTTTATGATTATTGAGTATATGTATAGTCACATTCTAGAATTCTAATTGGCAGATTTCCATTACTCTTTTATTCCAGAGGTCTAAAAATTGTTGAGCATGCCCCCATCTGTATTAAGATTGAAGAGATCCTCAACATTTGTATACTCATTTATTTTTAAACTACCTTATATATACACAAACTAATGTACTACTACTTTATGCACATTATAAGTAAAACCAAAAATAGAACTTAAAAAAAATGAGTTCAAATATTTATTAAAAGTCTGTATTAGTTTCTTATTGTTGCTGTAACAAATCGCCACAAACTTAATGGCTTAATAAATAAAAACATATTCTCTTATAGTTCTAGAGGGCAGAGTCTAAACTCAAGGTGTTGGCAGGGCTGCATTCCTTCTGAAGGCTTCAGGGGAGAGTAAGTTTCCTTGCCTTTTACAGCTTCTCAAGGCGTCTTCCAAGCATCCCTCCAAACTCTTGCTTCCATTGTCATACCTACCACTTAACTGATCATGCATCCTTTTTCTAAGAACCCTTGTGGTTACATTGGGCCCACCCAGATAATCCAGGATAATCTTCCCATGACAAGATCCTTAATTTAATCATACCGCAAAGTCTCTTTTACTATGGAAGGTACATATTCACAGGATCTTGGGATTAGGGCATGGACATCTTTAGGGAACCATTATTCGCCCAGCAGAAGGTCTAATGTTTGTTTCCTGAAAATCTCCTTTGTTAATGAACCTTACTTTGGAGATGACAGATCTAGACACCCCCGAAAGGCTGGACCCAGGGGATACCCAGGCTGGCGCTTCACCAGAAAAGCCTCTTGGCCCATCCTTGGCCACACTAACAAACTTCAACAGACTCTAAGCACAAATCATTGTTCACATGATTTGTTAGTATTCAGAACAGAAAGCAGCGACTGCTAGAAGGGAAGATTAGTATATCTTTGCCACATCCTCTGTTAATCTTTTCCTGGTATAACCATGTGAGAAGAGATGTACAGATCTGTGTGGGCTAAATCTCTCCAAGTACAGGGTGGCTGAACTGGAATCCTGGAGGAACCTGGGGAGTCTGATTTGGTCATCTGTTGATGGTTTTTCATCACCTTCTGGACTGAAGTGCGAAGCCTTCTATTGCCCATGGACTTTTCGGGATCTGACCCGTATCTGTGTTACCCTCTCCCTGAGCACCCCCTAGTGGCAGGTAAAGTGTAGCCCCACTGAAGTCCGTTCAGCTGTCCAAGTCCAGCCACTCCGGCTCTCTCCGCTGTGTCTATGCACGTGTTCCCTCTGCCCAAATGGCCATCTGGCAAGGGAATCTTTTCCACGAGCTCCTCCTTTAACCAGCTCGTCCCACCTCACTGCCTAGTGAAACATCACTCAGATTACAGGTTCTCCTCTTGACCCCCTTTATCACATTAGTAATTCTGTAATTATTCTAGTGGAGTCTGGCTACCACAATATGCAGTGCCTGGTGCAAAATGAAAATGAAATCCCCTTATCCAGAAAGTATTAAGAATTTCAAGACAGTAACAGCAGAGCATTAAGCCAAGAGCAGGGCCTTCTCAGACCGGGCCATGTGGCACTGCACAGGTCACTGGTCCCCAGAGAGCCCTGACCCTAGAGTGTGTCTGCTCAGGACCCTGGGGGTGGAAACTGCGTCTGTAATCGAGGTGTTCTCTGGGCCTAAGTCAGTGCCCCCCACACCTAGACACACAGAAATGCCAGTTGAGTGGATGCAGGCGCAAACAGATGCACATACAATGTCAAGGACAGTTTCTATTTCACAGAAGATTATAACAACACATTTTACAGGACATTCTTCAGAATGCCTTAAGAGTATTTTTTGCTGGTATGTGTTTAACAATTCGTATGAATTGTAATTTAGTTTTCTTTGCCGAGGAAGAGAACCTGGAAGGATACATAACACCCTGCAAATTGTGGGGAGGCATTTATAATAAATGAAGTATAACCTAGAGAACTAAAGGAATTTGTGGATGTGGTCATGTCAGCAATGTCAAGTATTACCAAAGCATTCTGGAAAATGTGAAAGACAGTAAACCAAAACATACCATAGGAATGGGAAAATGACCAGTTTTTCATAGAGAAACTAAGGTGAAATCCAGGAACTGCAAAGTTTTCTGCCTGCTTCTGTGAAAATGGCTGGGCCATTTTAGAACTTCCCGTAGAGCCACAGCACCAACGGCTCCCCCCTCCTGCCGTCCAGGGAAAAGCTAGGTGGTTAGAATTCTCTTAGGGCACAGATTGCGTAAGTTATTAATTAAGGGTTAGGAGCAGTGTATCACTTTGCATATGATAAGTAGATCGGGATCTGAGGGAGGTACCTTAGTTTAGTTTTTTTTTTTTTTAAATAAACTGTTTACTTTTGGCTTTTCCTTCCTGGAACATTGTTTTGTTAATTGTTTGAGCTATCACAGAAGTATGAAAGATTTAAGGTTTTGTTCAAGCTTTCCCCTATAAAAGAAAGATGATTGTTGCTTGGGTGTAAGGTGAATTATGTTTGGCGATCATTTGATAGTAAAACAAGGTGTCGTGGACCTTTTCCTGCCCTGCATTTGCCCACCTAGGTCCCTTGCTGTCGTCTCCACGGCCCCAGCTGCCTGTAACATCAGAAGAAGAGATGGAAAGACTCTGCATTAGAAGTCCTGAGTTACCATGTTAGAGTCCTTCTGCAGACAACTATGCTGTCCTTGGCACAGCCTTCCACCTTGCCACCCCTTCTACTGATTTCCCCAAGGTGGCCCAGGAAGCTAAGGCCATTAAAACACCTGGATGCTCTCCTTCAGGTGAAGGTTACAGATGCCACAGCTCCTTGAGCACTCAGCCATGCAATTTATGGTGGACTTATTTGGAGGAGCTTAAGGCTCTCTTCCCTTCCCTTAAGACTCATTCCCCTGAAAAAGGGCTGCAGAGTAGAACCGCCTTGTTGCCCCAGCATTGCCAACACCCCTCCCTTGTTGTCTGGAATGTTCTCCTCCTGTTTGACCTCAACGAACTTGTTAAAAAGTACTTTAAAGTAAATCTCTGGAGCTTTCAGTTTGTGCCCTAGGATTCCCTCTGAGTACCCCATCATAGATTGAGTCTCCCAACTGGCCACTCTACCCCAGCATACACCAGTTAGCAGAATGGAGCAGGAAATTTCCATCCAGGTCTGGATCAACAGCAATGGGAGGTTAGCATGAGTAAAAACCATTTATTCATTTAATCATTCATTCATTTGTGTTCCTTTATTCATGTATTCATTCATTCAAGAAGCATTTATTAAATATTTACTTTGTACTGGTCATTATACTAAGTGCTGGAAGATAACAGTGATGAACAAGACAAGCAAAGCCCCAGACTTTAGGAAGGAGATAGAGATACACAATATATAAGTAATGAGCAAGTGAAGAAGATAATAGGTTATGAGAGTACACCTAGGAAATAAACCAGATGCTGAGATAAAGCCAGTTGTAAAGGAGGGAACTGTGTGAAGATCTGAGGAAAAGCATTCCCAAGAGAGGAAACAGCAGACAGCAGAGGGCTAGGTCCATTCCAAAAGCAAATTTGAGGGCCATGAGGCTAGAGGAGAGTGAGCAAGGGTGAGACTAGTGTGAGATGTTTTTGGAGCTTGGCAGGAGCCAGATCATGCTGGGCTTTGTCGGGCCATAGGAGTTCAGATTCCATTCTATGAGCAATGGAAGACATTAGAGGGTTTTAAGTGTGTATATGGGGAGGAGAGGGGGACACAATTAGACTTATGTTTTCAAAAGAGAGCCCTGGCTGCTGCATGAAGAGTGGATTCCAGGGTACAAATAGGGATTCCAGTTTAAAGTTACAGTAAGCTGGACAGGAGATAATGGTAATTGGACTAGGTTGAAGACAATAGCAATGAGGAGCTGTGGATACCTTCAAGATATATTTTGGACTTGGAGTGAACAGAACTTGCTGAAGGACTGGCTGTAGAGGATTGGGTAAGCAAAGAGGCAAGGGTGACTCCTACAACTTGTTCTTGACAAGCTGGGCAGGCGGTGGTGCCATTTCTTAAGATGGAGAAAACTGCCCCCAATGATCTCTCCATAGTGTCCAGTGAATTGATTGGGTATAGACCGGGAATGACTCCCTACAAATGTGGTTGCCACACTTTTTTTATATTAAACACCTGTGGAAGACTTGGGCATAGTCCCTCTTCTGCAATCCTCCCAACAACCTGTGGAGGGGCTCTGGTATACCCAATTCCCAAGTCCAAAAGTAGGACAAGAAAATAAGTAGCACCATGAAGATAATGACAAGGGTTTCATTCATTATTTTGCCATGGAGAATAATTTATTTATTTATGCATTTGTTTAAAACACATCTCAGAGCATCTTCTATGACTAGTCATTGTTCTTGGGCAAGAGGATGATGATGATGATGATGATGATGATGATACAGTGATAATTAATACTGGCCAGAATTTTCTAATCAGTCATTATGTGCCAGGCACTATGTTAAGGACTTCACATACATTATCTTCTTTAACTCTCCAGCGACCCTGTAGGGTAGGTACAATTATCATCACTAATGTACAGATGAGGAAAGTGAAGTTCAGAGAGCTTAAGTGACTTGCCTCAGGTCACACAGTAGAAAGTTGTGAAGCCAAGAATGGACTTCTTCAAGAACCTTCTTGAAGGCACATGTCTGTCTTGTTTATCTCTGTATCCCCATTGCCTAATGCAGTGCCTGGTTTAGAGCAGGCACTCAATCAGTGTTGACTGTATGATTCGCCTAGGTGTGCCTGACACCAAATTCATACATTAGGATGTCTATGCACAAAGACATGGCAAGAAGAGAATATAAAAGCACTCAGGAAACTGTGGTTAGCTAACTCATCTACCTATATTTTTCCCTTTGGCCTGGTCTCCCTTTCTCCTTCGGCTCAGACCCCAGTTTGTCATCTTGAGTATTTTAGTTGAAGGAGAGAGCTGCAGGCATATATATAAAAGAGAATCCATTGTGCAAAGAGGCCATCAAGGCAAAAGTTTCCTGAGATGGAGCTGAAAACAAGCAAGGTTCCTCTGTGAGGAGATGATGATAATAATGAGCATCTACTAAGAGCTAACTAAGCCTTATACAAATATAATTCATTTAATTCTTGACAAAACTTTATGAATTTGGGACTAGCAATACAATCACCACTTTATAGTTGTAGAAATTGTGAGAAGGAGTGGTTAAATGACTTCCCAAGATCACGTGGTAAATGGTACAGCTGGTGTTCAAGGCCAGGAAGTCCCTGTGCTCTTGACCATCAACTAGAATTTGGGAGGCATACACTGTTGGTTAGATGGTGCCTAATTAATCTGACACTGGGAAGCACCCATCCTAAAATATAAACTGCAAAAACGAAATATAAGCTGCAAAAACAAAAACTTTCTGCCTGTCATTTTTAAAAATTACTGAAATGAAATGATATGAATCTATCACAAACAAGAGAAGGGCCTAAAGTCTATAGAGTTATTTAGAATATGCTTTTGCTTCTCCATCACTGGCCAAGATAAGCCTGTTTTATCTAACAGACATGAACACTCTTGTCTCTAGGAAGGTATGTTCTCTCTCAAGATTTGGCCCACTTCCTTTCCCAAATTAATCTTCTGCAATTGTCCAAGGTGGTTCTTTCTCTCTACTCAGACTGATACATTCACCACTCCCAAAATACCAGCCTCTGGGCATTTTCTCAAACCACTTTTCCTCCCTCCCTCAATTCCTTCCATATCACAAGAAACATTTTAAGGGGCCTAAGATACAGCTTATTAAAATACAGATTCTTATATCCCACATCCAGAGATTTAGATTCTCTCAATCAGAGATGAGTCTAGGAATTTGCTTTGTAAATACTCTCCTCCCCCAGATAATTCTGACGGTGAGGGTGCATGTGTGTGCACGTGTGTGTGCACGTGTGTGTTGGGAGAGGGGGCTGTGGTGGGATCACTTTGAGAAAGACTGCTTTGGGGATTGGACTATTAAAGATGACTTGGAGATACAGAAGCTCTGGATTAGAAGGAGCCTTTAAAGCCACCCAGCTTTGCATTACTTAGGGAGCTCAGAGAATGTAGCTCTACATTGTTAATTTGCAGAAATTGAGGCCCAGCTCATTTAAGTGACATATCCAAGGTCACATCATTGTTAACTGGTAGAGCTAGTATGGCCACAATCCCAGCTCTCTCTCTCCCTGACACCAGACTTGCCCTAGATACCACAGTGAGAGGCACCACAACACAATACAGAACCTGACAACATAATACAGAACCACAGTCACACGAGGCTGCTTGGGTGGGTTCAAATTCACTCCCTGAGCTGCTCTCGGCCTTAGTTTTACCATCATTAAAGCAGGTAAGACACTCACCTTACAGGGTTGCTGTGCAGGTTAAGTGAAATAATATGGAAAGTTTTCTTAGCACAGAGTCTGACAAAAACACCAAAAATAAATATATACTTTGGACTATATTTTGAAATGTTAATTTACATAGTTTTGTTTTTCCCAGTTACTCCTTTGTCCCTATTGATGTTTGTAGTGTTCTCAGGGGAGGGTTGGAATAGGAGAGAGCAGAAATAGCCTGCCCATCTTCCTGAATTTTTTCCCAAAAGCTAGGATAAGGAAAGAGTCCCAAGTCCAAACTAAAAGTCTTGGCAGGAAGCCCAGGGTAAACATAAAAAAGAGAAATTTTGTGAAACTGTTGGGGGGATTAGAGAGGAGAATGGACAGTCTGGAGGTCCTGAGTGAAGAGGGAAACAGGTCCCACATCCTGGAGGCCCCAGAGAGGAACAGCCCGAACTTGTGCAGGCAAAATGGAAGGCAGGGAGACTCCCACCGAACCCCTGGGCCAAGTACAGTGGGGAACTCCAAGAGGCCACACAGCTGCAAACGGTGGTGGTCACCGTTGAACAGAACCCCAGCCCCCATACTTTGACATCATCATATCCTGAAATCATGGCAAAATCCCAGGTGTTGGGAGGTCTCCAAAACCATGGCCCAACTCTCAGTGAGGACAGCCCTAACAAAGAGGCTATTTTTCTATCAGTTAGGAGGAAGGGAACCTTCAGGTCAGAAATTAAGCTGAATTACAGAAAATAAGGCAGCCTCTGCTTGTTCCAAATATAGTGGAGAAGCATCCAGGGCCTCTCATGGCCAAGAAACAGTGTGAACCCTGCAAATAGCCAATAGCAGACCCAGGTTTTGTGGGGCATGAAACTTAAAAAATGTGTGACCCTCTTTAAGAAAAAGAATACATATTTAAAATATAAAATTAGGAACAAAGGTGAATATTTATTTAGATTAAGAAAAGAAATGCCAACAAATTGCTAATTTAAAAAAACTGACAAATATCACAAACATTACAAAATTCACAAAAATAATACTATTATTGTTGTTAATTATCTGCCAGATATACTTTTTTCTGCATATTAGCTGAATATTCTTTGATCCCCTCTCTGTATGGCAATACTTATCATATTCCACAGAGAGAATAGAAATATGATTCAGTCTTTCCTCTAGCAGGGTTGATTGATATTTGTTTTTTTACTGATGGTTGAAATGCATAAAATATTCAACTTCACCACAGACATACTTGCTGTTTTTAGTATTGCTACTAGTGTGTACCCTACAAACATAAGAATTCTGATAAATTTAATTTTTATGCATTGCCTTAATGTTTAAAATATATGCTGTGTTTATACCTATATGTGCTGCATTATTGAATATATTCCTGGCAGGAGACAACTTCCATTTTAACCAGTCATTGCTGAGTACTGAATCCTCCATTTAATATTCATGTCTGAAGAGTAAAAGAGTTTTTCCACACCCAAACATCCAACTGCTTGCTTTTGAAACTTGGTTTCTCCTCCACAACCCATATCCTTCCCAGCACCACAAAACATGTTCATGTGGCCCCAGGACATCTTCAGGTCAAGATGCCCAGTGAATCAGCAGCGAGCTGGAGGAGTATTTTTGGAAGATATTCCTAAGCCTGAGTGGCTACAGAACTTAACTACCCGGTGAGGGACTCCAAATGATGTAAATATATCCCACAACACCAAAACTAAGTGTATTCTCATCTTAACTTCTCTAATTGGGTCCCCAAATACCCTCAGCACCCCAAGGCCCCCCTCACAAAGGGGAGTGGAATGATACAGTTGTCTGTACCCTTTGTGGTTAACACATCTTACTTGGCAAATTTTACAATAATGCATGACCTTGTGAGAACACTGAAAGGCCCAACCCAGGGTCTTTAGGAGGTGCCTGTGCGAGACAGGGGCTCTGAAGCTTAACGTCACAGTGAATCAGCTCCTGAGAACAGGAAACTCCTACCTGATGATGTCCCATGGTGGATCTTTATGTAAAGTGAGTCTCCATGCCTTAATCCAGCCTGGTGAGATCATTTAACACTTGGTTTCCTGAAAGCAGAATGACCTCACTCTGAAAAGTCATTTATCAACTAAGAGCTGTGTTCCAGGCACCTCCTTAGCTGAGCACTGGGATGAAGGTCTGGCAGACCAAAGAAGGAAACGTAGGTCCCTGCTCTTGAAGAGGACACTGTCTGGCCAGGTTGATCTCAGTATCTGTGTGTGTAAAATGAACAGAGATTTTAATGGCTCGTTAAGAAACAGGGAAGGAATCTTGTTTCTTTTTGCTCTGCCCTATTCTTCCTGCTTAAATGTACTCATGAAGCCAGATTCACGGGTATGGTTAGGGAAGGGAGAGAGAATGGTTGGGGAAGGTAGTGGTGGGGGGCGAAGCTGAGGCGAGTTTAAAGGACGAGGAGGTTTAGGTGGAGATGAGGGCCAGGCACGCCCTTCAGCCTTCTCTCTGGCTGAGACATGTCACTTTCTTTAGTGTTTTTCTAAAACTTACCAGTGAATAGACTGGCCAGGTGGGTAAGAGGCATCTTAAGAAGGAAGATGGGGAGGATGTTCAAAGAGCCCTCAGTACAGCCACACAAGGGAGGTGATGGAATCCCTAAGCATTTCTTTCGAGACGGCGTGTCACTAGCATGGTTCCCAAGAATGCTCCCACCTGGTGGGGGCACCCGATAATAAAGTCAGGCTTTGAGCCACTGTTCACTGGCCCCACCTATTAATCAGCAAATTTTATCCCCCAGCGAACTCTAAGCTACGTAGCTATATATTTTATTTACAAATTTTGAACAAGAGCCACAGTACTAATTATTTTGTACTTCGTAACACATATAGAGATATAGAAATAAAAGATATGAGATACAAATAAATAGAAGGAATAGTTTAGTATTTCCTCTCCTCCATTGGAACCATCTTGCACACTCATTGGGCATGTTGCATCATATTGGAGACCCTGAAGACCAGGGTGTTCAAAGGGGCTTGAAGGCGTCTTAGGTTTAAAACTGTAGACTCAGGAGTCGGCTGACTTGAAAGTGGATCCTGGCTCCACTGTTTTCTGGCTGGGTGACAACCTCTCTGTGTCATCAATAACTTTTTCTTTAAAACAGGATTAATAATAGTACACACCACACAAAGTTCATAGGAAAGTTAATTTATAGAAAGCATTGAAATCAGGGTCTGATCCTTGGTAATTACTTGATAAATGTCTATTATTATTTTTCTTAATGTGCGACTATTTAAAGTCATTTAAAATATTTGTTTGCTTGATTGCTTTTATTTTCTTTTCTTTTTTCTTTCTTTCTTTTTCTTTTTTTTTTTTTTTCTGCTTGCTTGCTTTTAAACTGGCCTTACAAACAATCCAGATGGGCAGGAAAGGAAAGAGAAGCCTGAGAAAACTTCCTGAAGAAGGTGATCCTCAATCTGAATCTGAGTTTTCAGAAATATGTAGGAGTTTGCTGGGTAACAGTGAACAAGAGTCAGCTCAGCCTCTTCTTAGAGTAAACGAAATTGTTAAAACTTTTTCATAGATGCTGCTCTCTGCTATTACATCTCCATCCTGTCATTCATCCACACCCTTCTCCCGAGCCTCTCTGGTATTCCCAGGGGCCTTTTCTCCTACTGCCTGAAGGGAGGTCACCTAACGGCTGATCTTTGCTCACTTTTTCTGGGGTTGTCCTCCATTACAGGGGCCAAAAAGTAAAATAATCCATTTTCAGGCTTTCCAGTAGTCAGGGTGGCCATGATGAACCCTTTCTGTTAGAAAGGGGTAGGTGGAAATCTATGGGAACGACTCGTGTTTCTTTTTGCTCTGCCCTATTCTTCCTGCTTAAATATGCTCATGAAGCCTAGAAGCACCGAGGTCATCTTGAAACCAAAAAGATGAAAGAGTCACATACTGTATCAGCTAAGGCTGATGGAAGGAGCCTGGTTTACTGAGGATTTCCCTGAGCAGCTACACCAGCCCTGGACTTCTTTTTATATTAGGAAAATATGCTCCCCACCCCTTATTTAGTTGCTGCCAAACACACTCACACACCTGTATTAGCCAGGTCAGTAAGGGATGTCTAATGGAGATGAGTGAAGAAAGACCCATTGGAAGGGTAGGACCTTCGGGGAGCCTTGGACATCCAATCCATCTGGAACCCCAAAAACTTTCCTAGGAGGCTTCAGCCTCCCAGGTGCTGGTTATTGCTGCCATCCAGTGGAAATGCTGTGGTACTCTTTGGGATGCAAACTGTTTTCCTTCTTTCTTCTTTCCTTCCATCATTCATGTGTTTGTTCATTCATCTGTCCATTCTACAAATATTTTATGAAGACCTATATTTGGTAGTCAGTGAAAATATAAAATAAGGAGGGGGGGAAATAGTTATTTGCCTCATGAAACTTAGACATTTAGGAGAAGATAGTCATCATTCAAATATTTAAACAAATGACAAACTATGACTGGAAATTGCTATAAGAAAAGAACATGATGCTATGAGAATCCGTGGTAGAAATTTGGTTGGTTGGGAGGATGGGTGGAGCTTAAGGAAGGCTGATTGGCTTGAGGTCTGAAGGATAAACTGGAATAAACAGATCAAGAAGGGAGTTTTCTGGGCAATGAGAGCAGCTCATGAAATCGCACTGTAGTGAAGGAAGGGACCGTGCTGAGTACAAGAGAATGAAAGAAGGCCACATGTTTACATTAGTACTTGATACTAGATGTTTTAATTTCCTAGGTTGAAACCAGATATGATGAAATGGGTTGGCTTAACAGTGGGAATTTATTAGCTTACAGTTTTGAGACTGAGAAAAATGTCCAAATCAATGCATCATCAAGGCAATGCTTTCTTCCCAAAGGCCGGCTGCTGGCGATCCCTTGGCTCCTCTGCCACATGGCAAGGCACATGGCCACGTCTGCTGGTCCTCTCCCCTCTCTATGGGTTTAGTTGATTTCAGTTTCTTACTTCCATGGCTTTCTCTCTCTCCTCCTGTATCTATTCCATTTTTAAAGGACTCCAGTAAGAGGATTAAGACCCACCGTGGACCACACCTTAACTGAAGTAACTTCATCAAAAGGTCCAACTTACAATAGATTTACTCCCACAGGAATGGATTAGCTTTAAGACATGATTTTCTGGAATACATACAGTTACAAACCACCACACTAGACATTCTGGTTTCTGCAATTGAGATTGTGGTTGTGAATTAAAATGACCACAAAACTGTCTTACCTGAGCATGGGCAGAAACTATATCTGCTATCAGACATCTATAGAACATGCCATTCACCAGCAGCAAAATACACATTCTTCTCAAGAGCACACAGAACAGTCTCTAGGACAGACCACATGTGAGTCCATAAAACAAGCCTCAATACATTTAAAAGGACTGAAATCATAAAAAATATGTTCTCTAACCACAATGACATGAAATTAGAAATCAATAACAGTAGGAAATCTGAGAAATTCACAAATATGTAGAAATGAAACAGTGGACTCCTAAATAACCAATGTGTTGAAGAAGAAAAGAGAGGGACTGCCTGATTTTTAAAGCAAGAGCAGAAGAAGCACTTCCCCTAATGAGGTGCTTTCTAGTTACAACCCATGAATTTGAGTATTCATTTTACTGTTTATACACCACAAGTCAATAAGTAAAAAGACAAGCACCCCCATATAAAACTAACTTATATTGTGATTTTGTTCTGTAACAGAAAATATTTGTTAAAACCATCTAGTAGAGAGTTAACGTAAGAACCTTTCATATAAGACATTTTGTTCAAACTTGCCATTCTTTCTCAGGCTTTTATAAATCTAAACTTTACAAAGCCTCAAGCTCTAAGTGTCATGATATGAAGTATTCAAAGTCAATGTACAACAGTGGAATAATTAATTCGGTCATAATATAATATGTCATAACATGACAATGCAACACTTCACATAATAAGCAAAATTTTTGGAAAAAGTATTTACTAACTTGGTTTTTAGTTCAAATACATTGACATCAGAAGAAGGTATTCAAACAGTGGAACACTGAGCAACTACAAGAAGGAGTGAAGCTGTGAGACACACAATAAGGTGAATGGATCCTGTACACAGTATTTGAGTGAAGTATGCCAGAAATAAAGGCAAACACTTTAATGCCTCACCAATATGGACTAACTACAATGTGTAAACTCAGGATTGAATCTTAGAACATAGCCTAATGTGGACATAATTATTGTAATAGTCCCTAGATTGTAAGCTCTTACAGCAGTTAACTCTGTCCCTGAATTGTAATGCCTATCTCTAAACTTTGAGATGCTGATCCCTTAGTGTATAACCTGATTGGTCTCTGGAATAATGCATATCTCTGAGACACCTGAAACTCAGAGCTAGAAACTCAGAGCTAGAGTGTCAGTATTAGTGCATACAGCCACTATTAAAAAAAAAAAAAAAAAGCTGAAAAAGAGCCCAGACTTCAATTAATGATATGAATGAAGCAGGTCTGGTTAAGACCAGGGCAAACCAGGCCAAAGGGTAAAGGTCGAAACTGACTGTGTTTTAAAACTTCAACTTCCATATGAGACCAAGGGAAGAGATGTCTATTTGGTACAGGATCTAAATTTTCTAAACGGTACAATTCTACAGTCGGTTTGTTCAAACACCACAATTGCATGGAACTTTAAATAGGAAGTGAGATATGGTAGGTTAGTATAGGCTGGAGTGAAATAGTGACACATCCCAGAGTAATTTGGGCAGATAATACAAAATATATTTACAGCCTCCCCTCCCAGCCCTGAGGATCTGGGGGAAGGTGTGTGTGCCGGTTTGAGTGTATTGTGTCCCCCAAATGCCATTATCTTTGTGACTGTGACTGTGTAGCTAAAAAAACCGCCTTTTTATAAAAGCCTGTCCATCTCTGGTGTTTTGCATTCTGCAGCATTAGCAAACGAGGACAGTGCGGAAGTGTCGGACTTCCTCACCTGGATTGGTGTTGATGTTGTCACAAACATTGAGACTAGCGGTTTGATGTACTGAGCCCTTGATCATGGGACTTGCCCTTATGAAGCTTGTTACTGCAAAGGAGAGGCTAAACTTGCATATAATTGTGCCTAAGAGTCTCCCCCTGAGTACCTCTTTGTTGCTCAGATGTGGCCCTCTCTCTCTCTAACTGAGCCACCTCGACAGGTGAACTCGCTGCCTTCCCCCCTACGTGGGACCGAACTTCCAGGGGTGTAAATCTCCCTGGCAATGCAGAATATGACTCCTGGGGATGAATGTGGACCCGACATCGTGGGACTGAGAGTATCTTCTTGACCAAAAGGGGGATGCAAATGAGATGAAATAGTTTCAGTGGCTGAGAGATTTCAGATGGAGTCGAGAGGTCACTCTGGTGGACATTCTTGTGCGCTATATAGATAACACCTCTTAGGTTTTAATATATTGGAATGGCTAGAAGTAAATACCTGAAACTACCAAACTCCAACCCAGCTGTCTGGACTCCTGAAGATGATTATATAATAATGTAGATTACAAGGGGTGACAGTGTGATTGTGAAGACCTTATGGATCACACCCCCTTTATCTAGTGTATGGGTGGATGAGTAGAAAAATGGGGATAAAAAAATAAAGGACAAATGGGGTGGGATGGGGGGATGGTTTGGGTGTTCTTTTTAACTTTTATTTTTTATTCTTGTTCTGGTTCTTTCTGATGTAAGGAAAATGTTCAGAGATAGATTGTGGTGATGAATGCATAACTGTGATCATACTGTGGACAGTTGATTGTATACCATGGATGATTGTATGGTGTGTGAATGTATTTCAATAAAACTGAATTAAAAAAAAAAAAAGGTATTCAAATAAAGCATGTTACTAGTGAAATAAACAAAGGTAGGGTCCTTTCAGAAAGCTGTGAGAAAAGTCAGAGGCCAGGTGTATGGCAGTGTCCCTGGGGAAGAGAGAAGAGGATTCCCTGGAGAACTATGTAGAAAGTAAAGTTCATTGAAAATGGATTGTTTTTGAGGGCCAAAGGCAAGGGGGAGGCATAAGTAAAAGAAAAGGCTCTGGTTTCTGACATGAGCAATTAAGAGACTGGCAGAGGCATCTGATGAGCTAAAGAAGAGTGATTTCTGGAGGATGCCAGCGAATTTGAAGTCTTTTAGACCGCAGAATTCCTTTTTATGAATTTCTTGCTAGGCTGATGCTAGGAATGGTCGACCACAACAAAGATGGCGGCAGCGGCTTCACCACGGCAGCGACGACGCCATTTGCCAATAGTCGCGTAAGTGTCATTTAGTTCCGGCCTGTTAGTTTTACGTTACTTCCGACCCCTTTACAGTGGATACTGCGCCGCTTTTCCTGCTGTTACCGGTTATGTACTGTAGGAGGTGAACCTCCCCTGAATTGCCCGTCGAGGGGACCCGAGAGAATGCTAACTACTCTTGCAACATGGAGACGGAAGGTGGGAAGTCTGAGACTGTGATGGCCATTGTAACTGAGCCTCGATTTACCCAGCGATACAGGGAGTATCTCGAGCAGCAGCAACTCCTGGATAGACTGCACCGTGTGGAAAAGATTCCGGATGGCACGGTGGCGATACCTGTTTTGGGCAAGAACCTCCCTGCGGAGCACCTGCGGGAGCTGAGGAATCGCGTGGCCCCAGGGAGCACCTGTGTGCTGACGCAGCTTGCACATCCTCTACCTTCAAAGAAGGCGCAGGGTTGTTCACCTGCCCAAAGGCTGTGTCTTGAGGTGAGTCGCTGGGTGCAGGACCGGGGAGTCACGTGGACAGCTGAGTTAGAGGCTGATTTGCCCCAATCTTGGCAACGGCATGGCAATCTCGTGTTGCTGAGTGAGGACTGCTTCCAAGCCAAGCAATGGAAAAATCTGGAACCAGAACTCTGGGAGGCTGTTGCCTCGGCACTTGGCGTTCAGCGTTTAGGAAAACGAGGGCGGGTATCACCGGATAGCAGTCGAACTCCAGCTGTGACTCTGTTGCTAGGCGACCATGGCTGGGTGGAGCATGTGGATAATGGCATCCGATACAAGTTTGACGTGACCCAGTGCATGTTCTCCTTCGGAAACATCACTGAGAAACTGCGAGTGGCATCGCTGCCCTGTGCTGGGGAGGTGCTAGTGGATCTCTACGCAGGGATTGGTTATTTTACATTGCCATTCCTGGTTCATGCTGGTGCTGCCTTTGTCCATGCCTGTGAGTGGAACCCCCATGCTGTAGATGCTCTGAGAAAAAACCTCGAGATCAATGGAGTAGCAGATCGATGCCAAATACACTTTGGGGATAACAGGAAGCTGAAGCTGTCAAATATTGCAGACAGAGTAAACCTGGGACTAATTCCCAGCTCTGAGGAAGGCTGGCTCATTGCCTGCCAAGTGCTACGACAGGATACTGGAGGCATTTTGCATATCCACCAAAATGTGGAATCTTTCCCAGGGAAGAATCTCCAGCCTCCTGGAAGCAATGAAATGGAGAAGGAGTATTGGCCTTATGCTGAGCAAATTATCACCAACCACCAGTGCAAAAATGGAGCTAACAGAGATTCTGGGAGAAAAGTGCTGGCAGCTCCCACTAAGCCTGAGTGGCGAAGGTGGGCAGAATCTGCAGAAACTTGCATTGCCACTCTTCTTCAGCAGGTGCACAGGAAACCATGGAAGACACAAATCCTGCACATCCAACCAGTGAAATCCTATGCACCGCATGTGGATCACATAGTCCTGGATCTGGAATGCCGCCCTGTTCTCTAGTTGGCTAGAGAAGGTGGATCTTGGAACACAAGGGATCCATGTGCAAGTGACCCTTAATGCATCAGTTCGGCCTGGATTCTCACCCGTCTCCCGGTGATCTATTTTACTATTTTGTGGCACTGAAAGCACACTCTAGACTGATCCAAAAATTTGCATTTGTCTTCCACTAACCACACTGAGAATAAGATACATATCTGGGAGAATCGGCATGGCTTATTGAAATGAGGTCGACATGTGCAATCATGAATCCTAATTCCAACCTCAGGTGTGTCTGACCCTGGGCACACAGTTTTAATGCTCTTTTGGCCTTAGGTTTCCTCATTTGCAAAATGAGGGTTTCTTTGAACTACCTCATGTAGCTATTATCTAATGAGCAGTTGTACCCAGGGCATCAGTTGTGTGAAGGATGTAGTGCTGTTTCCTGAAGATCATCCAGGCTACAGCATGGAGAAAAAACTGGAGGGATGCCAGGATGGAAGCAGGGAGACCCATGAGGAGGCTTCAGTGGTTGAACAGATGTGAGCTGATGGTGGCTTGCACTAGGGTGGTGGCAGTGGGTGGTGGATGAATTTGAGGAACATTTGAGAAATAAAATTGCTGGGTCTAAACATTGGAATTCAAATCAAAGCATTATAGTGGTGCTGCTTCATTTTTATATGACAGAGTTACTCTAGTGTGTTAACTCCATTCCCCTTCTTTAGTATTTCTCAGTGAGTTTGGGGAAGATGCCATATATATCACATTTCTTGTAGAAAAAGGGTTAAAAATCACTGCTCTAAGTCATAGGGAAACTAGATTTCCAGACTTAAGATTGTACAGTAGCCACCAGTTGCTAGCTATTTAAATCTCTGATTAAAATCTTAGGTTTTCACAGGTCCCAAACTCCCTTTTCATTTCCCTTTCCCTACTGGTGACATCAGGGACAACATAGGAAACTCTAGGGAATGTGAGATACTATGCAGAAGTTTTGCAAGACTAGGCTTATTTTATGGCTGACTGCCATCATCATGGTTTGCCATTGGGACGATTGATTACTAAGAATCACTCTGGAGCTTTGTTCTGGTACATTTTGAAGCCAATTGAGCTTCTTTGCTTGATGAAGAAAATGTAGAAAAGTCGCTTTATTCAGTATAAACTGGGCTGGGCTGCTAGTCCTCTTTAAACAGTGGCAAAAAGAACAGGGTTGGTGCTGTTTGTGTTATTCAGCAAATATTTATTAAATGCCTTCTCTATACAAGAGCTTCAGGAAGTATAAAGATCCATTGAATACAATCTGTCTCTGAGGATCATGCAGCCTCACAGAGAAAGAACACTTGTATTCAGATCATTGCAATACGGTAAGAAAGTGCCATATGAGTGATTTATGCTGTGAGAGTGCAGAGGTGGAAAGAACAGCTCTGATGATTGAATGAGGAAGTCTTCAGAAAGGAAGTGTTGGAATCATCTTGAAAACTGGGTATGCTTTTGATGGGGAGGGCGGGGGTGGAAATATGCTAGTTGAAGAGAGTAATGGGCACTAAATTTGGCATTCTCAGAAAATTTTTCATGCATTGTTATTAGATCTATTTGGAACTGGAAGCAGTGAGAGATGTGTTTAGAAGATGGGGTTGTTGTGAGGATCAAAAAGAGTGGTGTCTTATTCATGATAAGCCCCCAGTGGATGTTGGCCATCATGTTATCCAACCACAGAAGGGGGTTGCTTATTTTCATCCCCATCCCTCAGCACAGCCTTCCTGTGTTTGCCTTAATCGTCTCCTCTTTCATATTGCATATTGAGTTTCTTGTCACAAGTGTGCGCACAGCTTGCACTCCTCAAACCAAAATGTTAGCGATGCCAGCTGGGGCTTGAGCTAGTATGGGGAGGAAGGCAGAGAAACAATGAGGAAGATGAGCCCAGAGGAGTTCCCTTCCTTCTATAACCTGTGGACAGGCAGGTGGCGTCAGGTGCACCTGGATGAATTCATTCAACTGACGTTTGTTGAACTGCTGCTATAGACATAGATCAAGCCCTGAATATGCAGTGGTAAAACATTGACGTTGGCTCTGCCTTCATAGAATTCAGGTTTGGTTCCACTTGATTCATCTCCTGGTCCTCTAGTTTCTGTGAGACATAAGGCAAGTTAAGAGTCTCAAGATTTAGTTTCTTCATCTGTATGTCGAGGCTAACATTCATATATATCCTGCAGCGTAGTCGTTAGGTTTAAATGAGTTAACATCTGACTGGCATATAGTGAATACTTCATTTGTTTATTCTTTCATTCATTGAATCTGCATAATCTTTGCACCATGTCCCAATTTAGCTGTACAGTATTGCCAGACATCTGGTTTACTTAAAGCAGAATGTCCTTATTTTGAAAAGTCATTCATTCATTAATTAGATTGTACTATGCACTTTCCACCGGGCACCGTGCAGGGGGCAGGGACATAGAGGAGAATGAAGCTGTCCTAGGCGGGGTCACTATCTGGTGACATGGACACAGAGGAAACAACATCAATACTGTGTACTAGGAGATGAGATAGAAATAAACAAGTTTTTATGTGCACACATGTGGGAGGCAGCTACCTCTGTTTGGAGATCTGGGTTAGGGAGGTTGACAGGATGACTGGAAAGAAGGCCTAAGCTGAGTGTTACAGAATGAGCAGGAGTTAAATGCGAAGGGAAGAAAATAAGATTCTGGAACCTAAGCCTTTTCTCTATTCAAGTAAATTCATTTACATTACAGTTTTCTCCTGGCCTGGTTAGGAAAAAATTTCTAATGGAACCAAGTAGGAAAGACCAGAGGGTTCAGGAGGCTCATGGAGTCCTTGTCACCTCAACCCAGGAATTTGTAAAAGCCCTAAAGGCTTCCTTGGCAAGCTTTAATACTAATTGCCTATTAATGCTCCCACCTGATGGAGATACTGAGATTAAAATATGGTAATATTTTTAAACTTCTTGCACTTTGAGTTGCTCTGTTCACTAATTCCATACTTCTAATAAATTAGGCACATATACTACTACACAAGTATCTTGTGTGCGTTTTAAATATAAAATTATAGAAATTAAAAATGAGAAAAGTAGAAAAAGAATTTTTAATTCATTTCGTCCCATCCTGGGTACCCATATGAAAAGAAACCCAATTTATGCCATTCTGCACAGCCTCAGGTCAGCCAATTCATGCTGGGCATGTCCTAAAACTAGTCATTTCAAACTAATCGTTCATTTAAAATGATTATAACTGTTTACCCCTGTATTTGTCAGAGTTCTCTAGGGAAACAACCAACAGGAAGTATCTGTAAATACAAGATTTTACAAAAGTGTCTCATGCAATTGTAGGGATGCACAAGTCCAAATTTCATAGGGCAGGCTGCAAGCTGGCAACTCCAATGAAAGTTTTTGATGAATTCCCCAGGAGAGGCTGGCTGGCTGAAGTAGAGATGAAAACTCCCTTTTCTGACTGCTGAATTTATCCCTTCTCCTTTTAAAGCCTTCAACTGATTGAATTAAAACATCTCTCATGTGACATTTAATTGTAGATGTAATCAGCCATAGATGCCGTCAACTTACTGATGATTTAAGTTCACAAAATGTCCTTGCAGTAGCAGGCCAGTGCTTGTTTGACCAGACAGTTGGGCACCATTACCTGGCCAAGTTGACACATAAACCTAACCATCACAACACCTTTTTAAAAACTAATAAAAAAACAGCACAGCTCATACACTGCTGGTGAGATTGTAAAGCTGCAGCCACTTTGGAAAACAATTTGATGTTTCCTCAATATGTTAAACATAGAGTTATTGTATGACCTGCAGTTCCACTCTGGGTATGTAACTAAGAGAAGTGAAAACATGTCCACCCAAAAACTTTTAAATGAATGTTTATAGCAGCATTATTCATAAGAGTCAAAAAAGTAGAAATCACCCAAATGTCCATCAACTAATGAATGGATGAACAAAATGTGGTACAGCCATACAATGGAATTCTACTGAGCAATAAGAAGGAATGAAATACTGATACATAGTATCACATAGGTGAACCTCGAAAATGTTATGTGAAAGAAGCCAGTCATAATTTTGTATGTTCCATTTATATGAATGGGATCAATAGGCCTATCCATAGAAACAAAAAGTAGGTTGTCAGGGACTGAGGGGAGGGGAGAATGAGAAGGGACTACTAGTGGGTATGGGGTTGCGTTTTGGGGTAATGAAAATATTTTGAAATTAGTGGTGATGGTTCAACTCTGTGAATATATTATAAACCACTCAATTTTTCACCTTTAAAATGAATTTAAGGTGAATTTTATGGTATGTGAATTATATTTCACAACAGCTATACTTCAGAACAATATAAAAACAGATTCAGGATTTGACAAGGAAAGAACCTGAAAAGGCTCCCTGCTGGAAGGAAAACCTGAGCTGAATTTAAATTTGAATTTATTTTGATTAGGGGTTTGCCAGGTGAAGGCAGAAGGCAGTAAGGGCCTCTTCTCCAAGTTAAGCTACTTCTGTCTTACTGAAACTTCTTGGATCTCATTTACACATCCTTAAATTACACACCCTTAAATGTGTCATGTGGACCCTTTTCCAGATTCTCCGCATTGTTTCCAGGAACTTCTTCACTGGAGGCCCAGAGTGGGTCCACTCTCTGAGGGGGATGCTGACGTTGACTCACACAATACCCACCCCAATCCCCCTTTCTCTTTATCCTCACCGCAGAGGCTGGGAAACTAAGGTACTAAATTTCCCAGTCTGCCTTTCAGCTAGGATGGTCATGTGAACCAGATCTAGTGCTTCAAGTCTTCCTTTCTCACCCCTTCTACTTGGTTATAGTGTGGGAGCATTGCCTTCTAGTCAGGCATACTAAGATTGTTCTGATTTCTTAAGCAGATCATTGAGTGACTATTCTAGCCCTGAAATGTCTCTCTCTGAACTTCTTTCTTGTCATATGAAAAAAAATAATGCACACAAACACACATTTAAATCACTGTTGGAATTTTTTTTTTTTTACTAAGGGCAAAAAGTATTTCTATCTGATATACTGCATAATGGATTAACAATATGACACATATGACAGGTAAATAGAGAAAAAAACGAAACAGTGGAAGTGCTCACAGAGCTCTCACCACCCAAAAGGGACATTTTGAAATCGAGTACTTTTTCAGATGCTTCAACTCTTGCTGCATGTTCATGCTGCCGTCTAGTTGAGATGCTATTGAAATAAAAACTCATTCAGCTTCAACATACTTTATCCTTGACTCCAAGATGTGTCTATATTCTTTCCTTCCCTTCTATTCTCTTCCCTCTCTCCCTTTCTCCTTTTCACAAATGAAATGTTTTTGAGCCCCTACAGTGTGCCACACACCATGGTAGACACTGGGAATAAAATATTGAACAAAACCAGACTTGATCCTGGACTCCCTTATACTCTATCAAATGGTCACAAACCACAGAACATTTCAGCCATGATAAATGCTGGAAGCAGAGGGTCTTCATGCAACAGGAACCTATAACAGGGACTGACCAAGTCAGGGCCGGGAAGGCTTCCCTGAGGACATGATGATTGAGCTGAGAGCTGAAGGGTGAGTGCTCAAGACAAGGGAGAGCTTTCCAGGTTGTGTGGCCAGATTGTTCAAGTTTCCTGTGGATGAATTTGGGGGGCTAGAGAGGGAAGAGTAGGGAAAGAGGGTGTTAATCAGGCTGTGCAACAGAGGTGAGAGGTGGTCAGACCATCCAGGATAATTAGTATAGGCTCTAGTAAGAACATTAGCCCTGTGACAATGGGACATCGTCAAAGGATCTTAAACAAAGATGAGACATGGTTAAATATGTGGGGGGGAGGGTTAATTTTCATTATCAGATTTCTTGTGTTCTAATACCATTACTCTCAAACACACACTTGAGAAGCTAATATTCCTTTCTACTTATTTCTCCACCCTCATTTCCAATAACTGGAGTGATAGGGAACTGTACAAGAATTTTACCTTATACACATAGTTCATGGTCAAGAATTTTTTGCATTTATGTTCTTGAGAGGTATTGGTCTTTATTTTCTCTTCTTGTAATGTTTTTGTCTGGTTTTGATCACAGAGCAATGCTGGCCTCATAGAATCTGTTGGGATGTATTCCTTTTCCATTTTCTGGAAAAGTTTGTGTAGACTCATTGCTTCTTCCTTAAGGTTTGGTAGAATTCCCTAGTGAAACCATCTGGGCTTGGATGTTTCCTTGTAGGAAGATTTATAACTACAGCTTGAAGTTCTATCAGTTCTTCCTTCATGTATTTTGAAGCTCTGTTAGTGTTGTTAGTCTTATTGATGAACTGACCCCTTTATCATTACAAAATGACCCTCTTTACCCTGATAATATTTTTACTCTGAAATTTTATTTGAGATTAATCAAGCCACTCTAGCTTCCTTGGGTTTTTGTTAGCATGCTATCTTTTTCCATCCTTTTATTTTTAACCTTTTTGGGTCTTTATATTTAAAGTGTGTTTCTTGTGGAGAAAATATAGTTGGGTCTTGCTCATCCAATCTTACAATCTCTCTTTTAACTGGGTTGTTAAGACCATTAACATTCAACATGATTTTGATATGGTTAAGTTTAAATCTGCCATCTTGTGGTTTGTTTTCTATTTGTTCCATCTGTTCTTTGTTCCTTTCTCCCTCTTTTTCTGCCTTCTTTTGGATTGTATTTTTCAATTCAATTTTATCTTTTTGTCTTTCTAGCTATAACTGTTTGTTGTTATATTTTAGTAGTTACTTTAGGGTTTATAGTATACAAGTTTGAGTTGTCACAGTCTACCTTCAAGTGAAATTATACTATTTTGTTTATAGTCTAATAACCTTATTTTACTTCTATGTATTCCATCTGTGTATTCTATTTAAAATGTTTGCTCCACTCTCCTCTAGCTTACATTGGTTCTAGTGAGAATATGTGCTATCATCCTTTTCATTGGTCCTTGGTACTTAGCTTCTCTTGTTTTTCTCTGGTCTGCCTTTAAATTTTCTCTTTATAACTGATTTTCACTGATTTATTATGATGTGGCTTGATAATATTCTTCATGTTTCTTATTCATGGCGTTCCTTGAACACCAAGCTCTGTGGATTTACAGTTTTCATCAAGTTTTTAAAAGTTTTGTCCATTATTTCTTCAATTAATTTTTCACTCTCCCTTCTCCTTCAAGGATTCCAGTTACACATATATTTGGCTGCTTGGAGTTGGCCCAGTCTTAATTGATACTCTGTACATTTTAGTTTTTTTGCTTTATTTGTGTTTTACTTTATCTTTTTCTTTTCTCTCTGTGTTTCCTTTTGGAGAGCTTCTATTGCTATGTCTTCAGGTTTACTAACCTTTCTTTTGTAATGTATAATCTTCAGTTAATCCCATCCAGTCTATTTTTGTTTTTTTTGTCCCAGACATTGCAGTTTTCATCTCTAGAACTTTGATTTGGGTCTTTTTATATTTTCCATGTCTCTGATTAACATGTTCAATCTTTCTTTGGGTTTCTTGATCATATGGCATACAGTTAGAATAATTGTTTTAATGTAATTTTTTACTAATTCTATCATCTGTGTAATGTGTAGGCCAGTTTTGATTGGTTGATTTCTCTCTTCATTATGGCTCATATTTTTCTGTTTATTTGCATGCTTGGTAATTTTTTTTTTTTGGATACCACTCTTGACCTTTATTTGGTAATAAACTTAAGTTACCTGGAAACAGTGTGATCCTTTCAAGTCTTGATTTTAAGCTTTGTTAGGCAGACCCAGAACAACAGTCGAGGTTTATTTTTTTCCCACTATTGAGGGAAGACATTTCTGCATACTCTGATGCCTTGTGAATTATGAAGTTTTCCACTCCTGGAATTATTCTTCACTCTGTGTGAGCTCTGACTATTATTTCCTCTAATCGTTTCCTCTAATCCTGGCCTTTGGTAGTTGCATCTCATGTGTGTACTGATCTTTACTCAGCTGACCACTTCAGGGGAAAGGTCTGCAGATCTCCGGAGTTCTCTCTCTGTGCAGCTCTCCCTTCTCTGGTATTCTTCCTTGGGAACTGCAGTTGTCTTGGGTTCTCACAACTCCCAACTCTGCCTCCTCAACTTAGGGAGTCAGCTGGGCTCCACCCGGGTTCCTCCTCCCTGTGCTATAGCCTGGGAACTCTTCCGTCAGTAAGTTGGGGCATTCATATGGTTCACCTTGTATGTCTTCCATCTCTTGTGGATTACTATCCTTCCTTGCTTTGTGTCCAGTGACTTTGAGGACTGTTGTTAAATATATATTTCCAGTTTTTTAGTTCTTTCATGGTGGAAGGTAAATCAATTCTTGCTACTCTGTCTTGGCTAGAAGTAGAATTTATCCATGTTAATATAAATCTATATCCCTTTTTATTTATTTAAATATTTAGAAGCTATAATTATTGTTTTGAACATAAATTTACTAGCTTTCATAATCATTATTATTGGAAATTATTAGAAAGTCACTCCAACAATAATAAATCTTCATATAGACTTCAGCTGACAAAATTTCAACATATGAAACACATTAGAATTTCTTTCTACATGATGTTTAGAATGCTTACCTATATTAAAAAGTGAATACTGAGGTATTAACAGTAAATACAATGACACTTTTCTGATTAGGACATGATACTAACTTGCATGTTTGTTTTGATCATCAATCACACACAGGGTGGCCAGAAACTGAGCAGAACAGATTTTGGTTCTTTGACAGTTTAAAGTCAAGGCTGAATCAAAGATAGATGCTTGAATGAATATGAGGCTAGATGCTGAATTTTTGGTATATCCCTAACACCACACACGTAGTATAATACACAATGGCTATAGGTAGGTAGGTAGATAGTAGATAATAGATAAAGATGGATAATGGTTCTAGATTCTCTGTGATTTTTTTTTTTCCTAATAGAGTTTCATTTTTAAAAATTAAAGTATAAACAATTTAAAAAAGTCAAATAAAGGTCAACAAAAACTTGTGCTGAAAAAATAGCAGTCCCACAGCATCATGATGAAGCAGCTGTTCTGTGACCCTTTCCCCTGGTTCCATGTGTCTACTTTCAACAATTTCAAATTAGTCTTTTGATATTTATATGTGTCCTTCTAAGTAGCATGCTTGTATTATTATTTCTTGATTTTCTTTTTTTCAGATAGACATTTCCTACAATGAAGACAAGTATTCAGATATCTTTCACACATCTGGCCCCCCTCCTCCAAGCACACTTACACATGAGTTTTTACCCTAATATTTTTTGTGTATACCAGCTTCACAAAATCACTTGAGAAACAACTGCCCTGAAAACTTGGATCTGTGAACGCAGCCATTGCAGTTGTTGATGCCCTGCCTGGCCAGCCCTGCCTGGGCAGGTGCCACTCCTCAAGCTGTTGGGAGCATTGGTTGCTAAGGGCTCACAGCTGTCCCTCTCTTTGGAGAACTTCCCTTGTCCGGAAAGTTGCTCCCCCCTCTCCCCACCACCACCTCCAACCGGGGGACAGTGCAGGCTAATGTCGGACTAATTCAGGGATGTAAAAAACTGTGCCCCTTGCCTCAATCTTGTAACAAACTCTATGGTAGAGATTGAGTGTTCTAGGGCTCTCCATGGGGTCAGGCAGAAGCTAGACTCCAACTGAGCCACATCCTTGCTTTGCTTTCTTCCTCTGCCCTATTCTAATTCCCCCACTCTCCTTCTGAGAAGATAAAACACTTTCACAAGAATGCCCATCTCAAGCTCTGCTTCTAGAGTATCTGACCTTAGCTAGTGTGGTGGTTTGGAGCTATGTATCCCTCAAACAGTGTTCTTAAACTTGATCCATCCTGGTAGGCATGAACCGTTGTAAATAGGACCTTCTGATGAGGTTACTTCAGTTAAGATGTGGCCCTGATGAATCAGGATGGGTCTTAATCCTATTACTGAAGGCCTTGTAGGGAAGGTCACAGAGAAAAAAAAAAGCCAGAGGGAGCATCCAGAAGCTGGAAGTCAACGGAACTTGGAGGAGAAGGGAGAAGCCAGGAGAGGCTGCCATGTGCGTAGCTACATGACAGAAAAGCCAAGGACCACACCAGTCCCAGAATATTACAGTCTTCTGGGAGAAAGCTTCGTCTTGATGACGCCTTGACTTTGGACTTCTAGCCTCAAACCCATTGTTTTAGCATGGTATTTGCTTCGGCAGCCAGGAAATCACAGAGATAGCTTTTAAGATAACAGAATTCGCTCTCAATTTGCATCTCATCCCATCCTTCATTTCATATTCATCGTAGTGGGCATCTTGCCTGGAGTAAAATGAGAGGAAGATCTTTATAACAGGTATTACATGAGAAAAACTAACCATGTCTTTGTCAGTGTGGTTGTCCTTTTGGCATATTTCAGGAAAGAAACTCCTTAATCAGCAAACAACCATTCTTGTTAATAAGGCCTGCCTTGTCGACGCTGTTTTCTGCCAGGTAACGTATTCAGACTTTCTTGTTTACAAGAGGATTTTTTAGTTTGTAATGGCTGCTGTTCTACCCTGTTTAAATGTCTTGTATACTTACACAAGGCAGGTGTGCAAGTTTGAATATATTATGTCCCCCAAAACGCCATTATCTTTGATGCAGTCTTGTGTGGGCAGACGTATTAGTGCTGATTAGATTGTAATTTTTTGAGTGTTTCCATGGTGATGCGACCCACCAAACTGTAGGTGATAACTCTGATTGGATAATTTCCATGGAGGTGTGGCTCTGCCCATTCAGTGTGGGCCTTAATTTGTTCTCTGGAGCCCTATATAAGCTCAGACAGAGGGAGAGAGCTTGCTATAGCCAAGAGGGACACTTTGAAGAATGCACAGTTGCTGAGAGAGGAACTGCAGTTTACAGAGACATTTTGGAGACGGCCTTTGAAAGCAGACTTTTGCTCCGGAGAAGCTAAGAGAGGACAAACTCCCCAAGAGCAACTGAGAGTGACATTTTGGAGAGAAG